>NC_084725.1:9169292-9786287 GCF_033807575.1 Cydia pomonella | reverse complement strand
GGTAAAGAATCAATTTCCTCGACTGTACTTACAAGCTAAGCCTAAAGTGCCATGGCAATTAATGCAAGCTTACGAATAAATACAAAAAGCGGCCAAGTGCGAGTCGGACTCGCGCATGAAGGGTTCCGTACCATTTATGACGTATTAAAAAAAATCTACTTACTAGATCTCGTTCAACATTTTACCACTTTGGACACACATTTTTTCACTTTGGAAGTGTCCTCTCGCGCAAACTATTCTTTTTAGAAAAAAATTATATTAGAAACCTCAATATCATTTTTGAAGACCTATCCATAGATACCCCACACGTATGGGTTTGACGAAAAAAAATTTTTTTTTTTTAATTTTATGACGTATTAAAAAAAACTACTCACTAGATCTCGTTCAAACCAATTTTCGTTGAAGTTTGCATCGTAATGTATATCATATATTTTTTTTAGATTTTTCATTCTGTTATTTTAGAAGTTACAGGGGGGGGACACACTTTTTTTCACTTTGGAAGGTTCTCTCGCGCAAACTATTCAGTTTAGAACAAAAATAATATTAGAAACATTAATATCATTTTTGAAGACCTATCCATAGATACCCCACATGTATGGGTATGATTTTTTTTTTTTTTTTAAATTTCATGACGTATTAAAAAAAACCTACTTACTAGATCTCGTTCAAACCAATTTTCGGTGGAAGTTTACATGGCAATGTATATCATATATTTTTTTTAGATTTTTCATTCTGTTATTTTAGAAGTTACGGGGGGGGGGGGGGGGACACCATTTTACCACTTTGGAAGTGTCTCTCGCGCAAACTATTCATTTTAGAAAAAAATGATATTAGAAACCTCAATATCATTTTTGAAGACCTATCCATAGATACCCCACACGTATGGGTTTGATGAAAAAAGATTTTTTGTGTTTCAGTTCTAAGTATGGGGAACCCCCAAAATTTATTGTTTTTTTTCTATTTTTGTGTGAAAATCTTAATGCGGTTCATAGAATACATCCACTTACTAAGTTTGAACAGTACAGCTCTTATAGTTTCGGAAAAAAGTGGCTGTGACAGAATCGGACAGACAGACGGACATGACGAATCTATAAGGGTTCCGTTTTTTGCCATTTGGCTACGGAACCCTAAAAACCGGACAAGGGCGAGTCGGACTCGCCCAACGTGATTCCGTAATTTTTTTAGTATTTGGTTTTTTATATACTACGTTGGTGGCAAACAAGCATACGGCCCACCTGATGGTAAGCAGTCTCCATAGCCTATGTACGCCTGCAACTCCAGAGGAATTATATGCGCGTTGCCGAGCCTAACAACCCTCCTTCCCCTCGTTGAGCTCTGGCAACCTTACTCACCGGCAGGAACACAATACTATGTTGTTATAGTGGCAACAGAAATACGTCATCTTTGAAAATTTCAACTGTCTATCACGGTTCATGAGATACAGCCTGGGTACAGACGGACGGACGGACAGCGGAGTCTTAGTAATAGGGTCCCGTTTGGGTACGGAACCCTAAAGATGAAAACTGCTGCCATGTTACTATACATTTAAGAAACACAGAAAATCTGGAATTGACATATTGAAAAAATTATATTGTTATCTTCTTCTGTACGACTTTTTAGGTACTTAGGTAGCTACTTAGGTACGTAAGGCTACCCCCGATTCATTTGTTATGAAGGGGCCCTCGGCCTTAGAGCACGCATAGCACAAGGGCTACGCCCGACTTTCTCAATATGAGGCCGCCGCTGTAGCCCGACGTCAGAGCGTTCATATCATTTCGGGCTAGCATGACGGGCTACGCAAGACTCCATTGCCATCTCACTTACTTAAAAAAAAATCTTAAATTTAATACTCTTTTACTTGAATAACCTTTTCACTTTTAGTTACATGTATGGCGTGCCTAAAAATTATATTTTTATACACTTGAACTTCTAAACTAAGTAGTAGCTTACCATCAGGCCGGCCACCAACGTAGTATAAAAAAATACCTACTTTCCACTTTTCTCTTTTGGTTATCTTATAGTTTTTGAGTAAAATAGCTGTGACATACGGACAGACAGATAGACAGACAGATGGACATGACGAAACTGTAAGGGTTTTTGCCATTTTGGCTACGGAACCATAAAATGCACACTGTAAATTTCAACTACCTAACCCACTCGTATTATAGATCAAAAATTCCTTTTCCGCAAGAAGTAAGTAAGCCAGTAAGTAGTTTATTTTTTGTACTTGTTAGACAATTCTATCTTAGTGTACCGAACTTAAAGGTTATTTTTTTTACTTTGAGAGCGCACCACCGACATTCTTAGTGGTGTACGCGTATTTCTCTATAGCTGAATGTTTGTAGATGATTATCTTATATCGATACTTTAAAATGTGGTGGTATTCCTACAGCCATTTTAAATATCTTCTCTTTTAAACTTAAGTTTTTCATGCATTCCTGAAACGGAACAAGTCTATGATAGGATTGATGGGAGAAAATAATGCAAAACGCGGCATTAAGCAAAATGATCATTTGTGATTCAGGGTTAATATCTATCGGGTATCACTGAACCCCAACGGATATATTTTTGCAATACAACACAAATGCACACCTCAATAGAAGAAAATAATACTGAAAAACAATAGGCCTGTCTACTCGCTAAGAAGCACTTAGGGCAGCTTGTGATGAGTCAATCTCTAAGTAATCTGCCTAGTTACCTACCTCAAAACGGGACCGCTTTTCCATACAAACGTAGTCCCCATTACAGATAATATTTTTACAGTACATATGTTGCTACTTTACCGCACTAGTGCGAAAATTAGCATATTACGTTACTGTGTCGAACATTTAAAGAGCCATGTACTGTAAAACGTTGTACGATACATGTGCGAATAAGTAATTCGCAACTCGTGTCGATTTAAAACACTCCCTTCGGTCGTGTTTTAATTTATCGCCACTTGTTTCGAATTTCCTATTTTTCGCACTTGTATCGTAATGTACTATTACAAAATTGGATGTAGAACGAAGGGAATATCAATATCCAGAGAGGAAAATGGGGACTATGTTTGTATGGAGAACCGGTCATCCCTTTTCCTTTTAATAGTTTAATATGCTTCGGCACATGATTATTTGAGACAATATACACGCATTGTATTTCCATTACCTTAAGCAGAGAACACGGTGGCTTCGAAAGAGTCTCGGGTCATGTGGAAATAAAGCTCTTCACATAATGTTGTGTAATTCTCCTTTTTCCGAAAGTGTCCGCGAAATGTCCAAATGCACAATTGCCCAGAGTATGCAGTATTCTCTTCATCAGCTATTATGGCAGCCAGGGCCAATATTTTGATTTTATTATTTATTTCTATATCGACTTGCTTCCCATCGAACCAATTTTTTCAATATGATTGACATTTGTGACATTTGTCATGAACAGTCCGTTATTTGGACGGCTCGGTGAGCTCGGACAGCCCGGCCCGGCCTGTCTCGCGCTCGGAGACTCAACGATAGTGTCAACGCATAGAGATACTATAATATAGAGATGATGGCCCGGTCGCCCCGGCCCCGGAACGGTCCGGCGACGGTGGCGCTCCTGAAAGTCCGTGTGACGGCTCGCTCCGGTCCGCCCCGGCCCGGTCCTGGCACTGTGTAGCGTGAGTCATCCTTTAATCAGGCACAAATGCGACCCGGGCCGGGGCGTCAAGTGCTGTGAACTTGCGAAGAATGTAATAAGATATCCGACACGATGAGTATGAGGCCTGAAGCCGGATTTGAAGTTTTAAAATATCAGTTTTCTCAGAAAACCCGGGGCGTGTAAGATTTAGAGCGTGCTCACAGTGTCCGATCCTATATCAGAGGGCCTACCGCGAACCACGCTCGACGTGTTACCTCTCTGTCGCACTTGTAAATTCGTACGTAAGTGTGACACGTCGAACGTGGGTCGCGATAAGCCCTCAGATGTCGGATGACCCTTGAAGAAAAGATGGCTGCTATTAGAGAATGCCCTATTTATAACATTAACTGATATTGCCAATAATGAATAAAGTACCTGGGCGACCGAGCTATGCTCGGTTATAACTATTTATTGTAATATGGTGGTGTATAGGTGATAATCTTAACTACATTTTTTTACTAAATTAAACTTGTCTAAAACATTTTAATTTTTAATTAAAATATTATATATAAACTTGAACATATAAAAAAAAAGTAAGTCACCGGGCGAGATTCGAACCCGTAACACTCGTTTAGCAATCCGCGTCTTAACCCGCTGGACCAGACGGACAGTGGCCATCAACACGAAATTAGCGACCATATTCTGCGTCGAAAGAAAAACGCATGAAAACTCGAAAACACGCGTTTTCCCAAACATAAAACTAATCTAGATAGATTGTATACCCCCAAAAACCCCCATATACCAAATTTCAGCGAAATCGTTAGAGCCGTTTCCGAGATCACAGAAATATATTAGACAGAGTAAGCTCAACAAGGCTTTTGTTATGGGTACTTGGATAACGATATAATATAAATATATATAATATATAGATCAGCACAAAGAAAACGCCCAAGGGAAGAACAAATATTCGTATTAATCACACTAAAAAATAGTCGTACCTCTGTCACACTTTTAAATTTGTACGTAAGTGTGACAGGGAGGCAACACGTCGAACGTGGTTCGCGGTAGGCCCTCAGCTTCATAGGCGGGTCACGACTATTGTAGTCAGATAGTACCTAGAGTTACTTTTACGTTTATAGTCAAATTTTACCACGTCTGGCCAGTCAGTCATGGCCCACCTATGAAACCGAATGTCTGGGTTCAAATCCCGGAACAGGTAGGTATTTATCCACGCTAAAACCGCTGAAAGGATTGAGGTGATATTTGGTTCGGAGATAATTTGAGTCCCGGGGAAGGAAATAGGATAGTTTTTACATGGAAATCATTAAGACGATCGGTGATCACGATTATGTGATCGAAGCATTAGCTTTCTATAGAAAACGAAGTGTCGGACGCCCTGGCCTGTACCCGGGCTGGTCTAACGTGAGTTATCCTTTGTTCTGACGCAGACGGGGCAGAAACTAGTACCAAATCAAATTAATGACGTGTGTGTGTGTGATTAGTGTTGTGTTCCCGCCGATGAGTAAGATTGCCAGAGCTCAACGAGGGTGCGAAGTGTTAGGGTCGGCAACGCGCATGTGACTCCTCTGGAGTTGCAAGCGTACATAGGCTGCGGAGACTACTTACCATCAGGCAGGCTGTATACCTGTTTGCTACCGACGTAGTATAAAAAAAAATAGGTTATTTTTCAGTGGCAAAGAAGCTCCTTTATTTCTTAAATTTGACAAAACAGCTACAGACGTGGAACAGCCAAACCGTGGAACAATCACTATCACAAAATCAGTAGTTTATTATTGTGATAGAGTAAGACTAAGCTAAGTTGGCAGCGATTCTGATAGCCTAGACTGAGAACAGTTATTTTAAACGTGAAACTTCTATGAAATTATGAAGTTAAAAAACACGTGCACATTCTGGGCTATCAAAAGCGCTGCCAGCTTAGCTTGGTCTGACTTTAGGGAGACACTTTTTTAAGTTATAAGGTAAGGTTCAGTACCTAGCTGTAAAAACAAATTAAATCCTTTTTGGTATTGGTTTGGTAAGTATAGAACCCAAAAAATACAATTCTGGTTAAAATTGTTGTATTTCTTAGGTTAGTGAAGACTAAAAATAAGATCAGAATGAAACGAAGTTTAGTTTTATAAATTATAAAAAAGCTAAGATGAATACAAATATGTACATATAAACTTATTTAAAAACAACATGTTTCTTTAAAAATAAAAAATAAATAATTTAGGTAAGTATTTGTACAAATCTCAAAATGAAATGCTTATTTTTTATTCTCTGTTTCAGGTACGTATTCAAGAACACGTTTCTCACTATTCAACGAGAATAACGAGAACGGGTCTTATTCAGAACTGACAAGTTACAGCATAATGGACGTCAAAGTAACCAACATGAAATAGAAATGTTCAAATTCCGTGTCACTCACTCGCAATAATGTCTACTGTATTGGTCTGTCGGTGATGCCATAAGATTAAAATTACTTATTAATAAGTTTTTGGCAAAAATTTCATTTTTGGTACATACTTTTATCGCTGACTGTAGGTACTTTTCTTTCCACGGGCAACTAATACTTATCGGGACAGAATTGAATTAAAAACCCCAAACACAATTAGGTTGTCTTGTTTTATCACTGAGTTCCTATGGCCACCTGTCTCCATCATCAGATCAGTTCGATGGTACCATATTGCATTGTCACCGAACCTACATGTGTATGCAAATTTTCAGCTTCATGGGAAACCGGGAAATTTGATCCGTACATGCATACATAGTTACATACATAGGTACATTACAAGTTAAAAAGTAGTTTTAAAATTTAAATCTTTTGGAACACATTTATGACCAAAGTTGGCACCTATTACGGTAAGGGTCATTTGCACCTTCCCACTAACCCGCAGTTACCTGGTTAAACCTGCAGTTACCAAGGTTACCAGTACAATTTGACACTATGTATTAGTGGGATGGTGCAAGTGGCGCTAAGTAAGTATCTTTATTATTTAGAAGATGTACGATGTCCCTACTTGTGAATGTAGTACTGCAGTATAGATTGAGTTCTGAATAAGATCCCAAAGCGGTAAGTATGAAACACGGGTCTTATATATGGGTGTCCGTCACGGGTATACGGGTATCCGTTATTCTTAGACTGCTCGTAAAACATACGTTGGTACATAAACCCTGAACGAACACATCACACTTTTTTTATTCACTGTATATCCCTGTAACTAGCCAATCTAATTCCGTCTTCCGTCATACGTTCTATTTATACGCCGCTCGTCACTGTCGTCGGCATTATCTCTCATTAAAATAACTTTTATAACACGATTTTTTGCAAACGCGTCAAACTGTGTCATAATAGAATTCCGCAATTTTATTTTTGCTATCGGCCGCGGCGCTAGCGTCTATGACTAGGCTCGTGTTTGTAGGTAATTTTTTTAGTTCAATTAATATCCGCTGTAATGCTGGTATGTGACGTCATTTGGCGTGGGGGCTTAGTGACGTCACGCACTGTCACTGGTTATGTAATGAGGTGAATATTTTATTTAAATTGCGTTAAAGCCGGAGAGTTAGTGTGACAGTCTAGACATCATAAAAAGTGAGAGTTACACGTGGCTTAGTTTTTTGTGTAATTTATGTACGTAAATGATTAATATTTCAGTGCAATTCGGAGGTCGTGTGTGGCGGTGAAGTGTAACGTTTGCCTAGTCGCAACACTTGTCATACACCAGAAGGTTATTTCAAACTTATATTTTGAAATTTTGCCATCAAAATTATATTTTCGGTAGTTTTTTGGCTGAAACCGAACCTCATGGCCGTATTTTCGGCAGTATCCGATCGAAGTATACGGCATGAAACACATGTTTCAGCCGAAGGTTCGATTTCGGCCGAAACTAGAGCAAAACCGAACCTTCGGTTTTAGTTTCGGTCGGACACTAGTTTTGATTTCGTCATCATAAAAATCGTCGAAAATATGTGGAAATCCTACCTATGTTTAAGAATCCTAAAGACCTAAAACACCACATGGTAAGTCTCCTAAATATTAAACACATGTGCCAGGCTCCTAAAGTGTTAATACACACACATACACTTGCGCGTAAGCACAAAATCACGTGAAAGCGCGCGCGCCGTGACGCGGGTCCCGTGCCGTGACGGGTGTGATGTCACATGTATAATTATACCTAGGTATGTGCGGCTCCACTGTGACGATGCTTATTAATCCGTGCTTGGCTGGCAGGGAGACACTGTATTCAAATTTATTACACCATGTGTCATCGAAATAAAAGTAGTATTTATAGATAGAAACTAGCGCTAAAGTAAATAGGAAAAAAAAATCAATGGCCTATGAAGCTGGAGATCCGCGCGGGTCCGAATCCCGTTAAGAGCATTTAGTTATTCGTATTCGTACGTTTATCACGAATATTTGTTCCTGAGTTATGGATGTTACTTATTGACCGAAGCGTAGAAGGTCTACGTTTTGACTCGGGCATTTTGCTTTCGTATGTCCAGATGTTCTCATCTACAGTACCCCTAGTGTAAATTATATCGACATCATAACGTGACGAACGCGTTTGCGTTGAGTCTCATTTTGTATAGGATTTTGAGTTTCCAAAACGTCCCGCTTGGCGCGCTCTTTCTAAATCCAATACAAAATGAGACTAAACGCAAACGCGTACGTCACGTTTCAAAATCGAATTTATTTACACTAGGGGTACTGGTCGCAATTCTGAACCAATTCTCGTGAAATTTTGTGAACAGATTTAGTAGTTCGATCGATTTTTCTATCGTTTAGTTTTTTGGAAAATGTTCGAAATGTTAGAAATAGGCATAAGATTTAAGTGCCATTAGGGTCTATGGCGCTTAAAACTATTGTGAGTACGCTGTGATAATCAACGAAGTAAGGATTCCTTTTTTTTGTTTTTACGCTTTTGAATCTCATTGAAAGGTAAACAGGTCTTCTTCCTTGTCGTATCCTCATGGCTGAGGGACGTGACGACTGTGGACACTTCACTAGTGCTCTCCAAGCTGCTTTATCTAGGGCCCGGTGCACGCTAGCCTGAAATGTGGTTTTTGTCTCTGAAGTTATTCTGTCCGCCCGTGGTCCATCCCCACGCTTCCTTGGCATGAGGCCAGTGATTATGAGCTTTTCCAGACTATCTAGACCTGTCCTGCTCAGATAGCCGAAGAAACCAAGTACACGTTGAGTGCAAACAGTGGAGATCCTCACAGACAGCTCACAGAGCCACTAGTGAGGAAAGCCAACGAAACAACCGGCTTCTAGTAAAGATTTATGACAACTAAAAAACAAAAAAATGTTTTGGCAAAGGCAGACAATAAAGTTATTTTATGATGCGTTCTTATAGGGCATCTCGTTAGATCCAACGCACAGAAGGTATTTATTTATCGTTATTTAAATAAAACAACTATGAGGTATTTACTAAAATTGGATTATACCGAGGGGAGTTCAAACCCGATAAATCAAAATATTTTATATCACATATAGTTCTAATTTAAAAAAAAAGCTTTTGCTAGAGTTATCGGGTTTCACCAGCCACCCCTCGATATGATGCAACACACGTTGTATAATATAGGAACATACATATACCTACTCACACACAAATACACATTTACATAGTGTATAGATACCAAATACATTGATAGGCTTTCAAAAGCATAATTTATCTCTCGCTCTTTGCTACGATTTTACTAAAATAACTTTAATCGAATAAGCCCCCATAATAGGCAGAGTTAGTTGCAATACGGCCTGTCGTAATGTTTCTTTTATGGAAAAACTATAAGTTACAGGAAAAAAGTTAAACGTTAAAAATGTTGTAGGTAGACAAAATATAGATGCATATTCTTTTCATATTTTTTTGTTGAACAAAAACGGCATAGCGCGTTAATAAAGCTACCCCGTGCCGCATTAAAACTTTAGAAATTTTAATTTGATTTGATATTTATTTGACAGCAGGTAGTTTCGAAAAGTTCAGAATGTCGGGTAATTCCAAAAATGGACTCTAATATGATGGAATTATGGGTGACTTTCGGATTCAGCCGTCAACCTGAATACAGCTTACCGACTGATCACATTTTTGTGGTAGCGAGCTGCACTTGAGTATACCAAATGCAGATTAAGTATATTAGCAAAGCTGTAATTGTCTCGCTATCTCTTCCGCAGTGCGCGCGAGCACATGGCGATCTATTCCGGGCCTGGGTCTGCGCCAGCGCATCGCTGTCACCCAGATAGCTAGGCTCCGCGGCGAAACTGAAAACATCACTATAAACATTAAGAGAAAAGGGGACGAATCAAAGGCGAGTTGTATACAACCTCCTTCTTTAAAATGTAGCCCATGCCTACGGGGTTACTAAAATTGTGAAATACAACCTAATAATAACCGTACCTAATATTATGTCATAAATCGCTAGGGTCCGCGGCAAATCTGAAAACAATCTTCTTCTTCCTCGAGTTGTCCAAGCATTTTTGCCACGGCTCATGGGAGCCTGGAGTCCGCTTGACAACTAATCCAAAGAGTTGGCGTAGGCTCTAGTTTTTACGAAAGCCCAGACCTTCCAACCCAGAGGGTATACTAGGCCTTGTTGGGATTAGTCCGGTTTCCTCACGATGTTTTCAAACGATATTTCGTACATAAGTTCCGAAAAACTCATTGGTACGAGCCGGGGTTTGAACCCGTGACCTCCGGATTGCGAGTCGCACGCTCTTACCGCTTTGCCACCAGCGATCAAATCTCAAAACAATATAAACTTTTAATTCGACCACAAGTTTTTCCGCTTAGAAGTTTATATTTTCTAATCTTTAAAAATGTAGTATCTTATCTTATGATTTTCGGATGCCCTTGCGAATACACTTCGATCCATTGGGATCTTTTGTGTAATAAAAATGGAGTATACACAATGTTTTTTTTATTCCGTTCACTTCGGGTTATGGTTTTATTTTCTTTATTCACTTTTTTTCGTAAAAAGTAATTAAATGTTGCATATAGCGTTGTTGTGAAGTGGTCATGCTATTTAACTTAACCAAACAGTTGATAATATGACATATGATTATTATTTCGAACACTGATCGTCCGAGATAGTACTTGCGTTTAGTAGCAAATGTATAAACTAACACTAAACACTAATCAATATGTACGTAAAAAGGCCCTATGGCAAGTGTACACGCTCGTAGGATCCCTATCAGATTAAAATAAATCATTGATATCTCCGAAATGGAGTTAATTACATTACCGGTTTCTTTGAGAAAGTTACGTAATGTAAGCTCAGGAATGCACTCTTGAAATTAACGGAATTAAAAAAAAAGTACAGTGTACAATATCTTTCACAAAAATCGCCAGGGTTCTCTCGCTACTCATAGAAAACAACGTTAGAAAATAAACTTTAAAAGTTTTACCAGATCACGAGTTTTTCGTACAGAAGCTCCCCCTTTTTAGTTGGTTAGAAATGTAGTCTAGGTCGCGCGGGTTACAAAAATTTACTCATTGCTCAGATTTAACCTTCCTATAAACTTTGCCGTAGTGGTATATCTAACCTAACCTAGCCAATGTTTACACTGTACAAAATTCTAAAAATTTAGTACATTTTGCCGATTATAAGGAGTAATAGCCGTAACACGTCTCCATACAATCAAGACATTATGTACATATATTAAGTACATTATGTACATATGACACAGTTACGACCTACATAGAAATACAAACGTTTGGAAATAAAACGGTAAGTAGTTTCGGAGCCTAGCTTCAGGCTAACACTATTTGTCGGTGCCGATGTGTTTGCGCGCGGCGGCCTGCAGGCATTACTCACAGTCAAAGCTAGGCTGGAAACGGCAACGGAATATTGTATAGTACTTGCGACCCGCCCCGGCTTCGCTTCGGGTTACACAAAACCTTTACAAATAAACTTAAACCTTCACGAAGAATGACTTTATTGATAGGTGAAAATCCGTTCATTACTCTTTGAGTTTATGTTGAACATACTAACAGACAGATGCGGCGGAGGATTTTGTTGTATAAGGTGTAGTGATAGACGAAGTTCTTAGTACATTTTTTACTTCAAATATCACTCCATATGACTGATACTTCTCTTACAAGTATCACTGGCAGTTTTTCCTTCTCCATAAACCCCGCCCGTAGCTCTGAATATTACCCAATACTGGCCAATACACACCCAATTCACAATTTCTACCCACAATGCAAAAAAAAATGTTTTCACCAAAACAAAACTTTCGATTTGGTCATTTTCATTTTATTATAAACACCCCTATAAGTAATTAACGCACCAATAATGTGATGTACCTAGAGTCTGAGATCACGTTTGACGGGTTGCCTCCCTGTTACACTTACGTAAGAATTTACAAGTGCGACAGAGAAGCAAGACGTCGAACGTGTGAGCGAGCGAGCGATTCGCATCAGAAGCTTTTTTTATCTCTTTATATGGCAACTTTTTTCCTATCACCTATAAGCTGTCAGTTTCAAGCTGTCATTGAGTCATAATAATTTTATTGCCATGTGCGGCTTGTACTGAAATTCCCGCGTTTTTTCTGACACGACTCGCTTGGTCAGACTCTATTCCATAAATTCTATAAAATAAGTAATAGCATCGGCTTTTAAACACTGGCAACATTTTACCATAAATAAGTGGCGCCATACGGCCTATGAGCGAAGAAAAAAAAACATAGTTTTTTTAATAACGTTAGAACCAATTGAAGTGCTTTTCAATAAACACATCGAAAACATAAAAGATAAATAAGAAATACAACTTTAATTATTTGGATATAGTGTATTGGGTAATATTCCAAGCAGCAGGCGGGATATATTTACTTATGGAGACGGGATAACTATCATTGATACGTGTCAGATAAAGCCCGTCACAGACGGAGCGATAATATACTGACAGATACCGTATGATACGATCTTACGATATCTTTTACGTACTATTTGACAGAGTCCACACACGAAGCTGTATATATTTTGGTATCGTACGATATCTTATCGCAAGGCATCTTAGGAATACCTTGCCATATATGTATAGCTCGGTATATTGCAATATTTTGGTATATTTCGTCTTTCTCACAATTCAGGTGCTTGACAGACAGCGATATATATTTTGGATATCGTTGGAGAATGGTGCTTAGCGATACTATAAGGTATCTGTCGGTATTTTACGGTACATTAATTATTATTATCGCTCCGTCTGTCACGGGCATAAGTGTCAGTCATATGGACCGTTTTCCAAAGTCAAAATGTACTGAGAGCTCAGTCTATTAAATATTCTGTCACTGTATATACCACTTTGAATTGCATCAGAAACGAAACATCTCAAGAACATTAAAACGCAACTTATAATTGATGTAATTTGTCGGCGGAACCTTTGAGCCGCATTACATTATTCAGAACCCTGCATAATGGATGGGGTTCCGTCCGTTTGAGGCCATGAAAAATTTACGGAACCCTAATCGCTTTTGACGGGGATTAGCGATTTGCCGAGTTAATTATACGAAATTAATGTAACTTTAATGGCGTTTGTGGCGGTTCGTTTATAAGTGAATTTTGTATGCATTATTGTAACTATTTTATGGAAAATAGCATGTTATTTTACCTTCATTCTACGGACTATAAATACAGTATATTTTTGATATAACCGCGAACTTAAACTAGATGTAGGTTTTAGTGCTATATAACAATTCTGAAAGATTTTTTTAGTCTTAACTTGGTAGTTAAGACTAAAAATTAATTATATTCTGGTGAATATAATTATGTTTTTGTTTTTTTTTTCTACTGGCAATGTATTTCGTACATCATGGTCGCTTGTGACAGTTGTGACGTCGCGTCATTAAATGCGATGTTTTGAGTTAAAACAAAGTAGTGGTATAGGTAAAAAACTTAAGTAAGTCACCTGTTGTATGTAGTTGTGGCGTGTTCGAATAGACAATACATGTTTAAAAGACACACACAAACAAAACAAATGTCTATTCGAACACGTCACAACTACATACAACAGCTGACTTACTTAAGTTTTTTACGTATACATTGTTTACTTAATTTATTTATTTATCTAATCTTTATTGCACAAAAGAAAAACAATCTTTTAGTATAAAAGGCGGACTTAATGCCACGAGGCATTCTCTACCAGTCAACCTTAAGGCTAAGCAGAGAGATTGTGAGCGGTGCTACAATTACAACAGCAAAACAAATCAAACATAAATACATATAATAACATATACATACAAATTAAACACATACGTACATATACATACAAACTTAATAATTTTATATGGAAAATAAAAGTTCAGTAAACTTACACTATAACTACCCTTTGATTATGCTTTCGAATCAAAAATACACGCTGTATAATATATGAGGTATCGAATCTGCCAATATTACAATATTCATTTAATTTTAAACTGGCAACATTTTTCGGAAAAATAAATTACAAACAAAGTTTGGCATTTCCGTCAGTAGAAAAAGACGGCATAAATAAAAAAAAATGTAGGCGTGAAGGGTTGACGTCCCATACACAAGGGTATTTCACTGTATTTAAAATAAATTATTTTACATCATGCATAATTAAAGCTCCAGCAGATAAATAGAGAAAACGTAGACAGCAGTTATTTTTAGACACAATTTCTATTTTAAAACCCGCATACAACTAATAAGAGTAGGTGATTTGATTGTGACGTCACATGCCAGTGTTCCATATAAATTCCATGGTAGCAAAATCGTTTTGACAGTTCGAAAAAAGAAACTAATTTAACTAGTAGTCAAATACCCTATTTGAATTTCGTACCTTTTTCTACTGACAAATTGGGTTTGCCACAGTATAACATACACTCCAAAGCCTGTCACCACTGGCAGAATTATCCACCATACACATCTACCAGTGAGATCAGACGGACATTACGAGTGTATCCCTAGTTTTGGATAGATTTTATTTAGCGCCACTTTCACCAATCCTGCGTTAACTCCCTTAACTCTGAGTTAACCGTTAACCCATGGTTAAATCATACTGGTAACTCCGAGCTTAACCAGTTAATCGCGAGTTAGTGGCTAAGCAAGGTTGGCGCAATTGGCCCTTAGGGTCTGTTTCAAAAAGTCTGAGTAAAGTATTGGATGGCTAAAAGCCAAATAAAACTTCCTGGAAAACAACACTTTATCTACCAATTAAACTTGTTTAAAGATTGTGAAACGCCAATGACTATTCATCAGATAAGTGGCAAGTAGCTTATTCAGGACTTTACTTGGACAATTGTAAAACAGACCCTTAAACGTACGGTCACGTCTGAAAACATCGACACGATCGAAGTGCCAAAAATATGTATACACTACCCTAATATATGGGTCATAAACTCGTGTACTTATACATATTTTTGGCACTTCGATCGTGTCGACTAAAGTTATTTATTAAAAACCAGCCGAGCTTTAATTTGGGTTCGTAAAATCTTCTCACCGCTGAGAAAATAGGGTGTAACTGTGTTTTTCGTGTTTTTATTTCTATGTACAATAAAGTATATACATATATACATTAAACCCCTTCTCTCCATATTTTAAACCCGATCCAATCTAAAACTTACGTCACTACCCTTACTCAGAATGATGTCCATTTAATTATGTAATTGCCGAGCGGATGTGCAGGTGTCATGGCCGCCTCGCCGGTTACTTTAATATGCACGTTTTGACGCGCCAGCCAGGGGGTAAGGACAGCAAGCTTAGCCTTGTATGAATTTTGTTTAAGGTGCCGTAGATTCTGATAAAGGAGTTTCTGAGAAATCACACCACTTTATTAGGTCACAATACGGTAGCCAAAAACTTGAGAGAGAAAAATAGCTTTGCGATCATATCATAGTAATAACGGTACTTTTTCTATAAAGTTCCATTCCGGGAGAAAACGTTTTCCACTAACTATAAATCTTAACAAATCACTTTGATTTTGATGTCGATCGCTTAATATGTTCTAGGCTTATAGGTTCTTTGAACAATTTTATTTTTGTTTTGCAAATTTTGAAAAAAGGAGGAAAACCTATAAACCTAGTTTTTCATTATGTCAATAACATACAAAAAAATCATGGGGAACAGAAAATATTTAAAAGTCAAATTTTAAAATATAAAAAAAAAAACGTTTTCTCTTTCCCGACACGTGGGTTCCCTCTTAATTATCAATCTTACGAATATTCTCTAATGACGTCATCGATTCGAAAAACATTCACATTTTTTTTCGTCAACGTATTCGAGCCTACTCACACCCATCAATTTTTATAAAAGCTTGCTAATATAAATAAGTACGAATGGCGAATGAATAGGAGCATTTAAAAAGTAAAATCGTCATTTTGTATGATACATTAAATGATACACTTCATACTTATTTTTTTTTATTTTTGAGTTCTAAATTTCCTGCTACCTAAAGGTTGTCTGGAAGCAATGCCGGATTTAGAGGTCTGGAGGCCTCGGGCAATAAAGGTGTGGAGGCCCCCTGGCCCCAAATTTTTTCCAAATAAAATGGTAAATTTACCGAATTCTCTATTGTGGGGGGCCCCTCTTTTGTGGAGGCCCGGGGCAGTAGCCCCGATTGCCCTCCCTTAAATCCGGCCCTGTCTGGAAGAGATCGCTTTTTAGCGATAAGACCGCCTGTTGTTACCTGGTTATATTTTCCTTTAAAATTCATTTGTAGTTTTACATTTATTAGCATTATTCATATGTTGTGAAATAAATAAATCTAAATCTAAAAATCTAAATCATGTATGTAAAATGTATAATTTTTGGTGCAATAAAGAATACCTATTTACTTACTTACTTTTATTTATTACAATTTATTTAGGTATTACACGTAGGTATGTATTTATGATTCACACAATATAATAAATTAAAACTAACTTTAATACGTAACAAATGTGTACTTATTTATGCTTATGAGATAGTAAACGGATCCCTTTATTTTACATAAATTGAAGTCATAATGTAATGATAGTTAGATTATCATTAGTCATAATTCTGAAACCGTTAACTTTTCAGGATTTTCGTGAGGTTATTCTATAGATAGGTTAGGTTAGGTTAGTTTCATGCCAGTCCTGAAAAGTTACGCGTTTCTGAGAAAAAGCAAATTATGACTAACGAAAATGCGGACAAACAATACATTATGACTTAAAACTTTTATTTTATCTAATAAATACACTAAGTATTTATAAACACAACATAATACATATAAAACTTAAAATCTAAATCTAAAAATAAATAAAACTAATCTTAAAATAAATAATTAAAAACTATCCCCCTGCGGCATGGTGCCGTAGATGCTGGCAGCATTTCCTCGTTGTATCGCAATACTTATTCTCTGTGCGAGGAAGCTGCCAGCTCTACGATCACCGGTAGCGTCTGCTATTTTTTTGGATATTTCCTTGAACAGTGTAGATGCATTCGGACCCCACGGGCCAAGGGTCTCGACGCCAAAAGGTACGAAATCGTATTCGGGGCCGAGACCCCTATATTTGATCTTTTTTAATTTTTCGGCCGCCTCTGCCGCCGCGCCGGCTTTTGCAGTTGTGCCGTGGAGATGAGACGGGGCTAGGGTGTCTACACATGTGGCGTCCCACACCAGCACCCGTCCCATCTTCCACGGAATTAGTGACATTCCGTCCGGTCTCTTACCATCGTCTCTTACAATACCAGCTGGCTCAAGAAGAGCTGGCACGTTCAAACTTTATGGGAAACAATATAGACCCGGTAGTAAATCTGTAATCACGTTACCAGGTTAGAGCCTTAGTAAGTCACTGAATGATAATGCATTTCTAGGAGAAGCCTGCGAGTGGTAATTTAGGCGGTTACAACACTGGATGCGATTCGCACGTCGCTGCGATGTGCGAGCGGGATGTCGCTATAATACGCGCACAGCGTTGTCTCGCCCAAACACCGGAGCGGCGTACGAATCGCATCCAGCGTGATAACCGCCTTAACGATCGTCCGCATACGGAATAATGACCCTTATTTTATGACCCGGAAGAGCTGTAGCGTCATCGGCGTGGGTCGTAAAACGACTATTAAAATGTTTTCTTAGGGAAGTGGATGGAATATTACGTAGATTGGTATGGATGTTGAGTGATGTGAGATTTGAGTGTTCAAGCTTTTAGTGGACTTCTGTTTAAAATTAAGTGAAAATAAAATCAGTCAAGTCTAGGGTTTCGTAGTTACCATTCTGTCAGAACAGGCCATCAAACGAGAACTATTATTAAATATCATGTACATCCCGTCCAGGCCGGTTTCGGTCTCGGCGACTGATTTTGTACTGGCTAGTGAGAGCAACGATCATGAGCTCTCAGGTGGCTGACGTAGCCTATTTTCGCAGTAAATGTACGGCCACACTCACCGCAAGTTAGCACCCCTCCGACAAAATTGTAGCTTATGACCGCAGGCCTTTAACTCGTCACGCTTCGCGTCGAGTTCCACTATCATGTACAGTCAACCAATTTGAATCCTAAGCCACTATAGAACCTTGTCGCTTTAACTACTCTATACATGACATGCATCACTTAATAAGCACTGTCGTAGAAGTCATTATGACATGGTTCTATAGTGGCCTAGGAATCAAATTGGTTGACCGTACATTACAAGCATAAGGGACTGAGAGGGTACCTTCGCAGCGCCTTGTACGTCTTTTTACTAAGTAGAGAAGATTTTTTGCAATAACTCTAAAACGGCTAGAACGATCACATTCACTATAATTTTCTTTGAAAGTATCTATTAAGCTTTTTTTTAATACTACGTCGGTGGCAACCAAGCATACGGCCCGCCTGATAGCCTATGGACGCCGTAGCGGATGGTGGCTGAGGTGTTTAGGCTTTTATTTCACGTTCTTTTTAAAACCCATGGACCCATGGTTTAAAATAGAGGGCTGGACACTTTTTTCCTTTCGGAGCGATTATTTCGGAAAATATTAACTTTATCAAAAAATGTTTTAAGAACCCTTATTCGTTTTGAAAGACTTATCTAACGCTACCCCACACTATTCAAACAAAAAATAAGTCTTGTATGGGAGGTATCCTTAATTTTTTTTTTTTTTTTTACCGTTCTGTTGCCTTGCATTAATGTCATGAATACATTTTCAGCTTCATCGGAAATTTTCAGCTTAACCGGAAACCGGGAAGTGGGTCAAATTTAACTTGCAAGATTTGATTACAAACAGACAATGGTCAGGTGAAAGTAAATAAAAGCTTGTAATAAACAACCGGTCTGGACGACCCGTCTGGTCTAGTGGGTGACCCTGCCTATGAAGCCGATGGTCCCGGGTTCGAATCCGTATTTAAGTTTTTGTATATTATATATACCGTTCTCCTGAATAGTACAACACAAGCCTTCTTGAGCTTACCGTGGGATTTAGTCTATTTATGTAAAAATGTCCCTATAATATTTATTAAAATGCAACCTGTAACTACGGCAAATACATAAAATAAATTGTTTTAAAGCGTTTTATGAATTGTACAAAATTGTACTAAGTTCAAAACCGGGCAGAATTCATTGACTTCGCAAGTTAGCAATCCTGTCTTCCTGTCAGTAGCAGAAACGTCTAATTCAGCCACGTTCCCAAACTTAATAAACCGGCCAAGAGCATGTCGGGCCATGCTCAGAGTAGGGTTCCGTAGTTACTCCTCCGTCACAATAAGCTAAACTGGAGCTTAAAGTATAGTAGATTGAACAACCAAGGGATGATCTGTGGATGTACGTCTTTTTACTATGAAGGGGAAACTTTTTGCGATAACTCAAAAACAGCTAAACTGATCATATACGCTATAGTTTTCATTTAATGTCTTTCTTAAGCTCTACTTCCAAGTGGCCAGTTCGTGCGGTTCAAAGATGTGTTGAAGCGGCATATGAAGAGAGCTCATATAGAGCCAACAAAGTGGGAGAGTCTAGCCAGTGACCGGCCACGTGGGAGGCATATTGTGCAGACTCAGGTGCGTCACTTTGAAGCCAGGCGGCTCACAGAACTCGACGCTAAGCGCGACGAGCTGAAGGCCAGACCACCTGCGGCCATACTTTACAATTATGTCGGAGGGGTGCTGACTTGCAACGAGTGTGATCTGATCGCACATTTGCTGCAAAAATTGGCTATATCAGTCACCTGAGAGCGCACCAGCGACGCTCTCAGCGGTAGAACGCAGTCGCTGTGGTCGAAAACGGCTAGGAGATGATGACTTCCAAGATTTTTTTCATATTTTTTGGACCTATGGTTCAAAAGTTAGAGAGGGGGGGGCACATTTTTTTTCTAATCCGTTTATCTCCGAATACATTCACTTTATCAAAAAATGTTTGTTGAAGACCCCTATTCGTTTTGAAAGACCTTTCCAACGATATCCCACACAGTAGGGTAGAAGCAAGAAAAAAAATTCACCCCCACTTTGCCTGTAAGGGAGGTACCGTAAAAAAAAAATTTTTAGATTTTATTGTACGACTTTCTCGGCTTTATTGATTTATATATCCATGCCCAATTTCAGCTTTCTAGCACTAACGACCACGGAGCAAAGCCTGACAGACGGACATGGCGAAACTATAGGGGTTCCTGGCGTTAAAATCTAGGTCCATGGGGCTCCAGCGCGCAGAAGTTTTTTGCAGAAATCGCGAAGCATCTGGTTGACGTAACTGGTGACCGAAGAGCTGGGGGCTTTCTCGCACAACGTATCAGCATTGCGATACGAGGAAACGCCGCCAGCATCCTTGGTACAATGCCTCAAGGGCCTATTTTACGAGTATATTTTAAACTTGTTATTATTACCTCTGTATAAAACATTGTTATAAAAATAATCAGATTATTCAATTCAATTCAATTCAATATTTTAATTCGAATAATACAATCCATATTAGTGTTAGTACATAGCACAGTAAAACTTATAAATCTATGTTAGTGACACCTATAACAACAAACAAAAATAAAAATAATAATAAACATTAATTAAAAGCGGCGCGGTGCGGCGAGCGGCGGCGCGTGCAGCCGTACCCAGCGCGCGAACAAAGGCGAGTCCCAGCGCTGCGCCAGCACGCTTAGAATACTGTTTGGGCTACTGCGAAGACGGTTTAGTAATGACGATTGATTTGAATGATTATATATGTTCTTATTTCTTTTATAAATTCCCTTCTCATTCCTATTGTAAATATTTGATATGTTATCTGTAAAAACGATTTCTATGATCTGATGTATATTTTTTTGAAAAAATACGTCCCACTGAGTTTCTTGCGCCGGTATTTTCTCGGGACTGTGGTATAGGGTTAGAACCGGTGGTCAATTTTGACATTTATAAATGCTATCTTTCAGAAAATGGTATCTTCTGTAGTAAAGACGATATAATACAAGTTGCATTTATATTTAAAATTTCTTATTCGAGTCTCAGATACTGGAAAAATGCATCCGCCTAGTTTTTTTTTATATGAGTTCTTTATTTAACATAATTTAGTACAATGTAATTACTTAATCTAGTGTACATTTCCATCCTAGACAGTAATAACAATAAATTAATACAGTTTAGTGAGCTATAGGCGCTCATTATAAACTTTTTAACAACTTAGTGTTTATAACATTGCATCCGCCTAGTGCAGCGTAAAATTTAGCCTTTGATTCTCTTAACTTTGCGATGTGGAAAAGGAGCATGAAATTAAATATATGTATGACTCACTTTTGCCCGAAAACCCGAAATAAGAGAAGCTAGAAAACCTCGCCTGACCCAAACAAATAAACACACCGCTTAA
Source organism: Cydia pomonella (assembly GCF_033807575.1). NCBI lineage: Eukaryota > Metazoa > Arthropoda > Insecta > Lepidoptera > Tortricidae > Cydia > Cydia pomonella. The sequence continues at coordinate 9,764,964 of NC_084725.1, read as the reverse complement.
GGCCTTCTGCATGAATAGTGTATGAAAAAAATACACGTGTCCGTGCTTTGAAACGCACTGTAGGTACACCAGTTTCATGGCCGAATAAATAAATATTTAGTAGTTTTACAAGGGGGCAAAGTCTTTGTTTAACGCCTCGGAATAAATGATACCCGAGCAAGCTAAAAATTCCAAAATTGAACCACGAGCGTTGCGCGAGTTTCAAGGCACGAGGGTCAAACAAATTTTGCCACCGAGTCGACCACAACATTTTTTAACTAACCAACGCGAGTAGAATATTAAACTGTAAAACATCAAACTAAATCAGACAAGAAAATGAAATCCAAATGAACATTATTAAATATTTATTATTCAAATTCATCATTAAAAAGTCAATTCGACCAGCCTACAAGGTAACAACTCAAAATTGGCATCACAAATACTTTGCCACGCATCACACACATGTGGATAAAATGCAACTTTCTCATCAGCTTTGAACATGATTAGTGAGAGACCGTTTACGAGTTGGTGTGGTGAAAATATACTTATTTATTTCTACGTAAATATTATTTATTTTTAAGAAAAGTATTTTAAGAACAAACTTCTTATTGACTTTTGGAGAGTCGTAAATAAATTTATGTAAACGGACTTTCGTGAATAAATGGGTCAAAAATATTCGGGAAAACCGGCGTGTTTATTGTGGTATAAAAGTTAGAGATTTTGATACATTAGTCTAAGACTTGTATCATACAACTTTAAGAAGTAGAAGCTTTTATTATCCCTATAAGGATACTGTAAGAAAATTAAGCTGTTAAGTCCATTTATTTTATGATATCAACAGTACATATAACCTTAAACCTTAACTCATACTAAAAACGTACCGTTATTTCGCTAGGATCGCAAAGCTATCCTTCAATTGTTACTTGAAGACATTGCCCTTTCCGATGTACGTAGGATTTATGTATGTATGTATGTTGCATACTGCACATGAAACGCATTAACCGCTTATCGAGCTTAGGTTACTTACATAAAACGGCTTTCAGCCAAGTGCACCCCTGGAGCTGCATCGCTGCATGCTAATGCATGGATGCATTTACTTCTGAAATATTTATGTATATACATATATACAGGGTGGAAAAAATCTATAGGCATGGAGGGGAACTACTTTGAATCCTTTATTTAGCTCATTTTACTGAAAGGAAACATTCCTTTATTTTTGAAAAGAAACAAAACTGCATTCAAAGATCTTCTAAAATCCGCTTGCCGAGGGGTGAATTTTTATTTAAGTGTAGGTTCAGGGTTATTATTATTATTATTAATTTGGATTTGTTCACAAGTTTTGATACAATATTTACAAAGTACAAAGTATTCATATTTTAGATAATAAAATAAAATAATCTGATAAAGTGTATGTGGACGTTAAACGTTTCGACGCGCCATACAGGGTGTCTCCCACTTATCATTGGGCTTTAAATGCAGGGCTAAAAATGTTTTTTTTTGTAGACCAGTGTAATAATATAGAATGAAAAGAATATACACAGAAACGTAAAAATCATTACCTTCCCTTCATTTCCAGTACAAACAAAATAATTAATCCACACTTCCCATGCAAAAACGGCAAAAACCTATAAATCTATACAGTTAATTATAATACAAATCTCCAATACATGGAGGGCTCGTAGCGGCGCCGCGCCGGAGCGACCTTGATCCAATTTTGCCCCCAACCCACCTTACACCCACCTCCCCTTCGAGATGACCTAACGCCAGTCTCAAGATCCTTTGGTATGCTTTTGTGGGGGTTTAGATTAAGTGGTGTTTATTAGATAATAGAGTTTAAATTCTGAAAAGGGGTAATTCATATTTTTATTATTATTGTAGTTTGTGGGCCTTTGAGTGCCACGTCGACCAGACATTGATCTATTGTGACAACCCTTTAAAGTTCATTACTGATGTCCGTTAAATCCAGGAAATTCCAGATTCTTTGGGCCGTAATGTTCTGTACCTCATAGGGTTCAAATTCATATTAAAAAAAAAACTTCCGTATTACTAAATTTAGAAGCATATTATTACAGTTATTTAATTTGAATTACATATTAATCGTTCGACGAGAATGGTTCGACATAACAAGGAGCTTTATCTAGAGCCACACGCATTAGCTAACGCAGATTCGCTATCGAGCAAACCTACAGGTAATTCAGAAACTCAAACACAAAAACAAGAACAGAAAATATTATTAACATTTAAAAAATATTTAGTAAGTATAAAAAGCGTTTTAGAAGCCCTTTTCCGAAGTTGCTCAAAAGCAACCTACCGAAATTTGCCCTTATCCTAGAGTGTAATTTGCCCTTATCCTAGTTAGTCTTATAAGGTGTAATTTGCCCTTATCCTAGTTAGTCTTATAGAGTGTAATTTGCCCTTATCCTAGTTAGTCTTATAAGGTGTAATTTGCCCTTATCCTAGTTAGTCTTATAGAGTGTAATTTGCCCTTATCCTAGTTAGTCTTATAAGGTGTAATTTGCCCTTATCCTAGTTAGTCTTATTATGGTGTAATTAGCCCTTATCCTAGTTAGTCTTATAGGGTGTAATTTTTACTCAACTTCTCTCTTAATTAATATTAATGGTTTTAATATTACAGGTTGTAGATTGGCTTATACTCCCAACCCGTGCAGCTTGAATGCTTGAATTTATTAAAATGCATTTTATTAAAGGTGTCATAATCGTATTTTACGTAACATGTATTAACAAAAGTAGTGTGATAAGGCCTAGTTTACCCTCTGGGTTGGAAGTTCAGATGGCAGTCGCTTTCATAAAACTAGTGCTTACGCCAATTCTGGGGATTAGTTGTCAAGCGGACCCCAGGCTCACATGAGCCGTAGCAAAATGCCGGAACAACGGGAGGAAGATGATATTCATTCATTTTATTGAAGTTCGTTCGCATCTTTCCTGTAGGCATCGCTAACTTTTATTGTTATAAAAATAACAACGATCATTTAAAAATAATTAAAACGATCTAAAATGAATTTACATCAAACTCAAGAATCTGATTTAATTCCTTGCTTCGCCCAATATGTTCTGTTGTTTCTCTTGGCGTCTGCACATATGACGTTTGGCGATCATTCAATAACACTACACAACTACACACCAGCATATGTTGAACTATTCATATCTCCCTATAGCCCCCCTTCTTGTATTAATTTTGCTGGATAAAGAGGGGCGAGCGAGGTCTTTTTATATTGGAGAGTACGATTGAACGTTTTTTTTGCAGTTAACTGAATTATAAATTTAATCAAGGAATGTTTTCTTTGTTTTATGTGGTGTTTAGCTAGATTGCTTTTAAAATAGGAAATTAATGTCAGAGGGAAAACGTATTTGTGTTACGTTTCGATGGTAATCAGATATGTTTTTAGTTGGTGGTAATCAGTACGAAGAAACGTGAGCTATCGATAATTGTGTATTTACTTAATGGTCTTGAGATACCTAGAAATCATATTACATACCTACATAAATACATAGCCATGCTCCCTCCTCCTTGAGTAACAAATAGTTCACAAACATATTTACTTCTAACTTGATAAACTCGATAGGTATTAACGCTAAATACGAGTACACTACACCCACTTAACAATTGATACAAACCATCTTTTTTTTTTATCTGGTAGTCGCAACACATACATAATACAACTCGCTATATAAAACAAAATAAAACATCACTGATTAGTTGAGAAACAAAGTTTACTAACTACCTACAAGACAGAAAGCGAATCCATGAACGTTTTCTTAATGTACCCACAAAACAATTTAAAAAGAATGTTCGTACAAAACATAATTAGAAATTTAATTCATTTAACTAAAGATATTCAATTGAGTAATTTCATATTTGTTATGATATTTGCCTTTTTCTTTTCATTTCTATCCATAGACAAGATAACGCTTAACTTCACACGCCACGTCCTAGATGGCGTTATCAGGCCGCGTTGAACGATTTGCATCACGAATAGTAAAAAAGTTAAATTAAAAAGTTTTTCACGCAAAAAGGCAACGGTATTGACCCATTTAAGATTTAAAAATAGGAAATAAAATTTCTAGGGCTTTCAAAAGCGTATGTAAATTATATTTTTGCTGAGTATATTTCTACATCGCAGTGTAGAAGTTTCTGTACTCATAGGACTTATAGGTATTTTTTTCGATTATTGACCCGGGTGGTCCGTTTCTTCAGAGTAAGCCAGTCTTTGGGGAGCTGGTCTGAATTCCCCAACGCTTAATGTTTCCATACAACACCTGTCTTTCTGTATGTGTTCGAAATACCCATGTTTGAAAAAAAAATCTGGCACTTGACCGTTTAGAGAAGTTCTCAACACCACTCATGGAGAATGCTGACCACTTTTTTTACTTTATTTTTATTTAAACTGTTTTTATATATAAAATCTTAACATCAGATTTAAAAAAATATGGTGTTAATTATTTTTATTTGCATAAGCATATAAGCCATTAGTTTTATTTAAAAAAATTAAGACGTTTGAGTTTTGAGCTTAATTTATTGACATGTCCGATTTTGATTGCAATGGTTGAAAAATGCCTTATTTATTGATCAGAACGAAATTTAATTATATCAATTCTTACAAAACACAATCATTTTTTTTAATACATACCTATTATTATTGCCATTACCATTTTATTTTATATCATATCCCAATAAAATAAAATAAATTAGTCACCTAATTAAATTAACATGAAAAACAAATTAATAATAATATCAAAGCATGACATTGCCAGTAAACATAGGTACTCGCATTTCGTAGATTTTTATATCATATTTTATCCGCTAGTCATTCTATCGTGACTGCAACAAATCAGATCCAACCCGACATTATTTATGACCAGAGGTCAAGGTCATGTAACACACTATATTTTCCTTCTGAAAATTATTTCTTTATTTTAATTTAGTATGACCTATGACTTTCCATGAGAAACCCCATTATTATTATAAGTATTCACTTGCATCGCAAATCAGATGCTAGACTAAAAAAGGTTATAATGACAACATAGCAATTTGTCGGAATATCGACTTTGGGTGGCTGGCATAAGGTTGAAAGTTCAAAAGTATGCCACACGAACATACGCCAGAAGTTTTATTGCAAAGATCGAAAAATATTCATGACATTTGAAGAGATCGTTCGTCTTTGCGAACTTCATACTTTTAAAGGTCGTTTGTTAACATCCATATGAATAAGTCAGATGTAGGTCAAGGTCAAATTACTCACTTTTTTTTTCAAAAATATCGAAATGTAGTGCCAGCTACGTAAGCTACGAAATGCTTGCGCTCTGCTACGATTATTTGGCTACAACGTCTACGGATCGTGATGGTGCTACGAATAACTGTATATAACCTAAACCTCAAAGTTTAAAATTTCTCCAGAAATAAATATGCATAGGTACGTATGCGTATACTTACGTAGGGTAAGGATACCAATCATGGGATATTTAGGAGAAAATTTGGAGTAATTTTAATATTTCACAGCTGTAAAGTGTTCTGTATATTCCGCTTTGCACGTTGATATTAAATGTTCTAGGGTCGAACTTTAAGATCAGCCAAATATTAGGCCTAGATACGTCACTTTTGATTCTGACATATCCGAATATGTCAGAATAAAAAGTGACGTTTCTACAAACAAAAACGTCTTTTTTGACACTGACATTTCCGATTGGTTTCAGCATAATTAACAAATTAAAACTATGTTTTTTCTCCAGTGATAGCGCAATTTATACTTAAACAAACAAAAATTAATAAAACGTCAAACTTAAGCAGCTCTATTATGGCTCTTATTTATGGATAATTATTTGAGAACTGATGATAAATACTTATTTCACAGGATTTGTGTAGATCAGTGATAGGTAAAGTACGGCCCGCGTAATTCTGGCCCTCCTCTTAAACTTTCCGGCCCCCCATGAAGAAAGTTTACCCACCATTGGTATATACCATTTTATTATTGGTGCCACGCCCATCATAAGGGTGTTTATACTATACAGCATGCGTATATTTTTTAGTGATAAGTAATATAAATTAAATGCAAATTGATGCTTGAAGCTACTGTGAAGGTTGAAAACCTTCATAGCCTCGTGGTATATAACTGGCAACGATTATTTGAATTCAGAAATATCGCCCTGCTGAAGGAATAAAGATCTGCAGGCGATTCATTCTGAAAGAGGCAAGCATCTACGATAGTCGATATTTCTGTTATTAGTTTGAAGAAAAAATATTAATATAGATTAACAGAAATCTACCTCGAGCGTTTACATTCCCCACCTCAGATAGGCCGTATCCCTTTACACTACACACTTCCCAATTAGTTTACTGCATAATAATTTATCAATATCACAATTTAAACAACATTAATAGGCAAAATACTAAGACAAATTCTCGAGATGACTTCGCCATTTTGAAGTTCGGCAGGAAATCCCGTATTGATTTAAAAATTAAATCTTGATTTGACAAAAATCTAAGTCAGACCACGGGGGCGAAACTGTTTCTTTCGGGCATTCCCGGCTCCGTTCGGCTCAGCATTGCTCCGAGCAATTATTAGGGTTAGCACAACTTGACGTTCCTTTGCGTGTACGACCACAGATAAGATAACGACTTGAATTTGGACAACCCTAAATATCCGAAAGGAATAGTACCATACATAAGAAAGGGACAGCATAGTTCGTCCCTGAATCGCTGTCAAACTTCGGTTTTGTAGGAAGTTTATTTTCTGTACGATAGTAGTATTATTTATTTTGTGGTCAGACTAAACTAATCCTAACTTCTGTTGTTTCAGGTTACCGTGACACATAACGCCTTATGACGTATCGGGACGGCTATAGAATGCCGCACACACACAGCCTCGGCAGATAATACGCGCGTTTAACGGACGTTAATGTGGACTTTAGTAATGTTGCCTTATGTAGGGTGATGCGCGGCCCGCGCCCACGGCCCTGCGTCTGACACAGACGATAAGGTAAGAAACTTTACAAAATTATAAGTTGTATGTTTATAGAAATGTGTTCTATTCTTGACGTAAGCCAACGCGTGTTCTAGATGTTACATATGGACATGCAGCCTTGCAACGTAATTGATGTGATATCTGCCAAGTAATTTCATACATTACAACCAACGAATGTATACACATAACTTATTCACACGGCATGTGTTTCATTCTCATTTTAAAGCTACGTGTTTGATTGTATTGTAATGAAACTTTGCACATCTTCGTCATCTTCGAGCAACACAGGGAAGGGAGACGGAATTCATACTATTTCCCCTCTGCCAAAGCATTGACACAACTGTGCCTATGGCGGTGCATGTTGTGACTCGTCGAAAAAGAGATCGAGGTGTGCAAGATTTGTCTTTGACGTGTGTGATTTTCTATGTATTTGTGTCGTTATTACATATTTGATTTTGTATGTAGTGAGTGAGATGTGCGACTGTGTGCACGTTTTCCCCCGCAAAAAATGGCAGAACGATTTGTACGGGAAGATACCGCTTAGTCTCCTCCCTTATGACGTGTCGGAAGCCGGTGTTGCTCGAAGTTGCACATACAATGACATGAGATAGGTCTAGTATAGTCCAGCGGTGTCATCATGGTTCCATTTTTGTCACCTGTCACTATGCCCGTCACTTTCGCACTTACATACTTGTTAGAACGTGACAGGTATGGTGACAAATGACAAAGAGCCGACCATCTTAGCCCTACTGTAATGAGTTTATATAGCTCCAGTTGATAAAACAAACGAAATAGAGAAAAAACCAGTTTTGTATGAAAAACTTAAAATCGCTGTATTTTTAACTATGGTATCTGAAGCTACATAAACTAATTACAGGACAAGATATACCTCCTATTGTAATATAGCTAGTCGTTTTAAAATAAGAGCGTAACTACTTTTGTATGGAGAACCGTACCCCTAGTGTAAATATTTTCGACAGCGAAACGTGACGTACGCGTTTGCGTTAAGTGTCATTTTGTATGAGATTTTTGACTTTCCAAAACGTCCCGCTTGGCGCGCTGTTCAAAAACCCATACAAAATGAGACTTAACGCAAACGCGTACGTCACGTTTCGCTATCGACTAAATTTACACTAGGGGTACTGAGCTTGCTAGAGACTCTTAATTAACCAATAGAAGCTAGCCAAAATTTAGGAGTCCGGAGAGGAAAGGGAAGGTAAATTAACTCGAAAAAGTCCTTTGTCTTAGATATACAGTAGTATACAGTAAATTACCCAGTTCGCTTCACGCCATTTCAAAGAAACCGCGAAAGGTGAAAGGTGAGTCGTAAAAGTCGGAACAAACTTTCTTCTGGAAGCATCCATCTCCTACTAAAGGGCCGTTATTTCGGCCGTTTCTTCATTAATATCATTAGTTAGGTAAATAATGCGATATAACATTCAAAGAAGTAAAGGTTAAATGTCGCAGGGGCCTAGCCACGAACACTTTCGTTCGCACTACGACAACGAAACGCTAACTGTCAAATCAAATATCAAACATTTATTCAGCAAAGAGGCCACACACTTACATGTCAAATGTTTACAAACAATAAAAATAACAAAATACAATTACAAATATGGAATCAATGAAATAATAGATACTTTATTAGAGATGTATACAATCTCTAAATGAAGAATTACATAAAAAACTATAATAAAAAAATACGACCAACAAATACTAAAATTCTTTAGAGATATAGAAGTGTCAGAAATAAAAAATAATTAAAAAAACGATAATTAAATTATCCTTGGAGATGTAAAGCGAAACGTGACGATGATGTTTTTTATTTTTATACTACGTCGTTGGCAAACAAGCATACGGCCCGCCTGATGGTAAGCAGTCTCCGTAGCCTATGTAGGCCTGCAACTCCAGAAGAGTTACATGCGCGTTGCCGAACCTAACCCCCTCCCCCCCTCGTTGAGCTCTGGCAACCTTACTCACCGGCAGGAACACAACACTATGAGTAGGATCTAGTGTTATTTGGCTGCGGTTTTCTGTAACGTGGAGGTACTTCCCCAGTTGGGCTCCTCTCTAGATCTGGAATGGCATCCGCTGTGCTGTGCCCTACCACACAAAGCGAGATGACATTCACAATGCCCATACCTCTCTTGTGAACGCAGTTTAAGGACGTACCCGGGTCCAATGTCACATCGAAGTAAGTTTTAGCAACGAACTATACATAAATAGACCTTAACCCGTTAACTTAAGGTCCACGAATGACCACGTCTTTCGGTGGACTCTCATCTGAGAGAGTACTGTGGAAGTGTGGAATAAGTAATGTCACTTGGCTATTCTTCCTTCTTCAGTTAAAAGGTCCGTTCGAAAACTTTTCGTGCGCTTGTGTTTTGCAAAATAAGTTTAAATAGTCTACAGTATGGGGTTCTTCAAAAAAGGAGTGTACAAGTTTTTAAAGGATCGGCAACGCGCATGTAACACCTGTGGAGTTGCAGGCGTCCATAGGCTGCGATGACTGCTTAACATCAGGCGGGCCGTATGCCTGTTTGCCACCGTCGTGGTATAAAAAAAGTTTTAATTTTATTAATTTACTTATACTGAAGCATTTTGTAAGGGTGAGGGTAAGGGCCTGTGACTTTATATCCGGAGGTCGCGGGTTAAGACTTCAAACCCAGGCTAGTACGGTCACATCTGAAAATATCGACTCGGACAAAGTGCCAAAAATATGTATACACTACCCTAATATACGGGCCATAAAGTCGTGTATACATATTTTTGGCACTTCGATCGTGTAGATGTTTTTAGATGTGACTGTATCAATGAGTATGAGCGTCTATACCCGCTGAATTACGTATGGAAACATCTGAGGAAACATTTGAACGTCAACTGAGAGTCCTTTTATTGGATAATCCACTTTATTTAGTAAATGAGTAGATGACCTCGACATTTGAAATTGTAAATTGAATAGTGTAAATTTGACATGTTCTCATTTATTGATATTTAACGTAATTTGTACCAAATTTTTTGTACGATCATAATATAAATTAGCATAAATTAAAGTGTATCTTTATATTATGAGAATAAAAACTAATGCCTACGCCAATTAGTTGCCAAGTGAACCCCAGACTCACATGAGACTTGACTGGCAAAAAAGCCGAAACAACATCAAGATGATGACTCAACATATTAGCCTCTGCCAGCAACGTTATTCGTGTTGAGTTGAGTTTTTCACTTTACTTTTTTTTTCAAAAACTAATTTGATAAAAACGTATAAAATACTGGAAAAAAAATCAAAAACTTCTATTTATAGGTTATATTGCTTCCATGGTAGGCTGCACGCCGTCTGTTCTATCAAATTAAAACGTTAAATACAAATTTTAAAAATCTGCCGGTTGTTTCCGAGCGTGTAAAAATCCCATATACCTAATTTATGTTATTGTGACAATTTTATGTAAAAGGGACCACATACTTGAATGGTGTAGGCAATTACAAAAATTAGATAGCTAGGATACACATCCCTAAAAACACAACATAAGATGTACTCAGCGAATCCATCCATCTCTGTCTTATAGAGCCATCGGCATTCGATAGAACGAGACATGTATATGCGTATGTAGGGGTGTCATCAATCGTGGTGTCAATTCTTAGGTAATTTGTCGACTTGGGAGCTGAATATGAAATATCGTTCTATCATGTCACAGCTAAGTGTTTTATGTTGCGATATCTAAATGTTTTGGAGGATGATATATATAAGTAATATAATAATAATTCAGCCCATATACGTCCCACTGCTGGGCAAGGGCTTCTCATGCGCGATGAGGATTAGGCTGCAATAATCCCCCACTGGCCCAAAGCGAGTTAGGCTGCGTTTCCAGCAGAGATATGCGAGGTAGCTGAGCGGTGCGTAGCGAGGGTGTGTAGCGGGCACCTCTAACAAACACCATCAAGTGACTGATAGTTTTTCACTAGCGTCCATACTCGCAACACTTCCCTCGCAACACTTCCCTCGCAACACATTTCTCGTACACATATTTCCCTTGATTTGTACGTACAAAAAAAAACTCGCTCCGCTGAGCTGTTTTCACTAGAGCTGCGCTGAGTGACGATAATAAGTAAATGAAGTGTTCCTATTGGTTCATGACAAACACATAATGTTCATAAACACAATCACAATATGTACATAATATACATCCCTCGCTGCGCATCCTCGAACATTTCTGTTGTAAACGCAGCCTTAGATTCCCCAGTTTCCTAAAAAAATAAAGTATTAACGAATACCATCACAATAACCTTAAATTAAGTTAATCTTTCCAGATTCAAAATCAAGGTATTATTTAAATCGTATCAATCCAATTAACCAATGACGTTGTAATGAGGTCAGAGGTGTTCAGGAAGATTGACATCTTTTCTGTGGAAATGACTAATGTTTACCGATTTATAAATAGACAATCAAAGAAATGTAACAATTAAGTAAACATACAAATTACTTTTATCCCCCGGACCAACCCCACCTACCTACCTACCACCTACCTACATACCTACTTCAAATTTTACATTCTACACTAAGCAGAGTAAAGTATGGTTGAACTAAAATACATAATTATACATTTGTAAACCCATATTCAGCAAATAATTAAATATAAATACAAATAAGACTTTTATAATACAACTTTGAAGACGTAAAAGGTTTAACAAGTCTATAAATAAAACGTAAAAAATTGGCTTTAAAGTTCGTTTATTACATGATCTCCACAGATGCATAACATTTACTCAGAGTAAAAAGTATTTGACCCAATTATTTTATTTATATTCGTTTTAAAAGTGTAAAAAGTACGAAAATGAAAAATTTGTTACATATTATCAGATTAATCTTACAATTTGCTTTAAACATGTAAAATATAATATTCGAACTCAAAGTTATTTGATCCTTTTTTCCAGTGGCTCCCAAACTTGTCACAACCGCCTCGAGTGGCATAAAATAAGTAAAGTTAACACTCACGCCTTGGGAAAAATTAATTCGCATACCCAATTTTGTAGAATCTAATTTAGTACCTATTTTGTTTCTCTGCTATTTGTATTTGCCTTCAATTTTTTTTTGTTTAACTTACACGTTAACCTAGGACGTCAAGAAAGTGGTTTACCACTTTTTAACTCTATTACTTGACAAAAAGTCAAAAAGTGGTAAACCACTTTTTTGGCTGATTGTACGCTAACGTGTAACTTTTCATTGTTGTCTTGGACACCATTTTTTTATTTTTCCTCAACTTTGAAGTGTCGCTAGTAGTCACAGTGTTTTCACTAAATTATATATAATCATTTTGTTATAATAGAAATATTATTTGTAGTAAGAGACTTGGAAATTTGCTAAAAAAAGTATCACCATTTTAACATTATTTTTTAATGCCGGGTTCGAATACCGGTAAGGGCATTTAATTGTGTGATTAACACAGATATTTGTTCGTGAGTCATGGGTGTTTTCTGTGTATATATAAGTATGAATTTATCTATATACATATACTGTATATCGTCGCCTATAGTACCCATATCTGTGTAAGATATCCCTAAATTTTTATTCCAATGCTAAGATTAATTAATCATTCCTAATCTCTATCCCTAAGGTAATTAACAATCTCAGTATTTAATTAAATAATTCCTTTTGAATATTCGTAGTTATAATATATATATATAATTTTAAAAGGACGTATACTTAGGTACATTATTCACTTATCGGTATATCCGAGGATAGGTCAATAATATTCAAGAGTGTAAATCATTTTCATTACCAGCCAAATTACCACATTCCAAAAACATTTTGTTCATTAAAAAAATCGTCTGCGAATCCATTATAATAACGATATAATACTTCCGAGACATGCAACTTGGGACACGATTTGTGCTCACCGGCATTATGCACTCAATCGATATTACAATAGAGTGGATTTTTCATTGTGAGTGAGCGGTAGTTTCAGCGTTTTGGTAAATTCTGAATTCATGTAGTCCCGGCGCTGAAAAGCGTTTGTAGCCGCTTAATGCCAATTGACGGTCTAGACTCAGTAATTATAAGAATCCGCTGCAGCGCTTAAAGGTTGTGGTGCCGATCGATGCGGCGGTGCGCGCGCACTCTATGACGTCATCGTCGCCGGGCGGGCCGGAATACCGTTTTGAAATCGACGAAATACAATAAGATGTTAAAACATTATGAGGTTATTTTATGTGGAGTAATTTGTCTCTTCTTTCAATTAGGAGCTCTAGAGTGAAAAGGGGAATTCTATTGAAAGTATAGCAATGGTTTGTATTACTTTACCGTTAGTTACCTAGTACATTTTTCATATTGTTCCCTTAGGGCTTTCGTTACTTTGTGTTTGCGCCAATTCTTTAGTATTAGGTTGTCAAGCGAACCCTGTTTTTATTTAAGATACCTACAAGCAGGAAACGCGTGATGGGGCAAAGTATAGATATAAAATTAAATTACTTAACACTTTATGCAGTGGCTCTCAACATGTTCTCGTTCTAAATCAATAAGTGATTTTCGTATGCATTAAAAATATAAACTAGTACACTCTTGTTACTGACAGATCTGTAAAAATGACAATAAAAATTAAAGATTTCCTTTGTTTATTTACATAAGAACTTAAGGCGAAGGAAGGGTAGGACAAGCTCTTTCCATACAAACTTTGTGCGCGTTTTTCTTCGTTTGTGTTAGCGCTACAGTTATTATTTTTGGTAAATATGCTTATTTTTCTGTTAGCTAGGGCTTGATGCATTATTATTTTTTAATTATAATTTTTTGTATTTTTGTATTTCTATTTTTTTAAAGTATAGAAAAATTTCTACATCAAGTTCTGGGTATATCCAATATATACAAGCAAAAAATGAAATTAAATGCTATAGTGACAAAACTAACGAATAAAACTGGCACAAGGTTTGTATGGAGAATGCCTTGCCCTACCCTGCGCCTTAACATCTACCTACGGGAAGGTTTAGCTGGAATTCTAATAGTAAACGTTATTATCCAGGAATTTACATAGATGGCGCCAGAAGCCAGGTTAATAGATTACGCATTCACTGGCGATTATCTGTGCCGGTAAGATAACGGGAGTTATGGGAATGCCAATTGAATTAAAATTTAAGCCAGGAATTTATTAATTAATATTTCAAAATTAGATCCGTTTTACATAGTATTAAGAATTAAATTCGACTCTAATAAAAACAAAAGGGTCAAGTTTTAAAAATATTATGAGAAAGTCGAGACTATTTTCTTCATTGTTTGACTTTGACTCCCTATACAAAAATAATGTATTTGCCTCCAAATAGCGAACTTATTGGCAGTCTCTACCAGTTAACCATCGGGCTAAACAGAGACATGTAATAATGATGCAAAGGAAGTCAGGTCAGGAGATATTGATATCATTATATGTGATAAAGTTCGTCTAAGCTAACTCTATACAGAATAGACCTAGTGTGGAGGTGTCCTTATTCATAAATTTAATATCTATTTTCATAGTGTGTTTAAATTAATGAGGACATATCACTCCTTTAATTGTGTAATGTAGGTAATCATATAATCTTTGATAAATATGAGATGTGGGTATTCGGGTTGTTCGCAAATAAATGGCGTTAGAACGGACGTGCTGGTTTTATTACAGTGGCTTACGAGGTTGGGATCTATTCGGTATATACAGTGTTATTGCAAAATTTACGTAAAACAGAGTGCTTTAAGTGATACGTGTAAATATAACAACATAAACAATGTCGATAGGGAAAATGAGCGAGTTCGACGTGACGGGCGGAACGTGGTCATCATATGTAGACCGTTTGGAAATGTTTTTTCTGGTAAACGCCATAAAAGATGAATTAAAATTGCCGACTATGATTGCTGTGATGGGAAACGGGGCGTACGAGCTACTTGTGAACCTGGCAAGTCCCAAAAAGCCGTCGGAGGTCACTTACAAAGAAGCTGTGGATCTATTACGTCATCATTTACAACCAACGCCGTCCGTTTTGGCCGAACGATATCGTTTTAGACAACGTCGACAAAATAACGGCGAAAATATTGCCACATACGTGGCGGAATTGAAGAAATTGGCCAGGGAATGCAAATTCGATGCTACCCTTAATGAAAACCTTCGCGACCAATTTGTATGTGGTCTGCGAAGTGACATCATACGTCAGCGGTTATTTGCGGAGGAAGATACGCTAACGTATACAAACGCGATAAGGATTGCGACGTCCTTGGAGGCCGCGGAAAGAGACGCGGCAGCGGTAGAACCATCGTCGGGCACCGGGTCGAGCGGTGCGGGGCCGACGGTATCAGCTGCGGTACATGCTCTAGCGCCAGGAGGGCCGCGCGGGAACCAGATGCGGGGCTCCCGGGCCACGGGCGGTTGGCGCGCCAGGAGCCTTGGTAGCATAGCGCGGGGAAGCGGGACAAGATCGCACGCCATAGCGGAGAACGGCGGACATGGCGCCGGCGGCGGCAGCGTGGCGGCCTACACTCCAGGCGGCAGAGGGCCCCACCAAGACTGCAAAGGCTGTGGTTCGACAGCTCACGACTACACCAATTGTCGTTTCCGAGATTATATCTGCAGTTTATGCCGTCGCAGGGGGCATTTGCGACGAGTGTGCTCGAGCCGTAGTGAGGGCGGCGGTCGCGGGGGAAGCGCCCCATCAGGAAGGCTGCATTATAGCCAAGCGGAGAGTTCGGATCGGGAGGAGTCAACCACCGAGGACTTTCACCATTTGTGTTTAAGTGACTACGGACCGGTGAGTGTACCTATCACTGTAGACTCTCATATCTTACTACAAATGGAGATAGATACGGGCTCGGCGATATCGTGTATTAGTAGCAAAACTTATAAGAAACTTTTAAGTCACTATCCTCTTGAAAATGGTTGGTTAACACTTAAGTTTTATAACGGGGCAAAGGTCAAGCCGATAGGCGTTATCAAGCCGAAAGTTAGTTATGATAAGCAAGAAAAATATTTAGAATTGTTTGTTATTGATGGAGGCACTACCTCACTGCTAGGGAGACAGTGGTTGGCCGAGTTAAATATTAAGATCCCCGAGTTCAGCAATTGTAACAATGTAAAGGTTGATGATCTAAAAATGTCTAATGAAATAAATAATTTACTTTGCAGATATAAAGAATTGTTTAGCGGCGGGCTCGGGCGGTACAATGGCGGGCAGGCAACGCTGCGGGTGCGCGAGGGGGCGGCGCCGGTGTTCCACCGCGCGCGGCCGCTGGCGTACGCGCTGCGCGAGCGGGTTGACGCCGAGCTGGACGCCATGCTGCGGGACGGCGTCATCGAGGCCGTGGACTGCTCCGACTGGGCCTCACCGCTGGTGCCGGTAAATAAAGCTGACGGTTCTTTGAGAATATGTGCCGACTATAAATCTACATTGAATCCGGTTTTGCTAATTGATCGATATCCCTTGCCTAAAATCGATGATTTAATGGTAAGCCTTAGCGGAGCGTGCTACTTTTCTAAAATAGATTTATCCCAAGCCTATAACCAGATCGAGCTGGATGATTCAAAAAAATATACCGTTATAAATACGCATCGCGGTCTATATAGGTATAATCGACTAGTATACGGGTTATCGTCCAGTCCGGGAATATTCCAACGTATAATGTGTAATTTGCTGAAAGGTATACCTAATGTGGAAATATTTTTGGATGACGTAATCATTGGGGGTAAAACTAAACAAGAACACTTAGCGGCCTTAGAAGCGGTGTTCAGCAGGTTACATAAGGCCGGTTTAAAACTAAAAAGTAGCAAATGCGTATTTTTAGTAGACGAAGTTCAATATCTCGGGTACATAATAAGTAAGGATGGTATAAAAACCGACCCGGCCAAGGTCCAGGCTGTACTTCGGGTACCTAGACCAAGTAACGTCACGGAGCTCCGTTCCTTCTTAGGTATTATTAATTTCTATGGGAAATTTATTAAGAATATGAGTGTGAAGTTAGTCCCACTATATGAACTTCTTAAAAAGGAAAAACAATGGTTTTGGTCTTCAGAATGTGAACGATCTTTTAAAGAAATTAAGGCAATATTAGCCAGCGCGGAGGTACTCGCTCACTATGATCCTAAGAAACAGCTGTTTGTTACCTGTGACGCGAGCTCGCGCGGCGTGGCCGGCGTGCTGACGCAGCCGGGCCCGGACGGCCGCGAGCGGCCCGTTGCCTACGCTTCGCGCACTCTCAATGACGCCGAGCGGAACTATTCACAAATACATCGCGAGGCATTAGCTATCATATTTTGTATGAATAAATTTCACCAGTATTTGTATGGTCGGCATTTCACATTACGTACCGACCATAAACCGCTAGTGTCAATTTTCGGACCTAACACCGGTATACCGACTATGGTAGCTAGTCGGATGCAGCGATGGGCGATTATTTTATCGGCCTACTCGTTTGATATTGAATATGTGCGAACGGATAATAACGGCGCGGACGGTTTTTCGCGGTTACCCGTTAGTACCAAGAGCCAAGACAAATTATCGGCACCGGAACAAACTTATTTGCACTTTGTTCAACAAGCACTCTTGCTAGATTATAATGAAATTAAACGAGAGACGGCACGTGACCCATTGCTATCTAAGGTTTTAAGTTACATTAGGGATGGCTGGCCCGAATCATGTAAGATTTCGAATTTACAACCATACTTCAATAGGAAGAACGAGTTGTACGAGGAACTAGGGTGCGTCATGTGGGGTCCCAGGCTGGTGGTACCAGAAAAATGTAAAGATAAAATATTAACTATGATTCATGAGCCTCACATGGGAATCGTCAAATCAAAGGCGCTCGCTCGCAGTTATGTATGGTGGGCGGGGATCGACGAGGCCGTGGAGCGCGTGTGCCGCGCGTGCGCGGTGTGCGCGGCGCACGCGGACGCGCCGGCCCGGCACACGCCGCGCATGTGGACTTGGCCTCACCGACCCTGGTCGCGCCTCCATTTGGACTACATGGGCCCTATAGGGGGCAAAACGTATTTAGTCGTAGTGGATGCTATGTCTAAGTGGATAGAGGTCTTTAATGTCACTAATACCACAGCGGGAGGGTTAATAGATCGGCTGTGCGAATTGTTCAGTAGGTTCGGCATACCTAAACAAATAGTCAGTGATAACGGCAAGCAATTCACTTCAAAGGAACTCGATGATTTTACAAAATATTGTGGAATTGAACATATATTTACAGCTCCGTATCATCCGGCGTCAAACGGGTTAGCGGAAAATTCAGTTAGGACATTAAAGCGGGTGATCCGTAAGGCACTGCAAGAAAACCAGAACGTGGAGAGGGCATTATGGGCCTTTCTGATACATTACCGTAATGTAGAACACTCCACTACGGGCGAATCCCCGGCTACGCTTCTTTTAGGTAGACGTTTACGCACGCGTTTAGACACAATTAAACCGGACAGGGAGGGACACGTGCGGCGTGCGCAGCAGCGGCAGCAGGAGGCGGCGGGAGGAGTGAGTAGGAGTGTAGAGATGGAGGACGCGGTCTGGTATAGGAAGTACTTGAAGGGAGAAAAATGGTTTCCGGGTCGAATAGTAGATGTTCTAGGGCCGAGCAATTATAAAGTTTTAGGAGATGATGGTGAAACTGTACACAGGCATATCGATCAATTGCGGAAACGGTCAGTTAACGGTAGGCTATCTCTCGCAGCTACCACGACGGCAATAGAACCATCCGACACACTTGGCACAGATTCTCAAGGGCATCGCTCGGTATCGGCGGAGACACCGGTAACACCGGTGAGGGTTCGGGCGGAGACGTCGGCGGCCTCCGCGGACGAGTCGCGCGGCACGGCGCAGACCGCCAGCTCTGGCAGCGCCTCTCCGGCTTCACCGGAGTGGCAGTTTGCTTCTCCTCGTGCTTCTACACCTGCCCGGGCTCGCCCAATCCGTCAGTGTCGATTAAATAAACCTAATTATAAAATTTAGAATGTAAAAGCTGTTAAACCCTTTAACCGCCTATTACTAAATTATTATATACTAGTTTCGTTTACCTAATGTAACTTAATTTTTCGCAGTTGCAAGTATCATGTTGGGCTCGTTCTGAGATGACATTCGTCCCCAGCTCAATAGACGGTGGTTAAAAGGTTCCCTAGAATATTAGTTCATATGTTTAGCGTAGAGGAGTGTAATGTAGGTAATCATATAATCTTTGATAAATATGAGATGTGGGTATTCGGGTTGTTCGCACATAAATGGCGTCAGAACGGACGTGCTGGTTTTATTACAAATTGCAAATACAATGCAGAGATAGCTTGGTTTGACTCTAGTAACCGATTAAACCGACTTTTGGTAGACCTTATATCAGTGAAATAGGGTTTACGAAAAATTACGAATGGTCAGTATAAATGAGCTCAAAAATAAGCTACGAACGATGCCAGACGAATAATTCACATTTTAAACTTAAACTACTAAATTAAAGACTTTTAAATACTACAGTATACTGGAATTTCCATTAAGTTCGAAGCCACATGCTGTAAATTTTATTGCACAAAACATTTTAAACTGCAGTTTATGTTTAAGCTTTCGTGTGAATTTTATGGTAGTTATTTGACTATGCAAATAATTTAATTTACCATTGATGTTTTAACTATATGTTTTCGTAATAAATCAAATATTACGGTTTAAACGTATAAATTAAACACATATTTGGGCTGTTGTAAATATGTATAGTGATTTAACTTTAGGTGCCTACTGAGTTTTATTATTAGTGACATATTTAATCAAACCAGTATATTTGTAGCATAAACAACTTATTGACAACCGATAGTTAGTTTTCTTTCACTTGAAAATGTATGTATCATAATATATCAGTGATACCTATGTACCGCAATCAATAGTATACTCGCTTTAGTTAAAGATAAGATCAGTATCTTAATAGATAAGTAAAATATTTAATTATAGATTAGTAAAAAATGATAAAACACTATTAGAAGATAATTGTTTCGCAATAAGATACCTATTTACGACCTCTTTTTTGGACATTTATAACACTATTATATAGGTGTTATAAAATATAGCTTAAGGATATTGAAATATAGCTACCTAAGCAGAATCTTTAATATTAAACGTTTAAAACGAAAACTGTAACATATACATACTGGAAAATGTCCGATGTGTTGTTATGAAGCATAGGCGTGCAGACTAGTAACTGGGTAATAAAAATAGGTAAAATAAACAAACTAGAACTTGTTTTCCCTGACATGAGGAAAAATTGGGTGCGTCTGAAAGTTTGGGAAACCCTGGTATAAAGACAAAAATTACTTGATTCAAAATTTAAAAATATATGTTTTTTTAACTTACCTAAGTATTTTAAAATATTGTTTCACTTAAATTTTTTCTAATATTCTTAATGAAATCCTACTGTTATATTAAGTTATAAATTCATATAAGATTGGATAAGTAATAAATTAATAATAAAATATGTGTGCTAGGTCACTTTGATCCCAGCCTAGCAATCGAGATCATTTTAGTCTATAATAATTAACAAAATAAGGTAATTAAACAGCACTCATATTGACTTTATTGAAGTCAATAAATATTTCTAGTCAGTTAGTTCAGAAATTTATAGCAACGAATAAAACAATCGACAACGGGTAAATCACGATCCGAGTAAGTTAAATGATCCACGTGTGTTTTACAGAGATTGAGCAAAACCGTGTCAGTCAATAATAAATGTCAATCCATGCGTGTACGCACGTTTCATTGTCTATAAATTACAGAATTTGGCGGAATAGTGTAAAGCTATGAACATACAGTAGAACCTTGATTATACAAATTTATTGGGACCGAGACTAGTGAAATATGAAATGTAGGATTTTCGGGACAATAAAAAAAAAACATCATTTGACATAAAAATAGTCAGAACATAAAATTTGATGTTCTGTATGATATTACGTTTAAGCATAAAATACCTGGAAAAAGTCGAATACTTTATTATACATATTATAAACTTGCCAATTTTTTATTGACAAACGGCCGCAGCGTTCGGATAATTTAGATTGTACTGTACTAGCAAAAAAAACTTTTTAGGTTTTAGTTTATTCGAACAAACATCATAAATAACAAATGTGAATGTCCGGATAATATCCAGATCCTTATATAAATCGATAAGTAGATATTGTCTCACATCAATTCATGCTCGCACGTTATTCACGAATGCTCATTAACACAGTTTTAATAAAAATCGTTTGTAGTTTCCTGTTATTTGGTGTTTGTTTGAAGCATTTTAAGTATTTTGTTTTAAAAAGAAGTACTTGTTCACCTAGAAAAAATCGTCACGTGAGCAACAACCCTTATTCCATTAGATCACGTTCAAAGCAGCAAACAATACGCAGACTAAACAGCGTAGTCAATTCGTATCTGCACGGGCCGTAATAGTATATACAAAGATAAATAATTATAAAGACAGTCAACCAAAAATCTTTAGGTCAAAAAATCAAAATCTTTAGGTGGCGCCTGCACCCGCCAGCGCCAGTAAGTTATTATAAAAATACTCATATTTTGCATAGCGCTTTGACCTCCGCTTGCCAATACTATCGTAATGGCATCTACCACTAGGGCCACTTGCACCAATCACTAATCCCGGGATTAACCAGTTAAACCTAGAGTTACCATGGTTACAAGTACATGGAAGTACAAGATGGGTCTTATAAGATTAAACTGTAACTTGTTTGTTTATTTTATTATAAAAAAGAGTGTATTTGTGTCAGCCGGAGCTGACACTCCAGTTGTACATCGGATTGCACAACTGGAGTTTACTCCTTAAGAATCGATTTTCATATACAGTGTGTCCCTAGCCAATAGACAAAGCCGAAATGTACATATGCATTAGGGTATTTAGAACCAGTGTACAAAGTATCATAACAACCGGTTGTAACGGTTTCAAAGAAATTAACAAATTACTCAAGGTAATATCCTCAAAGAATAGTATGGAACCTTCTTCGACCTTTTTGATTATCTTTTTTATTTATGACACTAATAAGCTTCTGACTTTTGTAAAATGTCATCATTATCAAATATTTCGAACAAATTGTCAAAACACTGCCAAAGATTAACACAGTGTGTTTCTTTTTGTTGTCGATTATTGCAAATAACTTTTGTTCGAAAAATTTTTTTTTATCTGTTGTTCTAATTAAAAAAATATTAAGGTCAGAGCATTCCTGAGAAGTAACCCTACGTGGGATTTCAGGGTTTGTCCAATGGCTAAGGTCATCCTGTATAAGATTATTTATATAATGTTACGTTTTATGGAATTTTAATATTCTGAAATAAAAGTATATATTTTTGTTTTTTATATACCCGGGGTATAAAAAATAT
Organism: Cydia pomonella; assembly: GCF_033807575.1. Lineage (NCBI taxonomy): Eukaryota > Metazoa > Arthropoda > Insecta > Lepidoptera > Tortricidae > Cydia > Cydia pomonella. The sequence continues at coordinate 9,742,669 of NC_084725.1, read as the reverse complement.
TAAAATTTATGGGAAGTAAAATGACACGTTACGATACGTTGTGTTTCGCGCGCAATTTATCTTGCGCATTCCCTACCAACGGCTGCATGGAAACACTTTATTTATTTAATGTCAACAAATAACAACTGTTAATTTGAGGACTTTGATCTTAACTTAATATTGTTTATAATCGTTCGTAAGGAGTGAACTCCAGTTGTGAAATCCGGTGCACAACTGGAGTGTCAGCTCCGGCTGACACACACACACACACACTTTTTTATAACAAAATAAACAAACAAGTTACAGTTTACATAATCTTACAAGACCCATCATACTCGTAGGCAACACCTTCAGGAGGTTTGTGTGCCAAAGAGGAGTAAAAAATGGTTTGCGTTAACTATTTAAATGTGTCATATCTAAGCCGAAATTTAACAAATGTTTTTTAATTCCTTTTTTAATTTTACCATTTATTATGTATTCAACTGTACAAAATTTACTGTCGTCCATAGGTGCGTTCTAATTCTGATGTTGTGCCAATGCCAAGAAACTTTGTACGCCGATGGACAGTCGTATTGATTGACTAGTCTCTGGTATAGTTTGTACGGAACTGGATCAACTGTTTGTTTGTTCAGACGCCATTGTGCGTGCACGCGGCGATCGCTGATGTGATTAAAGTTTCATAAATGTTTCTTCTAATCTACATTCAATAATCTTATCCTACCTATGTATTTGTATCGGTATACCAATATATAATAACTAATACATTTAAAAAAATTAAACCCTCTACGCATCATGCCAAAAAATCCATTTTATGTCAAAATGCCTTACAACATTAAAACAAGAAATATTACTTTGCTAATCCGCGAGAAAATAACGTCTTAGTCAATCACTGCTAACCCGTTATACATACTTGCGTATTACCTCACATCATTATAGAAAACTTACTTACACATCATTATAGAAAAGCGTTGATACTCATAGAACTGATGGATCGATTATTATCAAACATAGGTAAGAGACCGCAATGAAGGAGAACTAGCTTTCATGAAAAAAAACGCATCGAAATCAGTCGCTCCGTTTGAGAGCTACGAATGCCACAGACGCGTCGGTTCGTCGATTTTTGCGTCGGGGGTTAAAAATGGGTTCCTCTTCAAGATTCTAACCCGGGCCTCCTCCTTTTTGTATTAATTTTTGTGCTGAACTATTAAAAATCGCATATAAAATCCGCGGCAGCGTACGTTTCAATTTTTTTCTGTTTATCAGTAATCTTTAAAATCTATATAATCTCGGAATCTCGGATCACAACTGATATAGCTACTCTACTTAAATCCAAATCCATGTTTAAAAAATAAACGATTGACGCACGTTTTATGCTTAGATAAAGGTGTCGCATTGCATTGACGTAATTCGGTATTTCATGAAGATATAAAAACCGATTTTAATATATCTGATAAATGATAAAGCTGCTCATTTTCGTTAATTGATTTCATTTTCCGTTGTGGAAATGCCGACAATACAAGTGTTTATTTCCCAAATAACGTATGCTTAATTTTACAGCATTTTAATTATAAGTAAGTAAGTAAGTAAATATTCTTTATTGCACCAACAATTATATATTTTACATACATGTAAAACTACAAATGAATTTTAAAGGAAAATAGAACCAGGTAACAACAGGCGGTCTTATCGCTAAAAAGCGATCTCTTCCAGACAACATTATAAGTACATCGTTAGTGATGAAGTCACCATTTATATTCATTTTTAATGCTTGTGATTTGTCATTTCAGTAGATATCATCACTCGCTAAATTTGCTATAGATAATGGATATATATCTCGCTAGCTCGGGAGAAAAATCAACCTTGCTCTCATGTTGCAAAATAGGAAACGATTGCTTGATTGACCCGTTTTTTGGTTGAGATTATTTTTAATTTTATGTTGTAGAAGATAAATTTCTAAATTACACAGACCAGCTAATAACAAGATAAGCAAAACATTTGCTCATACTACTGAGGCAGCTTTAAAAGAATTATAGGCACTCAAAACTTTTGGTTTCTCATGGTTCCTAATAGCCATATGTGTTCCAAATAGCTCCAAGGGACTTCATACCCATATCACTGAGAGAATAGTTTCAAATGCGATTTCCCGTCGTAACACTGGACTTGAACTATGATTTTTCAAAATTAAAAAATCAAGTGTTTTTTCATGTAAGGCCACAGTTTTCTTGAAATTCAGCAAAAGATAAATAAATATTTATTGAAAAGCCTATCTGATAACAATTGACGCACGAATTACAATCTCTAACTAAGAAGGTGTAAGTGCCTTGTGTTTTATACGTCTTAAGGCATTTTGGAGTAGACAACTATCTATCAGTTCAAGAGTGCCGCATGCGTGGTGATAGCATTGTTTGATTGCTTAATCTTCGAAGGACCGTCATTAGCTGATTAGGTATGCGACAGTTGAATTATGTGTAATTATGTTTACTATTTTCAGCCGTTACACTTGTCATAAGTATTTTAAGACCATAATTACTTAAGGATGTGGTTATAAAACCGTTTACATGCACTACACAATTTTACGACTTCCTACATTATTTAATTCTTATGGTTATCATTCTTTTTACAATCACTATCGCACTTTTTCTTCTAAATATGTACCTACTTATTCAACTTTAAAATTATAAGAAAGTTTTAAGCTTTTTTACAATAGAATATACCGCGCCAATGGCGACAAGTGTTGGCGATACGTCAAGCGAAATCGCCAGCCATGTCTCCTCAAGCGACTTTCGAAACTCTTCCTATGCCAACCTATCAGTAGCTGAGTACATGTATGTTGCCATACGTCCCGCATTTAGTATCGCGTCCCGTTTTTGTCCCGTATATCAATACCGCTGCAGAATACCTTTTATAAATGGTCACAATCATCTTACTACCCCATTGTCCCGTATCAGCTCCGAATAATTATGGCAACCCTAGATGTATCGAATATTATTGATATTGCTTGCTACTTAATCGAGCAATGTCGGTTGTTAACATATTAACGTGCGGTTAACAGCCGACATCGCTATCATGAGACATTTGCCGCCTAACAAAATGGGTAGCTAAAAATATGTGTATTTCAAAGATAAAATCATTTAATCCATTCCATGCAAATATAGTTTGGCAATAATCGTTTAATTATCTTTTTCTTATGCTAGTATGTATTTTATTTTAAATTTACTGTTACCAACTGTTACTGACAAAACTAGTTTGGCAGACTACTAAGAAACAGTTTAACAATCACTGTCCAGTGGATCCAGCGATTCACATTTGCCTAGAAATAGTAAAATGAAATAAAGCACCGCTACACGAACTAGTCAAATGTTCATGCGACAAGCGTGTCCGACAATGTGCGGCGCCCTTAAGTCTGAATATGTAAATTGCATTCCACGCAGACTTCATAACCGTATGATATCTATTAGCCATATTGCCTGCATTTAAGTACGGCATTTCATTATGCCAGCTCGGAATGCTATGCACATCGTATAAAGATTATGCAAATTTCTCAAAGAACGCCCCGGTTTAAATACTCTAGGGAGTTCAATTTATTTTATATTCTCCAGTTGAAAACAAATGGATAATTAATTTCTAGATTTGCCTGTTTCTCTTGACAATTATTGCGATAGCGAAGTCTTTCCATAATTTGATCCTATTAATTAAATTCCAGTCTAGTTGGATGTACACCAACCTAAAAATATGTCGAAGTAACCCATACCATAAACAAGACCACACATTTCTTTTGAAATCGATCGGTTAATACCTTGTCATTCAACTGACGTCGCGGACCAACTGACGCATGCGCGTCTGGCTAATGTCTATCCCGTACGAATATAGATGAGTATTGGCTTATACGTATTTTCGTAGTCCGTCGTGATCTATTCAACGCGGCCGTCTTACTTTATCGCCGAAATCCACGATAGAGCAGCCATCCGATTTTGTCGCATAGCGACATGATAACGTTTACGCTCATCTCTTAATATTTGGCTAAGTAGTTAAGAGTCGTAATAAAATGCGGTTTTAGGTATTTTTATAATGGAAAAATAAACTGCGGCAGATGTATGTAACGTGCGATTGTCGTCGGTATGCTCGAACTGATCTGAATGTCGGGCCGTGTGGAGTGCGGACGGCATCGACTCGACGACGGACTTGCTCAGTCAGAAAAGCGGACTCAACCCGCGCGGACGCGTGGCGCCGGTGCTTGTAGTTTTTTAGTTTTTGACAGTTGGCGCGTTTTTCGGTTAAACTAGGTATTTTTGTGGAAATCATAGATTTAAGTTCGTGTAATCTGTGTATTTTCTGTTTACATTAGTGTACGACTAGTCATTTGTGAATTTTCCGTGTTGGCTGTGAATAGTGCCCGCCGTGTGTACAGCAGTCTGAGTGTACAATTTTACATTGTGATTTCTCTTGGAATATTGTTTTTGTGGACCGTCGGCCGCGAAAGAGGTAAACGAAACTTTCTTATTGCTTGGAATACAAATATTTTTAATCGCTCTCTGTGATTTGGGGCATAGAAAATTCTTGCAAGCTTCCAAATATAGCAAAGGGGCGTCGCGCGGCACGTTTCCACGGTGGACTCATTAGATTACATATTAATCGGGGTGTACAAGGTGATTTTATAGCGAGTGGAAACCGTGCGCCCGGCCGGGAGAGCAGAAGACAGCTGTGGTACACGTAACGAGTAAAAATAAATACAAGGCATTATCGGGCGAGACAAGCCACGCCGGCTTGCCGTCGCCTGCGCGTATTATTAGTGCTTATTATAAGGTACGACATTGGCTAGTATGTTAGGTTATGTCCAGGTCACTCTGCTGCCGAATGTCACTAAAAACGTCACTGAATTTATATCTCAGATCTTATAAGAAACATATCAACTTCATCTTGGTCATAACTTGACATTTTGGGGTCTCCACCCCAACGCAACAATTTTGTTATGATGTCATGTCTAAAGGGTAGTTATACTTATGTCAACTCAGCCAGAAGTACCTACAGTTGAAGCAAATAAGGAAAAATTGATAAATATAACCTATAAATTGAGTTCCTCTAATATTTTCTGCCACAAGAAGGCAAGTCTGTTAAGCTCCATTTTAGTTAAAATATATTTAAAAAATCCATGTCAAACATGCAGCTACTCCGTCCACTATGAAATGATTATATATACATCACAGTGTACATACACAAATATGCCAAAGTTTAAGTGATATCCATATAATTTGATGTTGTGCTGTGGTTGATATCTTCCAAAACACTAGTAACTCTGAAGCATTTGAGCCAGAGCTCTTTTGTTTTGCTGCAATGCACACAGCATTGTTTATATGCATGGAACGGTATTTCTATGTATTTTTTCTTTCTACTTCTTTTTTGTAACAATCTGTGTTTCTCTTGTTTGATTTGGTATTATCTGCTTTTTTTGTCATTTTATTATTTGTATTTTCTGTATTGTGGCAAAAAAATACAAAATCTATCTATCTACTATCTGTTGTGTTTATAAAGTAGGAAATATACACAAATATATAAGGGGATCTATGTTTAAAAGTATTGGTGAGATCATTGGATTTATTTTTTCTCTAATTTTTTGACAGAATCAAGTTTTTGTAAAACCCAGTCACACATTTCAAACAGAATTTAATGTGTTTGTTCATTGGCGGTTAACATTATTTCTTTTTGCACTTATATACCAGTTATTGACAGCTAACGAAATAACACCTCATGGCATTGTACCAAGAGTTTATTACTAATATTGTTTACTTTGATAACATTATTGAATGCATGTTATTTACTATTACCTAAAATGTTTTAGCATTTTATTCATAATAACAACCTCACTAAGGATGAATTTTACTTAAACATTGACATTTTAGTTTATATAGTTTAGTGTAAAATATAACAGGTAATCCACTAGTAGGGACCAAGGTGTATTTTAATATTTGGCGCCCTGGGCCAGTGGGCATGGGTACCCCCAAATAATTAGGAAAAATGCATTTTTTTTCTCACCATCTTCGGGAAAAGTGGGGTCTGCACCACCCTTCACAGCCTGCCACCCCGGGCCATGGTGCCTTGACTCTAGTGTTAATGCCAGAGTAGGCACCTTATAGTACTGTTTATATTCATAAAGCTCAGTCCCCGGACTAAACATTTTCACACTTTATTGTATGTTGCACGCTAAACTGTGGCCAGGAGTTAATCAAGTCAATTAATTCCAAAAACTTAAAACATATGAACATATTGTTGGCTATAGTTGCTATCCCCTTAGCACATTCACTCCTGTATGAGGTTGAAGGAGCCCATGCAAAGTAAGCTTTATGATGAGTGATGAGTTAACCTCTTATCGCATATAATAAAAAATAATTGTTGAAATTTGAACTTTAATGGTTGTCAATAGAGTTGATTATCATATCCGCCATATATGGCTTCATATCCTGTAAGGGCAATAACTACTACTACTACTATACTAATTGCAGCTGGGAATGTGTTAATTCCGAGTTATTTGTTAAGCAGAAAATATTCAATATTTTTACATTGTAACAACTTGTAGGTACTACATTCTTGCAAATTAATGAATGATTTAATAATTACAAGGTTTTAAACACTGACAATATTTTGCATTAGTGTTAAGGGCCTTATGTAATAAGATTTATAGTTTTAACCACTCATGCCTTATTGCTACCTAGGTTTTTTCCAATTTGGATTACATATTTAATGTAGCTTCTAGTTTTTTACGGCTCGTTTCTAAATTCATAAATTAGAATGTTGATCAAATTCTCAAATTTCTCAACAAATGCCATGAAAACATATCACTCTCCTACTACCCTTTATAGAGCATACCTTATAATTATATTAGGCAACGTCTTACACAGATCAACCTAGCCCCAAACTAAGCAAAGGTTGTATTATGGGTACCAAGCGATGATATATACATACTTATATAGATAAAATAACATTACATAACACCCATTACATTGTTATAGTCTGGCAAACCAAATATCAGTAAATAAGAACAGAAGAAACTATACTCACCCCTATCTTTTGGGTGCTAGTTCTATCATAAGATAAAGACAGCAAGATTATCTCTGTCTTTGAAATGAGACCAAACTATACCAAACTATGCTGTGAGTATTTCTTATCTTACCAATTGGGTTAAACTTGTGACAAATTAGTAAAATTCCAATGGATATAGTAATGAAGAAGCTATTTTGAGATATTTCACAGTAAAAATATGTGTTAATTACTGTTGCAATTGAAATATTTAAAATATTTGTCAAAAAATTGCCAATTATGATTTTTGAATACAGTTTATGCATAAGGTTAGGTGGGGTAAGATAAACTATGGGGTGAGATAAACACTCAAGGAAAATAAACAGTTAGAAATATGTTAAGATATTAAAAATTAAATTAAATACTAAAAATAAACCTAATGCATAAATAAAATTAACGGACAGCGGAGTCTTAGTAATAGGTAAATACCCTTTGGGTACGGAACCCTAAAAACGGGTTTACTAGTATGTATTAGTATGTGTGACCTAAATGATGATGGTAATTATATTGCCTTGGGTGAATTACTTGCTAAATTACTTGTAATTATTAGCAGGAACTAACAAATTAATTCCATTATCTTATTGATTCATTAATCACTAGTTGAATAAACAGCGTTTAGCTATTTGTTGACAATAATTAATTTTACAGTAAGTTTGTAATTAAGGATTAGTTGATAAAAATGTGGCTTTCCATCAGAGAAGGTGGTTGGTTATGCTTCACGACGATTTGATTAAATTCGACTTTATGTAGCCACAAGCATGGTCATAATGTATAATTTAGTTTTTATTAATGTTGAAAGACATTTCATTAATAATTATTTTGCCTTTAATCACAAACACATATATCATGAATAAATAAATTTTATTCATAAACTATACAACTATAATACTATGTTTGATTTTCGACTTTTTTCTAGTTTCTAATGGCAAAAATCTTTCCTGGATGTGTAGAGAATTGCCTAGGTTGTGTAGTGGACTAATAATTAACATATAGATACACATATACATACATATGCAGTGGAAACGTCATGTAATGTCACTCGACATAACAATTCACTCCCTATTAAATTAAATTAAATTAAAATTATATATTTGGTAGCATACAATGTTTATATAATAGTGCTGGTATCTCTTTTTAAGTATTGTAAATACTTGTATTAAGAAAATACCGCTCTTCCACTATTGGTAAGTAACAGAGTTATATATAAGACCCTATAACATCGACATTTGTTGGCTATAGTTGGTTTACATTAGTATTAATTTCTCTCTACATAACGAAAACTCTATATCGTCTAAAACCCTCCGGTATATAGAGCTTACACTGTATATATATTTAGATGTACACACCAAAAACGTTACTCTGTTAAATATAGGGTATTAAGGCCCACTAAATAGGTAACAATAGTTGTACTCATCTATGTAGTACGTAATATATTGTATAGTATAGATCGTATAAATTTACTCTGTATTTTTATTCCTAATTGTATCGATATTTTATTTGGAGACCTGCCAGAGTGTATCGGCAGTAATTGAGGCTGGTATTAAGTATGGTTCAGCATAAATCTTATGTTATATCCTATTCAGACGTAGAAGGAATCGGAATGCGTAACGGCTTAATTATTTTGGTCAGATTTTATACAGAGAACTGTCTAGACGAGGTCATCTAGATCTCTTCAAAGACGTTTCTTACAAGACCTAAAAAATAAATTAGAATGATCCAGGATTCTAACCTACGAACAGTAGCTAGTAATAGGATTGTATTGTATTCTGTACAATACAGACGCCATTAGATATATCAGAGTGGCTAAGGTGTTTAACCTTTTGACCGCCAAAGACGTCATATGACGTGCGCGGCTACAGCCCAATATCAACCTTCATGCGTACCGACAAGGTTCACGATTACGCGCCGCGTACGATAGGCGTGGCGTTCAAAAGGTTAAAAATATTAAATACAGGAAACTGTCCGTATCAGATGTCAATTGTCAAGTGGTGAAATAGGCGCCAGTGTGGCTATCACTACCACCAGTTCGGCATTGACATAAATGCTATTGAGAACGTATATTACTTTCTATGCATCTCCCTCGTACTCGCATATAAGTGTGAGAGAGATGTATAGAAAGTAAATTACGTTCTCGATAGCGTATATGTCAGTTTTGACACTGTCAGTTACTCATGGTGCGGGTACTGATAATTGTTTTCTTCGGTGTAACTGATGGCGACCCACCGTTTACTCGCAGTTAATTAATGTAAAATACATGCACTGTACTTCAGAGGGCCTACCGCCAACACCGAGAAATCTAAAAACGTTATTTTCCTCTCTGTCGCTCGACATGCAAGAGTGATAGAGGCAGATAACGATTTTCGATTTTCAGTGTTGGCAGTAGGCCCTGAAATCATATATGACCTCGTAACAGGTTTTTAGCCTCGCATAACGAGCGTATACAGCGTGTCCCACTTGGAACGCATGTACGGGGTGTTTCAATATCCTTTGTCATTATTCCTTGGAACGATTTGGCAGTGCAGCCGGGAAGGAGTTATGCAACATGTCAGCCAAGTACAGTCAGATGAGATACATTTTGATATATACTTTTTGTTTGGGTGTAAAGTTAGATTGAACTTTTGATAGCTAGTGCTAGTGACTACTGATAGCTAGTAGCGATACAGTGACGCCTGGCGTATGGGACTCAGTGGTCATATCATAAAAAATATGTCTATTTGCATTTTTGCCTTCACATAGGTCTATGTACCATTTCGTTCCTTGTCACAGTGATACTGATAATCAATATGAAAGCCGCTAGGCAATGTTGGCCGAACGTTAATTAGAATTGACCATTAACCATTACAAATTTAACCGTAAACCGTAACGGACGGTTACAGTTTACGGTTCAATTTGTAATTGACCATAAACCATTACAAATTGAACCGTAAACCGTAACGGACGGTTACAGTTTCCGGTTCAATTTCTAAGTGACCATTAACCATTACAAATTGAACCGTAAACCGTAACGGACGGTTACAGTTTACGGTTCAATTTCTAATTGACCATAAACCATTACAAATTAAACCGTAAACTGTAACGGACGGTTACAGTTTACGGTTCAATTCCTAATTGACCATTAACCATTACAAATTGAACCGTAAACCGTAATGGACTGTTACAACTAACTCGTATCAGAAATAGACCTTTTATCATGGAAATTCAAACTGCTCCTCGGGTAGGAAGATATAATCTGTGGAATAAGATCAGTCGTGGCCAAGCACTAATTATTAATTCGAAATTTAAGGCAACTAAAATAAATTAGTTTTAAACGCGACTTTACTGCTAAATGCTATTTTATTTCATCACTTCATATACCTAATCTTTGAATACTTATCTATTAAGTCGTGAAAACATTAACTTAACCTGAAGAGAAAGCAGCTGAAATCCATTTATTTTAAAAATCGACTTTACTGCTAATTGTTGTCTTATTTAATTGCTTCATATAGGTGCATAGTTACATAAGGTTATCGTCTTATAAGAGGAACCCTTTTATTATGAAAATAAAAGTGACTATAACAACTACTCAGCCCTCAACGTTCAATCAAGTGCAAAAATATGTATCGAAAGAATCGTCTCATAAATATGGTACTACGCTCTTATTACACTGGAATAAGATGCTATAGGACATATTTTTGAGTAAGATGTGTACACCCATATTTTTATACTTGACTGTTCAACACAAGTATGGACATAAAATAAGTTTTTGGCAAAAAAATATATTTTGGTACATACTTTTGTTGCTGACTGTAGTTTTCTTACCACAGGCAACTAATACTACTCGAGACAATTCTAAAAACCCCAAACACAATTAGGTTGCGTTGTTTCATCGCAGAGTTCCTATGGCCACCTCATGTCTCCATCATCAGATCAGCTTGATGGTACCATAATATTTCACTGTGACCCGAGTAACATATGTATGCAAATTTTCAGCTCAATCGGAAATCGGGAAGTGGATCAAAAGCTTCCAAGATTTGACCCACACATACATATTAACAGGGCAAATTAACCCTTTTCCAGGCCCCACCAATCTACAAGGTTTTCCCAAAAAATCCAAACATATTCCAATTAATCCAGCTTTGACGATTCATTTGAAGAAAAGTCACATTTCCAGAAACTGCAATCTAATTTGAACCTTAAATTGCAATGCTAAAGTTGAAATTGTAATGGTGCGTATGTGGTCGATAAATCGTACTATGCCTGGAAAAAGGTTAAATAAAAGCTTGTAATACATATAATGCTTCTAGCGGATGTAATGCGCCATGGCACATTGCACTGGGCCATCAAATGCACCTGAGCTCTGCGCGTCTAACAGCGATATTTCAGCTGAATCACCATCATACAGTATGAGGCCATTTCAAACTTACATTGTGACATAAATATTATACCTAAATGATATCAGTCGCTCGTGCATTTCGCTTTTACTTGTCCGTTCTTGTATTGGCACGAGCGAGACGCACGGGCGACTGGCATCATAAATGATATCATTTTGATGTCGCAATGTAAGTTTGAATTGGCCTCATAACACAAGCTGTACAAAATGCACCAGCCGACTGAGGAACCAGACAGTATTTCACGCTTATTGCACTGAACGAATTGCATGGAAATTGCTAGAAAAATAATATTGGTAGTTTTGGCAAAATTTAGAGTCCCCGAAAAAAATCTTGGTTATTCTTGATGTGTGTGCTGTAGACGTCTTGAACGCCGCGACTGTTTTATATATTACGCCAAAGAAAAAATACAAAGCGCAGTTTATTATTTAAAATTTTGCACGTCTGTGACAGTCTTTGACGTTCAAAGGGTCAAAGGCAAATGCATACTAGGTGCATACTGTAGCACGGCTTGAACACCCTACCGCATTGCTTGCTGCACCCGTAACGCAGCGATGTCATAATTCCGTGAATTGAATCTCGAGTGCATGCGCGTGGCTATGACAAGTATTCATTTGGTGTGTATACGTAAAGCCCGTCACAGACGTAACTATAATCTATTTATAGCAAGATTCCTTGCAAAAATATACTAAAATATATACTAGTAGCTCTGTGAGCTGTAGACCTCGCGAGCATAGCTTATGGCTCCTCTACACGATGGCCCGGCGTAGGCAAGTCCATTTATGCGTTAGAGCAGCGGTTCCTAACTTGGGGGTTATTACCCCCGTAGTGGTAAATCTGGTATTTTACGAGGGTTATATATTTTAGGAAGCTCAATTAAATATAACAGAAATTAGACCTGTAAGAAAGAATATTGATATTTATTGGGAGTAGGGGTATAATCGGGTTCCCTAGTTAGTCATAGGGGTGACAGAACTGACAAGGTTAGGAACCACTGCGTTAGAGGGAGTAAGTGATATTGCTATCTCATTTCACCGCATAGCTGCGTCCCTTAGATTGGCCTACGCTGGGCCATCGTGTAGAGTATCCCTTAAAACTGAATAAATGTATAGCTCCGCTGTTTAGAAGAATTTATAAAAACTAAATTGACAAAAAAAACATAATTATCGAATAGGATGGTCCAACTTTGTATGTAGAAAAAAGTTGAAAGGATTTTATCTTCACATGGCTCCCTTTATAGAATAAATAAATGAAAATTATGATGATGATGTGTGGTGGTCGCTATGATTTTGTGATTTGCAATATCCTCATACAAATAAAAAAATGCAAAGTTACCTAAAACAAAAAAACGATCGCCATCTTTTTTAGCATACTTATAAATAATAAATAAAACGAATAAAGAGCCCTTAAACACATTTCCAAAGCAGAATTATTGATGGGTCAATTTATTTTCATACTATTTTGTATAGCAGTATTGTTTCATTTATAGCGACCTCTAAATAATGTTAATTGCTCTTAATTTTTTATAGATACTTTTTCGTATATCAGAATTTAAAAAGCCCGTAGGGAAAAGGAATTTTCATTAATTATTAACTAAGAAAACTTTGTAGACATGTAAATTTACTGCCATCTTTGGACACATGATTAAAACTTTTGGAACGTTATGGTGCCATCGCTCGAAACAATGCTGTCAATCATTTGGCATTTTATCTATTAGATGGCGCCACTTTTAGGTCTTTAACAATTTTAACATATATTAGTAAACGAATAAGGATCAAAAAGATCATCAAGGAAAGGAAAGTCAAATGGCGTTCTACAAATTTTTATCATGTGTCGAAAGATATAGCAGCAATTTTACTGTAGCAACAAAATTTTGTTTGACAATCCACCTCCATTTCAATTTCGCTTTGCCATCGCCTACAAAATGGGAAGGAAAGAGAAAATACTCCCTTTCCCGTTTCCAAACGCCCACAGTAAAGTTAGTCGGTCATCCCCTGAATGGTAAAAGTAGAACCACCTCCATCTTCGTCGGCAGAAGAAGGGCCATCAGAGCTTCACTCTGTAGTGTTTTATCTCTATAGGATTTAACAATTTAATCCGCTAAAACATCATTTTGCTACATCGAAGTGCCCTGAATTTTTGTAGACAAGATTATAGCAAGCATCGCTGGCTCTTAGTAATCTATATGCACCAAAATTTTCTAAAAGAATGCCACGAACCGTACCGAAACTTTCTGCGGCGACTGCACGCAGGAAATATTTTAAAAAACCGTTTCCCTCTTTTAGCTATGATATATAATTTTTTTTTATTAAAGCAATATAACATACTTTTACGTTTAAACTTCTATACCTAATATAATATCAATATTCCAATCTACAACTACGTCTCTATAGCAAAGCCAAAGTTGATAAATTAATCTAAATGCAAAAACTGCTCAGATTTTTTTAAACATGAACCCGTTTTCGCCTGCGCAACTGTCCGTCTCCTTGAACTTTAACGGCCGTAAAAAAAGTTCAGACAATAAAACTGAAACGAATACGCTTTGCTCGCGCTTCGTGCTAGCTTGATCAACAATACGAAATTTAAATACAAAAAAATATATAAAATGTTACAATTCAGGGAATAGATCCATGGTCCTCTTCTCTCTCCCTGTTACAAAACTTAGTCAATAAAAAATTAAATTGCAAAAAAAAAACAAAAAAGATTCCATTGTTCGGGATTTGAGCCCAGAACCTCATGATTGTTAAGCTAGTGTATTCCAATTGAGCCACGAATGGATATATGTGACACGGTGAAATTAGGCTACTTATTCTCGAGTAAAACCTAAATATCTAAATACCCCCTAAACCAGCGTTCTAAAATATCTGAATTTTTCGCAAATCACTCTGTAACCATGTCTCAAAAGGAGGAAACTCTTATGATATCGATACGGCTATTTGTTTAGGCGCGACGTACCATGACTCCGCCATTTTGAAAAAATTCCAAAAACTGAATCGACAAAAAAATTATATTTGATCATAGAATATGGTCGCAAAATTTCACGCGAATCGGTTGAGAATTGCGACCTGTAGAGGAGAACATCCGGACATACGAAAGCAGATTGCGCGAGTCAAAACGTAGACCTACGCTACGCTTCGGTCAATTATGTGTGGACTGTGACACTAGTACGTGAAATGCATCGTAAGATGCCATGCTGCTATGCATATTTTGGTATATTAATATTAATGTATATTATAGCTACGTCTGTGACAGGATTAACAAAAATAATGTATTCGTCTACGGCTATAGTCGGCGCAAGCGGTCAAAGATCTTTGGATAAGTATAACCTTATAAATACGCCTACGTAACTGAAGAAAAACATATGCCTTTTTATATGCTTTCACAATCGACTCAAAGAAAAATAATCTTATTAAAATCAAATGTAATCTACCTACATTTTCATTAAAGTTATATAAAACGAAATAAGGTAACATTCCTATTCGCAACTTCAACCTTTCAATATATTCAATGTGGGTACATGTAACGATATTTTAGCACACCCTTTGTCTAAAAAAGCTAAAGATTTGTACAAACTTGTCAATTTAGGAATTAAGCGACGGTAAAATTGTGATTTTGATTTGTAACAATGGGGGTGACATCATCAAACATGATAAAACCCCTTTATTAACTAAAGATTAAAAAAAAAAAAACCTTTGGTCTCTAACTTTGGTAAACCGTCGATGTCATATAAGCATCATCAAGCAACATATACATAATACATATCGCTTACATTATAACCATCGTATGTCACACACTTTTTAAATAAACAACCACCTTGAGCAACATGTAATAGAGTTCTCATTCCAAAAACACGTTTCAAAGGATATGACGTTCTAAATACGAAACCCGTATATGTACTACGTTGGATTCTAACCGGTTCATCTGTGAGTTTCTTATAACCACGCCTTTAAAGTAAACATGTTAAGATACATTTAGGTTACTTGCGAATTGAATGCAAGAATGCAGTTTGTCATGCTGTGAGCGATTTGCAAATTAGATCATGCTGATAATCTACGGACATAATCTGGGTTTGTGACACTGATCATTTTTAATTTATTTTTATAAATAATCTGTAAACGTAACCCTGCAAGGTTACAATGAAGAGCTAAATATGCGTAGCTGTTTTTATCATTATATCATTAATCAAATACTGCGAACAAATAATCATTAATCATTATTTAGTTTGAACTTGTGCAAGAAATATAACCGTGGAGGATTCTGATATTCCTCATAAGTGCATGATGGGAAAACTTAGGAATCTCGTTTTCAAACCAAAAATATTCCTATCTTAAAAAGATGAACAAGTATTATGGTAAATAAACGACTGCAAATTGAATTAATTTAGTATATTCATAAACAACGACGCGGTCACACCTACACTATAGGTTAATGTACCTTTATTGCAAAACAATCTTTAACAATTTCGCAACGCAACTGTATGCCAACATAAACTGTATATCATGCGGGGGATTGGTTCGGGGGCCTATCGCAAATTGTCTTTCTTCGAATTTCTATTTTCGAGGTAGCCTTCCAATCCATTGTAGTCTGCACATTCACACTCCAGCTGAATTCTAGGACTTTCTATACTTAAGTCAGTGCCCCAGCTACATCCAGGCCAATCTGCGAGCTGTATTGGAGATGGAGGCGAACGATGACGTCATCGTCACCCGTGCGTCAACTTCGCATATAGAAAGCTGCGTTCGTTACGTCGTCTGCGTGACGACTGGGGACAGTCATCGAATGAATAATCCTAGTGTCGAACCAAGCTATGACGTTTAATAATGACACTCTCACTTTGTTCTATTCCAGTGGGTACAAAGTTAAGTTCAGACGCACTCTATTTTACTGTAACTTTTTTATACATATCATCATGGCAAGATGTAACCACAGGCGCTGGTGATCCCTGCAAAGGACGCGTTGTGATGACAGCAAGAAAAATATTCATCAAAGGAGGTACAGCTGCAGAGACAGTTGACTTCCCCTGCAAACAAATTTATATGCACACGTCGACAAACCCTGCGTTGGCGTAGATAGACCAATAGTGGGACCGGATTTTTGCCCTATAAGTTTCGATAATTCTAAAGAGTGAAAAGTGATGTTTATCTGGTATGGGACATATTTTTAAGCATATTTGTAATATATGAAGAAAATTTAGAACGAGCGTTAGATATAAATAAGGTATTTATGTATTTTTATTGATGAATTTTGAATATTGAATTAAAGTACAAAATTTAAGCATCGTCTTTTATAATATGTATGAGGCTTTATGCTATCAAATTTTTAGAAAAAAAATCAACGTGCTACTTTGTCAAACTCAAATTAGCTTATTATTTTGTCAATATTGAATTAAAGTTTGAAAAATCCACAATATCATATCTAAATTCTTAAGTTAATAGGCAAGGCAAAAAATTAGAAGAATAGGATATGTGCTTTACAATTAATATGCGTTTTTTGTCCTGTAAGATCTAATATTGAATTAAAGTCCATAGAGATAAGTCTATTACTATAAAATAATATATGCAGCCATTTTATGGAAAGGTAGAAATATCTGTGTGTAGCTTGCATTGTAATAGTAAAATCAACTTAAAAAGGCGCGAAATTCATAACCACGCCGCGCTGGTCCGTCAACATGTCGGCTCGGCGCGCGGGAGCCTATCGTAGCCGACCTAGTGAGCGATAGATACCTCGCCCCGCCCGCGCCCCCCGCTCAGCTTCGCAAGCGCTGTTTGTCTTTTCTTTCAAATCATTCATTTGTTTGTTTATCGTGCACATAAATTAGATGCGGACATTACATGAATTTAATTATAGAATAAAAGTTATTATGACTTCAAAATGAGTGAAAAATGTTTCATATGTGTACTGTACTGTACTGACTTAGTAACAGAGAAAAAACGAGGAATTGAGCAGTTAATAACTGCGAGCAAATAATCTTTCTTGGTGATGGGAAAGTTAAATATTTCTACGGGAAGGAGGAACTACGTTTCCATAAAAAGTGTAGATTATACATTGAGTCGAAGGCTATACCGGCGTACAAAAGACTAATGGAGGTGGCATCAGAGGGCTTACCGCGAACCACGTTCGACGTGTTGCCTCCCTGTCATACTTACGTACGAATTTACAAGTGCGACAGAGAGGTAACACGTCGAACGTGGTTCGCGATAGGCCCTCAAATGTACAGCCAAGTGACGATGATGAAAATTACATTTTCAAAACTTTTGTCTGTTGTTACCATTGTGTTAGCCGCCTGTACTTACTTTCAACATATATTAGTAGTTTATGTTACTGCTACATAATAAAAGGCATTAAAATACACGAGTGTGGGCTTAGGAAACGAACGAAGTGAGTTTCTTAAAAAGATCACACGAGTGTTTTAATGCCTAATTATCTTATACCTTTAAACGAGCAATTCTTGTATATATATATTTCCGGGATCTCGGAAACGGCTCTAACGATTTTGCTGAAATTTGTTATATGGGGGTTTTTGGGGGTAAACAATCGATCTAGATTAGTCTTATGTTTGGGAAAACGCGTGTTTTCGAGTTTTCATGCGTTTTTCTTTCGACGCACAATATGGTCGCTAATTTCGTGTTGCCGGCCACTGTCCGTCTGGTCCAGCGGGTTAAGACGCGGACTGCTAAACGAGTGTTACGGGTTCGAATCTCGCCTGGTGACTAACTTTTGTTTTTTTTATATGTTCAATTTTATATATAATTTTTTAATTTTTATTGTTTTAGACAAGTTTAATTTAGTAAAAGAATGTAGTTAAGATTATCACCTATACACCACCATATTACAATAAATAGTTAGTTATAACCGAGCAAAGCTCGGTCGCCCAGGTACTGTATAGTTATTGCAGGTAGTTCGCAATCACATTTTTAGCACAGGCATTATAAGAGAAGTATGGGCATTGTAAATGTCATCTGGCTCTGTGTGGTAGGGCACAGCACAGCGGATGTCATTCCAGATCTAGAGCAGAACCCAACTGGGGAAGTACCTCCACCTTACAGAAAATCGCAGCCAAATAACACTAGACCCTACTCATAGTGTTGTGTTCCTGCCGGTGAGTAAGGTTGCCAGAGCTCAACGAGGGGCGAGAGGGTGTTAGGGTCGGCAACGCGCATGTAACTCCTCTGGAGTTGCAGGCGTACATAGGCTACGGATACTGCTTACCATCAGGCAGGCCGTATGCTTGTTTGCCACCGACGTAGTATAAAAAAAAAAAAAAAAAAAACACACACACACAATTAAAATATTTCATACGACATGTGCTAATTATTTGTCTCAGTGTAAACAAAAATATATCATAATTATGATATCAATTTTCAAATTCAAAATGGCGGACATGTTTTATAACTTATTTTAAGAAATTATGAGTAGTTTAAGACTTTAAAAAGCAAGAAATTGTTTCTTGCTTCTGTTTGTATATGTATCATGTAGTATTTGATGTTTTCATTATTTTTGAAAGTCCTCAGGGTGCCGATTACGAAAATGACATCCATTATGGAACCCAAGATGGCGGACATTCATTTTTCTTAAAAATCGGTATGGGTGTCATCTCCGAGGTTCTTCGAGGTTCCGATTACGAAAATGACGTCCATTTTGCAATCCAAGATGGCGAACATTATTTTTTCTTAAAAATCGATATGGTTGTCATCTCCGAGGTTCCTCGGGGATCCGATTACGAAAATGACGTTCATTTTGAAATCCAAGATGGCAGAAATTATTTTTTCTTAAGTCGATATGGGTGTCATATCCGAGGTTCCTCGGGATTTCGATTACGAAAATGACGTCTATTTTGAAATCCAAGATGGCGGACATTAATTTTTCTTAAAAATCGATATGGGTGTCATCTCCGAGGTTCCTCGGGGTTCCGATTCCGAAAATGACGTTCATTTTGAAATCCAAGATGGCGGACATTAATTTTTCTTAAAAATCAATATGGGTGTCATCTCCGAGGTTCCTCGGGGATCCGATTACGAAAATGACGTTCATTTTGAAATCCAAGATGGCGGAAATTATTTTTTCTTAAAAGTCCATATGGGTGTCATATCCGAGGTTCCTCAGGATTCCAATTACGAAAATGACGTCTATTTTGAAATCCAAGATGGCGGACATTAATTTTTCTTAAAAATCGATATGGGTGTCATCTCCGAGGTTCCTCGGGGTTCCAATTACAAAAATGACGTCAATTTTGGCGGTTCTTGTTGGTGCAGATTTCAAAAATAGAGACCATTTTAGAATTAAAGGTGGTTGATATCACGGCTACACACATCGACACCCATTTCAAAAAGTAGCGTCCGCCATATTTATTTTCAAAATAGATGCCATTTTTGAAATCCACACCCCTAAAAACCCAGAAAACAACACCCATGACGACTTTTTCAAAAAAGTTACGTCCGCCATCTTTATTTCCAAAATGGACGTCATTTGTAAAATTAGTACACATAGATCATACAACATGAAAACTAAAAACATTTCCATCCTCTTTTGGGCAGTTGTGTAAGTCTGTGATAACCCTAGGTAGGTACGGAGACCTTGAGCGGTGTCGGCATTTACGCAAACATCAAAGGCGTCGGCCCACTGTTACTTTTTACACTGTGCTTTTAGTATGTAAACGAAAACGTCACATGATATATCAAAAGAAAAGTAATTTTATCTTATACCTTTAAACGAGCAATTCTTGTATATATATATAATTATATTTCTGTGATCTCGGAAACGGCTCTAACGATTTCGCTGAAATTTGGTATATAGGGGTTTTTGGGGGTATACAATCTATCTAGATTAGTCTTATGTTTGGGAAAATGCGTGTTTTCGAGTTTTCATGCGTTTTTCTTTCGACGCAGAATATGGTCACTAATTTCGTGTTGCCGGCCACTGTCCGTCTGGTCCAGCGGGTTAAGACGCGGACTGCTAAACGAGTGTTACGGGTTCGAATCTCACCCGGTGACTAACTTTAGTTTTTTTTATATGTTCAAGTTTATATATAATTTTTTAATTTTTATTGTTTTACACAAGTTTAATTTAGTTAAAAAAATGACCTATGTAATAAGAGAAATCGACAATAGATGGCATTACTCTGTGACAAGTGCTGTAAGGTTAAAATCGATTGTAAATAATAATAATTGTCAGTTCACATTTTACTTTTTAAGTTTATGTACATTATCACCACCATATTACAATAAATAGTTATAACCGAGCAAAGCTCGGTCGCCCAGGTACTATATTACTAACTGTACTAGGTTGCCTTTTTAACAAGTTGGTCCAGTCCATGGTTGCCTACATTTTATATAAAAATCGGTTAATCTAGGCGACCATTAACTGGACCAACTTTTTTAATACGGTAACTTTCAAATAAGCTTTCATTTGATATATCATACGATGAAATAACAAACAAAAAAACTATCCGTACGCAATCTTACAAGGCAACCTACTTGAAATGTATCACTGTGAATTTTGTCTTACATTTATTTCTTATCAGAAATAAATAACATGAGGGTGCACATACCTTATAACGTATCTCTATATAACTATCGGTTATCAATATTAGCATTAGCGGTTAACAACAACATTCCCCTTAAAACAAATAACTATCGCGATGAAAATACCAAGTCCAAACATCTGAAAAAAATCGGGAAAGAAAAGCTGCAACTGGCTTTTAAAATGGTACAAGGAAGGGTGGTCATCTGTATGAGAATGTGTTTTTTTTGTCTCTATTTGACCCAATGGTTGACTGGTAGAGAATGCCTTTTGGCATTAAGTCCGCCATTTGTGTTTTTTTTTTGTTTGTGCAATAAAGTTTAAATAAATAAATAATATTCATGTAACGCGATAACGAATTCTACGTGAACGAATTCGCGGGCAATACCTATTATAGTAACAACAGAATAACAATTTTCTATTGCTATTAATTTAAAACACGCTTTAGGAATTTTTTTGATGGACCGTAGACGCAGACAAGGACACCCCGCTCCCCACTACCGTTGTTCGCTGCCTCCTGCTACAGCGCGCGGCGCGCGCAAACTTGCCGCGCGTTTGAAACGTAACGTATTTATATAAGCAAGGAATGCATACATATCAGTAATGAGTGTTGCCGTGATTTTATATTTCTAAATTTTTGTTTAGTAACTGAGATCATTGTTGATAATCGATTATTATTAACTCTACAAACTTTAATTCAATATTAGCTATACTGCTTAACCTGAAATCAATATCTAGACAAGCACATTGTCTACATGTCTAACTTTTTACTAGAATACTAAGTTGATCCATAATATCGTAATTTTGCAATATCAGCAACTCTAATTCTATATTTACAAAATAACTCGTGTTTTTACGTTTACCAGAAAGCAGCTGTTCCAGATTTCTAAAAACTGAAAATTGTACATAAATTGAAGTGTTATTCGATATGCTAAAGTTTTCTGTAACTTTAATTCTATATTTACTTAGTTATTAGCAAAAATTAAAATATTTAAATATAACCGAAAGCTCAACCTTAAAATTTCTAACTTTTTACCAAAGTATTATTTAACATACTCCCAATGACATATCAAAAAAGAAAAAACTTTAATATTATCGAAACCCATTTTTGTTCAACCGCTGGTCTATAGAGTGAACTAGTTCATGATTGTACCCTATCTAAAGAACCATAAATACCTATTTTTTTAGTTAAAAAGACACCACTGCTGTCAAAATAACGTTAAAGGAGTTAATCATTGAAGAGGGGCCGATTTTAATATTGTTTATCGCGTTTTGTCGCACTCTTCGTTCTCACACCGCACGTTAGTAAGAAATGAAGAAATCATGCGGAAAGTATGTCATTACTTCACGAGTACCGAGATATCGGGACAAGTGAAGAATGACATTTCCGCACGTGTATCGAACGACGTTTTTTAATGCAGTTACGAAAAAATAAGAAAAACAACAAGTACTTTTTTATGCATGTTCTATAAGACAGAAACAATTGTAAATATAAAATATTATACTATTATTACCTAAGTATCGTTATAAACAATATCGAATGTTGCCTTTGAAAACTTAAAACACTCTTGCAGTAAGAAAAAACGCTTTTCGGCAGCTATTCCGTTCCATTCAGACAACTTATTAACAGTTTTTCAACGTGTTATAATGATGAAGAGGTAAGTAATAAAATATGAAATATGCATATATTTATCATTCTTACATTAACAATAGGCTTTCATGATGCTAACGACTTTTAAAGGAAACTAACATGCTTTCCGCACGCTAAACAGCTACGTAAAGTAGCACTTTTTGAGCAACTGTATTAAAAACATTTTTGAAGTTCTTTGATGAACACATTTAAATTAACTCAAAGAAATATGAGTCAAGTTTGCAGAAATAATTGCTCATTACCAGGACTAAGTGACGCCTACAATTAATTATAGGTAATTCTTATCAAGATGCCATTCTCATGCTGACTAAGCGTATGGCCTTAGGGCAATTGAGTAAATATAAGTATGATCTCCGTTTGTGTTAAGTACTTATGAGTGTTTTTAGGGTTCCGTTCCTCGAAAGGAAAAAACGGAACCCTTATAGGATCACTTTTTTGTCCGTCTGTCTGTCTGTCTGTATGTCTGTCAAGACCCTTTTTCTCGGGAACGGGTGGAGGTATCAAGCTGGAATTTATATCAAATACTCAGGTCTGTCCCTTGGAGCTGTAAAAAAATCAAACTTCTAAGCCAACGCAATCAAAAGATACAGCTGTTTATGCCGCAAATCTCCGCAAATTGTTGACACTCGCAAGGGAATCAAAACCTACAAGGTACTTCCCGTGAACGCAGAATCTTAAAATTTGGTACGAAGCAACGTCTTATAGCACAGATAAAGAAAAAAAAAATATAATTTTAGTTACATCATATAATAAAATATTTTTAATAATTTTTCACCATCACGACAATTGATGAATCGGTAATTTTTACTTATATACCTACAGGTTTGTACGGAACCCTCGGCACTTGGACGGTTTTTTTATGCTGTATTGTGTTAATCGATCGTGTTTTGTACGATAATATGTTAATATGGAATCAACTGTAAACAAGTGACAGAAGTAAAAACTGAGAGTCTGATTGATCATTTACAAGCGATCATTTACCATAACGATGTTTGTTAAGACAAGTAATTTGATATTTTCCTTTTGAAATATTTGTCATACCATTTCTTAATGAATACGTAATTGTCAATGTAATAGTAAATACTTTTAAATTTAGTTTTCTTTAATAAACTAAAATTTCGTAATCTTTGAGTATCATTCTTAAATCTCCACCTTTGTTCATTCTTCATGTAACAATTTCATTCAACCATTCAGGTTCATTCAGTAAACCGTAGTAGGTATCAGTTATTAAAGTTGTCCCGGATTTCGGGGACCCAATTAAACTGGTCTGTCTGAGTCGATCGGAATATGACCAATGGCGTTAATGATAATGAGTCAAGGGTCAGAGGTTGGCCTCACGATTGTCAACGCTGACCGTTATAAGTAAACGTGACATCATCAAGGTGGTTCAAAAATGTATCACCAAAGACTCACAAGCACTCCGCATGCAAGTCTTTGGTGAGAATACACTCGAGATATTTACGTTTAAGTTCTGTGCTAATTTTCTATGTTTGAACCCAATGCATACTTAGATTCTTATGCCATCTAACGCAAAACAGGTCCAGATAGTCTGGAGAAGCTGATGATCCCGCCGCATTGCAAAGAAGTGTAGGGATGGACGACAACGTACAAACTTCCATTTTTACTCTACTACTCAGGCAAGGAACTACAACAGACGATTAAAAAATACACTAAAACGGTTACCAGTGTAAGTACCAGTGTTGCTATCCGACATGTGTGACTGATTAGATCCTTCCGCTGCGTTGGTTTTCTGCCGCGTGGTGATAGTAGAACTATGAGTCAAGTTCAACACAATTATTGCCCGTCACCAAGACTTAAGTGACACCTACTGGTACCTACTTAATTATCAGTGCAGTGTTAATGTTTCAAAGGGGCATAGGTCAAATGTGGTGATTGTCAAGTGCGTAGAGAGTTATTTGTAAGTATGACATCATCTGAGGCGCTGCAGCGAAAATCGAAAATCTCTTTATTAAGGTCCTTTGATAAAATGAGTGATGGTCGCCGCCGCATTACTGCCGCGATTATGATGTTCATCCCCTTATTCTTTTTGTTAAGAAAATTGACCGATTAAGCGGCGACAACAACGACGTGGCAACAGTAATTCAGCTGCAGTTAATATTCGACCGTAACCTTTACTCATATCGGAGCGACAGAGAGGCATATAGACGAACGAAGTGGTTCGCGGTTACAGCCCATGGTAGTATATTGAGCACAGAAAACTACACATAAAAGACACACGATACGCTATTATCATCCTTTGGTACAAAGAGGTACACCTTTATAATATAGGTATACATAGTTCGTACCGGTGGCAATAAGACGATAGATATACCGAAAAGTATGCCTGTCAATACTATTAGCAAAGCTTAGGCACCGTCTCATTTGGCCGTGTTAACAATAACATCACTTTTAATAATAAATGAGATTAACATTTTGTATCTATGTATAATTATCTTATTGGCCTTATGACTGAGTCACGTGGGTTTGTTTACATTCAGATTCTGTTCAATATTTTAAACAACAAATTAAGGAGTGATATTTTTATGATATAGGAGGAAAAGCAGACGAATCCCTTGATGGTAAGCAATAGCATATAATGTTATTCAGGGCAAATATGGCATAACGCCTTCCCGGCTTTAGGGATAGGTTTTAGCATATCTTGTCACTTGTTATGTCGACGGGCGTGACATGCCGAAAATTAACTAAATAAGTAATTATAACGTTCTTGATATCGTTTTACGTCGCGATCAGAGTTCGACACTAATATATAACTAGGGTTGCCATAATTATTCGGAGCTTATATTATCTCAGGGGTACAAATACATATTCCCATAGCTTTGCTACATAGTCTGTAGCGGTATTGATATACGAGACAAAAACAGGACAGGTAAGAATACAGGACGCGATACTTAAATACGATGACAGTCCCGTATATATTTTATTTTTTTATTTTATTTTTGATTTTAATTTGATAGTAGTTTGTTTATACCGCACAAATCTAATTAGAGCGTCAGACTTTTTAGATGTACTAGAGCGACTGCTAAGCAAGATCAGTGAATTAAAATATGATTGCGTGATAGTAGGTGATACTAACATAGACTGTTTGAGCCTAACCACGGATCATAAATTGTTGTTGGATATACTGCCCTCATACGACTTTAAAAATATTGTAAACTTTCCAACTCGTGAAACAAGGACAACATCTACCTCCCTTGATCATGTTTATATTAACCTAAGCGACAACACCCTTGTAACCGCATTTCCAATAATAACAAATATCAGCGACCACTACGGTGTCCGCGCCGTGATTGAGCGCAAGCGCATGTCAGTGCCGCCCGCGCCCGCGCTCACCCGCCGCGTCCGCAACTACACAGCCGCTTCCAGACTCGCCTTTACACGAGCCGTAGACAGCGTAGATTGGAACGAATTGTACAATAACAAAACCACCGTTGATGATCTCGCCCTTACAATAATCAACGTCATAGTAAACAAAATAGAAATATGCTTCCCATTTAAAATTAAACCAAATGTTTCTAGATGCACCACTTGGATTACAGAAGAAATCTACTACACAAAACGACTGCTGTTTGATCTTGTTCAACTCAAAAACAAATTTCCCGATGAAACGGAGTTGGTGCAAAAAATCGCTGACCTTAATAGTAGGTATGATAGGCTTACGCGCACTACTAAAGCCGAATTCTACGCTACTAAAATCAATAATAGCGATAATAAAATCAAAGCCATGTGGAATATAGTCAACACAGAGACAAATAAAATCAAAACTTCCGCTGTTGACTATACAGATGTCATCAAAAAACCAGATGGCTCGCAATACTCGAGCAAATTAAATTTATTAAATGCTATGAACGAGCAATTCGTTTCCGCTGCGACGCGGTGCGGGGCCCCGCCTGCTCAGCCCGCGCGCGCCCTTGCCTCGCTCTCACGCGCATGTGCCGCTGCTGATCGCTCACTACGTTTTAAACACTTCTCACCGGCAGAGGTGTATAAAATTA
Organism: Cydia pomonella; assembly: GCF_033807575.1. Lineage (NCBI taxonomy): Eukaryota > Metazoa > Arthropoda > Insecta > Lepidoptera > Tortricidae > Cydia > Cydia pomonella. Next base: position 9,716,069 of record NC_084725.1, on the reverse strand, counting down.
TCACTAAGTGTATTGCTAATAAACCCACCCAAGATTTGTACGGCATTTCGGTGGAACTTTTGCGATTTTCGGCCACTTCCCTTATTCAGCCTTTGTCCATACTTTTCAACGAATGCCTGAGAATTGGTAATTATCCGAGATCATTTAAGGAAATAAAGGTCAGCCCACTGTATAAAGGGAGGGGGAAGCAAAATGATCCAAGTTGTTATCGTCCCATATGTATCATACCTGCGGTGGCGAAGGTTTTCGAAAATGGGCTAACTAGCCGTCTATCCCAGTTCCTTCTAAATAACAACTATCTATCGGAACGCCAGTATGCATACAGACCGGGACGATCAACCACAATGATAGCGCGTGAGGTGGTGCGCCGTGTGCTTGAGGCGCGAGAGGGCAAGCTTGAGGTCGCAATTATTTTCTGTGACCTGTCGAAAGCCTTCGACGTGGTCGACCATGGGTTGCTGAGTTCGAAGCTCCATCACTACGGTATTCGAGGACCTGCGCAAGCCCTTATGTCAGATTTCATGCATAAAAGGACGCAGTACGTAACTGGACAAAGAGGCACTTTGAATTCACACGGGCTGTCGGCCACCATCGGCGTCCCCCAGGGATCGTCCCTGTCAAATGTGGTATTCTCCATTCTGCTTAATGACTTACCTATGGCAGTCAGTGGAGGCGAGGTCTACATGTACGCAGACGACGTTGCGGCAATTGTAACCGCCCCAAGCATAGATCAACTAGAATTGAAGCTAAACGTAGTAGCCGGACAACTGTCGAATTGGTTCGAACAAAACGGCCTCATACTAAACCTAACCAAAACACATTTCATCCAGTTTGATTTGTCTGGACGTAAGCGCCGTCCATTGCATGTAGATCTCGCTGGCGGCACCATAGACCAGGTTAAAAGTATCTCCTTTTTGGGCTTCCACATAGACCAAAGCCTAACATGGGAGAGCCATATTGATTCCCTGTGCGGTAAATTGGGAAGGGCCTGTTTCGCCCTTAGCAGGCTGACGACCGCCCTCCCGCTTCAGGCAGTCCGCAGCTGTTACTTCGCCAGCATACAGTCCATCGTTCAATACGGGCTTGAGCTATGGGGCCGTGCAGCCGATTGGCAGCGTGTCTTTCGACTTCAAAAACGAGCTGTAAGGGCTATTGCTCGAGTTCCATGGCACGAGTCTGCAAGGCCACATTTCACTGCCCTGGGGATTATCACGCTGCCGGGCCTCTTGATACTGCAAACAGCCTTATACACGCGAGAGAATTTAGATAAATACCCCAGGCGGGGTGACAAAAGCGACCGTATTACACGATACGGACACAAACTAGCTGCAGTGCCCCGTAGCCTAGCAAAGTCGGCAAAAACTATACATGTCATGGGCCCCTCTGTGTATAATAATCTACCATCAGGAATAACAGACGCACCTAGTTTGTTAATCTTCAAAAATAAACTGAAAACTTGGCTTGTTGAGCGGTCGTTCTATAATATAGAAGAATTTCTGACTGCGAAATGTTGATGAAAATAATAACAATAATACCTACGCAAGTACCTAATGTATTTTAATTAATATGTTGTAATTTCAATTCCTTTTTTTTATGTTATTTGTACTAGTTATGTAAGTTGACATGTAATCACCTATTACCAATAAATAATGAGTATGAGTATGAGTATGAGTATACGGGACGAATGGCAACCCTATTATTACCCATACACTGACATCTTCGTTGCTCTAATGACACGGAAATCGGTAGTGTCATAATGCCAATGTGCAACAACCACGGACTTCGTATGACGTTACGGCTATTAATATTAGAACAATGCGAACTCATAATACCTATAGTAATCAGGTTTATTTGCGGCCCAGTGTCATAGATACTTATGGTTTTTCCGGTTTAAAATATATTCTCTTCCTACTTATTGACACAATTAGACACGGTAAATACCCCGATTTTAATAAGTTATAATGTGCTCTTCCTTCTTGACATACTCGACTATTTATTCATCCTATTGAAAGTGACTTGTGAAATCGCAATGTAGTACGTTTTTTGACATATCCTGTTGGCATACTGTACCACGATGTTTAAAATATTAGTTACATTCTCAACTCGAACGTTTTGTTTTCATATCTTCACAATATATTTTTGCATAGATATATTATACATACATTGAGCGTAGATACATAAGGGTACTCTGATATTGTACTTACTGTGAATTATTAATATGAGAGTAGGTAGCAAGCGTCTTCATCTGTATTCTGCATCGTATTTAACACATCAAATGGAAATTAAGTGTCGGCTGTTCCAAGAATTTCCTTATAGAACTAAAGGCCCTCCCCGGATAATGAATGAAGAACCTTGGCGCAGACTACCTGGGACCGAAGGAATTCAAAACGCTGCCCTTGAGCTCCATCGCCCGACGCATCTTGAGTAGGCACAAATAAAAAGGCAATTACACAAAAGGTCCATAAGTGTAAGTATAATTATATAGTCTTCCTCGCCGTATCCGACGACGGCTATTCCTTCAACTGTTTTTAATCTGAAACATGGAACGCTCTAATGTGACTTGCGAAGCCAAACTTGGTTTTGAAAATGCGGTGCGCAGTGAAGCTGGCCGGCTGGGTTGTAGTTATATACGAGGGCTTCGGTCGCGTCTTACGGAGATGGCTTCCAAATGCCGCTGCTCGTATCGACTCTTTTCTGAACAGTTGCGCGCCATTCCGTTTTACGCATCGCAAGTTTCTCCCAGGAATCACTCGGTATACCGCAAGTGGTTAGATGACGCTTGACGTCTTTATGGCGCAAGTACTGACCCTGCTGTTTCCTCTTTCCGCTAGAGAGTTCTGAGTAGAATACAGCTTTGGGTAATCTGTTTATTACTATCAATATTTATTTTTATCGTACAATAAAGTGTTTACTTACTAATTACTTTCTTATATTGTAATGTTTAGATAGTTATTTTTTGTTATCTGATTTTTTTCACTGTAGCTATGATATCATAAGTAAATCATGCTCTGTACACTTGTTTTGGATTTCGTGCTAGTTTTAAGCCATAATATGTAATTGTATGTTTCTCCTGATATTGTACGATATCTGGTCAGTGTACCTAATAAAATAACAATGCGGCGGGATGGCGATGGGATGGCCAATATGGTCATGGTATCGGTTTTTCGCCCGAACTTCAAAGGTAGTGGGCCAACGATGGTGCGAATGCATCTACTCGTGGTCCATTCCATAGTGCGTGCTCTCTACCATCGTATGGCGATCTCGCTGGTCCAGCGCTGGGCCATCGTTTAGAGGAGTCATAACCATCGTATGGCCATCTCGCTGGTCCAGCGCTGGGCTATTGTGTAGAGGAGCCATTATTGTTGTGTACTTTTATCTATATACGACCAGCTTATAGGTACGTGTTAACACGTTCACTGCGGGACAAATCTTGGCGAACTTTAAACTGGTGCGGTTGAGATCGAATCAGCCCAAACCTAAGCTCATTTACAGTGCGGGTGAGGCGTTATGGACCTCAAATTTCAGTAGTTACTTACAACCTTCATAATTTTGCCTAGACAAGGATTAGGTGTTTTGTTTATTGTGGTCTTCATTTGTCAGTAAATGTTTAAAATACCTTTGGCTTCGCCCTTGGTTCTGACCTCTGGTTAAAGAAAAAATACATAAAGAATTGTTGAGGTCTTTTAGGCCTCGAAACGCACTAAATTTTATCTAAGTCTAGTGAAGGGAATGATAGTTATCGCTAAATTATCGATGAAAAGTCATCATCTCGTCGACCATCTTCGATACAATATCTCAGACGCAATTTTAAGTTAATCTAATGCATTTATGCTATATTTATTATTTCGAGTTCGAGTAAGTAAGGTTCGCTAACCTACCTAAAATGTGTGAATTCCGCTGCTCAGTGGATGACACTATAAGGGGGAATTCACACATTTTTACAAATAATTTCTGAACTATCAAATATACCGACTGCATGCCTGTGCAAATATGTAAACCACTTCTTTCTGCATGCTATGCGGACCATAAATGTATTATATTCTTGATTATAATACATTTATGGTCACTTTTTCCTTTGTATATGATATCAATATAAGTTTATAACTGTAATAAAATTCAAAATACATGTTATTTTTAAAAGTTGTTGAAAAACGTTGTCTAGTTTGAGGAGTAGAGTCTATGTTTTAATTTTTTGCTCTTATTACAGGCCACACCCGGTATATGCTTTACACTATTAACATTTATTAAAACACAATTTAATTCACACTTGCAAATACTAACTGAAACACTATAGGTCACGATCGGTTTCGTATTTAGGTTATACCTATTATTTACGTGAAACACGCTGGCTCCGTATCGACAACTATGGCCGCACTAACGTTAAGCGATCGACTCCCGCGCCGCCCGCGTCCCGCTCAGTGCGGCCTTGAGGTCACTTTCTAGGGGCGTAAATAAACCTCAACCCGCACTGTGTGGATAAAATATATACCCAGTGCGTTCGAGGCTTATTTTGATCTCAAACACTTTTTTTGTACCAACGAGTCTGGGTTTGAATAACATAAAGAAATGTATATTTGTCTTTATCGTACGCCTTGTAAGTAAACGGCGACAGCTCCCGCACGAGAGAGATAACACGAACTTTTAGCCCCGCACCAGCGTATAGTCGAGCTTGGGGCGGTTTTGCCTCAAGCCGCAGTGAACGTGTTAAGTAACCGAGGTCCCACCCACTACCCCTGCAGATCATAACTAACGGACATTTGTAACAAAGACGCAATTTTGCCTAAACAGGACAGCCTCTTACACAAATAAAATGGGGTAAGCAATTACGAGACAGCTCAAGCGATTAACGGACTTAGTGTGGGAGCCCTAATGGTGGTAGTAAACATTGTTATACTTATACGACATACTCACGTACAGAAGCGCCACTGTCTAACAAAACCGTTGTTAAATGACAATTTAAGCATGCCAAAAACGCTAGCTTTGTCTTTTCATGTTCTTATATTTTGGTTGCGTCTAGTTTGTGATTAGTAGATGGTTTTCACATTTGTTTTACTACGTTATCGTGGTTATATTCATAATTTCTACGGTAAATGTAAAACACTTTATATTTTTACAACATTTTTAACCGCCTCCTAACTTAAAAGTGGTTGACATAGAGCGCCACGATTATTAATAGCATTATTATGCAAATCTGATTCAACGTCTAGCCGCTTCACGTTTCAATTTAAAATATTTATACACTTTCTATTATTACAAAAATACTAAATAATTCAGTGTTAAAGTAGCGTAGTTTGCAGGAATTTCGTCTGGCCAATTAAAATTTCTCATTAATTTTCACGCTCTGGAAAGCAAAATGCAAGTGGATGCTTGCATTCGAACAACGTTATCAGCCGGACTTGTTTATCCACTGGCCGATATATTTTTTTACTTAAATTATAAGAGTTCTAGAAATTTAAGTAGGTACATATCTGATTTTCGATACAAGACACGTTACAACAACACAATGAGACGAGGTAAATAATTTTTTGCGAAAATATTTGCGTATGGTTTACTAATTAATAACAACTTAATTAGTAAATACTACGTGTTTGAATTACCTATTTCTCTTCCCTGCCTTTTTGTATTATGTGTATAAACTTTCGTATATTCGACAGACATAGAAAGGAAGAGCATCGCTATTTATGCTCTACCGTCCTTCCGTAAGTAGAGTATGTGTATAACCCATAGAGAAATATAAGCATAGAGTGCTCACTCCATACATCAGTTTTCTTACCAAAACGCTTATTATTTTCGTAGTCGACATCTAGCGTCACGTAGCGGATTTATCAGTAGGTACTGCTACTTGTCAATAGATGTCGCAACGAACGAAAAGTCTAATGCTCTACAATTTTCAGCTAATATTATAACCGAATTAACCGGAACTCTGTTTTCAACTCCTTCTGCTTGTAATATTAGTTATAAATTGTTGAGCTTATACACTCTGCGCTACTCACACATGTCATGAGACACTCGTGATATCTAGTGTCTAGTAGCGGTACTGAGACATCGACTACGAAAATAATAAGCGTTTTGGTAAGAAAACTGATACATGGAGTGAGCAGTCTATGCTTATTTATTTCTCTATGGTACAACCGCAAGAGTTGGAAAGCGACGAAGGAGCATTTTGATTGTCTTCACCACATTGACCTCAATATTGTTTTAATTTTAGCATTATGTCTTAAGTTATACACAAAACACTGATTTAAACTTTCACGATCTTTACACATTATTAACTTATAGAAACGAATATCGACAGTCGAAAAATCGAATATCGTTAGTGTTGTGTGTCGACAGAGTAACATCCCTAATGCGCAAAATGTTCAAGTTAATAAACAAGACCAAGTGCGGGTAGTTCGAAAAACTTGCACGGCTAGCATGTTGATGTCAACTTTAGCCAGTCTTCTCCGAGACCACGGGGACAACGCCGTCCGTGAAACGTCGGAGGTAAATTTAAAACTTAATACGCGATTAAGTCCCGTTTCTATGAGTTAATAATTAATATACAAGAGTTCGAAATATTTTACCATAACCGAGACAATAAGCCCCTACAGCTCCTCTAATGTGTCTCTCGGCGACGAAATTCCAATTTAGACTTATCCAGGCTTAATCCGGTTTAAAGTAAGCGTCTGTTTGTTTTCTTCCTCTAAGTTTAAGAGTCTCTTTTATAATTAACCGTGAGGTAGGTGACAATGGAATAGTGAAAGTTACAGGATATTCCGATGTCCAGGGCCCCATTTCTCGAACGGTATTAGACTAATATTATTAGGCCACGAACTGTCAAGTCGTATGGGTTACCATGGCAACACAGTAATAATATTAGACTAATTCCGTTCGAGAAATGGGCCCCTGGACTTTCTCATAGAGGACAGTACATAGCAGCCCAAAAATACTCTTTTTTTTAAATAAATTATTGTTTACGTTTGTATATTTGTAAGCCAAAGGGGATCGAATACTTTGAAGATAATACGTTTTGTTTCAGTTAAATGATAGTAGTTTTAATTTTTAATGTCATTTTGTAAAAGACGTGTTTATAAGCAAGAAAAATACATATTCATACAAAAATTGTTAACGTATTTTTGAGCCATTCTGTTAAGGGCACTGGAATAGGATCAGAATATCTAGGTAAGGTAATAGAAAATAGTGTTCCAAATATATTAAAACGGGTCACTCACGTATTTTAAGTCGAAAATCGCTCGACATGTCTCACTCCGTAATGAGGAACTCACCAGGAGCTCGCGTTGGCGGACCATGATACGAACTGACACTAGGTCCGACCCGTTTAAATATATTTAATATGTCTGTGACTCACGTAACTTTTGTTATTAAAATAGTGTTCCAACTTTCAAATAATGGATTCGATCAATGTGATACGCGAACTGTAGAGATATATATATAGTTCGTGTCTTCCAAGATGACGCGCAGGTTCGTCAAAGCTAACCTTAAATAACATGAGATTACGAGTTAAGGCTCGCGTCTTCGTGAGTGACCCGATCTATATCTATTTAGAAAAGTATTCCAGGGTTGTAGATACTTTCAGCGCGTTGTTTCATTCGCTACTATTGTTGCAGAGTGTACTAGATACATAAAAATCTGCTTACTGGTGTTGGTCAAGTTACACTAAATGTTTTGTAAGAATTTTAAGTAGACACACACATTGTCTTATACCTATTATCAAATTTATTGACGTAAACCAGGCCGGGGTTTACACAACTAAGCTATAACGGGCATTAATTTGACGTACGCGTCTGGCAACCTTGATTGTCAGAACGACAATAAGCAAAGGCCGGTAAATGTGTAAACAAAAAAAGAACCGGTAACGCTATTAATATATTATGAAGGATGAGTTGCGGCGCTGCGAAGTGCGAGTTGTTTAAATGTGTAGATATGGCGCATATTAAATGTACTAGGTATACTATTATAGATCGTGTCATTCACCACGACGCGTGCCTTAATTCGTATTGTCATGTTATTAAAGGTTAGAATTGACAAATTTGCGCGTCATCGTGGATGACACGAACTATAGACATTAAAACAAAAGATACTAGCACAATTGCCGCTTTACTCATTCTTTTTAATACCCTGATTTTTAACCCCCGACGCAAAAATACGGGTGTTGTACGTTTGACACTAATGTCTGTCTGTGACATCGTAGCTCTGAAACGGATGGACCTATTGCGATGCGATTTTATTCACGTGAAAGCGAGTTTCCTTGCAATGATTCTTAGCTAAGTTTGATAAAAATCAATTCACCAGTTTGAAGAGTAGGTATCATCTCTTTTACAAAATAATGTAAGCCATTTTTGGCATAAAATGGTTTATAATCTTATTTTTTAAATGTTTAATTTAATAGTTATTAATTTTAAAACAATGGCCCGGGCGTTTCTAATGCGTCGATCCGACGATAGGGCTGATAGTGCTCACGTATAGAAGCGCTACTGTCAAACAAAGCTGTTGTTAAGTGACAAATAAAGGACGTCAACTACGCTAGGGTTGTCGAGTTTGTAATTCTTCTTTAGTATTCTGGTTTTTAGTATATCCGCAATGTGAATCATTTAGTGCTAATCAACGGGGTTAAATATTATAATAAATACATATGTACTATTAATGTATGGGCCTAAGTTTTTCCGGCATCAGAGGAACCGCCATAGTCACCATCTTGCTTTTTTGACTTGTTATTTTAATATGTCAAATGCTGCAAAAACTTGCATTGAAACTAAATAAACATGTGATTTTCAATACAGATAACAATAAATAGACTTGACAACATGACCCCAATTCCTTTCATGTGAACATATACTTTAATATATTTCGCTATAATGATGTGGATTACGAAAATATTAGTCTTAAGGTGCTTTGTTTGGTACCCGGACATCGTAAATTCGAAGTTAACGATACATGGCGTCCTACATTAAAACGTGTCGAAAAGGGCCTCGGTACAACAGCAATTATTTGGCCGTTGTTGGGCCTTATTTCTTGGCAATAAGGTTTACTATATATCAATTAACAGTATAAACAATAGTGTAGGAGAGGGAATAAACACTCGAGTTGCTAGCATGAGTTGCGTTCTCGCGTGCGACTTCTTGTATGGACTCGCGTCGCGCGCGAGAACGCAACTCATGCTAATCGGTCTGGTATTGATTGCCGTAACATATTTCCCGGACAAAGCCAAGAGGAAGGGTTATCATAATTTTATTTGTTCATTTAAGCGTTGCAATCAAAGTCTTTATAGTATGTTTTATAAGTTTTTGTCACAAACCGATTTTCGGAAAGTTTTGCCAGTTTTCACAAAACTGGCAAAACAAAACAGTAACTTGAAAACTAGAATCGACAAAGCGGGACTCAATTTTGACACATGTGGGTATGTTTTTATCGTTATCCTTGTAAGCGCCAAGACTAGGTAGATTTAGATCAATTAGTTTTTGTGACCCAGTTGAATTGATATACTTAGATTTTTAACCAAGGAGATTCTTTACAAAGAAATCGTAGTTATAAACAATCGTAGTTAACCGGAAGAGATCCCTCATAGGGATAAGTTCGCCTTTGTACTTTTAATTATTTATTTCCTATCCTTGTTTCGTACAATTAAGAGTTTATTACTTACTTAACTTGTTACAAGAGCTGAGTTTCCACTAACTTTTCAGTGAAGGATTTCCTCTCGAGAACAACTTTTAGAATATCTACAGTGAGTGGAATTAAAGTCAAGTACCGTTGTTACTAATTAAATGTATTTGTACCGTCAAAAATATTTGAAGTAATTTGTATTTTGGCTTCAGACAAAATAGCATAAACTGATTATTTTATATGTATATTTTTTAAAGAATTGTGTATTTTAGTCGTAGTTTCGACTCGAACACGACTTTGTTATTATTTTATTGTCAAGATAAAATTATAACATTTAGAATCTGGTCACATACACAACGGCTTGGTAAAATATTTGAACGTTTTTATGTGGCGTCGTGACTGTATTTGATAATTCAGTGGCCATATTTAACCGTGTCTGTTCTAATTTTGAATAAACCAGTTACTGATTCAGATGCGTACCTATTTTTAACAAGGCCTTATTTTTATGGCTCTTAAAGGTTGCTTAAAGATAAACCAATGGTTGAATGGTGGAGAATGCCTTAAGGCATTAAGTCTACCATTTGTACAATTTTGTATCGCGCAATAAAAAAATTAGACGTAAATGATAATTATTTTTCCTAATAGGTGCTGAAATTTTAAAAGAATATCACTACGTTGGAAGGAATAGTCTAAGTTGTTTGTTTATTTAATTTTCATTTCTCATGCTTAGAAAGTGGGTAGTTGTTGTTCTAAGAAGTGTGCAGAAAATGATACGTTTCTGCACTAGAGCATTTTACTTTCCCATAACCTAACAAAAAACGTGTCTCTATTATGTAGAACAATTTAGACCTTAGCAAATACTTTTAACAGTGAGGTCCGTAAAGCTAGCAAAACGTGAACTGTGTACATATTTATATATCTATGTTGACATAGAAAACATCTAATACAAATAAGCCTTAAAAACTCAGCATAATGTTGCAATGTATTTACTACAACGCTGGTTTTCAGGCAGACCCTTTATATATTTATCCCTTACTCGCTGTTAGTCGGTCGGCTGTTTTGAAAAGCATTAAGGAGTTTCAGACACTTTTGGCGCGTTGGTTCGTCCGCTACTATTGATGCCAACTGTATTACAAGCAATACAGAGGTTCAGATCAGACCTACGAGTCAGCTAAAATCTTTATTGATAAACGTAACTGTAAACTATTTTAATAGTATACATATACATGCATATCATTCAGCTGCATGATCCATGTCTATTATATTTATTTTAACTACAATCCACTGTAAAAAGATACTAATACAAAAATATGCGTAGACAATCTTAATGCCAATAAGGCATCCTCAATCACGCTTTATGCCAAACAGGGCATCATTGTTAGTGGCGGATATAAGAAGAACCACGCATATATGACACACTATAATCAATATCAAATCACGACGCCGATTTTTTTCTAATAATCACTACACCAATACCCACATCACATCCACGAGCGTATAAAAAACGCAGGGTGAACGCACCGTCGCAAAAAGCTACATACATACAGAAGGCCCATTTAAGTTGTGTGAGTCATCGGTGATGTAACGCCGTCCTCGAGATGCCGGGCCTCTTAATAATGACATAACTCTAAATGGGTACTGGCATGTGGTTGACATACTGTATGATTTTAGCTTTTTCATTTTGCGGATATAATTCCATACTACGTTAGAAAGATTTTTAAGAATATCGCCAACGTTTCTAGTTCTAGCCTACGTCGAATTTTAAAATTCCGGCGGACATTTCTAAAACGTTCATGTTTAATACTTTAAGCTTCTTAAAGACGTAAGCGACTTGTAGAATCGTATAACGATACGTTATTTTGAAAATGCAGAATAAAATATTTGCCATATATTTCTCGAGCCAGTGTTTGAAATCTTATTGTGCGCGTATAAATAAAACCCAGTCGATCGTCGCACTAAATCGGGGAAGGAAATGTCGACTCGACATGTTGAATTATGTTTGAAGAGTAGATTTAAACTAGAAAACATATACACATAGCCTCTTTGGTGGTAACTGCCGGTCACCTCACGTCTCCGTCATCAGATCAGCTCCAAGTCATCATAATATTGCGTTGTCATCCGATTTACATATGTATGCAAAATTTCAGCTCAATCATAAATCGGGAAGTGGGTCCAATTTAGCTTCCAAGATTTAACGCACACTGACAAACTGACATAGTAACAGGCAAATTAAATAAAAGCTTGTAATGCCATCATCTTAAAAAAAACCTGTACCAAATCGAAAATACGCACGCTGCCACTAAAATGCTTCGAGATTAGACGATAAGTCTGCCTCTTTTAACCTTTTGATTAATGTTAATTCTTAATGTTCTTCCGCTCTATCCAATTTTTTTTTAATTTACTAATGTGTATTAACAAATCATTAATGAGATTTCTTTTGTTTTCAGGTAAGCAATTATCGTCAATGAGTAACTTAGTAAAAGTGAATGTAGACACGTCTGGTGGAAAAACGCCCTAAGTATGTATGAGCTTTATGAGTAGTTACCACTTTCTTCTGTCGCCATTTTTTTGCTAGGTGCGCGGACGCAGCCTTGCTTGCTCGCTAAGTGTGAAAACAAACTGATCTGAGAAAAAACTTCGTTCGAATTTCTATTAGGTTTATGTGTTTTTCTGCAACAGTTTTTAACACATTATTTCTGTATTCTATGCTATCCGAGAGAGAGTTAAGAGAGAGAGAGAGAGAGAGTTATTTAAAGCTAGACTTCAAATAGAAATCTTGCTGTCGCAAATTTTTTATAAGAAATAATTTTGGAAATTGGATATTCCATCCATTATAATCCATCCATTATAATCTATGTTGGTTGTTAAAAATGAAGGCACTACATTATTTCAGGCTTGACAAATTTAAAACGAAAACGCCAATCGGAATAACCATAAGATGTTCCATAATATTAAATGGGGTTAAGATGACAAAACTACATGCCCGTTTTATTTACCATTGTTTTGAAACCTCTCGATTGATAATATGCTCACACCACCCCTATTAAACTCACCCATCTTCAATAGAAACGTCGACGCAATCGGGCTAATGAATTGTCTCATTAGCTAAGTGTTGGTTAATTAGTTGAATTAATAACTGTTTAACAGCAGCGTAGCACGCACAGTAGGTCCGGAAGTGCATGCCACATTTGCATGCTCGGAAATGGAGCTGTGGGGTTAATGGTATAATCGTGTTATGTAGCTTTCTAGGACTTAAATGCTTATGTTCATGTTTTAAAGCTTTTGCCTGTGAATTTGTCTGCGTCAAATGGGTATATCGCAAATCGCAAGTCTTGTAGAATTTGAATTTTAGGGATCATTTCCAGGATGAAAAGCGTGCTTAAGTAGGTTTTTTTTTCGGGACTCAGTCCTACAACATTTCATAGGTTTAATTTTATATTAAATAATAATAATAATAGTGACATCCCTTGGGTCCCATGCCCCCGAGAGTCGGACAGGCCCCTCTCTCCGGCTTGCCTTGATTGGCCGGCTGGAGTGAACACTGAGCAGGGGCCGCAGGACTCTCACCTCTGGCTTGCCTTTACCGGCCGTCCAGAGTGGGGTGTCAGAGCTATATGCTCGCAGGGTGGAAGTGAAATATGCATAAGGCGCGAGTTGGCACAGTGGCTGATGACAGCCACTGGGTAGAAAGCGGCGCACACCTCTCAACACCCTGAGCCGCTCACGCAATGTTGTCCCCTTGTCGCTCTGTGCGAGCGGCCGTTTTCGGGGACCCATATTGTGAGTTGGCGAGTCACCACCTGTCCATTTTTTCGTGTTTTTATAACATATGATCAGGGCAGGTGCCATAGTCACCTCTATAGTCTCGGTTACCAGTCCACTAGCAACTCAACCCAATAGCCCGGTTTCTTTTTGTACCTTTTTCTTACAATAGTCCTACACTAACCTGGGCTTGTCCTTGGGTGCACTGCTATAGTGTGAACAGGGATAAAATCGTCGGTTGGTGTCACATTACTTTTAGAGTAAATTGTCTTATTACAAGGGGCCTCTACGTGTTGGCTTCGGCCCCACGCACGCCTTCAAAATGCCCGGGACCCCATGGTCCCGAGAATTTGTAAGAGACATACAAATAATAATAATAATAATAAATATCTTTATTCAGTAATAAAGGACAATATTTGCTTATATTAAACATTATTTATACGTATAAATACGTTTACATAATATTACCTGCCTAGGAACCCAGTATCTAAAAACCAAAGATTCATCGATTGTATAAAATTAGTAGTGTAAGAAAAAAAATGCAAGGAGTTTGACAACTAGGTAAAGTAGTTGCGCTGTACCGCGCCACGCCATGTTTTATGGTAACTGAATGTCAAACGACCATTTTTGACGACCAGGGTCATCGCATAATAAATAAAAAAATATTGTAGGACATTTTTATACAAATTGACTAAGTCCCACAGTAAGATTAATAAGGCTTGTGTTGTAGGTACTTAGACAACGATATATACAGGGTGTTTATATATTTATTTTATTTATTGAGGAAAAAAAACAGACGTAGGCAGATGATACAAAAAAGAGGATATTGGTTTTTACACCAGTCACCTGCAATAATTAACGGGGTGATTATATAGGACATACTGAGTAACTTTACTATGGGAACAACCCCAAAATCGCGAAAAAAAATTGCCTGTTTCATACTGTTGGCTGTCTGACCTTGACGTTTTGTATGGGAGGGTATTTTTTTTCTTTCAACGATCTTTAACAATAGACTAAGAGAGAGGTATGCGAACCTTCACGGGTTCGCCAGCGAACGAAAATGGACAATACAGAGTGGTGTTTTATTTCGTTACCTGGTTCGCAGTCATTTGGGAAAATTAGGGCTACGCGGGGTACACTAAAATACATAAGTTTTTACCTGGCATTGCCCTCGATAAGCTATCTCGGTACCGATGACACACGGCTTCCTCTAAGTCCATTACTGACCTATACGGGTTGATAAGATTATGATGATTTCACACCGAGTATGTACCGCAAAACCACCCACTACTATGGCCCACCCAACTTTTGAAAAATAACACAGCAAATATGTAACAAATATGTATTATTTGTTATCATAAGTTTCAATAAAAAGACACGTCAAGATTATTTTCCCTTTGTCTAATGCTAAAAAAACGAAGTTATAGTATTGGGCCATAGTGGGTTGTACGGAAAATTAATTTTCAACCCATATGCAAATACTTTCAGCCTCAATAAAAAGACCTACATATTACATAACCAATCAAAATTCTTCCCAGTCCCTACAGATGAAATGTTACCTCCTGTCGTTGGTAAAATCGGCCTTTTTACCCTGGGCATAAAGCACTTATTCCCGTACCTCGATTTCCTGCAATTGGGTGCAATAAATTTAGAATAAACCAACGGTGCAAGTTCTAGGAAGTGTTTTAGTGGAAATTGCTTTCTAGAGGGAATTTTTATTGGTCTCGAGTCTCGAGAGTTCTTTTAAGCATTTTACTACGTTCTTGTTGAACCTAACCGACTACTTACCTGCATTTTGTAAGTTTCTTACACAATGCGATTTGCAAGTCTCTGGGTTTAAATAAAAAGAAATAACGGATGAGATTGAAAACGGGGTTATCTCGAGAATCACATGCTTTTATTTTGTAAGAAACTCTTTATACGCAACACTTAGATGTCTTAGACCTCCATTTGTAGTTTAAATACAGTGCGGAAGATATTTCTAGGCCCTAGAGGATGTGTCTATAAACCTTACATCTAGCTCAATTACTTAAAGGAAACATTCTTATTTTTTAAATTAATAAAATTGATTTGTTAGACCTGTACCCCAAAAGCATAAAATTGTTGTAGTAATTCACCGAATCGCATTTCACCTTGAATGAAAAAGATATCACTGGATTTTTTTACTTGACGCACTTTTTCCCGTAGCCTTTGACATTAGTATAATTAATTTGTAGTATTTAATTTTTCGTGTAGTAATGTTACCGAAGAGGCATTTCGCCGCGATCGACGTTTGTTTGGGACTCTATTTAACTTGATACGTTAATTTGATGCTTGCACTAAAATTAAGTGTTTTTTTAAACACGTTTTGTACTTGTAGGATTAAGCCTCAAGTGCTATCAAACTCATTAAAATTTTATCTATGTGACGTTGACGTTGCGTTGAATCACGTCGCCAATACAATACACGATCGAGGTGAAATGCGACTAAAGTAATAAACGATTGAGTCACAACGCGATGTTTAAATGCACGGTCGAGGTGAAATGCGACTAAAACTTATAGCCACTAGAAAAAAAAAACTATTGAGACACAATGCGAAAATTAAATATGAGATCGAGGTGAAATGCGATTCGGTGAATTACTACAACAATTTTATGCTTTTGGGGTACAGGTCTAACAAATCATAAAATTATCACTCGCTATTTATTCCGATAGTCGATACAGTTAAATGATAAAATTTCTCCAAGAAACATTAGGTCTTACACTCGTCGTGCAAAATATCCATGAAATCGAATATTGAGTACACAAGAATAGTTTTAGACAGGCAAATTGTAAATAATAACTAGAAATGCAGTTTTGTTTCATTAGGGCCCATTCATTTTTTTTCAACACCTTTTAACAGACGGACAGATAGATAACAAATGATCCCATATCTAGATTCGTCTAGGCTAACCCTGCACCGACTTTGATGTGACAAAGTAAGGGAGTGCTACTATATACATATATCATATTAACATAGGAATTCGGCTTTTATGGCGGCACTTCAATAATCTGTCCCTGCAGAGTTAGTTTGGGCTGACTATATTTTGTGTTGGCCAAAATTGGTGCAAAACATTAAAAAAGAATCCTACATAAATGTCGAATTTTCTTTTTGAAAAATATAATCATGAAAACTCGGACGCCCAAAACCTATATATTCTTTTGACAGTTTTCATAAATTAAAAAACGTGAAAATAAAATGTGCATTTCATCCGGGCAAAGACAAGAGCTTAGTCAAACCGTTGAAATGAGATCCCTTACGATCCCTATTTTTATTCCTCTTTGCTGAAGGCTACAGCTAGTGCTGGGAAAAAAGCTCGAGTTCTCAATTTAAGACTCGACTGTTTTGATTTTAGTTAAAACTCGTGATATTAGTCAAGTTGGTAGAGATGTGTCTTCTGTAAATACTCGTTTCTCAAAGAATTTACAAGACAAGAGGTAGGAGGATTCTAGGAAACACTTAATATTTTTATAGGGTGTCACAAGGACGGATCATATTCGAAACACTACACTGCTCTCCAAAATCTAAAACACGCATAACTGACGTAGGGACGAAGACCGCCAGGCAGGAACGGGAGCTGTGGAGATCACGGGGAGAGGCCTTTGCCCAGCAGTGGGACACTATAACGAACTAATTTAAAAAAAAGAACCGCTGTGTATACAACTTTCTATACATTGTACGAGCTAGAACTACGAACTACTAGATAGGTACGCGAAGAATTTAAAGCCCGATAATTTTGTTATAGAACCTCCAACATTTAAGACGCTTACTAACGGAGTCGAGTCCAGAAAAAAGCTGAAAACAAACTATTCACAACTAAACAAACTCGAAAGCTTTTTAAGCCGTAGAATCTTCCAAGTCGTTCAAATACTGACTCATAAAACTCGAGTCGAGGTGTCACCAACACTATTCTCAGCGCCCTCGCGCGGATAAATGTGCCATTACAGTGCTTACTCACAAATTCGGCTGAAAAGAACTCTCTACTTACAGGCTTTAGGTTCAAATTGGTTTGGTGAACGAGGCGATTATACTAGAACTAATCAGGGTGATTATTCCCAGGGGCTGGCCGTTTAATCACGTCCCTATTACGGCTTTCAATGTTACTAGTACGTTGCTTACAAATAGTTATTAGCTGTAATGCTGTTTCACCGATAACAGTAGTACTTGTGGTGTTTAAGGGAGCAAGATGAGAGGCCATTTCTAATTGGTTTTATTGACCGTTTCGGCAACATGTCATAAAGACATGGCTTCGGTTACTCTACTAACAGCAATACCCACTCTTAACTTACCTATGGTGGACGTTATGTCTCGATAATAATTTGAGAGCTGATAGTGATGAGTCCTTCTCGAGTGAGTGATTCATTTGAACTACATATATATTTTGATTGAACTCGCTCACTCTTCAGTACTCGCTCTTTCTAAGACTATTTAAAAGATTTGATTAGAGACCAACACTCAGACCAAGGCTCGGAAACCGGTTAAATTTCCAAACCGTTATCATGTACTTGGCGAAAGACCTTTTAATATTGGTTTCGCTTGAAAAACCATTATTTTTAAACCGGGTTTTATGAGAACAGTTCTTGTCAAATACCAATATAATATTACAACCAAATATTATATTCCAATATAATATTTGGTTTAGAGCAATAAAAACCGGTTTCTTCCTGTGTCAGTGTCGGTGTTTACGTGGCACACTACTAGGCTGGCCGACCGTTTCGTCGCTCGTCGAATAAACCGGTTTTTTTAGGTTACAATAAAGTTCTTAATACGTTTCTTTTGCGTTCTTATAAAAGATCGGAGGAAAACCGAAACAAACCGGTATTAACCGGTATCTTATAAACCGGTCCCGAGCCTTGACTCAGACAACGGGACGGGAAAAACTAAAAAAGCTTGTAAAAAGTGTCTAGGGTGGCAGATACTTTTGGTGCGTTGTTGTTTCATTCGCTACTTGATGTTGACTGTAAATCCAGCGGGTTGGACCCGAACATTTTCTAGCTTTTATCTCAAAGCAATAAGGAGTACAAGTGATGTTCTTGCATTTGAGTAATGCTCTTCAGTGTATACTGCTAATAATAGGCGATTACGACATTAACTCCCAGGTATGTTATCTCTAAACACCGTTGTTTGGACAGGCGCTGATCTGTTTACAAACCTATCATAGGAAGTATTGATTGATTCCTACTTTATGTTGTGTACTTAAAAAACTGACTTGCTTGTCTACATTTAAAACATGAGATCGGGTAAAACCTTTTTTTAGTATGAGTTAAGATTAAAATGCAACTTTCCTGTGGACATCATCGGACTTTAAAGTCTAATTATCGTACTTTATCGTAATAAGAATGTTATAACCTTATATTTGTTGAAGTTTTTATGATAAACGTCCAAACAAAGATTTTGAAAGAAAAGATAGGCCCGTTCATATAATTTCTAGCGAACATTCTCGTTTGATGTGCCTCGGTGGAATGCTACATCGCGATTAGTTGATGAGTTATCACGCGCGCGATTGGTCGTCACTGACACCGCTGTGCTGGCAGTGCTGGCCCGTAAGGCCCGTCTTTACGAAGTACATAATTATAAGTCAATGTATCCAAATCGTTAACTTTTGTAATGACCGCAGAAAAAACGTCAGTTCCCCCGAACGTATCTGACTCGGACACCCTAAAACCTAAACAGTCCCTGTACAGTTTCAGATGGAATGTTCTGTAAAATGTACTCCCAGCCGAAATTTTATGTACTCAAGAGAGTACAGAAAAAGTCACTGTGCAGTTTCAGAGGCATTTTCTTTCAGAATACAGAAAAAGGAGATATGTGGCTTTTGAAATTAGGTGTGTCAGTCAAACTATATCGTAATGTAGCGCGCTTTTTGACGGTAACAGACGGTTTAGTGCAACTGACATTTAGGCCGTTTTGTTAAAATTATGAAAAAATAAATCAATCAGTCTGAAGAGAGTAAACATTAAAGGCTTCTTTCCTCAGCAAAAAACAAGGAATTTCTTGCTTCTTTGTCTCTTCGTGTACAAAAAAATATTAGCTTTAGTATTGTGCAACACTCCAGCGTAAATCCGAATGTTTCAAGGATATACGTGGGCGCAAATTGACAGAGCTAATGGCTGCCTGATTCGATTGTAGGTGTCAATTATACTGCCGCCCTGCTGCCCGAGCAGGGAAATGGCCGAAAGGCATGTGATGTGTAGATACGTGAGAGATATTACTTAGTTAATAATTGGGTAATGGCCAAAAGTGGGAATAAAGGAATGATACAAAAATAATTTTAAATCAAATATCATTTATTTTCTAGCAACTAATTCTCATTCATACATGTATACATTCTTCACTAACTACTACTACTAACTAAACTAACATTGATACAATAACAAAATTTAAAACCCATAAAATCATTTTACAATCGTATCTTTTAAATTTACCTATATAATACAAGCTATGCTGTTGTATAATACTAGTACGCGTCAAAGGTCAACTGCTGTGAAAAATCTAGCATAAAGACAATAACATAAACGTAGCTACTGCCTTCCTCTCTCTTTCTGACTCGACCTCCCGTATTTACATTTTTTTACGTACCGTATAAACTCCTTCTCCATAGCTCGGTCGAGAAGGAGCTCCAGACGAGGGTCGAGTAAAAAGAGGTCGAGGGTCGAGTATGACTTTTGTAGTTAGGCTAATTTCCTCAAGTCTCTGAAGTGCCTGAGCTTTTAATTCATCCGCGCTTGGCAAGTGATTTTAATAAAGGTTTGTTCGGTCGCAAACTACGAACTGAACCCAACCAATAATACCTTTAGTATTAACAGACGTCTATATTTGCAGAAGTAAATAGCCGCGTTCACGAGCCCGTTGTTTCCAAGACGTTAGAGTGGGCGGCAATCAAATAGGCAATAATTATACTTTACTTTATAAAGACGTATGTCACACCCAATGTATGAGCGGTTTAGACGTTTTGTTATTGAATGCAAAGCCAAGTTAGTCATGGAGTTGGATTTATGGTCATTTGTAAACCGGTTGATTTCATTTAAGTATGTAATAAGCTTTGTATTTAAATGCTTTGTTTTTTCACATTTTGGCACGCTCAACTTACAGAAGACGTTAACCACTTTAGCGTACCTACTACGTGTGTGACTTCAGACTGCGAAACTACTGGTCTGGGATTGAACCCGGTCCGAGTAGGTAATTAATTGCGTGTTGAATATTATTATTTTTTTACCGGAAGAATGGATGTTTTCTATATTTAACCTTATCGACGACGTTTCAAACACAAAAGCTGTCACACCCACGCCATACACGTCACCGAAGTGTCAAAACTGAAATTGAACTTTATGCATTTACACGTAGGTCTATGTTGCTCCGTGGTCTGTGACGGATTAATCCGTCTTCGGCGTTAGACCTACGGTGCGGATATATCCGTCATTGGCGTCAAAAAGGTTAAAAGTGTGTTTATTAACATAATATATTTGTATATTAAAGTGTTTAATCATCGTCTAAGACTTTAAGTACTCATAGTTACTACGAGTCTTTCAGGGTTCGGGACTGTGTCGATTGTGCTATTTGTGCGTAAGCCCCTAATGTATGTCCTCAGACTTTTGAAATTAGTAACTAAACTTCTATTCATTATCACGTGAGTTCTCTTATTTACTTTATTATTCTTCATTTTACTACAACATTTACTAACCCCACTTCACAACATAAAGCAATTGTCACCCATAAACCCAAGAATACAATTAAACACGTCGAACGAACGACACTCTAACCGTCCCACTAAAAAGGTCCTAAGCGACGTCTATTTTCCACAACTATAAGCCTTTTTAAAACACTAGGGCATCTTTGTACTCCATTGTCTTGGCGTCACATTGTCAAAAGTTGTTAATATGACAATGTTTAAAACAGAAATAATTTACACCTAGTCGTTAAACTCGGAAATTGGTTTATATTGTTTATGGCTAAGGCGTTAGGAAGTCACAGGAAAAATCATTTTCATTTATGAGTTCCTCATTTGTACTCAAGGAGTCTTGCAGGTGTTGCAGGCAATAGTGCGTTTGGTCTGCCCAATGTACAACTACCACAACTGTACTCAATTTAGAAATTTCGGGAGCTCGAAAATACTCACGGTCCATATCCCGGTCAATATATGTATATAGACTTATATTGACCCGGATATGACAAACATACCGATATCAGTAACATTGAACTACTGTCATCTAGTACTGTCTCAAAATACCTAAAGATACACCCCCTTATTCATAAACGTCTACTAAACTTGACAAGCCGCTAATAATCGTTTGTCCCTTTCTATCATACCAATACGTCGGAAAGGGACAAACGATTATTAGCGGCTTGTCAACTTTAGTAGACGTTTATGAATAAGGGGGACAGAGTATAAGTACAACTATTATGTATAATTATAATTATTCCACAATAGAAATACAATACAACAATGTTATCAACTGTCGGGATCTGACAAGGTTTCGTAGATAACAATTGCAGGAAACATTTTGTAACGTCTGCAATATGACTACGTTGTTTAACAAATACTGTTTCTGTCATTTAGTGTTTATTACTTATTGTTGTAGGTGTTAAATTCGTTATAGCTTATTTATGCCTCTGAATAAATCAGTAGACTTAAGGGGCCCACTGATTAACAGTCCGCCGGACGGTATCGGCCTGTCAGCTGTTCGGAACTGTCAACTTTTTGTTCTAACTGACAGGCCGATAAGGTCCGGCGGACTGTTAATCAGTGGGCCCCTTTAGAATTTGCTATTCATAAATTGCAATTTAGCTAGGTAGCTAATAAAAAGTGTGGGCGAAGTGCACTAGACTTACTTCCAATCGTGAGAAATGGCTACAAATTATAGTGTATACAAAATTTATGTTAGACAATACCACTAGTTTAGTACAGTGCGGTCGCCATCAGATATATCGGAACGGCCAAGGAGCTCACTAATATCTAAACACGCCTCTATTTCCAAGGCGCTAGAGTCCGTGTACAGATATTTTTGAGCACCTCGGCCGCTCTGATATATCTCATGGTGACTTTAACATGTCCCTGCCACGGCTAAGGGTCGGTCGGCCGATACCGTCCGGCAGAACTGTTGTAAAAGTGGTCCACCTGTCAGCTATAAATAATAGTTCCAAAACTCTCCAGAGTAACGCTAGAGTAGCTAAAAACATAGACGTTATTGGCGGTGCAAAGTGCGCTGTCTATGATATGTTTTTTTTTTTTAAATATTCTAGGTATTGTAGCGCCACCTATCTATAAGGTTTTTTGACGGACACTTTTTGGTACATGGAGATTTTATTCCTTACCTCTACCTTCCATAGTCCGGCGGACTGTTAATCAGTGGGCCCCTTTAAGCTTAATGCACACACACGATGGGAGCGGGCCTGAGCGGACGTGCGCGGGCGTGAGCGTGACCAAGGGGCCAAGCGGCGGCTTGGTCACGTTCACGCTCGCTCCCGCCGTATGTGTGCATTAAGTTTGATTGTCATGTATGACAACGAATCTACCAACAAATCTGTAAGTGGTTAAACGACACAACAGCGTCATAAAAAGGTGGTATCTCGTATTCCTATCGCTCCGTGTACAGGGGCGAGTCAAAGGTCTATGCGACCAAATATATCTGCTATCCCTAATAAAGAATAGTTTTTTTATGGAAAAAATGGAAAAACTACCGCCTCGGCCGAGAATAGAACTGACTGCTCTAGGACACCGCCGCTGTACCAACTGACTTAGCTGCCGAAACTTACTGGATTGCAAAGAATACCCCTTTTCTTGGTTTACAAATTTTGGGAAGAATGCTTAGCCTAAGGCAGTGCTTCCCTAACTGTGCGTCGCGACGCCCTGGGGCGTCGCGCCAATATCCTAGGGGCGTCGCGAGGCGATCGGCAAACATTCGCTATCTATGTAGATACAACCGATATCTATGAGCGCTGCGCGCATTCTGTCTGTTGCTGCGTGTGGAAGAAGAACAACTGATAGAATTGTCCTGTGACTCCAGCCTTAAGCTTCAATATGATAAAGATAAACTGCTTGAATTTTGGATCTCAGTTTCTCGCGAATATCGTACCATCAGCACGGCAGCATTAAGAGTTCTGCTGCCATTTGCTACATCGTACTTATGCGAAACAGGCTTTTCTGCAGTTGCTGTAATTATGAATAAGTATAGATCGAAAATAAATGTTGAAAAAGAGATGAGAGTTGCAATTTCCACAATTGAGCCTCGATTTCAGAAGCTATGCTCAGAAAAGCAAGCACATCCATCTCATTAGCATTCTTCTTTTTACTAACCATAAACCATAAAAAAGTGTATTAATATTTAATATGTCTCTTGATTTTCATTTTTGTTTTGTTTTATACGTATTTTGTAAAGACTAAAACTACTAATGTTTATATTTCCATTACGGTAGGTAGTTTTGACTGTAGAGGGGGGGGGGGGAGGGGCGTCGCAAAAAAAATAACAATTCTATAGGGCGTCATAGTGTAAATAAGTTTGGGAAGCCCTGGCCTAAGGCCTTCAGCCCACGAAGCGTAAGCGATTAGAAATCATGTAGTCGCTGGCGTCAGATGTCTTCGGCGGATGTATCTACGATCTTACTTTCTCATCAGATGACGATTTTTTTTATTGTTTAATTATGTCCAAAGTTTTGTTTTTTACGCGTGTATTACGCTACGCCTGTCGTAATGACGACAGAAATCTCATACGCTACGCTACGACGCCGCTTCGTGTGCGGACGTGCTCGTAGTGCTCTCGTTCCACGCACGTATTACGATACGCTTGCGCGTCTCTTAAGCTTACGCGCCATGTGCTGAGGGCCTTAGACAACTCGCCTCACCCTCGCTCGCCAAGCCTCTCTAACACACGGCCGGTAATCGAATTGCACGACGCACCGCGTGTGATGTATGGCTTTACATTTGAACTATGTGCTCTTTCATCTATTGATAACGCTTTTATTGGAGCAATTGGGGCAAATTGGTTATCTATTCCATCATTCTGATCTGTGCAACATTAAGAGGATAGCGGACGGCCGCTTCTCCATATAAACGTAGTCTCCATTTTCCTCACGAGATCCATTATGGAAAATATGTTTACACAATTTGTTGTAGTTTTTTCGATTTTTTTTTATTAGTATACAGTTAGGAGCGAAAAATAAATCGATATAAGTTTTTGTAAGTTCCTAGCACTTATAATAATTAAACAATCGATCAAAGGGGTCATAGCTTGGGTTAACAATTAAATAGCGTAAAAATATTTGCTAGAGAGGAAAAAGGGGACTACGTTTGCACGGAAGTTTGCAGCTCGCTGTACAGTCAAGTGTAAAAATATGGGTTGACAAGTCTTGCTAGTGAAGTAGGTACATAAGCTATTAACATTATACAGATATAGTAAAGCTAATCTTTAGCGTAAGTAGGTAGGTGTTATCTATTTATTAAATCAATTTAAAATCCGTGATATTCCCAATTGATAAACAATAATAGTTATTGATAATTGTTATCACACTTATCGCAAAGCCATTACTGCTACAAAATACACAAAGTTTTCCAGTACATGTCATCTTTAAAGTAACGCCATTAGCAATAGAGGTCATAGCAGTGTGTCATCTATTGTGTTTTTTTTTTTTTTTTTTTTTTTTTTATTTTTATTATTTGGCATTAGCATGTTGAGCATTGGGAAATTTACCTAATACTTGATTTTACACAAAGGGACACTACAAATGAAAAGGTTGTGAGCCTCTGTACTACAACTTACGGAACAAATTAATTTATTAAATATTTTGATTTGTGGTTTTTAAGTAGTTATACTACTATACGTATAGTAGGCACTGGAGGGCTTGGTCACTTCATAGTTTTATACCCCCTGTATTAGTGAATACTACATGCTTTATATATTTTTCATCACACTTGCTCGAAAAAGATCTTATTTCATGCAGTGTGCTGAAGGACAAAGGCCTATTTTGTTCCCGCGGGAGTTATGGATTGTAAAAAAAGCTATAACTCCCTAGGGAGCTATAACTTTTTTTTATTATGACACTTATTCATTCAAACCAAGTAGCATAAATGAGTTTGAATTTTAAAATACTGACGTTTATAATTTAATATTTTCGTTTATGTTTAAAATTATTTAATTTGATTAATTTAACAGCCTTTTAAAATATTTTTACATCATTTTCAATCGTGGCTGAATGCCGAATAGGTCTGTGCCTTAGATGCCTCACGTGCCAAGAAATTGCAAAATGGCGGACGAATGTTTGATATGTTACCGTATTTAAGAATTATATCGCTTAAAATTTAGTTTTTTCTTCCCAAATGTGATGAAAATCATTGTGTGTAACCCCGGTAAGAATATTGCAAACTCGGGTCTTTAATTCCCTCCAGCCTCCAGCTGTCGGGAATGACCTCCCTCGTATCCAAAATTTCACCCCCCTCGTTGCACAATCTACTATTGTATCTGTCAATGATACATCTGGCTTGAGCCTAAGGCGCAGAACCAACGTAGCGGCGTGGCACCGCTCCGCCGCGCCGCGGTGCCACGAATGGAATCAGTTATTGTTTACTGTGTGTCATGTATGTATAGTTTTTTGTTTCCATGAAGATTAAAAAGGCTAAGTTGTCATGTAATAAAAATGCATTGAACAAGAGTTCAACCTAACTTGAAATTTCGCGTGGCCTCAAAATGCGTTATTTGGCTTTCTCTTGATTATAGTATCTGTAGCATTATAATACATGTATGCTTTTTCATTGCAGGTAATATAAACCCCAGTTTATTCGTAGCAGCATGCAACACGGAACCAAGGAATAAAAATAGCTCGCCTCGTGCAGCGCGATGCTAAAACTTAGTTTGGTCGCACTAAGACCTTGGTAAGTAAATAAACTTGGTGGCTTGAGTAAGCGCTTGCAGCGTAATTGCCAAATGGTGCTGGAGTCAGTCGATTACGGACATTTTGCTACAAAAACGGAGAAATGCTACGCGCTACGATGCTCTACGCTGTGTAGTGCTCGAATGAACAAACTACTTTCTGTTTGGTGGTTGAAGAAAATTAAATGTCACTTTTGACACAGACAGACCATATCCCTACAGACACCACATACTACCATCACTGACAGATCATACATATGAATGTAACCATGGAATACGTGTTTTTAAATAAATCATGTTTAGTTATGTTTATATCCATGACGAGTAATATGTCTGTATGTCACATTCACTGCCAAGGCGAGCTACGCGCTACGAGCGTAGCCGATAACATGTTTTTTTCCCGATTGTAGCGCAAGCGGGTTCTCTGTTCGTATACGATGAACAGAGAACCCGCCTAGCGGGTCGCTGACAGTGAATGTGTTGGTATATAACATTCCAGTACGAAAGGACTGTCATATCAGTAAGGTAAATTGCACGAAGTAGAAAAAATACCTACAATTTATGTGCTGGTTATTTAGGACCGTGCGAAGTGCATGGTGGGGGTAAGTAAAGCGATCCCAGCGTATAAGGTGGTAAAAATTAGATCTAACTGCGGATAGCATCATTAACATTTCGTACAAGGTATATGGCTCGAAATTTTACGATTACTCGTGACATACTCGTATTCATTTAAATTGTATGGTGTAAGGGACCATTGTACAGGTATGAAATGTTTAATATAACAAACGTATTTAATTTGATAATTATTGATACTGTATCCGTATAAATGGCTTTACAAATGCCACATATTATGTGATCGTTTTCTAGAAGTTAAGTATGGGTATAGTAAGTTATCCTTAAAAGATAGACATTCAACATCACGGACTTTTTTGTAGACCCATGAAAGAGTGACAACCCCACCATACATTGTGTTGTTATAGCTCAAACGGATTAGGCAGCGCTTTTGATTAAAGCTCCTAGCCAGCGTGTTTTTTTCCGACAACATCGTTATATTTCAACCAATTTACACAACACCTTAACAAGTTATATACCTAAGCCTTCCTCAAGAATCACTTTATTGATAGATGATAGTCGTATGAAGATCAGTTCAGTAGTTTTTCAAAACTAAAATCTACTGAACTGAGTAGTTTTATAAGATGTAGTGAATTGACGTTTTCCCCTAGACTTGCGGACGCTAGGTTGCGTGACAGTCGTGCACATAGCGAATAAGGTGAATCAACGAGTAAACTATGTTCGAAGTGTGCTTACTAAGGGTTCAGCGGTTCAGCCAACAAAATTGGTTCCTAATGAATGAATGACATTTTCTCAAGTAGTTAGTTACTGGCAACTTACCCTAGTTAAAAATAGGCATTGTGACATTGGCGCCCGATCACAATCTTGTTTGATCAATAACGCGATTAAATATTATTTCACCGCATTCCTCCACTAACCTTGACCCATTTCAAAAGGGCAGTACGTGAACCAATCATGAATTAACGTGAAATGATTTTGTTTGCTCCGTTAAAATAGCGTATGTTTATATGAGACTCGTATGAAGATACGACATTATGTATTCCAACAACAATCGACCCCGGTTTGTCGAGGAGGCTGAGACAGCTGAAGAGGCCACAGCTCCGGCTTTTGACTGGGGCCATAACCGGCCACGCCCCACTAAACAAACACCTATTAACCCTACGTGTTACAGATAGCCCCCTCTGCAGAGCGTGCATGGAGGAGGAGGAGACAGCCGCCCACGTCATTCTTGAATGCCCAGGGGTGGCAGAATACCGGGCACAATACCTCGGTTCCCCGGGGTCTCTCCCAGAAGTCGTCGGCAACATCAAGGGTCTGCTAGGCTTCCTGGTAGAGTTGGGTTGGCAGGAGTAGTGCCGTCAACCCACCATCACGCAAAATAGGCGCGAATTGCGACGTCGAGTTGCGGAAACCCAGCCCGCGAATACGAATAACGAATAACGAATACGACATTATGTAATTTTGATAATTGATGCCTCGGGCCATGGAGTGCCCAGAACGGGCCTTTATAACACGATACTAATTTGTTCGCTTAATGCAGACAGTCGATATCATAAGCTCGGATTCCATATCATTCCATATCATCAAGTATGCTTCATTAAAAAAATGGTATTTTTAGTTGATCCAGCGAAGCACTTGACAAATAATAAAAGTCAAAAGGCGTAGAATTTCTGATACGGCCAACCTGACATATTATACGTCGCTGCGAATTTTCTTCCATTAAAACTTTATCATTTCAACGTTTCTGCCGGCTAATCGTCCTCCTTGTATCGGTTGCATCATCCGTTTTTTAAAAGAAGATCTCCTTATAAGTGAACAGTGACAGTACCTCATTATATAATCGTACTCACTAGCTATAATGCTGTCAAAATAAATCCATAAGATATTATAGATAATATTATGTATGTAATATCTTACGATGTTCCAAACTTGCCCTTACACGTAACTGGTTGCGTAACACCAGTCACTTGCCAAATATACGCGTCGCATTTCTTAACATAGATAATAAAGAATGCAGTACGTATTTGGCAAATAATGGGCCATTCGAAATAGCACCCTAATTTATCCAAGTTACCGAAATGGCGGTCGTGTTTGCCGTGTGCCAAGTTTTCGAACGTGTCATGGTTTTAAGCCTATGACGTCGATGGCGTACGTTGGGACGGTTATTATGTATATGTAGTACACGTCACATTGTGCCGGCTGTCGTTGACATCAAAAGCGTAGTATTTTCTATACGTAAAGCAATTTGATGATTTCTGACGGAAAACTATAGTAAAGAATACCTGCTGCAATTCAAAGGGGAGTGTGTCGTCAAGAACAAAATACGACTAGGGAACAAATCAAATCATGAATATCATGATCATGTGGTGACGAAATAATCATGGAGTGATCGGGTGCCTAGAGGTAATGGCGATGGCATCTGCCGAGAATGCAGAAGGCGCTTGGTCGACCCCAACCCTAGGCACTTTTTTTTTTCATATATGATAACTAATTCAGTATGTTAGAAACATATAATCAACAGTAAGCTCCGTAAAGCTTGTGGATTAGAGATGTTCGATAACTGTTCAATTAAATACCCTCCTCTGTATACGAACCCACATACCTCATATTTAAAACTGCCTTCGCCCAGCCAGTATGACAGCAGCCTTACGTGTCATATGTCAACTATAAACCGAAGTGACAGACTATTTGTTTACCGTTACGAGCCACTGGTCCGGAATGCGCTTCTAGTCGGTTTCAATCTATAAACTATAATGAGTCCTGATAACGTATTTTCATTAGACTGCCTTTCCACTGAGTGGGTGATGAGCGGAGATGTGGGAATCAACCATTAGGTCCATTAGTATTGGTTGGCATCCACATCTCTTCTACGCTTCGTTGGATTACTGCCAATGCTCTTGGTTGATTCCCGCACGTCTCCTCTCAACTCGTCTCTGCCTCAGTGAAAAGGCAGCATTAGTTTCGTGGTTTAGAGGGCAGTGACAGTGGCTTATACACCGTGGGCCCATATAACCCGACAGATTTTAACCACGCATTCCTGAGGTTAAAGAGCAAGAAATGTTATTTCTATTAGCCAAATTCGGCAAATAAAATTTTTGGGTGTGTTTTCTGCACATGACACGTTTTATTTTTTTTTCATCTTGGCGAAAAAAAACTTGCAACGACTAAGTATAGATTATTTTTTATTAACAGATAAATTTTGCGAGTTTCTTTTAAAACTTTAATGTCTGTCAGCAAATATGGCTAAACGCAGCCAAAAAGGCGTTTTTCACAGAATTATTACAGTACCTCTAAAGTCTCTTTAGTCTCTAAATGTGGTCAAGAATACAGCTTTAAAATCTCTCGGGTTATATGGGCCCAAGATTTATAGGTATATATGAAGAAGAAGAAGGTTATAATATGTTTTTGTTTATTTTCTTGCGAAGTATCGATCCCTGAGTAGCCTGCCACATATCTAATAATAAAAATTACGCTCTACTCTGTTTCACTACATATTAATCTTAAAAAATCGTTTGGTTTTATTTCCAACGAGTCACCAAAACGATATCATCGATTTGGAAATTTTCAGACGATGAAGGAAACAACAATCTAAACCTGAAGCTGTAAGTTTTTATAAACGAATAGGCCGAATTTCGTCCTAATTCTATCCTTCAGCTGACACAATATCTGCACTCCGGCACTCGGCTCCAATATTTGGATACTTTGACGTGTCAAGAAGCTCTCTGAGAGCACTCCCCTTTACGCTGTCATGCTTGAGTACGATTCCTATATAGCGAGTCACTGGGCTTATGTACGATGTTATTAACCCTACCTTTACACATAGATATATCATTTCATTTGATATGAATTTGTAGGACTGTTTATCTTTGTAGTCAGTTTTAGGGTTCCGTACCTCAAAAGGAAAAAACGGAACCCTTAGAGGATCCCTTTGTTGTCCGTTCATCCGTCCGTCCGTCTGTCTGTCTGTCTGTTAAAACCCTTTATTTCTGGAACGCGTAGAGGTATCGAGTTGGAATTATAACCATATACTTAGGTCAACAGTCCTTTGAAGCTGTGAAAAAACTCAAACTTCCAAGTAAACGTAAAAAAAAGATACGGCCGTTTATGCCGCAAAAAACGTATATTTCGACGCTCTCAAGGGAATCAAAATTTCTAGGGTACTTCCCGTTGACCTAGAACTATGGAATATAGCAAGTATTATCGTCTTACACTACAAGTACCGGGACCAAAAATCTGAAACCTATAAATTTGTAGCGCACCGATAACGCCTGGAAGAGCTATTGGTCCATGAAACACCTGATGAAGGGAGACCTACCTCTGTCACTAAAACGTAGGTTCATACGTACCTACGGTGCTCAGACCTGATTTTTGACGGAAGCTCAGAAGTCCAAACTCGGGGTTTGCCAAAGACCTATAGAACGCAGCAGGTGTAAAATTAAGGGATCGAATCCGAAACACCACGCTGCGCTCTAAGACTCAAATAAAAGACGTAGCTCGGAAAGCGGCTAAGTTGAAATGGGACTGGGCTGGTCATGTCTGCCAAATGCCGGACGACTTATAGGCCTCAGGGGGAGCCCCAAGAGTCTAAACCGAGGAGCCGGTAGACCTCGTCGGCGATGGCGGGATAACTTAGACTCCTTTTTGAGAGGCTGGCCAGATATAGCACTAAACAGAGATGAATGGAAAAAGAGAGGGGAGGCCTTTGCAAAGCAGTGACCCACTGTGTAGTGGGCGAGTCCGACTCGCACTTGTTCGGTTTTTTTTGTTTTAAAAATGATCTTGATTGATTATCTTAGTTTTCCGTCAAGTTATCGACTGATCTTTTTTTTTAGAAATTTTTGATAAATACATTATAATATAAGGTATCAACTATGAAGTTAATACGACTTGTCAAATCGTGATACTGATGTATTTGCATAATATAAGACAAGTTTGATGTAGGTACCTTATGCTAAAATAATATATATCCATCCCGTTTTACGAGACCTACGGTTGTGGTAAATATATCAAAGCTGTTATTCTGAATACTAACATACAACGTACTTCGTTCGGACCAGTATTAGATCTAGATCTCGCATGGTGGAGTCTCAACATTAAAGCAACATTTAACCCTTTGAACGCCACGCCTTTCGTGTGCGGCACGTCATCGTGAACTTTGTCAGAATGAACGAAGGTTAATTTGGACAGTAGTCGCGCGCCGTAGACGTCTTTGACGATCAAAGGGTGAAGACGCAAACACACTAGAAAAGCATGCGACGAAACTTGGCGCCACTGTCGTGTGCAGAACTGTGTTTGCGTTACATCGTGACGTTTATTTTCGTCATTACACGGGAGGTCACCGCGAACTTAAAAACAAAGTTCATGTATCTTTCTCTTTGAGCGCTCGTGCGATGAGAATACATACGCAGACGTCATACGAATATAAGGTTTATTATGGATCCCAAGTAAATATACGATCGCCGCACCTGTATCATGATTACACGAATTTGAATTCTATTATCTACGAATAGGGTCGGTTCTTGTTGTAACATTGTTGAAGTTTATATGTATTGATCTTGGAATATTTGGATAACGTACGGGTGTGCAAACAAGATTGTTGGTGTACTGAGTTGGCTTATTACAATATCGCAATTAGTGTTAAGGTACAGTCCTTTTTAATAAGATGATTTCTAGTGCTGAATAGTACCTACAATTACTTACAACTACTATGCATACCGGTCATCAGATCTAACCTAAAATAAATAAATATAGGATTTTTTTACACAAATTTATTAAGCCCTACATTAAGCTCAAAAAGGCTTGTGTTGTGGGTACTCAGACAATGGTATATATAATATACAAATACTTAAATACATAGAAAACACCCCAATACTCAGGAACACATATCTGTGCTCATCACATTACTCAGGAACACATATCTGTGCTCATCTCATAAATAAATGCCCTTCTTACCGGGATTCGAACCCAGGACCATCGGCTTCACCTATAGTGACCTAATATAATTCTAAAATAGTTTTGAAAGTGTGTACCTTATCTGGTACGATTCTTGAAATACATAGAACCTACGGACACACAGACAACGCAAGGGTTCTGTTTGGCGTGGCACCTCTTAGACGACCTACTGTGCAGAGGTCCGAAATGGGTGCAATTATACTTGTGCTTCGTCCTCGAGATTAGTATCCTGGAATATTTATTTATTTGTAGTAACACGTAAGTGACACCACTACAACACTATAGTTTAGATTTTTTTTTTTTTTTTTTTGGTAGGTTCACCCTTGGCCACAAACGTCATGTCATTCACGTTTTAGTGTGCAACCACTCAACATCTTAAAAATAAATCTCTCAAAATCGAAATAATCTTCAAGTTTTTAAAGTGAATCATAGTGCGAAACGTGTTATAATGCCGAAACGTAAGCGTAAACATAATGATTATGATGAAATTCGCCGCAAAATAAAAAAGTTGACGCGTGATTTGCATCGTGTCCGTGATACAAGAAGTGCAGAATCTACGGATGAACGCGACCGTTACTATGAATACTCGGATCGCTCGGATGAAAACACAAGTAAGTAATTATATTTCTCCCTTAACTTACATAGGTGAAATTGATACCTACTCATAGGTAATGACGAAAAATAATTGTGTACCTGCGACAAACGTGTCTTATGAATATTTGGGTCTACGCGCAATAAGGAATGTAATCTGAGCGGTCTCTGGGACCGTTTCACACTACCTTATAAGGCGCGGACGTAAACAAACCACGACCAGGGCAGTTTTTGGGACTGTTCCGCAGTGGATGTATACTCGATACCTGCCTTCTCAGGACAGTTTGTGGGACTGATCCGATACAAGGTTTAGCAAACCTGGACAGTTATATGGGACTGGCCCGCAGCAGATTATGTATGATACTTGCCTTCCCAGGATGGTTCATGGGACTGATTCGACACAAGGCTTAGCAAACTTGGATAAGTTTTAGGGCTGCTGCGCAGCAAATTGTGCATGATACTTGCCTTTCCAGGACAGTTTATGGGACTGATCCGATACAAGGCTTAGCAAACCTGGACAGTTTTTGGGACTGATCCGATGCAACCTTATCACTTGGCACTTCTCGTGTATGTACATACCTGTTGTACCGCACACCAACATTTTTATCATGTCTCATAATTATCGATTACAGTTCGACACGAATCGGAAGATTCGCTGGACGGAGATATTTATGGGGACTTCCCAGAATACCCACCAGAGGAAGACCCCGTGGAGATCATAGAACCCGACGCCCCCACACGCGCAGTCATGCGTAACGCTGCATCCACCGCTACGCCCATCGCTGGACCCGCCGCCAGGCCTATCACTACCACCACGTCTACCGTTACGTCAACCGTAACGACAGCCGCCACACATACAGCAGCGCAAGTCGCGTGCCCCGCCGTAGTGACAGATGCGCTTGGCGCTGTAAGTACTGGCGCGGAGCTACTACAGAAAGAGAGCCCTACAGTGTTAGACAGCTCTGTACTGGAAATCCTGGGCGAAGATCCTTCTGAAAATATACAGTACGGAAAAGAGATACGCAAAGAGTTAGCGAACAGGCTCGAACACATCGCCACGACTGGCCTATCAAAAGAAGTGCGCAAAGAATTATTAGAGGCTTACCTCATACCGGCAAATTGTACCAAGATTGACGCACCCCTGATGAACGCGGAAATTAAGGCTGCCGTCACCGACGTACTAACCAAAAGGGACAAGGGCATCGAGATGCGACAAAAACAGCTAGCATGTGCAATTTCAGGGCTAGCAAGAGTAATTAATACAGAAATTGAGTCCAGTGAAAAGAACAATGAGCGGCTGAAACAACTCATGGACATAGGCCGCATCCTTTGCGACGTACAACATAGCGAGTCAGTTACCAGACGTAACTTTGCCATATACTCTATAAAAAAGGATCTCAAGGACCATATAACAAATACCAAAATCGACAAATACCTGTTCGGCGAGGAACTGGCGGAAACTTTAAAGACTGCCAAAGCAGTATCAAAATCTGGCACCGAACTAAAAGTAAAAAGCCAAGTTAGAAGCGTGAAAACATTCACACCTACCAGCAATTTAAACTGGAGAGCGCGGGCCCCAGCACGCAGGCAGCAGGGCCCTCAGCGGAACCGCGAGCCTGCTCATCGCTCATCGACGCCGGGTCCATCTTCAAGACACACACGAACTCCGAGGCACGGCAACTCGTCCAAGACATCGCAGCCTCCGCAGAGACAACAGCGGCGTCGTTAGACAAGGTAATGTACGCTGGCCAATTGTCTAGGTTCCGTGCGCAGTGGGAGATGCTAACCAACGACCGAACAATCCTATCATGGATAACGGGGTACAAAATAAAGTTCACGAGCCCAGTCATTCAGCATCAGATCCCCAGCGCAGTGCACTATACCAATACCGAGAAAGCCCATTACAATGAGGCGATAAAAAATCTACTCAACATAGGGGCTATCTCGGTCTGTAGACCATGTGATGGCCAGTTCTTGTCCAGCATATTTCTCCGTCCCAAACCAAATGGTAAAATGAGATTCATCTTAAATCTCAAGAACCTAAATAAATTCATAAAAACCGACCACTTTAAACTCGAAGATTTTCGTACCGCAATCAAATTAGTGTCGAAGAACTGTCATATGGCTACAATAGACCTCAAGGACGCCTATCTATTGATTGAAATGCATAGAGAATCTAGAAAGTACCTTAGATTTCTATGGGACAATAAAATATTCGAGTTTAATGTATTACCATTTGGTTTGAACGTAGCGCCATACATTTTCACAAAAATAATGAAGCCAGTTGTAAAACTATTAAGGACTTGTGGCCATTTGTCAACCATCTACTTAGATGATTTATTCCTTATAGGTCGAAGCTATAAGGAATGTAAAGAGAATGTAAGCATTTCAACAAAACTTCTACGCGGTCTTGGCTTCATTATTAACGAAGAAAAAAGTAACCCTATACCCTCTAAAACATGCAAATTTCTAGGACTGATCATAAATTCCGAAAAGCTCCAAATTTCCCTACCAGACGAAAAAAGATCACACATCTCAAAAGAAATAAAAAACATGCTGAGTGTGAAAAGATGTAGAATTCGGAAATTTGCACAACTTGTAGGATCTCTAGTTGCAGCTTGCCCAGCAATCGAATACGGTCTCCTCTATACAAAGGAATTTGAAAGATGCAAATTTCTCAATCTAAAAGACGATGACAATTATGATAGACACATGACTCTGCCAGAGACACTACTGCCAGATCTTCATTGGTGGTTTCAAGCTGTCAAGCACTCAGTACGGCAAATCAGAATAGACTCATATTGCCTCGAAATCTTTACTGACGCCTCAACTACTGGGTGGGGAGCCGCCTGCAGGAACGAAACGGCGAGTGGAATATGGTCACGGGAGGAACAGCAAATGCACATCAACTGTCTGGAACTCCTCGCAGCATTTTTTGGGCTTAAAGTTTTTGCAAAAAACCTTAAAAAATGCCAAATTTTAATGCGCATAGATAACTCGACAGCCATTGCATACATTAATCGCATGGGTGGAATACAGTTCCCCCATCTTACACAGATAACCAGAGATATCTGGCAGTGGTGTGAGTCTCGCAATATATATATATTTGCCTCCTACATCAAATCAGCAGAAAACGTAGTAGCTGATGCTGAATCTCGGCGCACACACCCAGATATTGAATGGGAATTGGCCGATGGGGCATTTAAAGAAATCACAAGAAAATTCGGGCATCCTCAAGTAGACCTATTCGCTAGCCGGGTAAATGCCAAGTGTGCTAAATACGTGTCTTGGCATCGCGACCCTGATGCATTTGCAGTTAACGCGTTCACTTTAGACTGGTCTGAACTGTACTTTTACGCTTTTCCCCCGATTTCGATTATTCTGAAAACCCTAAGAAAAATCATTTCTGACCAAGCTCGTGGAATAATGATTGTCCCCTTGTGGAAAACACAACCTTGGTATCCGCTATTCCAACAACTTGCCACGTCAGAGTTAGTAATATTCAAGCCTAATGAAAATATTATCTCATCTCATTCCAGCAACCCGAAAATTCAGACAAGTCTTACCCTGGTTGCCGGAATATTATGCGGTCAGCGCTTCTGCGACGCAACGTACCAGCAGAGTCAGTAAACATAATGCTAGCATCACTTTCGGAAAACTCAATTAAACAATATGACACGGCGCTTAAGAAATGGTACAAATTCTGTGCAGAAAATAACTTGCAGTTATATGACGCGCCTATAACATCTGTCCTAGCTTTTCTCACGGAACAATTTAACAGCGGTAGCCAATACAGTACGCTCAACTGCCTCAGGTCAGCTATCTCGTTATTATTAGGACCACATATTTCCAAAGATGATCTAGTATCACGATTCTTTAAAGGTATTTACAGACTCCGGCCGCCGTTACCTAAATACAATGCCGTATGGGATCCTTCCGTGGTATTGGATCATTTGAGTGCTCAGTTTCCTAACGAAAACTTATCACTTGAAGCGTTGACTAAAAAATGTGTAACTTTGTTAGCATTGGCTACCGCGCACAGGGTTCAAACGCTAACTAAAATTCGTACAGATAATATAGAGAGAAACGATTCTC
The DNA here is from genome assembly GCF_033807575.1 of Cydia pomonella. Lineage (NCBI taxonomy): Eukaryota > Metazoa > Arthropoda > Insecta > Lepidoptera > Tortricidae > Cydia > Cydia pomonella. Next base: position 9,678,617 of record NC_084725.1, on the reverse strand, counting down.
AGTTGATCATCAAGATACCGGATCTGTTAAAGACTTCCAGGCCAGGTTGTAAACAGCCGTTGTTGGTGCTCCCATTTTTTCTAGAACGGCCAGAAATATGTCCCTCTGCAACCCTAATTGCATACCTAGAAAATACAAGTCGCGTCCGTAGGAATATTGTGCAATTATTTATTAGCTTTAAGAAACCGCATAATGCTGCATCAGGACAGTCACTCAGCCGTTGGATCAAGTCGACACTAAAAAGCAGTGGAATAGATGATTCAATATTTACAGCACACAGTACAAGGCACGCTGCCACTTCTAAAGCTTATAAATGCGGCGTCACCATCGACTTAATCCGGAACACAGCAGGCTGGAGTGACAGTTCTAACACTTTTGCAAAATTCTACAATAGGACTGTAACATCTAACGATAACAGTGCCTTAGTAAAGGCTGTGTTCTCTTCGAATTCTTGATTTATCTTCTAGAGTCAATTTATATAAGTTAAAAATTCTTGAACGAGTTAATCACAACTCCTTCAATCAATTGTATAACTTTGATTATGATCCTGAAGCAATAAATACATAAATATGATTGATACTTCAGTCTCCTTCATTGCCGACATTCCCTGAGTGAACTCTCAAATTCTACAAATAAATAAATATTCCAGGATACTAATCTCGAGGACGAAGCACAAGTATAATTAATGATTAAACGAACTTACCTGTAAGTGAAGTTCTATCATAATTATACGAGGTGCTTCGTCCGAAGAGATTAGTATCACCCCCCCCGCCCTTAAGCAACGCCCAAATGCAGAGAATGTCATCAATGACGACTTGCTTACTCTGAACTTAATGACATGACGTTTGTGGCCAAGGGTGAACCTACCAAAAAAAAAAAAAAAATCTAAACTATAGTGTTGTAGTGGTGTCACTTACGTGTTACTACAAATAAATAAATATTCCAGGATACTAATCTCTTCGGACGAAGCACCTCGTATAATTATGATAGAACTTCACTTACAGGTAAGTTCGTTTAATCATTAAGTATAACACTGACTATTCGAACGGCATCGGCAGCGAAAACCAATAAGAAATATAAAAGATATGTTGATCGCCTATTGTGCTTCTAGGGTTCATACTGCCGGATTGCTGAAAAACTCGTTGGTCGCTGGGTCGCTAGTGTCGCTACTCTATTCTCACTGATTGTCTGTGGTTGGAGGTGTCTTCAGCCGACTTTTATTGCAAAAAATAACTGTCCGATTTTCATTGTTTTTTTCCATCGATTTGGATACAATTTGGCTGGTTTGAAAAGCTCATTCTGGTCAGAATTAATACGAACTCACAACTTTTCAGAAAAAAAATGTACCTACCTGTGTTTATCCATTGAGCTACGAAAATACCATACGTTTTTGTAATTCAGATAAAGTTATTTTCAGATATACGGTGAAATTGCCCTTTTAGAGTAATACTGTACAGAATAGGAAACCAACTATCTATCCACCAAATTTTAATCCGACAACTACTTAAACATCAGCCCAAATATCCTTACCACAATTCGAACTAAAGACCAGTACCACTATCTTGACTAGGCTAGCTTGAAGACAACAATGATAAGCATCTCGTCGTTTAGGTATAGCTGTTTTTATAATTACCTCTCTTGTGATAATAAACTGCATTTCGCTCGTTTTCTCTCGACACTCACAGTGCTCTTAATTGCTATGTCGTGTTTTCTTGAAGTAGGGCAAACCGGATAATCAATATTTACAAAGCCGATTAACTTCTTAGTGTAGCAGTATTCAGTTACACATTATTTTTACTATATTGATTGTCGACATTATAGTTTGAAACTTGGATGCTTTTGCTGTTTCATATCTTCGGAAGTTGCAGTTGCTTTATTTGATCTATTAAAGACATCACTTGACTTGATGTGAGTGAGATCCGCCGTGTGTAGTCAGAATGAGATCAAATTAAGTCAAGTGTATTTCGAATGATGTTCCAATAGTATGAACTATAGAAAACTCTTCATGCCATGTCCAGAAAAAATCTATGTCGATGTTCTGTTCTCGACTATACCCTTAAAATCTCCAAAAAGTTTTTTTTTGTAATGGTTTTTTCCTAAGCCTAGCGGCATGGGCCCTTTGCTACTATACAAATCTAACAATACTTCTTTAGTAGAAATAAACAACGGGTAGACTTACCGCAAAGAACTGGTATCTTCCAAACAACCTTTAGGTGTCAACTACCAAGTTAATTTTTTACAAGCCTTAAATAAGAGGCATAAACTGCTATAAATTCCGCCTTATTACAATGTAATAAGGTGCAATTTTGTTAAACTAATGCCCGGAACAACTATATACAAGGCCCGACCCATAAACTCAGGGTGGGCCCACCTTGACCTGAACTATTCGTGCAGCGAAAATTGAAAACTATTCAAACGGTCTTATGTCATATCAAGGGCTTTACCATTTTGAGACTTAAGTCCATGTGATATGATTTAAAATGGCTTTAAACTAGTTTATATATAACAGCTTTATTAAGTGAAAATGAAAGTGGATGAAGTTGTAAACTCTTGTTTTATATTTCTACTTTGTAGCGTAACTGGAGAGCTAAACTTATTAAATGTAAAAAGCGCTAACTGGTGAAAGATTCAGGCTAAAGATATTGTATTTATCATAGTGTATAATTTGACCTTTGACCGAAGTAATATTTATTTGGTCGAAAATAAAATTTACAGAGGCATAAAGTTTCCGATGTTAATTTTCTTGTATCGTCTATAATTGTTTAGTTCCCATAACACGGCTCTTATCGAGGGTCTAAATATAGGTTGATTTTTATTTGTGTGACACCATAAAATTCCCCATAAATGAAATTCAATTAAATATCAATAATTACATATACCTTACATACTAATACATAGGTACATGCAATAATAAAATATTAAAAGCAAAATATATTTCGGCGACAGTTTTCTATTGTGTCGCATATTCCGGTACAGGATTCGGCAGATTCCCACGGAACCGCCGAAATACCGCACCCTTCGGCCAGAAGTCCGCGCTCGCGATGGTTTCCAGCGGCGGCCACGGCACGCGCACCACGAACGAGCTAAAGTGCACATAATGGCGCGATCACAGCTGGAACACTTTCAGTTCGTAACGGGTCTTCTTGCAAACACACAAGTCACTAATATAGAATATTCGACGAGCGACGAAACGGCCGGCCAGTCTATAAAGTGCCTCGTAAACATAGAGACCGACATAGGAAGAAACCGGTTTTTATTTCTCTAATCCTGTTAATTTGACAAGAACTTCTCATAAAAACCGGTTTAAAAATAATGGTTTTTCGAGCGAAATAAATGGAAATCTGGAAATTTAACCGGTTTCCGAGCCTTCCGAACATATTCCACCACAACGTTAAGCCTTGGCGGAAACATGCAGCCACGATCCATATAGCATAGGATTCCCCTTCAAAAAATCTTTGTATAAAAAGTATTACCCCTATATCTATCCTTTATTATAAAATCTATTATATACATGTAAATATATAGTGACGTATAAGATGTAAATTTTATGAATAAATAATTGAATTGAATTGGAGGATTTAACACGATCTCGCAAACTCGAAGTCAACTGAAGCTTGTTAAAGAACTCCATCCTTAAAACATCGCGTGCTGAAATATAAAAGTTGTGCACGCCAGTGCTATTATATAACTAGGAGTGGAATAAATGTACGTGGAGATGTTATCATAGATAGATAGAATACTCTTTATTGGCACACCTCAGTAGAAATATACAAGAAAAATATACAATTGATTAAATTTAGAGGCAGACAACAGGCGGTCTTATCGCTAAAAAACGACAGTTATCATGAAAAATGTTTACTTCAAAAATGTCTATTATAAAGATAAATTACAGAATTATGGGATAACCTTACAGGAATCGATCTATGTAGTCACAGTAAGCTCAATAAGGCTTGTGTTGTATGAAGACGATATATATAAATATATATACATAGAAACATCCATAAATCAGTAACAAATATTTGTAATGAACACACAAATAAATGTCCTCGCAAGGATTTGAATCCGGGACCTCCTGTTTCATAGACAGGGTCACTACCGACTACCGACTAGGCTAACAGGCATATTATAGTGTCATTAAGATAATCTGCTGTAATGTGTAATTTCATTTCGACTCTGTCTATCGCCACAGAATAAATAGTACGCCGTACAGAAATGACACTTCCTACAAAACCGAAGTTTGACAGCGATTCAGGGACGAATTATGCTGTCCCTTTCTAATGTATGGCAATATCCCATTCGGCCATTCAGGGTTGTCAAAATTCAAGTCATTATCTTATCTGTGGTCGTGCACGTATCTCAAGTTGTGCCAACCCTAATAATTGCTCGGAGCAATGCTGAAACGAATGGAGCCGGGGAAAGCCGAAAGGAGGAGTGTCGCCCCACTGCTATCGCTGTCAGCTTACAGTAACTAAGAGTAAGGGGCATGTCACACTGCGTCCGATTCGCACGTCATAATAAGCGCATAGCGTTGTCTCGCTCAAACTTCGGCGCGACGTGCGAATGCCCCTAATATGAGCTCTACAATTAATCGATTGCCAAACTACTATGGCCGACAGGTTTTATAGTTTAAAGAAATGGAATTTACTTCTAAAATTCCGCGTTTATCAACCAGGCAGCTTAGTAACCGTATTCTTGTAGATACGAAAGAAACAGAAGTTGTTACCGAAATGATTAAGCTAGTATCTTTACCCAGTGAATAAATCCTGACCTAAGCCTAAACGTTTTATTTAGGTTTTTTACGCGTAAAGCAAAAATGGTAAGACTTAAAATAAAATGTAACTTTGAAAGTTACATCCCACCTACAAACTTACTTCTACATATATTGTAGCTATCCATCGACATAACTATTACCACAGTTATCTGAGCTATTATGGAGCACATTTTCGATAGCAATATTAGGTCGAACTCGACGTCAACGCATAGAATATCTTCATAGTCGATAAAAGTAACATCCTGGAATACCTTCAAGTCTTCAAATATTTCCCAACTCTCGTAAATTCTCCCGTTCCTCATATATTCTATAATCTATATTTCAACCTTGACATTCCATTGTACTTTCTTATCTGTCAGGTCCATTTATGTCATCAGTACCGTTCACCAATTTGTTTTACGGTAATAGGTTAGTAAAAATAACAATAGCGTAGTGTAACGGGCTTACCCGAGTACATGGCGGTGAGGTAGGTTACGTAATTTCAATGTAAGTGTATATATGTGGCTTACGTAACCTTTTCAGTCGTATGCTAATATAAGCTTACTTATGGATCCAATACAGTTACTATCGAAAGATTGAGCGCACGAGCTCCATTTTTCCTTTTAATTAAAATTGTAAAGTGTTGGCTATTCTTTCAATTCCTCATATCGATCCTCGCTGGCAAGCTATACTTGTACGTGTGCCAACTTTAGTTCTACTCATATTGCAATACTATACTACTTAGGGATATGGGGGAGTAATCGTGCCGGCATGGAGCGTAGCCCTCGTAGGTAACCTTGGTAGAGCCTGAACCATCCGTCTGCCCGGGCTGACGTTCGATTTTCACTTGGAGCATCAGCGCCAGTGTTTCGCCCGGGTGGGCGTGGTCTACCAGCCGGTCAATAGCACGGCATCCCGCCTCTCGCTCGCTCCGACGCCACACCGATAACGACCTCTCACTCACACCCGGGGATGATTGAAACGTGTGCCGCAAGCGCCCCGCGCGCCCCTTCTCCAAGGACGTTCAGTGAATCCGTCCCTCTCTGCGAGAGCACGTGTCTCAGTTACTATTTCATATAATGTGTGCCCCGCGAAAATTCACAACCAATTATGAGTCAAGTGCCTGATAAATTAGGTGACAAAATTCATACCCGAAATCGCTTTTAGCGATGCGTGAAGAACCTTTTGGAGGACAATTATGTGTAACCGTGAAGTGATATGGCGATAAGCTTCAAGAACATCTCTTCGTGTTTTCCGTCCTGTGCTCTACCACGCCTTGTTATTCTTGTGACAACTCCAGGTACGTCTGAGGATTCCCTAGAATCTGTCACATACGGGCAGCAGCCACTTAACCTCATTCCTCGGTCGCCTTGTAAAAATGCCCAACGTCATTATATTTCCATAGTCGCCTGGCTGTCGCCCGGTCTAGACATACAATTATATACAGAGATGTGACTCACACGAATTCGTCTCCATCGATCGTATCTATTTCCCGAGAAGGTCAGAGAGTAATCGAATACCTATTGTTTGCCCTAAAAGCTATTGACACAGGGTTAGCCGATACGTCCGTTTTCACCCCACGGGGGGAAACTGGGAAAAGCGAGATCGCGAACAGATTGCTAGGGTAGATAATGTTACGCTTAGGCTTTACGCTTTATCGGCGCCTGTCGCTGGCTCGCCGGCAGGCTTTACCGATTTCCTTTCGCGATTTTTAACCGAGATATGTCCTAAATCAGGGATCGGCCGAGCGTGCAGCTCTTTAGACGTACAATTGAAGGAAAAACAACATTTGTGGCAAGAGCCACAAAAGGCCAACAGCCAAAAGCTGGAAAGATCCAGTTATGAAAACTGGGTGTTTCAACTGCGGATAGCTCTTCTTCTAAAGTGTTAGCCGACCTCTGTCTTAGATCGATAAGTAAGCTGCTATTCTCAAAATGATAGAATTAGTCAGATTCTCAAGTAGTATAATGAGACAGTCTATGACGTCACTTAAAATTGGCTGTTGGCCTTTTGTGTGGCAGTGACGCCACCTTGGCAGCTATGGGAAACCTTACTTGACAGTTGACATCTGTAGATACTTCGTGTATGTATTTATAATAGGTATGTCCGCATCACCTTTCTATCATTATGATCACTTAGAACCAAATCGCCGTATCATATAACGAACTTGGCCAAACCTTTAAATGAATATAAAAAAGCCTTTAAAAAATCGTTTTCCTCATGCACAATCTTTGACGTGCAAGGCTTGAGGCGTTGTAACATGTTAGGTCATCCTCATTATGCAGACGAGTATCGACTGCTAATGGCGCCCCGAATGACATCAGTCTTTGGCAGCCTTGTACAGTGAGGCAGCTGCAAAAGCATCATGTTTGTCATGGTAAAAATGATTGAAAATGTCATGGAAAGTGCCCACTGTCCCTGACTTATTGCGATGGTCCGTAAATGGGCCGTTTTTTTTTTTTGCTGTCGATTTTTATTTTCGTTTAGTTTGGATATAATATGGCTGGTGTGAGGAGCTCCTTATTCTGAGCGGAAAAATATGAAATCAAAACTTGTCCTCAAGAATATATACGTACTTTTCCGTTGAGTTAATACGAAAATACCATACGTTTTGCGCTTATATGGTACAGAATAGAGGACTTTACAAAACCACCAAATTATATCGAAATCTGCCAAAAAAATTGACAATGACATAATCGGCCCAAATCGTTTAATTGATCTTTGGGTGTTTTCAATGGACCCAGGATAACATCAGTGTCTGCTAGACTTGTATTATGTATATTAGAATTTTTGAAACCCCCACTGAAAAAGTTTCTTTACTGTCCGAATGTCCTTGACCTAACCCAAGCCTCCGTAAAACGTTGAAGAATGTTATGGTATTTACAGTACATATGGGGCTACTTTATAGCACTAGTGCGAGAAGTAGCATATTATGTTACTGTGTCGAACATTTAAAGGGCCATATGTACTGTAAAACGTTGTACGATACATGTGCGAATAGGTAATTCGCAACTCGTGTCGATTTAAAACACTCCCTTCGGTCGTGTTTTAATTTATCGCCACTCGTTTCGAATTTCCTATTTTTCGCACTTGTATCGTAATGTACTATTTTATGCAGACTAGTATTGACTTCTTGTGGCACCAAGGATGACATTGTTTTTGCCTGCCTTGTACAGTTAGCTCAATAAGACTCTATAGTCACCGACATTAAGAAATTAATCTGTGAATTAACTCCGTAATCTGTTAAAAGGCTACTTGCAAAAAGGACTAAAATCCTTAAGAAAAATATTATTTCTCATCTTAAAGAGTTACCAAAAAAAAAATGTAAAACGTAGAGGAATATTAGGTCATCTCATCTTCATTATGCAGACGTTATCGACTGCCAATGGCGCCAGCGCCACGGGTGACATCAGTCTTTGCCAGCGTTGTACACTTAGCAGCAAAAATCTTCGTTACACAGAACATGTTTTAAAAAACCCTTGAGATAATTTCTTACTTATCTAGGCCTCATTTTCTTGGCATTATGAAATGAGCATCGCATAGAGATATTAATAATTACTTAAATTCAAAATTACTAGAAGTTTCGACTATTCTTATCTTGCCTGATTCGCCCTGTTCTTCTACATTTTACTCCAACATACCCTGTCATTGTCATCATTGTTCACCATCAAGTTAAACTGGGATCAATTTGCTGTCTAGATTACATCTCAGAAATTGCTTAAATCAGAGTACCTATATTATTTTCCTTTTATTGCGCTTGACGTGTCTTAAGGTCATAACTAAACCAAGCAGTTCAGCACAAACACACCAGTTCACTATACGCGTCGAATGATCGTCCCTATGACAGTTCCTTGAAGTCTTTTTAAAGTTGGGTTTAATTTAAAAAATAACCGAACTTTTACAGTTTTTGATTACGTCAATGTTCTCAATAAATTAATTCCAAAATGGAACCGTAAACAATACGTGACAATTACTCCACATATAAATATAAACTGTCATAGGACTATCATTGGACGCGAGAGATATACCAAATGGTTATGCCTATCGGTCGGGGTCAAACAGAGCTCAGCATTAAACCAGCCCTGTGAAAAATATGGTGTTTGTGAAAAGCACAGTGAATGCCCCCGGGAACGAAACGCAGCTATATCAGATCTGTCATTCCACAACCGTTTAGCTCATTCCCCGACGCATTTATATTTAAACCGCGGCTTTCATTCGTATTCCGTGCTGTTCTCGTCGAGTTTCACAAGTAAAACCACTACAAATGTCTGAAAAATAATGTACGAAGCCTCCTCTACATCAGATGTCAAACCATCGAAGCACGATGCTGATCGGTAACGTTAATCGTTCCAGTTCTTGAGCTCAGTTACTTTAATACGTCTGAAGAACTAAGTCCTGGACAGATCAACTTGAGTAAATAGTATATATTCCAAGTACAGACCATCCGCTATAAGTAAACTCTCTGATTACGCATAAATATTATGGATTTAGAGATCTAGTTATCTGGTCCGTCTGGGAACTCGACCCGGACCGGTTCGGTTCATGCGAATCATAGGGGATAACTAGACTTGACGTATATGGACTATAATTGTATTGTTTGATGTTGTTGATTTGAAGATCAAGCACCGCTGGACCGTCTGAAAGCTAGTCTCAACTTATCCCGCAACTAATCATAAATTAGAATACACGGCCACCAAGCGGTCGGAATAGCCCGGGAGTGAATATTTTTAAATCACACGCGCGGCAACAATGAAGTCATCACAATACCCGGTTCCGTTACGGCATTATCATTATGTGAATCATTTCCGAGACACGCTTTATGCTGTTGTACGCAAAAGTATCAAATACGTTTGTGAATCGTTTTGAATGCCAACTTCGTCTAGTTGACTAGACGACTGATTGAACGTTGAAAAATTCATCGATTCAATAGGTCTTGAACCGATATACAATAGTTTAATGTTTCTTAATGTCTCATTCAGTCGTCGGTCGATTCCGTTTATTGTCACAAAAAAAATATGAATTTCTCTCTCTTTCATACAATCGTGTCTATGTTCCCATACCTTTCGGAGCCAGCTTAGGAATCAATTTACACGAACAATCATTACGCCAGATTTATGCAACTGTACTTGATTGAGTTCTCGTCTATTTCGGTTTGCAGTTTTGACTGTACTGTCAAAACTTCAATCCCACAGACGTTGCTTTTTAAAAACATGCCGCTCCGCGTTCGTGACTGTTGCTTATGCAACGATTTAGATCGCATTTATTAGAACATTTGGTTCATTTAGGTCAACTGGGGGTGTAAATGGCATACACATGATTATATCAACTACACAGTTTTATAAAAAAAATCGTAACATGGGTTATCGCCAGAATTATAAGACCTATTGCTGGGCACAGGAGGACATTAGGTATACAATAGAGTTTATATTATACAGAGTCGGTAGCGATTAACTCATAGATATATTGCCAAACATTTCTATTCTTGTCTACCTATGAATAACTAAGTACTTAATTATTAACTGCCCGAACTGCTCCTAATTGGCATTGTTCAACCGGATGAACATAACCTTTTACCCTCTTTTTCTATCTAACTGGAATTATGAAGGCTATTGAGCGTCAAGGAGGCTTGATCTCACAACTTTTGTGTAAAATTTGGGTTAAGTCCCTTTTTATACGGAATAACAAATTAATAAAACCTTTTTTCGTACCAAAATAGTCGACAAGATTATGCCGGATGACTACATTCATGAGCTTAACACATGTGTCATACTCGTAAATGTAAATAGATCTTACTCCACAATAGTAATAAAAACATAATTAATAGCTTCATGTCGTCATCACTAGTACAGCAGTCATTTCCGCAAAATGATTCACGTCACGACTTTTTTTAGAGTGGTGTCCAGTTATCAATATTAGGGCTTGTGCACAAATCACGCGAGGTTTTTTCGGCTAATTTTTGACCCCCCCTCCCACTTGGTGATATTTGGTGAGGTTTTTGGCTTCCCCCTCCGTGAAAATACACGTGAGGTCTCCTTATATTCTGTCTGTCTGTCTGTCTGTCTGTCTGTTTATATTTACAAATTACAAAATTAAATGTTAGTGAGTCTTTTCACATTTAAATCTATCAGTGCCCTCTTAACAACAGCTTTAATATTATTGGGTTTATTAATTATGTTATCAATTATATCGGAAGGAAAGCTGTTCAGAGTTTTTGGTATGTAAGAGGACCATAACCTATTACCATACTCATTCTTATTTTTACATGTTATGAAGTTAGGTTAGGATAGATATCGTTTGTCATTCAATACTATTTTAGCTGACTGTAATACAAATTACCGTTATTTAACTTGCGCCGTAGGCCTCCCACATGGCCTTTCTTATTTAACCAGCAAAATATACTTAACTCCTCTATTTACTGTCGCAATGGTGTAAAAGATAATACTATCTTTATTTCAGTAAATATATCTACGTGAAGGTCGCCAGGATTCTGTTTTACATATCTTTATCTATTTTACTAAGTATTTCAAGATAAAGTTGTTTAATTTCGTTAGCTTCCTACTCTTGAATGAGTTAGTATCTGTCTGGTATTTCTGGCAGTCGCCTGTCATACAATACAGCCTCCGTATTTGTGGAACTGACAGTTCAGAAATAGACTACCGTTATCCAGCTTTAGGAAAGCTAGTGTTTATTTGTCGGTTTAGTGTAAATTCCTAACGTTAACCTTTCGTGTGTGTTTGATACGGATCCGAATTTTCATTCATCTTGTAGCTATCGAGAACGATTTTGTCTACTCTATACGACACGACCGAGATTTGAATTCACGATTCAAGACAACCACAAACTTACGAAAGGTGTATGCAGTTTTGGTTCATGTAACGGTTAAATACTAACCAAAGAAAAAGAGCTTAACCTTTTGAATTAGGCTGTGAAATTGATCGTTTAAGTGTAGTGCCTAAAGTAAGTAATATTTTTAGTATTTCTAAATTGTTGAAACAAGGCGCCAAATGTATTCTGCCGCCCTGGTATACTTTTCCTAACAGAGATATATCTGTAGTATCTGTACAGTTCGCGTCAGCTAAGGATTATTATCTTATTCAACTTATAGATAAATATCTCTTTTTGTTAAGTTCTCAGAGAATTGTAGATAATTTTGAGGCAGTCTGATCCTTTACTCTTAATTCTGTCTGTATTCCGTAAGCGACATAAGAGCTCTTTCCCACTTACGTCCAGTTTATTGCGGATGCGGTTTTCTGCAGAATCTGCCGTTTTAGTAGTTGCTAACATAGTAACGTTCACACGAGCATTCTGTTTGCGGGATACTGCACGCATACTAACAGAAAACTGGATCCTGCAAAAAACTAAGTGGGAAAGAGCTCGAACATAAATTAAATAAATAAATAAATCACTTCCACGTGTTTACCAGCTACCATATTATAATTCCAAGAACATGCTATTTTGCAAGATGAGTAATATTTATTTACCGTATAAAATAAACTTACCAACACGACACACGTTTTCATGCTTCACTGCAAATATTATGAATTCTTCACTTGACTATTTTCTGAGTCACTATATTCTCAATAACCTTTTATTTTTTTGATAGCCCGTTATAAGTGTCCCACTGCTGAGCAAAGGCCTCTCCCCTTGACCCCTTGAACCTTTTAACTTTAATTTGCCTTAGTCATCAAAACTAACTTGATTTAGACACTGATTAAACCAATTTATACTAAATAAGGGTCAGAAGAGTACCCTAAACCAACAAGCATGTATAAGGAGTATTAGGAAGCAAAAAAGGTATGCCAGAACCGTTACAAGAGGAAATAAGCCTGCCTGCAAATCTGGCAACCCCTAAAAATAAAATGGAAAATAGATATGATTGTATATGTGTGAGGAGTCATTTATATGCTTAATTTGTACTTAATATTATGTTTCTGCATATTTGGATTGTATTATACGCAATAGGACGCAAGTTTAAATCAACAATAAAACACAATGCGATATGAAATTCAAACGTTTAATACTGACCGACAGAAACTAAGGCCCGCGTGATAAATAAATGCCCAAACGAACAAATTAAATGTGGAGTGTCCCGTTTTGTTAGGGTTGACACACGTGCAGTTCATTGTACTTAAATAAATGTTTCGCGTTGTATTTGCTTATAAAATAACCTAACTTTTAGCAAATAAAGCCGAGAAAAGTTATTTCCATTAGACTTAGTTATTTCTTATTACCATTAGATTAGATCAAAAGAATAAATAAAATCTAGATCAAATAAAGGAAAAGATAGACATATCAGGAACTTGCATTAAAAAGAAAATGGAGGGAACTGAACCGATAAGAGTTTATCTGTTAAATTCGAACAGAATCGTCATGGTTTTTTTTAAATTGAGATCTGAAATAGAATTATAGCAGTAAAACGAACTCGCGGTTGACCGTTCTGTTTTAATTATTATTATTAAAGAAGTCATTATAATTAAGAAAATCTAACGTCAGTTAATTTCATAAATACAAATGTACGTATATTCATAAATATGTATTGACGTCACAGCTATTATTTAATCTACGTTGGGGTAGTATTATTTGCATATTGTATTAATTTGTTTATTTTTATCTTAATAATTATGTAACGCAAGGCTTGTCTTATCAAAGAGCCTTCATCTAGCCTAGTCAAATGCGAAATAATATAACATCAAAACTATTTCAAAAATATATTATTCCATTACCCACCTACGATAAAAACGCACGAACCAAAATTTTAACCTTTTGACTTCATATCTTTATCTTTTGAAACATATTTACATATTACGCTACAAAGCAGAAATTGTTCTAACGATTTCTATGAATATATACGAAAACTAGAAATATAGGTTTCATTTTGGAAAACAAAACTTTTTCGACAAAAGGCATTGTCAACCAGACGTTAATTGTTAAGTGACAACCCTAAGTAGAGCAAATATTCGCCCGCCCCGACCCTAAGGGCTTAATTAATCTGCGGGTAGTTTTTATTTTCTCGTGGCCACGTCTTTGTCTAGCGGCAGATCTTTTACCGCCATTACTTTGGACAAAACGGCGAAACAAGGCCGCATCTACAACCTTGTTGTAGTTTTAGGACGGTTTCAGACTAGCATATATTTTCGGCGGTAAGAGCTTCTACGCGCGTCACATTTCCCTACTTTTGGTTTTTACAAGCTTACGCGCGTGTTGTTATTCCCTACATTTGGTTTTTACAAGCTTACACGCTCGTATAGCCTGTCCCTTTTTTTTGAGATCAAGTTCGCCATAGTAAGACTTTGGCGAACTTAATCTTAGAAAAACGTACAGACTACACGCGTACGCTCGTATAAAACGCTAGTATGAAACCGCCCTTAACGATGACTTAATGAATCTGAATTGAAAATGAATAAATATCACACGTCTAGTAACTTTTTTGTGTTTGATAGATCCTTGTTGCTGACGAAATAGGTTTGCCAGACTACAAAAGACGAAACTAGGACACATTTGAATACCCCCTCAGACATTGCACGTGAATTTACTGAAGCATACCCATTGACATAAAATCAAGTCAAACTGGTTGTAACCCTTGCGAGAGGTCGTTGATCTCGATGTTGTTTCACAAACGATTGAATGACACGAGAGATTACCTTTGAAGTGCCGCACGTAAACTCTGTACACGAATGTACTTGAAATTTTTATTATATTTCCTTGATAACATGATTTAAAACAACAGTTGGTTAGTGGAGAGGAGGCGGAAAAAGAATTAAACCGCATCCGTTACTGATACTAATAATATTTCTCAAATAGATTTAGAACGGGTAATGATAATAGGTATAAGATCACCCGACAGAACATTTTCTCCGCAAATCTAATATTGCCTATACCTACTGGAAACATTATGGAAAAATTGCGATGAATTAGGAACAAAGGTATAAATTAAAACCAGCACCTACGCTTATTTACGGTGTTTATGTAGGTATAAAGAAATCTTATATATACAACGCACACAAAAACAACAAAGTACTGGCTATTACATTATTTGAAATTCGTCTCTCGCCTTCCCAAGTACCAAGCCAAAAGCGGCCCAGCGAAGTGAACTCCATTGTCTTGGCGGATCCCGTTAAACGACGGTAGGAAGTGCATCCGGCATCCATAATTCGTATAGTACTATGCGAAGGACTTGTACTGGAATGTATTCGGGTTTTTAGGAGCGTTTGCTTCGCTGTGCTGTGTACTGTGTCTACATATGAATCTACCTATTGCAACCACACGAAAATGACTTAGAAGACGACTTTTGTATTACCTTTTGACATGTAAAATTTGTAATTTTATCAATAAAGGAATATGAATATGAATATGAAGAATTTGCCAAACTTAAAAATATCAATTGGCATTTACTAATTTGTTGAAAACTGTAGTTCGCAAAATAATTATCTCAGCCAACACATTTAAATAATTTAAATATTAATCCATGCTATCCCACTGTCTGCAGTTTTTGAGCCACACGCCTACCTCTGCATACTAATCTACATAATGGCATTTTGTCCTTAACCCGGGTCTCATCTGCCTCTTGTGTGAAAGAATTGTTTTAGTACGGTTGTCTCAGCAAAAGTTACGTAGTTACCACTTTGTTGTTTGTCAATATCTAAGAACCGTTTCTAATTTCATCTTCATTCCAGTAGTGCTCTTACTTAATACCTATACTTTATTAGATTATTTTATTTTTAAGCTAGGGATATACTGATGGATGACGGACGTAAAGATGCGTCCGTCGCATTTGTCTAGCTAATGTGTCTAGCGGACAAATCTGTCCATGTAGGGCGAGAGTACGCTGCTTGTGATCTGTTTGCAGACACATCTATGCCTCTTCTTCTTTAATCCCTCCTCATTCCCTCTATAAACCATACACTGATCAAACGAACAAATCTGTACGTGCTCGTAAGCATATCCTTAGCTAAAGTTGAACCAAGATCATTCTGCATGGTATTCAATAACAAAGTGAGCAATGTCATAATGGCACTCCCTTTTATTCAAATCGGTGCAAAGTTAGTTTTGATAGGCTAGGCTACATAATTTTCGCAGAGCGACACCGCATCGCTATGCGAGCCGGTTAAGCCAGTTCACTAACCGCCAACTAAAAATAAACTATTGTTGAAGCTTATAAATAAATACGTGTTTCCTCTATTCCAGGTCGCCACCTGCAGCATAATAGGGAGCCATACCCCGCGGCGGAAAGACGGGTGCGACCCGCACTCGTGGTAAGTAATCGATCGTAAATCGTACGCAGATCGGTTCCAGGAATATTCTGTGCCGTTCTACGGGAAAAGGGAACTGGATGACTTGTTAATATATTCCCGATAGAAGCGACAAACACCCTGATGTTTCCTTTTCCGCGGAACGGCACATATTTACGCCCTAAGGACGCGATGAAACATCAAGGCACTATAGATAAACGTTTAATAACGCTTTCTTTATAAACTGAAATCGGCCCGGTGGTCTAATGGTCAGGACGTTAGCTGCGTAAGCTGAAGATGCCGGTTCGATTCTGGCCTATTGCCACCGGTGGATTTCGTCAATTTTTCTTTAGTATATGACATATTTCAGTTCATAATTTATTCCTATGTGTGACTACTCGCAAACCAAAAAATATGTAATAAAATTATTTGCCTAATATAGGATTTATGACTTTAGAAAACTATAAACCGTGCCAACCTTTAAGGTACAAGTTGACAGCCGGCGACGTGACGCGACGGCAGACATGTCGCCGCGTCACGGATGGTTTCTATTTATATGTATTTTTATGAAATACCATTTGAAGTCAGCGACACGAAATCGAAATCGACAAGTCGCCGGGTTCCAATTTGTACCTTTACACCAACTTGATTAATTTTATTTTAATAGGCTTGAAAAATTTCCGCCTTTTAGGCCTTCAGCCTAACTGCTATATCCAACCCGACTGTGCAGGCTTAGATCGCTTCTAAGAATACTACGTGTTCTACAGGAAAAGGGACTCTGCGGATGACGCCTATTAATATTGATGCAAATGCGACGCTTCCTGATAAGCGGTTCCTTTTCCATGGAACATCATATAATTAATTTACGCTCTGAGGTGAAGGTAGGTTGTTGTAGTTTTTATACCCTAGGGCCTAGATATTGTATTTAAGTCTCCTAACTTAGATATGACCGTTTAACCGATCTGTCTTCTCTGATCTTCAGTACAAAATTGTTAGTGTAAGGCCTGACGTATTACACGCTCGAAGCGGAGCGTTCGGCGGGGCGAGCAGCGTGGCGTCGGGCTCACAAATGATTTGAACAGCGTGCACTAAGGCCGCTCGTTACGTTTACGTTTGCATTTGTTGCATGCACTCCGCACGCCCCGCCCCGCTGCACGCCCAACTCGAGTATCCACTTAGGTCTTACACTTAACTGTTTTAGTATCTGGGACACAGAATCTGTTAAACCTTTATCACACTAACAAGACAAACCATAATTATATGCATGAAAGATTGACTACAGACCACATCCAATCCGACTGTCACGACATCACCGCGTTGTCTAGCAGCTACAGATAAAGAGTCAAACCGTCCGAACGTTAAGAAGTAATACCAACTTAATAACGCGTACATAGGAATCAAATTAGAACCACGCAGAATTGTCAGATAAAACATCACTTTGACGAAATTTTTATTTCGGATTCCGACCCCGTTGTTCATTTCGAAGGTAAACATCTCCGGCGCACCAATCTATTGTGTTTTTCTCGTAACCTATTCGGTACCTCGGTAGTGATAGTGACCCTGCCTACGAAGCAGGAGTTCCCGGGTTCGAATCCTGGTAAGGGCATTTAATCGTGGGTTTATCACAAATATTTGTTCCTGAGTTATGGATGTTTTCTATATATAATACGATTACGCATATGACTTGTTGAGGCCAGGTTTATACTGGTTTTACTGAGCTGGCTGCTGGTTAAGAGATTGGAGCAACAAGAGCATTTGCATCCACTTTTGTCCGGTTCGCTTTATAGCTGGTTCTCTTTTTAACGGTCACACTTTAATCGAAGCGAAGAAAAAAGCCGGCGAAAGAGTGATTTGTTTGTCAAAACCTCGTTAAGAACAAAGGCGCAATCTGGAAGTCGATCGTGCGAGTTCATGGCTTTTCACCAGTATATGAATGATCCCTGATGACGCATGTTTGTTACGGATCCTTAGATTACATTAAATTGGGTCCCTTTAAAAAATCTACTCAAACGCTTGCACAATTTGGGAATGAATCGCCTAAACACAATGAGGGAAAATTTCTACCATTTCTTTGATTACTTTGATTGCGTTTACTTCTTTTTGTATGTTCGATTCGCAATTACTTCAGACATGTTGCTTTTTGACAATAAATCATTGTCGAGGGGTGTAAGTAGTTCTAGATTGCAGTAAAAACGGGTAGGTATTATTCCGACCGACGCCTTATTGACCTGTTTTTGTGAAGCCAAATTAATATACTATTAGATTATATACAAAAAGGAATATAATGTAGAGGTACAGTTAGCATCAATAGTAGCGGATGAAACAACGCGTCAAAAGTATCTGATATCCTAGATAACTTTTCCAAAAATAGATAATAAATCTCTAAAATTCATTTTCAAATGTATATCTCACTTTTTGTTACAGAATGGTAGATACTTATGAAGCGTTATTTGATCCGCTACTTTTGATGCTGAGCTAGACCTAGAGTACATCTAGGCATATTTGTCCAATTTAGCTTTTAGACAGTTTCGTGCACTCAGATTAATATCACTAAACCACAATCACACATCTGAAAACCTCATCCCACCGGCTCGGCTCATATCACGGACAACCTTAATACCTACGACTGTCATATCTTGTACGGCCTGTTCACTATTAAATTAGATCCCTCTGCGGCTATTGCAGATATTGCAGGCATATGGTTTTTAATGTTCCTGTACCTATTGGATTATACGAGTAGCACAGCGGAGCGCTAGAAACCATTTGTCGCGATCCATTCAACAATATTTAGTTTTTGCCAAGAAACTTACTTTTGGAATTAAATATCTATGAGGGGTTTATTTCTTTATTTATTTAATCTTTATTGCACAATATATGATAGTAGCGGACTTAATTACTTAAAACATTCTCTACCAGTCCACCTATGGGCTAAACCAGAAAGAACGAAGATGGGATACCGTCAACAAAAGGATATCCTGTTATAAATTCGTAGAACACGTTAGGTGTTTCAAGTTTACTGGAGAGTTATTAAGTATAATTTAATGCCCTATCAACAGTAGCTTTAATTCCATAAGCTGTGTTGGTGGCAGGTCATGCGTGCGGTTTTAACTAACACAAAACTAACTTTAACGCTACGTAAACGCAACGGATGCTAACGGAATATGATTTTCAAAGAAAGTTTAGGATCATCAAAATCATAATATTTCTCTTGTGTCCACGAAGAACAATTGTGTACAATCGGCCGCCGAAATCCATACTGTTCCAATGCCGAAAGTATTTTAGGTTAGTGACGATTTTTCCTCCGAGTTAATCAATTCAAGGTTGCTAAAATATCACAAAGTCACAAATCCAATGTACTCGTGTTACAAGCGTATTTTCTGAACGTTACGTCTGGAAAAGCTAATCCCACTTCCACCAAATTGCTTGTTTCCAGCTTAAACCTAAACACATATAAGCGACATATGCGTATTACATGTTGAACCTTACGCCCCGGACTTAGGTCACAAAATGTATTAGTAATAGTCTGTACACCCCCAAACCGCCGAGCCATCAATTAAACGTGTTGCACAGGCTGCGTGTTCCCATTGCTTATACGAGCGCAGACAAATAGAGTTAGCCGCCAATGTATCGTGAGCTCCAGATCCATAACAATTTAAAGCAATCATTATGCCCTTATACTGGTCCGTAGCTATAGACTCGCTGTTTGGAATAGGATTGGAATGACTCTGGAAACTAGTTATTGGAATGACACTTGTGCTCGAGTGTACTGTTATGTAAGTACGCGACTGTACTTTGAATTTGCTTGGGGAATGTTATTGTGTTTTTTACACGTGTATTTTTTAAGTTACGCTTCGTTAAGTTGGTTATTTAGTTGCAGTCAGATTATAACCCCCGTATTCATTAAACAGCAAACTTTGTTAAATTTTGTCTCTTTCTAATAACAATAGTTGACTGATAAATAACGCCATAAATCTATAACGATTGTACAAAGGTATTTAAGATAACAGATAATAAGCTATTAAAAAAACCGGCCAAGTGCAAGTAGGACGCGCACAGGAAGGGTTCCGTAGTCCGTACCGTTATCTATAAAAAACGGTCACCCATCCAAGTACTGACCCCGCCCGACGTTGCTTAACTTCAGTGATTGGATGAGAACCTCGAGATTGGAAAGAAATATTTATTTTATTCTATTTTTAGTATTTGTTGTTATAGCGGCAACAGAAATACATAATCTGTAGAAATTTCAACTGGCTAACTATCACGGTTCATGAGATACAGCCTGGTGACAGACGGACGGACGGTAATAGAGCCCCGTTTGACCCATTGGGTACGGAACCCTAAAAACGAATGTTTGTAAATATATGAATTTTGTTGACTATACTATTTATGAAATCAAAACACCATGAAAAAATTAGTAAACAACAAAATGGTCGCCATGTCTGTTTAAATTACAATTTTTTTTACCTTAAGTTCCTGTGCAATCCTTTAGCGGCTGTTAGAGAATTCTGTGAAGCCTTGAGTCCGCTATTAATAACAAAGGGTCTAGCAGGCTAAGCGAACAAGAAGTGCCCCCAACGACGGATTTTGTCGATATTTCTGGTAGTGTACTGTTAGGTCCTAAGGACCCTCCATGCTTAACATCAGACCTCGATTCTCTTTTGTTTGTGAGTTATTCAGGATAACGTAAAATAATTAGGGTATCATTGAAAGTGTCATATTTTATAAACGATTCAAGTTACGTGAACCAAACAAAATTATATTTTAAAACAATAAAAAAAACTACAAAATGCATATTTTTTACCAACATCCTGTCCTTAAACTTCATTGCAAAAAATAAAAATATTTTTTTCCTTCCAATTTTTTTTTTACTTTTCGCGGAGGTACACCTCCAAAAAAAATATGCATGAGTAGCCACTAATTCCCACTACATACAGATATAAAATATTTGCACAAATGTTCGTGCTTCATCTCAAAAAAAAAACGATTCTCCAATAAGTAGTCACTGGCATTATATGTACAGATAGAAGTACCAGTGCAGTTTGAAGATTAGTGTGTAGGTATAGGTATACAAACTCTTCTAATAAACCTATTTGGAGTGCATCAACGATGACGTGTCAGCTTTGATAACATCTGACACATAATATTATCTGCATTTGTTTTTTGCATTTTGTAGTGGAAAATGGAAAACATTAAATGCAAGTCTTGTAAAAAAACATTAAAAAATATCCGTGGGAAACAAAAATGCATAGAAACAGAGCAAGAGGCTGATTTATATAGCAAATGCAGTAATATGTTAATTTGCATAAATGATTTATTGTGTGGTAAGTGTCGACTTTTAGTGTATAAACATAAAGCAGTAGGTTGCAGACGAAGAGCCAGCATCGCCAATTGTTGTGCATGTACTCGCAGAAGTTGATGCTACTGCTTTATGTTTATACACTAAAAGCCGACACTTACCACACAATAAATCATTTATGCAAATTAACATATTAGTGCATTTGCTATATAAATCAGCCTCTTGCTCTGTTTCTATGCATTTTTGTTTCCCACGGATATTTTTTAATGATTTTTTACAAGACTTGTACTTAATGTTTTCCATTTTCCACTACAAAATGCAAAAAACAAATGCAGATAATATTATGTGTCAGATGTTATCAAAGCTGACACGTCATCGTTGATGCACTCCAAATAGATTTATTAGAAGAGTTTGTATACCTACACACTAATCTTCAAACTGCACTGGTACTTCTATCTGTACATATAATGCCAGTGACTACCTACTTATTGGAGAATCGTTTTTTTTTGACATGAAGCACGAACATTTGTGCAAATATTTTTATATCTGTATGTAGTGGGAATTAGTGGCTACTCATGCATATTTTTTTTGGAGGTGTACCTCCGCGAAAAGTAAAAAAAAAATTGGAAGGAAATTTTTATTTTTATTTTTTGCAATGAAGTTTAAGGACAGGATGTTGGTAAAAAATATGCATTTTGTAGTTTTTTTTATTGTTATCAAATATAATTTTGTTTGGCTCACGTAACTTGAATCGTTTATAAAATATGACACTTTCAATGATACCCTAATTATTTTACGTTATCCTGAATAACTCGCAAACAAATGAGAATCGAGGTCTGATGTTAAGCATGGAGGGTCCTTAGGACCTAACAGTACACTACCAGAAATATCGACAAAATCCGTCGTTGGGGGCACTTCTTGTTCGCTTAGCCTGCTAGACCCTTTAATATTGACTGTGCAATAAATCGGTAATACACATTTTACTGTATCCTTAACTCGTTCGCGTCTTTCCTGTAGACATCGCAAAGTTAAGAGAATCAATCGTATTTTATACAATCGTGATATAATAGAGAAGTTTTAGTCGAGTACCGTGTTTAAGCAACGAGGCTGGCTGAGTTGCCTAAGTAAGGTTCGACATTGAAAAGCTTGATTATATGATTATTAATATTATTATATACAATACACTCTTTCTACGAGTCATCTAAAAAAATACTTTTTTTACTTAAACACCTTAATAATTAATTAAAATTGGTAAGTATCTCAGTAGACAACAATGTAGTACAAAAGACATAAACGCGCGTTGAATGAATATGCTCATGGAATAGTTGCCCGTTTATGTTTTTTTTGTTTCTTTATAGTTGACTACTGCGTATCTAAATGAATATTATAGTTAAAAAGTACTACGAAACTATAAAAGTACGCACTTAAAGTTTCGTATACGAAATCTTAATTCAACCATTACAGTCGACGAGTAGAAAAAAGCAAATTTTTACGCCGCACCCTTTCAGATGGCATACATTTTTTGAGTACTTAACACTCAAATAAGAAAAACATTATATATATTTACCCGTGTCGTTAACTATCAATACTTTATCCATAGAAGGGATCTTTTTCTGAAATGCGTTTGATCCAAATACACCTTTTATACATTACTCGTACGTACTTAATTTTCTGAATCCGTGTGAAAAGAAAGAAAATGTCACAGAGATGCCTTAACCACCTACGTTAATGCTCGGCCCAGTTGCAGAACAATGTGATGAATAAGTATGAAAGTAGTCAGTATGTGGAGTTTCTCTGATTGAACGCTGGTGAAATGGAATTGATGGAAGTTGGACACTGGAAGTTGGTTCTGAGTCAAATTGATTTTACGTAAGTTTGATCTGTCATTGCTCGTTGTGGTGGAGAACATGTAGGAAGCTTATTAACAGGCAGTGTTAGCCGAACAATTGAACCGTAAACTGTAACTGTCCGTTACGGTTTACGGTTCAATTTTTAATGATGAATTTTCAATATTTTCAATTCTTATTAACGTTCGGCCAACACTATTAACAGGGCACCAACGAAAAATAGAACAACCAAAGGCTTATTAGATTTTTAGTTTTTAATTAGTTTAAGTTTGTATTGTACCTTTATTTACATTTTACTGTAATTCTTATTAATTGTTAACTGTTTTATAAATAAATAAAAAATATTAGATCTGACATACGTTTATAAACATATGTTTGATTTCTCATGCTCTGAAAGTGGGTCGTTTTTGTTCTAAAAAGTGTACAGAAAATGATACGTTTCTGCTCTAGAGCACTGTATTTTCTAAGCACGTTTTTTTACTTTGATTTTAAATGGATTGGTTTTACAATTTCCATTCTGATAATTACCTCCCCATTTCATAAATAACGATATTTTTATCTAAACTGTTAATTGAAAGCGCTATCAAGAAATACTCCTGAAGTTTATACTTAGCTGTGTTTTTCAAATGCAAATGTATTTATTGAATGAATCACATGTCATGAAAAGTAAAGTGTTTAACTCAGGTGAAAGGCAGCATTTCATCCCTTGGTTAACAATCTACTATTGAAACTCCATTGCTTAAGTTGGGTAGTTATAATTTTATATAGTTTACACATATACATTTATTTCACTTGTGTAATGTGAAGGTGAAATCACTTTTGACTCTTGGTTAACAATCAATTGTTTTTCAAAGTTGAGAACCCCTTATAGGCTTTTTAATTTTTGACACCATAAATAGCAAGTCAAAAATAATTCCAACACAAAAATAAACCCTTAAAATTTATCTCACAATTCAACAGCAACCTATTACCAAACTTTCCGCTTTCCACTCCAGTAAATCTTGTTATTTCTACAACAAAAACATTTAAGGAAGCCCTTACAATAGCGTACCTACCGTCACGCTACGGCTCTCTAGTAAGTTCGATGAACTGCCGTTTTTCTGTCTGCCGCCCATTCGAGTGCTAACGTTTTGATGGATCACAAATATCTTCTCGCCTCCGTTGAGGCGTTTCAGAACATAGCAATACACAACCAAGAGAATGTTATAAGTTCAATCTTGACATACTCTCTTAAAGTTATCACAGCAGTTCGTTGGATGTCTCTCGTTAGGAAATTCGCATTTACTTTTGATTTGAATGGCTTTGCATTCATTGTCATTTATACAAAGGTATTTGCAACTACGGAAATGTTCTCAAATGAGAATGCTACGTAAAGAAAATAATCAGACTTGGTAACGGCCCATAACGTTCGTACAAAAATAAACGAGCACGAACCAATACCCAGCACTCCGCGACCCTAATTCAACTTTGCCCTGCCAATTATGTACAGTAAAAAATGAAACACTCTAACTTGAACGCCCCAGAGAGAAGAATCGAATGGAAACCGGCCGCTCGAAAATCGGGTCCGATAGATTTTACAGGGTTTCCATTTATTTTGTTCTGGTGAAATCGCGTTTCTCTCCCGACGTTAACGTGCCAAAACGACCAATTTAAAAATGCAATTTACACCTACGCCGCGGGTCCGAAAAGCCCACTTA
Organism: Cydia pomonella; assembly: GCF_033807575.1. Taxonomy (NCBI): domain Eukaryota; kingdom Metazoa; phylum Arthropoda; class Insecta; order Lepidoptera; family Tortricidae; genus Cydia; species Cydia pomonella. The sequence continues at coordinate 9,653,799 of NC_084725.1, read as the reverse complement.
GCTCGATTTATACACGATTGGAGATAATTAAAAGTCGGCCATTTTTGTTTCGAGCCCCGGGTTAATTAAACGATCTCGGGCACCGGCCTCGTCGTGGGTAAACTTTTTCGTATTATGTACACTTACTGAGCCAATGTCAGTGGTTCAACTTTTAATGAAGTTTTCGTCTTGTGAAAGGGGGTAAAAGTGACGATACTAAAATGAATTTAATAATTTTTGGCACTTAGCGTTCGCCCGACTAACTTTTAGTTTGAAACATAAAAGCTAACACTTTAGAAAAAACTAAAACGATTCCAGAGGAAAACTTTGTAAATAACGAGAACAATACCAACACAGAAGCAGAGCTCATATCCAACAGTAAATACAACATACAAGAACTGATTAGCTGGCCGCAGCGACCGCGCTACGTGCCCTGGCTGCGAACGTGGGCACGGCTAAATGAATTACAATTCAGAGCTATCGGAAAAGGTAATGCCAGTTTTACGTTGGGCATAATTTGAACACAATGTTGGACGGATTTAACGCGGCCCTAGGTCAAACAATGCACGTGTTAAACTGGATTAATGCTGAAATTCTGCAAGTTTTTGAAACATTATTAACTTGTTAAGTTTCTACAATGAATATGTTTTTATTAAACTAATGTGTGCTGCTTCGATTACTTTTGTCGTTGTCGTCGTCGGTCGTTTCAATAGAAAACCTTGGACATTTACGATTTACACAAAGTGCCTTGGAACAAAGGGCCTATACTATGATAGAATAATCATGCTTACCTCAATAACAATCAATCCTGCTATTTGTGCTCTTATCCAAAAGTTTGGCTGCGGTTTGTTTTTTTATGATAGGATTATTTATATACATGTAGGATATTTTGGAGATATTTTAGACATAATCATAACTTAAGTGTTGGAATAAGAAATTCATGATCACTTGTTTTTAGCTATAACAACATTAACAACAATGGCTTTACAACGAACCTATTAATGGAACCCAGTAGGAAGTCTAATAAAGCCATCAAAATGTTCTTATGTGACTTCGGGAGGAATTATAATCAGGTCAAGGCTATTAATCACAATAACTCTGTTAGCCGATGCCGAATCGGGACTGACGTAAATTGACGCCAATGCGAAAGGGGAAGTAATGGATAACTATTAGAAACTTCAATTTGTTCCAACAGTACCGATATAATTAGGACGAGGGTTTTTACGAGGCCGTGAGTAGTTTCGATGAAGGTTTTACAAGACTTGTGTAATGGGGTTACACATACACAGACAGACGTATTATTTAAACTGCAGTATTCTATTTCGGTATTAGAATACCGCACCATTATCTCTCAGCTTCCATCTACTCCTACTAATCCCTCTCTGCTAAACATTCGCGTACTGTAGGGTTTCACAGGCATTTTCTTCGGCAAACATTCCGGAGGGTTATGCAATATGCATAACTTTCAGGACTACTCTTCAAAAACTATCTTCGACTTTGCTGGTATACCTGGCACTCACAAAAGGAGATTATTGGTTTATCTTTAAGCGTGCATCAAGCTCTCTTGTTGATTTATGATTATGACCGATATTTGAGAGCCTACTTTGCATAGCACCTAAACCACCCACGACACTGAAATAACCGTTGCGACCAGGCCTGTTAGCGACATTGTCCCCAAGCACGTACAGCTAATACCGTTCCGGATCAAATCCGCCCGCATGCCGCTATCACCAACATTTGAACAGTCACGAGATCGCCTGATTAGTGACGTTCACAACTGCAGCCGTGCGGGGAATGCTAACACTTTTACTCAATTGAGTTTGAGCTGGGTTTAGAAAAATAAAAGAGTTTAAACGAGATTCTATGAAGAACATGGTAGTTATTCGGAAAAAAAAATACTCACAGAAATACTATCGCAGACTTTTCGTGACAAGGTATTACTGAATATTTAATTGATCCTGTCGTCACTTCACTAAATTCCCACCAGGCTGTACTAAGATAAACTAATTGCTAAAAAATCTAAGATAACAATAAAATTACATTGAACAAATTTTATTGTTATCCTAATAATCCGTCGGTCTCTTGCCACCATTGGTGCCTGCTCTTCTTGAGCCGACTGGCATTATCAGGAATGATGGCAAGAGGCCTGATGGGTTGTTCTTAGTTCCTTGGAGCTTGGGACGGATGTTAGCGAGGGTTGCTACCTGTGTAGACACACTGACACCGCCACCTCCAACGGACGAATGTAAAAGCGGGCGGAGTGGCGGAAAGTGCCGAAATTTTGAAACGTGAAATATAAGATAGGGTAGAGCTGCCTCGGTGGAGAGTACCATTTGGCGTTGAAACTCTAGGTCCATAGGGTCCCTGCGCACACAAGGTTTGTTTTGTTGCACTGTTATTGTAAAAAAATACAAATACTCCAAGTCTTTATTTTATTCTCCAATATTTACCAAGTTTACAGGATGGAAGGCTGTAGATATAATTATGGCTGAAGAAGAATGCATTTCCAATGAGCCTCCCAGGTCGCCTTGCACATAATTCGGAAGTCGACTGCGCCATGAATCTCAACTAGCTCGCTCATACCCTTTAATATTAAGCCGTTTAAATTTCTTCATCTCTTACAACCCACTAGGAGGAACTTTTGTACATTTTTGCAAAGTTCGCGGTGCTATAATTGCATTTGTGGTTTCCATTACTAGTTCTAACAATAACTGTGCTCTAAAAGCGTAGCGGCTCGTTAGAAGTTTTAACGTTTTCAATTTTATTAATGATACTAGCCAGCGCTTGAACTGTTTATTTTGGTATCTTATTATTATTTTTGTCAGTGTCTGCTGCTGTCGCTGAGAAATGTTTACTATCATTTATACTCTCAACGTGATATGTATAATGTTACTCTCCTTACTTGACATCTTCATATAAATCTTCAGAATTCTGACTACACTTACACCGTATGCATTAGAAAACTAAAAGTTTATACCTCGGCCACGTACATATCTCATGATAAAGTGTTGGGGCGACTACGTGGGGAGCATTAAGGCTCGTTCGCGTCGAACAACGTGTACCGTGCTACGTAAAGCCTGGCCTATATAGAACGTAGTCTACACACATATATGTTGCTTAAATATAAATAGCTGAAGAATGAAAAATTTTGCTGGACGTTCTGTTCTTCCTATAGCTTCTGTTTAATTTAATAGCATATGATAATTTTCTATCTTTAACTTATATGAAGTACATGACTTTGTATATTATATTCGCCACAATCTGACTACCTATTTTAAGTTTTGACAATTATGGCAGTTACTTGTGGACTGGTTAGTCTGTGACTTTTAATTTGCGAAAAATAAATATCAGAAAAGTAAACAACCTGCCGTTTATTTTTTGATATCATAATTATGCTTTACAGAAGATATATTTATAAAATATTAGAGGGTTAGTACAATTCTGGTATCAGCTTTACAGTAATACCCTATAACATTATAGCACATCATTACCGTTTTCACCTAACTTCATTAGCATGCTGCACTCGTCATGTTTACACTGGCCCCGGTGATAAAAATCGCTAACGTGACATATGACTACTAGGGGGACGACGGAAATGAATTGACTGACATTAAGATAGACATATATCCATTAGGTTCAGTGGGAAAAAGTTTTAGGACCTTGCGTGCTCGATTTTCGAGGAAGTGAGAAGATATGAAACGCACATAAACTAAGAATTTCCCAAGCTGATAACTGATCAACCAAAATATTACATATATATTATAATTATAAGCATCTACAAAACATTACAAGCGTAACTTTAAATTCTTAGAACGAAGATTATTTATATATCAAGTAGAGAAGATAAGATAGATTTTGCATTAATATTCAAATCCCAAAACGGCTGAATTTAACTTTAACATCCGAATACTTTCATGGAAAGGAATTTCTTAAGAAATCTCCAATAAGACCAACAAACAACGTTGGCACTAAATCCAAACTGTCTTTACCTCTTAAAGGAAAGCTTCGAGATACTGGTGCTGCAGTTGATTGTAACGCGCCTTTTGAACGCTCCACCGGCTCGGGTTTGGAGAAATGCACCAGGAATTTAGACTTAAATGCTCTAGTAATAAGATTGATAAAAAACCAATGGAGCTCGTACTCTCGGGAATCCCAACTTTATCGCGCAGATATTAGGAGAAATGCACTTGTTTGCTTTGAGAATTTCAGCTGCAACAAACTCGAGATAAAGCATCGCTCTTCAATATATCTTATCTTTGACTATCGTGAATGCTCGAGTTAATTCAGGAATTGAATTACATTCCTATACTTGGATTTGCTGCTAAGATAATTCCGGACCAAATGTTTCTTCAGACACTTTATAATAAATTAGCTGACTTATTCGATGCTCTTCTAGAATTATGAACTAATCTTTAACCAACGTGTTTCCACGGGTTATTTATTATTATTATTGAAAATTGAAATAAAATGAAGGAATGATAATATAGGATAGGAATGTTAATATTCTCTGTTATAATATTGGTTATATTTTTCGGCCATTGTCATGTTTGATATACATAACCAACAAACGGGCATCCCATTGTTCCAGCATAATGCCTAGAATGTGCTGACGCAGCCATTACCTCGATGAGTAATCATCGCAGCATGAATCTCTGGACACAAACGGGCGCTGAGAGGGTTAAGTACCTCGTAAAGTGCGTTTCTTTCTAACGGCTAAAGTAATTAAGATAAATGCGTGCTTTAAATGGGACATGACTGGGATTGAGATGAAAAAGACTTAATGTAGAGATTTATGTAATTTGTAGATGAGATTGAAAATAGGAATGCAATTTTAGTACTATAAACTGAAATAGAAATAGATCTAGTAAATGTCAAGCGCAGTATTATTTACGGCGCAGCACTTAAAATAGACCTTTGTAAGTTATTATAGTCTATTTCTATATTGCAGACTGTAAAGTTAAGTATTCTATTCTATCCAAGAAAGATATCTTAATCAAAGCAGATAACAATATAAATCTCGCTCCGTTTATTTTCGTGCAACAGAGAAGAAAAATATTATAGCTGCAGTTAGTTTGTGTTTACAATTAAAAAGTCACAAGTCTACTTTTCTCCTGAGGTCGGCTGAAAATAATTACCCTTTTTTGTAGCCCCTAGTACCCTGAGACATTCGTAGTGCGGTTTCTTTTCTTCCTTAAGAAGATGATCTCGTGAAGGCTTGCGTGTTTAATATTTATAGTCAACTGCAGTAATTTCAAAACATATTTAAAACCGGGTCTATCACGAATTTATTTTACCTTCATTTCCGACGTTTTGGCGCAGGTTTCACTGGTCGTGGTCGCGGATAAATGTGTTTTAAAATGTGTTCAAAACGCTAAAGATTCAAATGGTATAGCTGCAGTAATATCTTAAAAAACGGTAGCCAAAATGTATGACAAGCTGACAACACTTAAAAAATTCGTGTCAACTTTTTGCGTTCCGTCATGAAAAATATTCCACAAAGATAGTTCTGAATGCATTAAGTAATTAATTAGTTTTAATTTGAGGATTTCACTGACCCCTTTTGAAGATTATATAATCTTATCCGTTGGATTAGATTTATCAGAAAAACACGGATTGGGCGGATGGGTGTGAAAATGAAGAGGTCTTGGGTGTGGGCTGGCTAGGATGATTGATTAACATCTGTTTCGTGTATGCTGACTGCATCCCGTTTAAGATATTGTGATAATGAATGGGTAGCGCTTGGCTAACGGCTTAGGTTGATTGACGATCAGTTGTCAGTACGGATAAAGCATGTCAAGGTTTTTAAAATAAAGATGGTATCCAAATTTGGTCATCAAACAAAAATCGCCATGTCGAGCAAAAGCAAAGTCACAGCCAAATTATCTTTTCTCGAAGCCATTTAGGGTATTCTGATAAGTTTTACACGACCTTTATACATATTACGCCCGTCCTTCAAATGCAATATGAAACTTAGGTCATAATACGATCTCATTGTTTTCTTTCTTTTTGAAACGCTCAAAACCTTGTCTTTAGCCAACTAAAACTAGGTCATTCAAAATTCCGAAAAACAAACCCGAGTTGTAAATCAAATCGTTTGGCAACTTACCATAGATACGCGTCCATTTTTTAATTCCACGACAATATCTCAAGTACGTTTCCGCTATTAACCCTTGCTGAGGGGTGGGTTCACCCCCTGCTGCTGTTGCCAACGCCATCCGGGTTGAGTGCCGTTGAACGGGCGGCAATTAGGTCGATCTTTGTGGACTATGTAGTGTCTTGGTTTATTTAAAAAACCTGCTTTGGTTTAAATCATAGATAATAAGATGAAACCTAAAATAAATTAAGGTATTCATGTTCTTCTTTGCGATTTTGCAGTTCCTCATCTTATTCGTTACTTATTTGTTTTAATATTTAAAATACGAGTAAATTGTTTATATGTTTTATATTAATAATTAGTTTTAACAATCAAATTAAACACGTTACCCTTTTGCTTTAATTTTCATTAGAAAGCCTTTCAGCATTGACGTCACAGTAATTAGTACAAACCCCAGCGTCATTCGTGCCCACAAGTGGGTCAGACGTCGCAATTCACTGCAAACTTGGCACACGACCGCAAACAATCTTGATTGAAAGTGCCTCTAATCGGACTCTGTGAACAGGATTAATAGATGAGACATAAATACGCGTGCTGCTACACAGCACCCGACGTGCCACAACCACCTTTAACACCTGTAAATAATAATCATTTTGACTTGGACTTTTCAGTGAGAGTTTAGGCGTCTGTGCGTTGTTTTAGATTGATTAATGGACTAAAAGCAAAGGAGGCTGTGGTTGCCTTGGATTTTAGATGTTAAACAATGCCGGCCTTTTAGACCGGTGCTAATTCGTCGGTTTACGGAGCGCACGATTTATATTTGCATTCTTTTAGTTTCATGTAGTATGTAGCACCTATTGAATTGAATGAAAACCGTTTCATTGCTACGGTGACTCGTTAATGAATAGACTGTTGAATGAAAGAGATTACTTTAAATAACAATACCACGATCAATGCCAGCTTTGGCATATCCGCGTTATTTTAGTACGGGTTGAAAGCGGTCGATAGGCGGTGGCTGACAGTTTAATTTGTCTCTTATGCGCTTGCCGAGTTCGTGCCTGGAATCGGATTTGGTATTTAACAACACTTTTTCGATATGTTCATGGGGATTCAATAAAAGATCAATATTTGTTAAGCTGTGCTACTCACAGCTCACCATACGTTTTATTTCGTTTATTTTTTTCTAAATCTTATTATAAAAATACAGATCAATTTGAGTGAGTGAAGAAAATTGGCATTTATACACAGCGGTACGTTTAAAACGCTATCTGAAACCACCCACAAATCATTATATACGCGAACAGCATCTATAAAAGAAACAAAGCTTATTATATCTGGAGGTCATCTATCTGCGACAAGCCTTGCTGAAAGCAGGTGATACTAAACCTTATAGCAATGGATTAAAGCATAGGCTTCTTGCTCATCGCTAGCCGCAGAAATGGTTTTAGTTAGTTCTGATGAACGACCGAATCGCGTGTTTTTAGTGCTATCTTCGCCACACCTGAGAATTTAGCTGTTGGATTATCTAGCAAATTCATAGCTTTGCTACTGACTTTAGCAGTCTTTATGGCTAAGAATTGATGAGACTATCCCAATTAGATTTAATTAAAAAAAATCCTAATTAGATTACGCCTAGTGCTCTGATTTTCTGGCAATTCTTTTGCTTTCTGAATATTTCGTGTTTCACAACTACCTCAGTGACCTATTTGGATTTACTGGCAGGTCAACAACACTTAGTCATCTCGATTTTTTCCGTAGCATCTGATAATAATCAGCAACGAAGGGGAAAGATCTCTTTTAGAGTGCCGCGGCCGCCGCGGGTAACATTGGTCGGTAAATTGATACATATGTTCATGGTTTGAAACTGGTGGATTCAAAGTTACCAATGAACAAATTATCGTTTTACGTTAGGACAATAATTAATAATGGAACTGACAATTACGAATGTTTTAACTACACCGACCAACTGCCGAACAACATGTTGACACGAAGGTGTAATTACCTCAATGTATTTTGAGATAAGCCTCGTCCACATTTTTCGTTAACTGTACCTTTTTGGTAAATGACAACTATTTTGCTTGAATTGGAAAAAAACTGTAGGTATATAGTATATAAAAACTATATTATGATGAACTTTTATTTTTCCAAATGCATTTTGTCTCTGAAACCTTTCAAAAACTGACTAAAGATGGAATATGACAGCGAAAAGTCAACGGTGTTTACCGTTGATAGTCAAAAGATGTATAGTAGAGGCGTTCCTCTATTATAGAACTGTTAACAACGTAAAACGTGGTTCTTAAATGTTGTATTTTACTCCTTTTAAGGTTACACAAGTCAATAAACGGTAACCTACTTATGCGGTTTGCAACCCAAACTACCCTTCGTAAAAACATATTTCCGATACACATAACACTATGTTTTCGCAATAAAGCGTTTACTCGTGCCCCGCGTAAATTATGCATGGCGGTGCACTGAGGCGCGGGATAACTTTATGGCCAATAAACTACGTTACGTCCTCTGCAAGACAACTTAGGGCTGTTTTTGTCTTCATATTTAAATTCGTCGTGTTCTTGTAGTCTTATAGTTAAGTTTCCCGGTGTTGAACTATGCACGGTTCTTTAATACAATTGTTTTTATCTGACTAAACTTAACTATGGTTACTGTTAGGTAAATGTTTCTTTTAGATTTGTCATTATCCTGATCCTGACTAATAGAAGTTAGTTGACTTGTTAGTTGTTTCATAGTATCAGGTTTTCGAGTCATTTTTGTACTTGTACACATCTCCTGCTTAGCGTATGTATATGGACAGTAGGAGGGATAGACGAGAGGGATGGCTTTCCTATAAACTTAAAGACTTGGCAACAGCATCAACAATGCGGTTTTGGTGAATGGTTCAATGAATCTGAATATTGACAGACACGAATATTGAGAATCCCGATAGCCGAGCTTAGCACCAGAATCGATATTATAGAATTTGATTTTTAAGATGCCTCTAATATTGTAGTCATACTGTTTATAGAAGGGGCCTACGTAGTCTTACATTATTTATTTCTATAATGTATTGATTGGACTTTAGTGTGAATGTCGCCCTTTATTACCGCCATGAAAAGCCACGAAGTACTTGTTTATACGTCTGTTACGAGCAATGATCTATAATACAACATTCTATAGACTTCCTTTCATCGTCTGTCACTTTAGGAGAGCAACTACACCAATAGAAGACCAAAACTTTGATCATAGTTTTCCAGGACGACGTTAACATTTCCTGTTATTGTTGCAGAGCTAGAGGGTTGTCGGGCGTGGTGCGGGCGGCGGCCGCAAGCCCGGCACCATGGCGACGGTCGAGGGGCGGCCGGCGCAGTACGGCGTCAGCCTTCGGCAGCTGCGCGAGCTGATGGAAACGCGCGGCGCCGAGGGCCTGGCCAAGATCAACGCGCTCGGCGGTCCGCAGGAGTTGTGCAAGAAGCTGTACACCTCGCCCACAGATGGTAAGTCTTCAATAACTTCAAGTACCTACTTTCATACCTGAGGTGAGATAGGGCTCTTACAGATCAAAACAGCTCTTCTATATCGCTCCCTATCTTTTTCTACTATTGTATAAGAGACGTTCTTTCATTAATAAACACATTTTGACGTAAACATATCACATACCAATCATTCAATCGATTCATTGGTAATTCGACCATAATTCTGAGGATATTAGCGAGTAGAAATCATAAGGGTCATTAGCCATCAAGTTGACATTAGCCAAACAATTTGTGGAATGACTGAAGACAAACGTGACGAAAACATGTCGTGTTTGCTGTTTGCTTATAAAACTTGATATTTTTTGGCTAGGAATTATAACAACATAATTTTGATCAGTATTATTGATGGTGTGGCTATGTCGTAGCTAAAAATTGAGATTTTTTAAACAAGGATATGTATTAGTATCATCTAAGAACGCTTTATTCTTCAGAAGTCTCGATATTTTTCTCGAAATAGCGGCGTAGACAAAACACATCAAAGTCACCCGAAATCTTTTCATGAAATTCGAGATCATGATCGATTCTACCAACGCTTTAACGCCTACTCGTAGCTGGAGTAATTTTCCTCAAAGTGTAATGAGAATTACAACAGTTGAATACGAAAATAATCTTCCCTATTTTCCGTCTTTAACGATCCCTACGAACCGCCGCATCCAGTAAACCTATGTCATGAAATTGTAATGTCTACCTACGGATACAACACTGTTATTGCCAATAAATCCAATAATTTCACGATATCCAATAACACTTTGTAAGCTACAGTGTAAAATAAAACCGAATGCTCATACTTAGGTTAGGGGCATGGCACACTGCGTCCGATTCGTACGTCGCTCCGAAATTTAAACGAGACAACGCTATGCGCGTGTTAGAGCGCCGGACGCAGTGTGCCATGCCCTTTAGGAAGAAATTCATAGGGTTGTTATAAAAAATCCTTATCGTTACAAAGTCTTACCAGACAGTGTTTTATGATGGTGTTAACATCTAAATTGATTGTACATTGATAACGCTTCGAACGACTATGTCGTCACCGAATTTCAAAACATTGTCGATAATTATTGCTTGCCTGGAATATTGATCGAAACTGAAATAGCGCCTTTGAATTGCTTTATGTCAATCGATATACGGCATCGTTTACTTGTTCCTACACTCATCCATAAAGACAAACTAATGAAAAGTGAATGTGTTCATTATATTCTACGCTTCATCAAATTTGACGTGTTCAAACAATGCGTCACCTTGACGCGACCTCACTCTTTCCTGTCAAAAATAACACTATAAACTTGTCACCGTGTTGTCTCATTGTGAGATTGGAAATGAGATTTATTGACACAGCACCGACCTTTTTGAAGGCGAAGGAGTGTAAATAAATCTTGTCCTACTATCGTTGTTTGCGTACTTGCAACATTATCATTTGCATCATCATCCTTTATCTTATTTGATTTGTTTTGCACATTACATTTCCTAAGCACTATAAATCGTTGTATGTGCTGTTCTGTTTATGATCAATATCTTCATGTGCATAATAACCCAATCCAGTCAATGACATTAGTTCAATGTCCTTCTCGAGTATTGTATTAATATTTGATATAGTTTATTCACGATCGCTATTTCCCGTTTTATGTTCTGATGGTTTGAAACTCGATTAGAATTCTAATCCAACACACTGTGCCTTACGATATCGATTTGCGTACAAAGTAAAACTGTTAACACATTCATAAATTATACTTGCCTGAACTTAATAAGTTAATTCAGTTATTTACGATTGTGAGGTTCATTGCCTTCGGCAATTACCAGGTGGATGGTAATAAGGATAGCAATAAGAAATGATTGAACACTTGTCTATTGTTGACCTACATATCCATACTTGGCCATGAGCATGACTCCATGGGACGCCTTGCACTTGTACGTGTAATTTGCTATAAAAATAGAATTGCAAGGAATATTGCCCGATGCAATTCCCCATTAGTATCACCTGTCTCTGTTCTCATGACATTACATTTTTTTCTTGTGACATTTACGAGTATGGGACATGCGCTCGCATCGACGGCCGGACGCAACTGAGGCGCGCGCAGGCGGCGCGCACGTATTTATGCAGCGGTTGGAGCGAGATGGAAGACAGGGCGTGCTACTCTCGCAAGCGACATTCTCTGCGGTAGTCCTGAATTGCTGTATTTTTTACTACCCACTTCATGCAACCGGCGATTGTGAGCGGGATACAAGATATGCCATCGCACTCTAGAGAGGTGCGATTTACGTAAAAGGGTAGATTAGATTCTGTAGTTCTAAGATACCTATCTTTCTATTTTTTCGTACGTTTAGGAATTGTATATAAGACGACGATACGTTTCAATAAATGTTCATTATTTAACTGACTATACCGCTGTTTACACTTGACTCCTCCTGCCTGGACCCCCATATTTGGTGACCCCGACGTGATGCCATGGCCGACAAGATGTTAGAGCACGCCGAGCCAGTCACCGTTCCTGCAGTCACACGAGCCACAGATTTTCAAGCCCCGCAAAGCAGCGAAAACACATTTTTTGAGAAGTTATCCCAGAAGCTCGACAATTTAACACTCGAAATTGCAGCCCTTCGGTCCGGCGGCCGGCAACGCTATCGCCGTCCCTTTCGCTCTCGCAGCCGTTCCCGTTCGAGATCTATGTCGGCGCATGGAACTTCACGCAAGCCCGGTGATCCTGGATGGCTGTGCAGATATCACTTCAGATTCGGAGACAAAGCACGAAGATGTGAATCGCCGTGTAGCAAGAAGACTAGCTCATCGGAAAACTAATGCCTACACCGACTCTGGCGGGCCTCGGTGTACCTCCAGTCAGCAACCGCCTTTGTGTCATCGATCGCAACTCTCGAGAACGTTACCTCGTCGACACTGGCGCCGAAATATCAGTACTATCGTCGCATCACAAGAAGAACCAGTTATCAAGCACCTACAAGCTTTACGCCGCAAACGACACGCCGATTAAGACCTATGGAGAGAAAACAATCACTCTTAACTTGGGGCTACGGCGCGACTACCGTTGGACGTTTATCGTGGCTGCCATCAAGACCTCAATCCTCGGAGCTGATTTCCTTCGGCACTACAAGCTGCTACCTGACCTAGATCAAAAGAAGCTCATCGACAAAACCACTAAACTCCAAGTCAACGCATTAACAGTTCGAAGTACTCAAGAAACCGTCTATTTGATCAGCAGCAATCAAGCCTACTACGAGGTTCTCAAACAGTATCCTAATGTACTACGACCAATGTCTTTGAAAACGCCGGCCAAGCATAACGTGCAGCATTTCATCGAGACTACGGGCCCCCCACTCTTCGCCAGGCCACGCCCACTGCCGCCCGACAAATATGCAGCGGCGAAGGCCGAATTCGAACGCTTGATGGAAATGGGCATCTGTCAACCCTCAAACAGCCCCTGGGCAAGTCCGCTGCACGTTGTCAAGAAAAAAGATGGTTCTCTACGTGTCTGCGGCGATTATAGACGTCTGAACGCCGTAACACAACCCGATCGCTATCCTTTACCTCGAATTCAAGATTTTACGTACCAGTTGCACAACAAGAAGATTTTTTCAAAATTAGACCTGAAGATGGCGTATTTTTGGATCCCCATGAACAAAGAAGACGCGCAGAAAACTTCAATAATCACACCGTTCGGGTTGTTCCAGTTTAACTCAATGACGTTCGGGCTCCGCAACTCAAGCCAAACATTCCAACGATTCATGCACGACGTTCTACGAGGCATAGATGGCTGTTTCTGTTACGTTGATGATCTTCTCCTGTCCTCTGAAAATGAAGAAGAACACAAAACACTGCTTCGACAAGTCCTGGAACGCCTAGATAGATACGGCGTAACTCTCAATGTCGATAAATGCGAGTTCGGACGAAGAAAAATCAACTTCCTTGGCTATGAAGTATCACCCGACGGCATCAGTCCCACTCAAGAGCGGATCGAAGCAATATCGAATTACCCAAAGCCGAAGACAGTCTGTGAGCTGAGAAGATTTCTAGGCATGTTAAATTTTTACCGTGACTGCCTACCACATCAAGCGGAACTTCAGTCTCAACTCAACAAGTATCTGCACAACTCCAAGAAAAATGACAAGACTCCTATCGAATGGAACACCGAGTCAGATGAAGCTTTCAAGAAATGCCGCCAAAGCATATTGGAAGCAACTACGCTATCGTATCCAGTTCACGGCGCTCCTCTATGTATCATGAGTGATGCATCAGACCACAGCGTAGGAGGATTGGTCCAACAGAAAGTTGATAATGTTTGGAAACCGCTGGCATTTTTCTCGAAGGCACTGAGTCCGACGCAACGCCGCTACAGTGTGTATGATCGCGAACTCCTAGCGATTTACATGGCTGTAAAGCACTTCAGACGACTTATAGAAGGCAATGACGTCATCGTCTACACGGACCACAGACCACTTACGCACGCACTTACGCGAGCACCGAGCAGCAGCGACACTCCGAGACGCGAGCGCCAACTGCACTTCATTAGCCAATTTTGTTCGAGCATCCAGTATATCCCAGGCGACAAAAACAACATCGCTGACGCCTTATCAAGAATCGAAGAAATACAATGTCCGTCCGCAATAGATTTCGACAAATTAGCCACCGACCAGCGCACCGATGAAGAACTAACAAAATTGAAAACTCAAGAAAATCTGAATTTCACTGAAGTCACACTACCAACCATCAATCGACCAATCACGTGTGAGCTCTCAACTGGCACACCGCGACCGTACCTACCTATCGCTTATCGTTATGCGGCCTACAAAGCGCAACACGATATAAGCCACTCAGGTGTACGCGCAACGAGGAGACTTATGGCATCTAAGTTCTTTTGGCCAGCAATGAACAGAGACGTCGCACTTTGGACTCGAGCATGCATTGGATGTCAACGAGCTAAAATACATCGTCACGTGATTCCACCTATCGGAGAGTTCCCGCCATCTCAGCGTTTCGAGCATCTGCATATCGATATCGTGGGACCCCTAAGAATATCAAATGATTATCGATATTGCGTCACAATGATCGACCGCTGCACGAAGTGGCCCGAGGCAATACCAGTACGCGACATAACAGCTGAAGTTGTCGCTAAAGTCCTGTACGAGCACTGGATTACGAGATTTGGATGCCCGCTACGCATCACGTCAGATCAAGGTCGTACCTTCGAGTCAAACCTTTTCAACGCTCTCCTGAAGAAGCTTGGGACCACAAGAATACGTACCACTGCCTACCACCCTCAGGCGAATTCTCAAGTGGAGAGGCTACACCGCACTTTGAAAGCCGCTCTTATGGCAAGGGGCGAAAGTTCAAGATGGTCCGAAGAGCTGCCTACAGTTTTATTTGGATTACGAGCCGCATTACGCAGCGATAACAACCTAAGTCCTGCATTGATGACGTATGGATCCCCACTACGCATGCCAGCTGATTTCTTCGTACCTACAAAGTCGACGATTGAAGATGCAGAGTTTGTACGACGTTTGTCAGAGATAATGTCATCACTTGTTCCTGTAACCCGGACGCACGCCACGCAATGGAGACCTTTCGTGCATAAGGACCTTGCGTCGTGCACTCACGTATTCGTGCGTAATGACACCGTGCGACCCCCGCTCACACCACCATATGATGGCCCGTTCGAAGTCCTCAAACGCTACGACAAGTATTTCAAGATACAAATGCCACAACGAACTACTGTCGTCACTATAGAGCGTCTGAAGCCAGCCTACATCTACAATGAAGACGTCACAAGCGACAGCCAGACTCCTGCATCTAGCCCAAACACTCAGACGTATGTGACGAGATCGGGCAGAGTCACGAAACGTGTTCGCTTCGCTTGAGAGGGAGTGCTATGGGACATGCGCTCGCATCGACGGCCGGACGCAACTGAGGCGCGCGCAGGCGGCGCGCACGTATTTATGCAGCGGTTGGAGCGAGATGGAAGACAGGGCGTGCTACTCTCGCAAGCGACATTCTCTGCGGTAGTCCTGAATTGCTGTATTTTTTACTACCCACTTCATGCAACCGGCGATTGTGAGCGGGATACAAGATATGCCATCGCACTCTAGAGAGGTGCGATTTACGTAAAAGGGTAGATTAGATTCTGTAGTTCTAAGATACCTATCTTTCTATTTTTTCGTACGTTTAGGAATTGTATATAAGACGACGATACGTTTCAATAAATGTTCATTATTTAACTGACTATACCGCTGTTTACACTTGACTCCTCCTGCCTGGACCCCCATACGAGTATACGAATAGGAGCAACGTCGCAAGGAATTCATATTAGATAGAACTTTATTGCAATAGGTCGATATTCGTGACGTAATTGCAGAAAGTTCTCACAATGCATAAAAAATACACTCCCCTTGACCTAAACCTGTCAAGTTTGAAGGCCGTTCAAATGATTTATCAGTAAAGTATGGATATTATAACAGTTTAGAAACTGAATAAATGAGTAAATCTTTTGCACAAGGATATAATCGATGTGATCTGAATTCTCCGAAACCTTTTTTCCAACCTCACCAAACATTCTACCGCCATTTTGTAAATGTAAGCCCATGGCCGATTAAAGAATTAACGAGTCATTCCTGAAAATTTATTTCGGGTTCAAGTCGATGTAACGTCTAACCTGAAGAAGAGTTTCTGTGTTCGTTTTCACGTTTTTGTTGGGCGGATAAGGTAGCCGCAATCGACGGGGACTGACGGGGGTTTATCCCCTTGGGATGTATCCGTCCGGCGATTCAACTGTCCCAACCTAAATACGTCTCATGCCTACACGTAGGGATTGCAAATCCGAATCTATTTCACCAAATCCGGATTTTCGGATAAATTTCACGCAGAAATCCGAACTTCGGATAAAATCCGGATTTAGGGAATTTTTTCTTGGTACTACGAATAAATTGGAATAAAACGACTTTTTAATAAGAAATCAGTCTTTTTAATTACTGTGATAAATAGTCTTATGATCATTAACAAGTTATATTCATTACACAGTTATATTATATTAATAACAAAAGCATATTGGAAACACAAAAATTTCTTCTTTAATCATTTTAATTAAGAATCCTACATCCTCGAACACTGAGATCAAAATTTATTGAGGGTTTTATCACATCTCCGCTGCGGAACCTATATCGCAGTACCCCGTTACATATTTCGCTGCGAAACATGACAGCATCGAGAGCTAATCAAGAAGAAAAAAGAACAACAAGAACCGCACCTCACGGATTTGCCATTGTTTCACTCTCGGTCCGCCCAGGTATCGCGGGGAAACATGTAACACGGTACGCGGTGTCGTTTTAGTGGCAGTGGTAGAGATGTGTTCAAGTCCTAATCCCAAGAAGATAATACTGAAGCTAGGAAGTAGGATCACGCTTCTCTACAAAGTAAAATCTTAAGAACATTAGAGCATCAAGTGTAGAGTCATTCAGGCGCGTTCTTAAGCGGTTACACAGCATCCCAGCTGCGGAAAACGCCCTCTCTGGCTCTACACTTGTTGGAGGGATAGCTGATAAGTTTTTGTAGACTGACGATAACATGGGACCCATCTTTCCTCCGTTTTCATACACAGCTATCTCTATATGCACTAAAGTTGCTAAATCAGGCGCTTCTGGTGTGTTTTCTGCTGTACTTGATGTTTCCCTTTGGGTGAGAAGAGAGTTGCCTGTTTACCTTTCTTTATCTGTCATAACATGACCTGGCATGTGTTGTACTTGTTCGCCATCAGATGTCATCGTACTCGTTGAAGGGATAGGGATGCTTTGAATAGAGGATGGTGAGGTCAACGAGGAGGCGGTCGCAACAACGTTGCAAATTGTGTCCTTGATTTGCCCGAACGTTGGTGTCTTAAATAGTTCGTCATTGGACTGTAAAACGAACTGTTGATAATTATGCAAGTACTGCAACGTCCCAGTCACATTCTCTAGACGCCTCTCCGAAATGCATCGTTTTAAAGCTGTCGTTAGTTTATTTGAAAACGAATCTTCGTAGCTTTCCAAAGTGTTATTCATTAACTTTAAACTAGCGTCTGCCGTCAATAAAGTCGCATCTTTTCGGCACGGTCGGTGGGTCGCGCGACTCCGGTGCGGCGGCCGCGGCGCGGAGCAGAGGGGGTAAGGCCCCAGGCCAGTGAGCGAGCGCTCGGGCAGCAGTGCTGCCACACGGCCAGACAACTCGCTTGATGCGTATTTTCAGTAATCAGAACATTTTAATGGTGCAAAATACAATTGTATAATAGTTTGTCAAAAATCCAAAAATTCGGATTGCGGTTTAAAAATCCGGATTTTTAAACGGATTGAAAAATTCGCGGATAATCCGGATTTTCGAAGTTCGAATAATCCGGATTGCAATCCCTACCTACACGGATACAAATAAACATAATCTCTTTTCTAATTCAGCCGCGTAAGGTCTTATCCGGACTGTAAAACGACCTAAGTATCTTCGATCGTAACATACATATGCTGTACAAAATTACGGCATCGTACGTGCCTATCGTCGTCTCCGGAGTAAAGAATACGTCGCCGGATTTTATCTTCGTCTAGCCTGATGACGGATATTTGTCTGATGTCCTCGTGTCGTGCATAAGTCTTGGTAATCCCTGGTATCTCCATATTTTTATCAGGCTCCACTCTTTAAATATACATTTGTGTATGCTGTTAGTGATTAGTCAAGTTGACTTCGCTTTTTGCCTTAAACTGTCACCTAATCCTCAAACGAATGCGTCGACTGGCAAAACAACCAATTTAATTAAGTGTTCGTGCAAACTGTTTTCGTCTAAATATATCGGCACCTATTTTCTAAGTATATTAACTAGTCTAATTATCTAATTTACAAGAGTGTGTAAAGCTAAATTTCTATTTAAATACATTGCAAAATGGCGTTGCAGTTGGCACGGGCCCGAGCCGATGGACAGTATCGCACCATCGACGATGCTCGGTAACCGGTTCTATCTTCGATGCCGTTGCTTATCTAGGTCGTGCCAGTTCTATCTACTTTATAGATAATGCATAAAATTGCATTATCATCGTATAAGTAAATCGAACTTGGTCGTAGTGAAGTTATCGATGTAACATTCGTATCGTCGCGCTATCATTTTTCAACAGTACAATTTTGCCGTTCCATTTCAAAGGAACTCCCAATCCCAAATCGGATTTATTTTATCTTTAGGAGGAGAACATTTATCTTACGCTACTTTATACTGAAGGAATAAGAGTCGTTTTAATACAGGTTGATAAATAATTTCTTAGTTCACCCTTGGACAGTCAGTTGAATTTTTGACCGCGTTGATATGGTTGCCTGAAAAGGAGGTATCATATAAACGATTCATTAAACTTACTTTTATTTAAACATGACCAAAGACGTCTTACTCTATAGAGACCCAAAGCTAAATGAAGACGTTAAAACAATGAACAGTAATGCCAAATTAGCTTCTACGAGCGTTTGTAAACCCACCAAAAGGCTGCCAACGCAAACAAACCTAATGAAACTTTTCATTCCGACCCCAACAGGCCAGGAGGAATTACTATTGGGAAACTGGCGGATCTTGTCTGCTAAAGATTCTCCAGTGAAATTTGAGCCCTGAAACTGTCTTATTGTTTGATTACATTTTTAACCACTGAAGCAAAAAGAGGGGTGTAGTAAGTTTGGACGCTATGTGTGTGTCTGTGTGTGGCACCGAAGATCTTAAACGGGTGAACCTTATTTGATGCGGTTTTTTTATTATTATATAAAAGCAGTTTTTCTAGCTATGGGTTTTAGACATTTTTATAAATATCGGTTCATCCGTTTGTGTGATGCGGATTTTTATTATTATTTACCATAAGAAGTCGGTAAAACTGTTGTATTGTGTGAATTGTCCCTTAAATACTTGTAATATCAGCTATGTCGTAGAGCTACGAGTTTAGTAGTAAATTAAATTGTTAAAAAATTACAGCAGTCTGTGACAAGTCGTTTTCCATGTCAGATAAATAGCCTATGATTATTAGTTTAGAACGGCCCATATTATTTATTACATGTAGGGCATGAACCTTAAATCTCCATGTAAAGTCCTGAATAAGCTACTTGCCACTTATCTGACGAATAATGTCATCGTTGTTAATCTTCAAATAAGCTTAACTGGTAGATAAAGCGCTAAGTTTTGTTGGTAGTTTTATCTGGCAGTTAATTTATTTGTTAATTAGCTATCCAATACTTGGACATTGTGAAACAGACCCTTATTAACCTCAAATATTTCATACCTTGCAAATTTATAAATAGAAATCGTTAACTTTTCTTTAATCGTTTCACCCTTTCATATGTTAAAAGTTTCAATATTATAACAAGAGTACACTTAAATTACATTATTTTACATTAAATTTAAATAGATAAGAAGGCATGTACTTAAATAACGTAAAGTACGTAAGTTTTTTTACCCAAGTAGACTGATTAACTTTAATCTGATATACTTATGAAAATGTAATAACACAATAATTTATTTAAATATTAGCTCGTAAGTATTTTTATGAAAACGTATTACCACGATGAAATTAATGTCTAAAAGTTGAACGTTCATTATAAAAGTCAAGCTAAAGACTAAATCTCGTTTAACGAAGGATTAACTCTTGGAACTTATATTCCCAAAGCTTACCTTAACTCTAGTAAACGCCAAAATAAGAATCATCCCGAAATCTATAATAACTATGTGTGGTTTAAGCTCACGCTTAAACCGGATCGCACCATACGGACGCTTGCTGAGAATTCATCTCATTAGTTGTGTGACATTTCAGTATTGCGTAAAACCACTTTAAAATCCGACCACGTTATTATACGAATTAAGAGAAAAAGTTAATTCCATTCCAAGGCTTAATTAGTTTCTAGGAACAATTATTTTCGCGAATCGTCTTAAGGTTAGTAATGAGCATTTTAAGAGGGTATTAGTTTCGTTTCGCTCATCAGAAAGTGATTAGTGAAGATATCAAGGCTGAAGTCCCTGAATGTTATGGAAAAATTAAAATGTAGATCAACTGCCCACTTACTCAGTTAAGTCAGTTACCCTGCTGATGGTCGTGGTAAATGCAAATCAATGTACAGTCAACGGCTTTGGACAGTGCGTTCGATAGAGTAGGCCCCAAAGTATCTATTTTCAATTTTACATGTAATCTGTTCAAGGACCTGAACGCCTCAAGTTCATTCCTTGATCCTAGCGTGGTATCAAGTTGTATTAAGGCAATTTTGCATGTTTGGCTGCGATCGATTACATATGTATGTACCTACGGTAATGTAATGGTAACGGTCGTCCTCTACAAGGCAAGGTGCCCGTGAGCATTGCGAGAGATTTTAACGGTGCATTCCTGATGGCAACAGAAGCAAAAAAATGTTATATGACTTTTTGTGAAAATCGAGAAAAAAAAATTTTTTTTGTTTTTTTTCCCTTTACATAAAACGTAATTTTTACTGATAAACACATAACGTGAAATTAACTAAAAAGTTTTTTTTTATTTGGGGGGTTTATCTCGAATACATTTTATAAATTTTTCGATGTCAATCAATAGGTATGTCCAAACTAGATCTCAAAGTGGCAATACCGCAGTCAAAGATGTGTTTTGTACCGACTTATGGCGAAAGAATGATTTCGAAAAACATTTAATATATAAGATTGCATGCAGTCGCTTTTATACTATAGAGGACGATTTAACGTTACCATTCCCACAACAAAGTATAAAATCATCCTTTAAATCCCTTCTTCCAAAACCATTCGTGGGCCAATAGCCCCCTATCTCCCACCCTAAGGCTGTAGCCCTTTTCTCTAACCTACTCCAAACTTTTAACTGGCTACTAGTGGTTAATGGTTTCTAAAAAACCCTGACACTCGCCGAGTCCCCCCGCAATCCTGAATAAGAACTAAAAATCCTGACGTATCAGGGGAAATCCTGGCGTATGGCAATCCTACCCATACCATCTCATAGTTACCTCAGTAAACGTCTTTTCAAGGACCTAAACGCATCTCATCATCACGTCTCAAGTTAGTATTCATACCTCGATCTGGCATGGTATCAAGTTGTAATAAGACAATTTAGTAGAATTTTTATGACGCACCTTCACTTAATGAGGTCGCGCCTTGTTCCCCTGTTTTATGTAGGTTTGATGGCCCGGAACATGTTAATTAGAATAATGCCTTAGGGAATACGTTTTATTGATCTGTGTACGGGTTTTGCGCTTTTGATAGCGGTATTGAGGTATTTAACGTTTGTATGTTTGGCAAATCTTAATTTAGGTAATTCGGTTATAGAAATATAACAATGTTTTTCAAATGGTAGTTTTTGAACCTTCGTGGAATTGAAATACTGAACTAATTTATATCTCTTCCTTGCCCGATTACTCAGTCATAATATAATGAAATTAGGCAGGTATATGCACCAATACATGTGGCATACGATATCTTAGGCAAGTTTTGAGTACCGGTATATCTGGATAGATATTGCTCCGATAGTGCAACCAAAGTTAAATCAACATCAACGGCGTACTTAAGATCATCTATAAGAGCATCTATAGATATTCTATCGTTCCCTTATCAAGTTATTTCCAAATTAATCGTCCATACAGCTTATTTTACAATTGGTCCATAAAAATGCAAAAATTGTAAAATAAGCTAGACATCTTACGTTCTGTGTCCTTTGGTAAAGTAGTTTTATATTACCATAATTATTACCGAGCACTCGCAAACGAAACCAGAGTATTATGACCTCCCAATTATGTATAAATCTTATCGGTCCCCAGGCCAAGCTTACGCTGGGACGTCGCAATATAAGCAGTGAAAATAACAGCCCAGTTCAACGAACCAAAATCGATACGAACCTAAAGTACACCCTGTGAACTTTACCGCTTGTGTTCGTGAAAAAAATAATAAGCCTCGTGGTGCATTTAATCCATACAGAAACAAACCTTATTCGTCTAACAATAAAATACATTTTCCACAAGCGTATAGGCTAAGGTAAACGTTCGTTCCACTTATTGGATTTATTATAAATAAAGTATAGTATAATAATAAAATTATGAGTGTCATTGACCTCGTGTTCCATTTACACCGGTGTTATTCGCTCCTGTCTTTGCTCGTTTTATCGACATTAAAACCATTTTAATTGGCTAAAAATTAATTAGTAACGGATATCAGGCTAATCTATGTAAACGACTCATTTAACATCACCGATTATCCTTACCAGCAAAACCGCTGATAAATTTCGCAAAAACCTTCCAAAGTCGCTGCACAAATAAAAATATTTTCCCTCGCCCTTTTTCACTCTTGCCCTTTTTACATGCCTTCAGGGCTCACTTTCGCCTGATAGGCAGAGCTATTGTGCGTGATAGATGCCCTGTCACCCCGAGCGATGGAAACCTGGAGAAATGGCCCTTGCGTACAGCGACTTTATCTAGCGAAAACGTTCTTATTGGTTAACAAAGTTGCATTAAAGTTGAGTTAAGGGAAGGCTGCCAAATATGGTATTATATAGATGACCGTTGACTAAATGATTTATACTTCCTCACAGCAAACAATATTGACACATTTTGCCTTTATCAATTTTCGTGAATTATAGATAGACACATGATAGAGCTAAAAAAATATCTGCGAAATTGGAAAAATAGAAAGAAAACAATGTTTAGTATATCTTGTATAATGCCATGCCATAAAAAAGGAACATACGAAACATTCATCAGCTTAGATTAAACGATGATTCAAAATCACAAATCGTCACCACATGTTAATGCTAATAAATAAATAAAAATAAAATAAAAACACTACCGAATCATACTTAAATAATCGGGATAAAACGGCGGCTTTAATCAAGAACATAATTAGATTAATCCATTTTAAACCAGCACAAAATTTCTTAATTTTGATGCTTACTCGAAATTCTTATCACAAATTATCCGATTCATTACGTCTAGTCCCATGCGGAACATTACAGCTACCTCCGCAACCGCGTATCTCCAACTTCTAGCGGCACGTGTACTTTATTTTCCATGAAACAAGGTAATTTTTACAATATTTTAATGGAGTAGGATACGATGTGGGTCCGTGTATTTCGATTGCTTTTAGAGCTTACTGTAACCTCGAGATCCGTACGTAATTTTCACTTTACTGAAGTCGATAGGAGCAGAAATATCGTGTCTTCCTCTTCCTACTCATGCCGCTCTCATGGCTCGGAACCGGTTTATTTCGGTTTTCTTCCGAATGTTTTAAGAACTTTTGTAACCTAAAAAAAAATGATTTATTCAACGAACGACGAAACGTAGACGCCGACATAAGAAGAAACCGGTTTTTATTGCTCTAAACCGGTTAATTCGACAAGAACTGTTTAAAAATAAAGGTTTTTCGAGCGAAACCGTCTTTAAACGTTTTGCGCCAAGTACGTGACAACGGTTTGGAAATTTAACCGGTTTCCGAGCCTTGGCCGCTAGACCATTTTGCAGCCAGACTCGTTTTTTTGGGCAATATTCAAATTATGGACCAAAATCGTTAAGCAGTATTGAGTTACGGTCAGCCCATGTCAACTTGCACGCGCCCGTACTCGAACGATTCATGGGTAAACACTCACATTCGTCGGTCGTACCACACGGCATGATTTGCGACATCGGTCAGCATGTCGATAGCAGCATGAGAGTTTCGCATAGCAACTATTCGTAATCGATATCAATTCGTCTATCGTTCAACTCTATGCGATCGGGCCAACACAGACGCACCTGTATTTACGAACAATTTGTCAGAACCTTAATTAAAGGCAGGGACGACTATAAATTTGGTGCGATATCCTATCCATTAACTCTGTTCGATTAGGTTTATAGGCCAGATACCTAGACTAGGTATCAAGTCATCTAGTGAAACAAGTTAAAGGCAAGTTAATGTGCTACTCGTACTATACACGCTCGTCGTTTAGAAGTCAATTTTAAGACATTCAGTTTCGATACTTGTGTATAAAATGAAACAAAATGTTTTCAACAGAATAAATTCCCATCCCAAGTGAATAAAAATAAACCTTTAGCCTATTAACTTTTCATCAAATGTTACAAACCGCCCGAGTACGTGATTGTTACCGCCTCCGTCTTAAATGTCTAAAATGTTGGAGCAGTGCACGCACATGTCACGCAAGCGGTGTGCCGTCTCTCATAACGATCTGTATATTACAACGCGCAAGTGCACGTCTACGCAAACGTATCCGGTGTGCACAGGCCTTTGTACAGTAAAAATCTCGCTACGCAGAAAATTTTATAGTGTGGAAGTTATGACAGTTTTCTGACTATGTAACACCATCCGGTGGCGTATTGATTAACGCTAATAAAATCGAATGTAGCTTGTATAATACGTCCAAGTAATTAAAACTTATGAAAGTATCTATTAAATATAGATTTATTTTTATTACACTGGATTTATTTTACGTATGAACTATTTTAGCTCTGGGTTAATATGGTTTCCAACATTTGATTCTCTATCTGACTTTAAAACATTTTCATAGTACCTTGTGACGTTTAGCGTCGCAATAATTAGGGTAGACTGCAGAGTGAGACGGAAGAAAACTAACCTGAGTAAAATTTACAAGATGTATTTAAAACAAAAAAAACTAACTAAAAGAAGGACAAGGTCGTGAGTCTTTTCTGAGCTGGCACTACACAGTTAGGTCGGAAACAAGCCCTTGATAGGGGTCACTTCCCTGCACTACGGTTTCGCACTTGTAGAGGAGGCCGTCATCAGCAGGGTTCCGGATCCTCAGCCGGAACCTTCCGGAACCTGAACGGGAGCACGCGCAGTGGGGTCGGTGTGTTCCAATTGAAACCCCAGACTTGGTCCCTGGAATTCCGGTAAAATGGCCATTTCAAGAAAAGTCCGATTTTTAACTAGTGACTGCGACATCCGGATTTAGGCCAAATTAATGTGCTAATTGAATAGTAGGCTGGTTTAGTGAACCCCAAAACATTTAAATGGTGATCAATGATGTGGCAGTCACAAGTAGAAACATCATTATTTTTTTTTAAACAAAGAAGAAAGTGAATCGAAAGCTATTAAATCTACTTCTACTAACATAAAAACAACTAAAGGCATTACCAATGCATGAAAACTACAATTCGGAATGTAATTTTGTACTATTAAATTAGATTTAAGCATAACTTTAACTATGATTTCCAAGATTTTTACAAAGTGGGTAGACTTATATTTCTAGAAGGATTGAGAAACTTATTATTTCCAACGTTACTTCTATAGGAAATTACAGTTAATAAAAAGTTAGTGAAATATGTACCCATTAAGAACAAAATGTAAAATGATTGCATGAAGAATATGTTTCCTTACTATGCTAATAACTACGGAAGTTACCTTATTCTAAAAACTACAAAATATTCAAAACACTCACCCTATTTGGGGAAATACTGGAACTTAAACTTAACACATTTAGTTTTAGATTTTATTTCACCATATTAAAAATTTGTCGCTTCATGACGTTTTAGATTTAGTTAATTTGACCTTTCGCTGTCAAAGCCGTGGTAGAAATGTCGCGGACGCGTATGTGTCTCATTAACCGGCCAGTGCACATCGCTTATCGCGAGCGGGTGACGTAGTCCTTTGTATTCGCATCTAGTTTTATCTAATAGCAAATGCAGTCGTCAATTCCGTTTGTTCGTAGATTTATTATGTGTAGTTTATTACTTTTTAGAGTTTTTGTATGATTTCTTTGTCAATATATATATAGTGAGTATTAGTTAGTATTATAGTAATTTATAATTATATTTAGGTTTTAGTTGTATTTTTTTATTTCATAGGATTTTAATTAAAGATAACGGTAAACCGTTACATACCCCTCTTTTTAGGTTAGGGTTTTTACTAGGAAAACCCGCTATTTCTGTTGTCTACTTAATAGATACACAAGTTATCATTCAGGCTTCGATCTAAACATACACCACTTCTCCATACATTCATCACACAGCCAAATAAGCAATAAACATGTCTAAATATGTTTTTGCGTCCTAGCACATTGAGTAATATACTTACGATTGTATTAATACTCTCATGTATTTATTAATGGGTCTTAAATAAGTTTAATCACTAACCTCAGTGTCTTCAGTGATATTATACACTGATGCTGGCTATTCCGTATATTTTAGATCTCTTTAGAAGATTTGATAACCTATTGATAGGCTTGGAACTCACAAACCGGTAGTGGTTTATAAAGTAGAAATAATGTAATCTAACAGCTAGAGTAATTAGAGAATGTGCCAGCGTTTGTAAATCCGTATCATGAGGCCAATGAATAAACTTAGACGGTTAATATAGAAATCGTTGATAGGGAATTATGTAATCCTATTAAACTTTGTAGTTGGTGATCTTAAAATCTTTGATGTGCCAGTGTCCTATATTATTCCCTTGCATGTCTTCTAGTTCGTATACTAAGTTAGACTTTTTAGCAACGATTTTACATTGCACGTATTTCGGTGCAAGTTTTTTGGAATACATGTTGTTTTTGTCGCTAAGGTAGAAGGTTTTTTTCCAAATAGTATCACCAACTTTAAAATTATGATCCTTACGACGCAAGTTATAGTGTTCACTATTCCTGGCATGGGCTTGAACTAGAGAGGATTGAACCTTATCGAAAAAATTTCGCAAATTACCCAGATTCTCCGCATACTCATCTCTAGGGGTAAATATTATTTCGTCGCCTAGTTCTGCGTCAATGTAATGTAAGCCACTAGTGACCAACTCTCGTCCATGAACGAGAAATGAGGGACTGTATTTTGTCACCTCATTACTAGCTGTGTTCATAGCGAATTGAATTTTAGGTAGGTTGCAGTCCCAGAATCTATGGTCGTTTTCAATGTAGGATGACACTGCCGTAATGATCACTTTGTTATAACGTTCTACTGTGTTCACTTGCGGAGTATATTTAGGCGTAAATTTTACATTAGGCACATTGTAGTCATTAAACAACTTCTTTAACAGGTTGCTTGTGAACTGTTTTCCATTGTCCATAAGAACAGTGCTGGGCACGCCATGAACTAAGAAAACTTTTTCCTCGATTAACTTAGCTATTATCTCGGAGGTTGCGCGACGAATTGGGAATAATAGACAATACTTCGAGAAACAACATGTCACGACAAATATAAAGGTGTTCTGTTTTCTCGACGGGGGTAGGGGACCTATAAGATCCATGCTCAACATTTGAAAAGGGCGTGAGCAGTCTTTAGGACGGCCCATAATGCCAAGAGTAGCATGAGTAGCATGCTTGTGAGCACAGCAAGTATCACAACTTGAAACGAATTTAACGACATCGTGATGCATATCGGGCCAGAAGTAGTTTAAAGAAAGTCGTTTATGTGTTTTATATATGCCCAAGTGGGCAGCGGTAGGTTCTGAATGGTTTTTAACTATAATGTCGAGTCTAAATTCGAGAGGGATTACTTCTTTCCACTCAAATTCACGGGTTAAAGGATTTAAACTTTTTTTAAACCTAAATAGTCTACCGTTAGTCACTTTGTAATTTAAAAATGAAGTAGGAGTGTTTTGGCAACCATTGTAAATATTTAGATACCATGGGTCACTCGTAGAATAAAACATGTCACGACCTATTGGGATCTCTTCAATCTCGGCAATAGCAACAGAACGGGAGAGACTATCTGGTACTACATTTTCCGAACCACGACGATGCTTGATATCAAAGTTGAATGAGGACATGCGAACTCCCCAACGAGCTAAACGGCCCGTAGGATTGTTTAGGTTTAAAAACCACTTGAGGGACGAGTGATCGGTATACACCACGAACTTTTTGCCGTTCTCTAAGTAGCACCTCCAGTGTTCAATCGCTGTAAGTACTGCAAGTGCCTCTCGTTCCGTTGCGCTGTAGTTACGCTCTTGGCTAGAGAGAGACTTACTCATGTACGCTATAACTTTCTCTTGATTGTCTATGAATTGTGTCAGGACCGCACCCACGCCGTAATCACTCGCATCCGTATGTACTTGGAAAGACTGCGTATAATCCGGGCACGATAATATAGGGGAAGATATTAAAGCTTCCTTTAGCGTACGGAAAGCATTTTCAGCATCGGTAGACCAATTAAATGGGGGTGAGTTTTTAGCTTGGGAAGTAAGTTTATTTAGGGGTGAAGCTATAGAACTAAAATTTGGAATGAAACGACGATACCATGATGCCGTTCCAATAAACCGACGAACTTCCTTGCGGTTAGTAGGCGTTGGATAGTTAATAACTGCCTCAATTTTTTCCGGGTTCGGTTGTAGTCCATTTCTATCAACCACATAGCCTAAATAAGACAGTTTATTTCTGAAGAACTGGCACTTTTGGTATCCAATGGTTAAGTTTGCCATTTTAAGCTTCTCTAGAACTCGAACAAGTAGGGAGATATGTTCTTCAAAGGTCGATGAGACAATGATAATGTCGTCGATGTATACAAAAACTTTATGCTCAAAATCAGGCCCATAGAACAACATATCAACCAATCGTTGTTGCGTTGCTGGAGCATTGGTTAAGCCAAAAGGCATAGAAACAAACTGAAAGGTACCACGCGAAGGAATATAAAACGCCGTTTTACACCGATCTTCTGTCTTAATAGGGATTTGCCAAAAGCTCTTTGACAAGTCTAAACTAGAGAGATACTTCGCGTCACGCAAGTTATCAAGAATCTCTGAAATGTAAGGGATACTGTAAGCATCTTTGATAGTAACTGCGTTCAATTTACGGCTATCTAAGCAGAATCTCATTTCGCCATTTTTTTTAGGTGTCAATAGAACTGGGGACGACCAAGGGCTCTCGCAAGGCTCTACCACGTTCTCACGTAACATTTCATCAAGTTGAGTGTTTAGTACTCTCTGTTTTTCAGGAGACATTCTATAGTATCTCTGTCGAACAGGAACAGCATTACCGGTATCTATATTGTGAGTAATTAGAGAAGTGCGCCCTAAACCACGCTCTTCATATGAAATGTCACGAAACTGAGCTGTGATATGATCAGCCGTAACCTTTTGCTCAGGTGAAAGATGGTCATAGTCACATAAGTGCGTAGGTTGAGCATCTAGTGACAGAGAATTTAATTGATCAACATCCCTAGGCAAAATTACTGAATCTAGATTTTTAGGAAACAATTCGAATATTCTCCAGAAATCCATACCTAATATCAAGGAGTTCTCAACCTCTGGTACAACGTAGGCCTTCAAGATGTGGGTTTGATCTAAGAACGAGACAGGCAGATTGATCATACCGATATTGTTTAATCTATGTTTGCCAGCTGCGTATAAATTAAGCGTATCCGTACTGTCGAATTTGAAACCCGCATCCAATAAAACTTTGTGGTAGTTATTGCCTAGAATTGTATAACCACTACCCGTATCTAACAAACCATGAATAGTTCTACCATTGATCTGAACTGAGACATATGGTCTGCTATGTAGATTATCTGAATCGTGGATTGCAGTGACTGAATAGCAAGTGAAAAACGTAGATATAAAACTGAGCCACGTTTTCCACTCTGCATCATCAAAATATTCACTAGATTTGTTGGGAGATTTATGTGCACTACAATCCACTAAATTTAGTTTTTTGCATTTTTAGGGTTACAAGATTTACAATCCGGATAACGTACACCTTTGTCACCACATTTAAAACAGATAGGGAAGTGTGGTTGTTTACATTCTTTCAAAGAGTGTGTATCAGTGCGACACCTAGGGCAGTACTTACGCAAGTTACTAGAAGCGTTGACAAGATTTGAAGTACTTGCTGTCGCTTGAACAGCATTAGTAGTCGTAGGTTTTTCTTCAGGTTTACATTTGTTGTAGTTGTAAGAACCCGAGTAGTTAGGATATTTGTTTTGGTTATAATAGTTTTTCTGTTTTTCATTTGAATTAGTATTTTGGTAATTTTTATTTGTATAGTAGTTATTATTTTTATGATATTTAGTGTAAGCAAACTCTGGGGCCAGAGTTTCAGAAGTCACCCTAGGCGGTTCATGAAACAAGGATAAACGTGACTGAATGTCCTCATAGTTTGAGCAAAGGTTTTTTAAAGTCTTCAGGTCCTTGATCTCAGGCGAAGCGGCTAGGGTGCTTGCATAACATGGCCGAATGTTGTGTAAGATAATTTCGAGTTTTTCTTCCTCAGACAATGGTTTAACCAATCGCGCGAACATGCCATGCATAATAGATAAGTAAATAGATATGTTTTCTTGTTCCCCTTGCGTACGTGATTTGATTTCATTAGTTAGGCGATAGTCGTAATTTTTGGGACTAAAATCTTTTTTTAATAGGACGACGACATCGTCCCAACTTTGAAAACTTTCTTTATTGCAACGGAACCAATGTAGCGCGTCGTCAGTGAAAATCTCGTATGCAAATTTCAATATACGATCTTTTGATATATTCCTAACCTCTACGAATTCCTCAACTCGTTGAATGAAGGAAAAAACACAGGCTTTTCCAGAGTACTTTAGCTTCGCTAAGTCAGAGGTTAGATTACGATCACAGTGAACCACCGTAGCTTCAGGTTCTAAAACTGAGACTGCATTTGCATTTGAAGTTGATGCCGGCTTCAACGCCGTAATTTCTTTGTATTGATTGTTAAAGTTAGTGCAATTATTTTTGTGCTGGTCGATTAACGTGGCACTGACGCTCGAGATACGTCTTAGTCTGTGATATATGTGATGAAGTAGATTTTCGGTACGCAAGAACAGAGTCTTATCAAATTTAGATTTGAGGGATGTTAGCATGGTTTGCGACTTAGTTAGACTGTCTTTAACAGCATCAAGGTCAACCGCAGGCTCTAAATGGGATTCCAATATGTCCTCAGGAGGTATGGCCAATTTTATTATCTGGCTTCGAAGGTCTTGTACCGAACCAGTAGAACCACCTCTGAGAATCACCTCATATTCAAGTTCAGCTTTTTGTAGTGACAAAATTTTTAATTGGGTACGACATGTTTAAATTTTAAGTGAAAGGTGTGTGTTTTGATTACAATTGATTCGAAAGCAGTTAAGTTTAGTTGCTAAGTAAGTGGAATGTAGGGTACGATAGAATTTAAAATGATTTTAAATTAGTAGGTATAAGCCAAGTGTAACGTCTATATTTTTTTTTTACAAACAAGAAAAACGTGCTATAACAATGTGAAGTGATAACAGACAACCACGTACCAAGCAACTGCTCAAATCAGACTTAAAAACTAAATGAATTACAAGTGTCAATATTAGAAAGCCACCAACACCAATGAAAACCAAGGAAAGAAAAAGGCCAAGGACTTGCTTCAATTGTGCACAGCTCAGAAAATAACCAATATGGGCGCCAAATGTGACGTTTAGCGTCGCAATAATTAGGGTAGACTGCAGAGTGAGACGGAAGAAAACTAACCTGAGTAAAATTTACAAGATGTATTTAAAACAAAAAAAACTAACTAAAAGAAGGACAAGGTCGTGAGTCTTTTCTGAGCTGGCACTACACAGTTAGGTCGGAAACAAGCCCTTGATAGGGGTCACTTCCCTGCACTACGGTTTCGCACTTGTAGAGGAGGCCGTCATCAGCAGGGTTCCGGATCCTCAGCCGGAACCTTCCGGAACCTGAACGGGAGCACGCGCAGTGGGGTCGGTGTGTTCCAATTGAAACCCCAGACTTGGTCCCTGGAATTCCGGTAAAATGGCCATTTCAAGAAAAGTCCGATTTTTAACTAGTGACTGCGACATCCGGATTTAGGCCAAATTAATGTGCTAATTGAATAGTAGGCTGGTTTAGTGAACCCCAAAACATTTAAATGGTGATCAATGATGTGGCAGTCACAAGTAGAAACATCATTATTTTTTTTTAAACAAAGAAGAAAGTGAATCGAAAGCTATTAAATCTACTTCTACTAACATAAAAACAACTAAAGGCATTACCAATGCATGAAAACTACAATTCGGAATGTAATTTTGTACTATTAAATTAGATTTAAGCATAACTTTAACTATGATTTCCAAGATTTTTACAAAGTGGGTAGACTTATATTTCTAGAAGGATTGAGAAACTTATTATTTCCAACGTTACTTCTATAGGAAATTACAGTTAATAAAAAGTTAGTGAAATATGTACCCATTAAGAACAAAATGTAAAATGATTGCATGAAGAATATGTTTCCTTACTATGCTAATAACTACGGAAGTTACCTTATTCTAAAAACTACAAAATATTCAAAACACTCACCCTATTTGGGGAAATACTGGAACTTAAACTTAACACATTTAGTTTTAGATTTTATTTCACCATATTAAAAATTTGTCGCTTCATGACGTTTTAGATTTAGTTAATTTGACCTTTCGCTGTCAAAGCCGTGGTAGAAATGTCGCGGACGCGTATGTGTCTCATTAACCGGCCAGTGCACATCGCTTATCGCGAGCGGGTGACGTAGTCCTTTGTATTCGCATCTAGTTTTATCTAATAGCAAATGCAGTCGTCAATTCCGTTTGTTCGTAGATTTATTATGTGTAGTTTATTACTTTTTAGAGTTTTTGTATGATTTCTTTGTCAATATATATATAGTGAGTATTAGTTAGTATTATAGTAATTTATAATTATATTTAGGTTTTAGTTGTATTTTTTTATTTCATAGGATTTTAATTAAAGATAACGGTAAACCGTTACAACCTACCCAAGATTATTTTACGTTGAATCAGATGTTAATATAAAAGCTATCATACTGACGCATCTTTCTTTATGCGTAATAATTTATTAGCTAAAATCTAGCTTTTTTAGCATAAACATACATTTTTATGTTGCTTTCTTTAACACGGGGCTTTTCGAAAAGGTATATATAGTTCGTGTGATTCACGAAGGTGCGCTGATTTGTCAAATCTAACCTTTAATAATATGACAATACGAGTCAGGGTGCGCCTCTTCATAAATATGTTTGTATGGTAGTCCACTCGCTGCTGTCCAAACGACTAAATGATTTCTAACGTGCTACCCCATACCCCAAGACAATTCGACGCAAACAAGGTTTAGGACGCCTGCTAGTCATTCGCATTTTTAAATATATATATATTTAAAAATGCGAATGCGAAATATTTAAAACTGAAAGAATAGCTTTAACACTCGATGCCGAACAGCGGTGTCAGTATGGAAACTCGTCGTAACTGGAACGGATCAAGATGACATGGCCACTCAAATCGAATTAGCTCGAATCGAGGGCCGATATGTCCCAGGCGAAGGCCGGGGGTCGAGGGGGTGGGACGTCACAACACCCGTTGTCCTACCCTACAGTATTACCAACACTTGGGTGCTAAGTTTAGCAGCTTTTCCAGTCACAAATATGCCAATTGGTAACAATTTTCTATACTCAACAAATTACTTTAGCAACTTTTCGCCTCCATCCAAACCATCCATCCATCCATTCAGATCCATGCTATATAGCATCTTTTAAAATTCTGATCTGGCAACACCCTTGCACGTCTTTATATAGCAACATCAACTGACCATTGATGGATTTAATTATATAATTGCGATAAGGTTTACAAAAAAAATATTAATTTTGTCAATTGTATGTACTTAAGTATGTCAAATGATACCAAACGTAGAGCGTTGAGTCGGATGGTCCAGTATAATCTGTGATCTCATTTTGGTATATTCTGATGGTCCACTGAAAGAAATGTTTGCATAACTGTAACAAAATTTTGGTTACTGTTTACACAAAAATTGGGACTTGCGAACTATGTGTTATATGTTACAAAACCGTGTTTGGCTATCAGTGTTCAGGTACTGGGTATACAGTACAAAATAAGTTTGTAAATTTATGCAAAGTTTATTTTCTTATAACCGTAGTTTAGTTATTTAGTAAAGTTACAAAACCAGTTCGGCTATCTATTTTTTTCAGTGTAGAGTCTGACCACGTTAAGTTTGCGCTCTTAGCTGTGGTCGCGCCAAGTTCACACTAGACACTATACTCAAACTTGGCAAGCGACGTAGTGTGGTCTCTCACTAAGCGATTAACGTAGCCTACGTTAATCGCTTCTAAATTGGATATCGTGCCGCACTGGTTCGCCGCTATCGAACGCCTCGCTTCATGAATATACGGCCTGATCTTGACAGCTCATACAAATGACACGTCGCGATCTCGGACGTGACCTATTCCGTACCCTTTGTTTTTTTTTAACGCTTTACATCGCCGAAATTGCTTTTTGCGTATGGTGCCACGAGGACGAGTGGTACGGAGGCACAATGGCGAGGCGAATTTGGCGGCAGAAAAAGGGTTAAATACCTTGAGAATGTGATGAGTTACTACGTTTTGTAGTTAGTGGTGTGTATAGGGTTAAAAACTTAATTTGTCATGTTTATTATTGGTAATGTGTGTGACCTTGCTCTAGTGTGCGCTTTTGATGACGTGTAGGAATTATAAACATAAATCAGTTAAAATTATCTAACAGTTCATACTGTATTGTTTTTTTTTTCCGGAAAAGCTAATGGAAATATTATCATTCGATATAGTATATATTATGTCATTTAATATAATATGAGAAATAATAATAAGTAATAAATAACTGATAAATTAAACAAGAATAAATACTTGAGCGTACAAGAATAAGTACTGAGCAGCAAAAGTCTGTCTCTGCATGTTATATATAACGTGCAGAGGCCAGAAAGCTTCTATTATAAATATATAATATATAATGTATATGGTTGCTTAGTGCATATGTAAGTTTCTATATAGAAATCAGACACCCTAGTATTTACACAAGTGTAGACTTAGCTTATGGTTATTCACCGTTTTTTTTTTCCTTAATTTCAAGATTGCATTCCTGAGCTTAAATTAAGTTTCTTTCTCAAAGACATCGGTATTCTAATTAACTCCATTTCGGAGATAATGTATAATTTATTTTTTATTTGTACATCCACACTTAGTCTATGTACTACTTCTAATTCAGATGACCGATGAAATACCGCAATATAATGAAACTTGCATGCGAGTTTTCGCACCGTCTAAATGAGCCATTACGCCCTTAGTCAGATGTCATATCGCAATATTAAATCACTCACTCGTTCTTAGACTCCGTTAACTATAGATATTAGTTTCTGTAGATCGCGTCTTGTTTGGTCAGCTAGGAAATGAACCCGACTATACCCGCTGAAGTAAATTTACATAACCATATTATTCTTCCAAGGAATACTTTGCTTTTTCTTTCTCAGATTTTAATTTCCTCCGTTACCGTCTGAACTGCAGTTTTTTCAATGATGGATGATGAAAGATTAATGAGAGTGCAGTCTGGATAATGTCATTATTCTTTTTCATTGTCTTGATTTCTGCAGTTTGTAATTGCAAAAAGTGTTAGTTTTTATCTATAAGAGCAGATGAGATTTTTTGTCTTGACTAACGACAGTCACGACGTCATGAGTACAGCATCAATTTTAAGTATTAACTTTTTTCCTGGTATTAGTATACTAATACTACTAAATACTTAGTAGCGTAGGTGTCACAGGGCATTGAAGGAGCCCTATAATATTCAGGTTTATAGTATATAGGACTAATCCTTTTATGTACAGTAGCTCACTGTCGCATGCAATGTGAAATTGCATGTAGAAATTATGAATGAATCTATTGATAAAGTCGCCATGCACTTTTATGGCTGATGGTACCTTGATGCTAGACACATTAAATCCAGTCAGAAAATATAGATATAATGTAACATTCGCTCGTCTGAGGCTGTCTAAATGAATAAATCAAGCAATTCTCGATTGAATCGATGAATAAGATCTATAAATATCATCTAGTCAACATACCGATTAAATCAGATTCCACGCAAGAGTAAACTAGTATTTAATTAACGATGAATATTTAATAGTTTCTGCTATATCGTCGTCACCGATGACTAAGTTACTTGTCTCAAGGAATCAGTGGGCATTACGTCATTTGCTGTGGAAGTAAGGTCATTATACCTACAAATGACAATGGTGCCGTCATCAGTGCTAATGTATCAGTGATATGACGATGTGTTCTGAACGAGGTTGACAATCGCCTTCGAGTAGGGAAATTGTTTTTAGCGAGAATATTTAGCAATCTAATGCCAGTGAAAACGAATCAATCGAAAGCCAACTCAGCCCGTCTCTGCACGGCGAATAGCTGGTTGGTACATTCTCCAATGGCGAGCTGATGCTGGGGTGGCTCTGGCGAGGGTTTTGAGCACACAAATCGACAGTTATAGCGTATTTTTGATTTATTACGACGAACGAACTTGCGCATACGGTCATGAGCAGCCATCGAATCGATCTACCTTCAACAGGCTTTTATAAACGTCAAAAATATTCGAAAAAGCTACCCTACCTACTATCGCTAATTAATGCGTTCCATTTTACGATATAGGTATAGAAATTACATCTATCAAAAAATAACAAATAAATGTCTGGAACCATCACTAGGCTTGATTTAAATAGTTTTACTATCGTCGAAGGTGATAAAAAATGGTGATAAATTTTACAATATCTAACTAACCGCAGTTTCATAAATATGTACTCGAAGTATTCTGTCTAGTGCTTCAACATTTGGACAGGAAGCTATTGGGTCGAATACTTTTAGTGTTTAATAGAAAATACATAATTCAATGTAATATCCTTTGTTATACCTATCATAATTTGGTATTACGTTTTTTATTAACGAAAATACCTATAAGAAAAATCCCAAAGACTGACAGGAATTTAAATAAATGGCATTCCTGAAACCATCGTCTTGAAATACAGCTGGGATTTCTCGGAGTACACATAAAAGGGGCTTTATTATGGAAATAAAGGAAGTTATTTACATCTCTAGAGCAGAAATGGCTACTTAGTGATCAAAGAACGCGAATGGTTGTAAAACTATAACTGTGCTTTGGATTAAAAGTCCTACACGGTATTTGAAGCGGCCAGACATCTTGACAAAACAGACAGAGCACACTCAATCTGACGAAATGCGGTTGGAATTGCTAAAAAAACAAAATACTTATATGCAAAAGCGAGAAGGCCTCCCCTTATTGAAACGTAGATGACATGTTATTGATGATGCCATAATGACAATTGACTTTCCTATTAAAGTAAAAATTGTTTCTCCCTTTCTAAAGTACCAGAGGGCCTACGGCCAACATCGAAAAATCGGGAAACTATTATTTTTGCGTATTCGAGCAATAGAGAGGCAGATAACAAAATTTGGATATTCGTTTTTCGCAGTAGAGCCTCAGTAGTGTTTCTTCTAGAACAGTAAACTAAAACCGTACAAAATAACTTGTATTACTAGTAGTATCCCGATCGTACCGCCGCAACGCCCGCAACCTATCTCATCAATTGACTTTTTTTTACCGAGGGTCAGTCGGCCCCTGGGGACATTGTTTTTTGCCGCTAACTGTCCGATATAAGAAATTATATCGGACAGTTAGCCAATTTATTTGTTTTTTCTTTTTGTTTTGTTGCTGGATGTGAATAGTGATAGTGAATAATTATTGGATGTAGCACAGTTAACCCAATGAAGTTTTTGAAATGATACGGACGAACTTGATGGCTTCTTTTTAGTGTATGTCATTCTGCTTAGCTATCTGTGTATTTACTTAATACTTTATTTACAAAAAATGCATGCAATGAACATTAATGATGTGACTTGGATTATCATAATATAAATGATTGTGAATTGACATAACAATACGTACATGATCTCGAGTCAGTCCAAGCTATCTTTGCACAGACTTGACAAGCGGCAGAAGAAGACGACAGTTTGCTATAAATATATGACGTTGATAGTAGGTCCCCCTATACTTGGGGGTAATTTTTAGCAAACCCCCTGGTGAGGTGTGAAAATATAAAATTAAACAAATAGAAACGATTATCTTTCTCGTTACTTATTTAACTTTACAACGAATTAAAAAATAATAATAATTTCGGTTACTGATGATGTTAAAGTGAGGTCAAAAAGTTTGGGACTCCCTCTTCTCCCTGTCACAACATGTCACATTTTCTTGACCCCCTCGCTCCCCCTAAACGTGTGATGTAATTTATGGATGACACCCTTGTCCCTATAGTCGGTAGAGTTTGCTTGGACTGAATAGCTAGTCATAGTCATTTATTTTATAAAGCCAATTTACAAGTGAACATTAATAATTAACGTCGAATAACTGTCTACAAAGAAGCATTTTCAACAAAGTAGGTATTTAGAGTTACATATAGCTTTGTACACTGTTCAACAGTTTACGTCATTGTCTTTATCGTAAACAAAGTTGTGCGCCGGTGACTAATTCCATTATATGTTAATTATTTAAATAAATATACAAAGTCTCACATACACCGACGCTCTGTACTTGGATTGATTCATTAAAAAATATCGAATAATTACTCATTAATTAACAATTTTTAAAGACAAAATTAATTAAACTAGGTGTACACAGACAGATAACAACCATGTCCCTTATTACAGGAAATAAATAAACATTACTCGTTCATATCATTTAAAATTCATAGACAATACTCCGTATAGTAACTTAAATATTTGTCTTCAATATCCTTCGAGCAAACTGCAAAAGCTTCTTTAATATTAAATAGCGGGTCAGGTCAAGTTATCTTGTTATATTTACGAAGTAGTATATCATTTAATCAATACTATTTAATCAATAGTCAGGACTAAAGCTACTACTCGTATTCCATGGTGGTAGCGAAGTCAGTACCTAAAATGTGTTTCTATCGGTTGATATCGATTGCTTAGAATTATTTTACATTTGGGGGTAAAATCAGTAGTAGAACCACCAGGACGCTCGAGCAGAATGGTTCTTTCTTTTGATTACAGTTTAAGTATGGACCAAGGATTTGGTGAAGACCACAAGCAACTGGAAATCATAATATCAGCTGAAAGACCTCTAAGGGGTCTTAACGAGGATCAAGTTCTGTGCGGACAATGTCAGAACTACCTCATCATTTAACTGGTCGTATGTCACTCAAAAACCTTTGTGTGCCAGCGGTCATCAGTCTTTCAGAAAGCTTTTCGAAACTCGATGTACAAACGTTTGTCCAATTTGCGCGGCGCAACTGCATAAAACTGTTCTTTAATCTTGCCTGTTTGCGTACTGGTCAGTCCGAGTTAACGTCCCGTATTTACGAGCTCGATGTTTGTTCCAATTGCTGACGTGAGTAACGTCTGAACCTGTATATCGCCCTGAACCTTTTCTCCCCTCTAGCAGATCAAATTTGTTAATAGCAAAATTAGTCATCCATTAAACAAATAGGCATTCTTTTTGCGGTGATAACTGATAATACTACGTAGTACGTAATAAAAAAAACCGCATAATAGGTATGTTGGTCAAATTATTTAATGATAGCCGACATAGCGAAAATTTGGCCACAGATAATTGATTTGTATTCTAAACAGTGAATAGAAACCAAAACATGTATTGAAACGACTTAATCTCAATCTTCCTTTCTGCTCGAAACACCTACTTCCTTACCAATCGTCTGGGCATTTAGGGCTGTAATCTCCACGACTGTCTGTCTGTGTGTCTGCATATCGAAGATAACATTTATACTAGACATCCTGAGTCCTCACCTCTCCCGTGCCAACAAGCTTTCGGAATGCATCCCCTGAATATCAGATGTGGTTGAACAGCACCAACTCGCCGGGATCGGAACGACGCCGTAAAGTCCGCTTCTGCGCTAACTGCTGCCTAGTCTTGTCCAATTTAGTGCTCTGGGGGAAAAGGAAAAAACATTCCTAGCCGCTTTGAAATTGGACAAAGCATTTTTTGCATGGCAATCAGGGTGGGATTTGGTATGTACTACTGTATATTGGTAAATCAATCGGGCTATAACCACGCCATATTGTGAATAGTTAGGTAATAGCTAGGTAAGAATAAGAGGGCTTTAACCACACCATAAGTTAGATACAATATTTGCATTGTATGCCTTATAGAAAAAAGAACTGTGAAATAATTTGGAACATTGATAGGACCTGACCGTCAGTTAGCATTTGCATCAATATAGTGATTTATCCTGTTTCAAAAGAAAAAGAAACAAAGCAAATATTTGGCTAGATGCGGTTAAGTACGTAACCGCCCTTACATAAATGATCCTCTTCATCTTTTCCACAATAAACGTTCATGAGAACAGTC
The DNA here is from genome assembly GCF_033807575.1 of Cydia pomonella. Taxonomy (NCBI): domain Eukaryota; kingdom Metazoa; phylum Arthropoda; class Insecta; order Lepidoptera; family Tortricidae; genus Cydia; species Cydia pomonella. The sequence continues at coordinate 9,613,088 of NC_084725.1, read as the reverse complement.
GTAATCGCGTCCGTGACTAATGAACGCCCATTCCGCCGCATATTCGTGCCGAAAAGGTGAGAGGTAAAGTAATGTTAACCTTTAGTATGTGTTTATAAAGATGTTGCCTAATATAAAGGTACACAGCTGTATGCAAGGACCCGAATGAACAAATGAACACCAAGATGTTTTCATAATGAACTAACGTCAAGCCTCGAGTAATTAAAAAGTCTGCCTAAAAGGTGTTAAAAGCGTGTTAATTTTCGCGGCATCAATAGGAAGTATTCCTATTAGTAAATGTTGCAGCGGATTTTTAAAAGACCTCATTCTCGTTACCAAACTAAGAGATGTCAGGGATGGTAAGAATAAGAAACCTAAAAAAGAACGAGCCATATTTAATTATAAAATTTGCATCGGACATAATCTATATTTCTACGGATATAAGCAGCATTACGGAATAATTTCATAACTTTACGGATTTCATGTGCATTGCCTTCAAAAGGAGTCGATATATTAGCTAATTCTTTATATCGGATGTAATAAAGCCAAGGTCGGCAGTCCAATGACATCATAAGGGGTTTATCCAGCATAGACGACAAATAAGCAGTAATTTATGCGGAGCGCGGATACGAGCGCGTTGCGGCCTCGTGCTTCCCTCGAATCAATTCCACGATGACGTCACCCAACCCCGCCACACCCACACCCCTTAGGGATATGGCTATTTCCTCCCCCTCCTTGCATAGCTCTATTCTGTCTTGTATAAGTTTACGACAAAATTCCGCGGTTCTCTGAAAGGAATTTTGCAAATCTAATGTTTTCGTTTTAATCTGTAGTCTCGCTGTTTTAGTCGTTCAATCTACATCCAATTAGAAACTTGCGGATTCTTTTTAACTCTAAATAACTGAAACTTATCTCTAAAAATATGTTGACAGTCTCTCTTAACAAATCCTCTCTGTTATTTAACTCCTGGCTGTCTTGAAAACTTGAAACTAACAGTCCTCTATTTGCTAACATTATCCTTGCGTAACAAAAGCCTAAGATAGCCGAAACTTTAATCCCAATCCTGTTCAAACAATGCCCGACTCAAAATCCAGACCCTTCGATACACAACCGCCGTGTCCAAAGTCGGCCGCATTATAAATAACTCGCGATGTAGACACAGCAGACGCTCATTAGGCAATGGAGGAAACATCACGCTGATGCTCACGAGTACCTCTGGAAACAAACCAGGTACCAGTTTATGATTGAACACACACAGGTATTCGGGCCTCATATTAATGCTCTGAATAAAATAAACTTTGCCAACGAAAGATGTACGAGCTTACTTCCGAACGTGTTAAACAAATAACCAAAGTGCTCGTGTGCATAATCTTGGCCGGAGCGCTATTGAGGTGCTTCATCATTTTATTTACAGCTGTTACAGGTTAATGTGGTCTGGGTGGTAAACTCCGGGAAACAATCGGTTAAAAATAACTCGGTTCATAAGCTCGATACCACATGCACGCACGCTTTTATACGTATTGAACTCGAACTACATTAACTAGGTATTTGTTCAGAAGACACTTTCATTTGCCTGCACTTTTGAACACTGGCCTTCTAACAAAAATTTCAATTCTTGCACCGTTGTTCGTTATAATCGAATCGGCTACAGAATGACTCAGGAGTTCAGAGTCCTATAATCAAAACAAATCAACGCGGATTTTTCGCGGTACAAAACGAAATGTTATTTCAAACTGTAACACTGTTTCAACCAGCGGAGTAAAATAACATTTTTAAATCTTTTTGTCCTTAGGATATTTTACTGTGTTTTGCAGACCACATCACGTCCATTAAAATGAGACTTGAGCAAAACATAAACCCTGAAGTTATAAAAGAGATTCCAGCTGTGAACACGATGTGAATTAGCGCGCTTTAAATATTCACGACTGACGTTAAATTTAACGCGCGATTAATTCAAACAATAGGTAAAAGTTACGTAATGGCGTGATGACAGCATGCAACCCTGAATTCATTATCTGCCAGTGTCATAACGTTTAATAGACACTACATACACGATGCAACACCGGCACGCCAGTTAAATGTGGCCTAATTGTAAAGATCTGAGGTGACAATTATGAATGTGACCCCGGCCAAGAGTCAATTGGCCTACTCCTACTACAGTTTTAAACTCACTGTTTCAGCCGATGGCCCATTAGTCACATGATTACTAATGTTCCTAGACACAGAAACGGATTCCGAGACACTATCGCGACGTGCGAAAATAGAACATGGGTACTATGTGAGCGCCCTGTGTGACGCCGGTCAGATTCACCGTCCCGCTCTATCCTACAACCTGGACAGTATAACTTTCCTGTTTCACCGCGTTCAGTTCATTGTTTCGCAGCATAGCTAGCTGGCCGGTGTACTGAAATAGGTCGGGAGCGTCCGAAACAGACGGCTTTTGCTATCGAAAACCACCGCGAGGTCACTGTCGAATAATGACAAAATTAAGACATTAAGGTGTTATGAAAGTTACATGTCTTTTAGCCGTTTTTCGACAGCATGCAAATGGGTCCTTATAATACATTAAGAGCCTATTTTCTAGTGGCGCTACGTTAATGGGCTCTTAAATTTGTACTACATAAGACAACCTTTTTTATTAGCCTGTTATAGTGTCCTACTGCTGGGCAAAGGCTTCTCCCCTAGATATGTTCCTAGACACAGAAACGGAATCCGAGACACTATCGCGACGTACGCGTCGAAACTACATTAAATTACCAGTAAATTACCTTAATTAATTACTAAACTACATTAACTTAAACTAAAATAGATAAATATCAAATCTCAATGTTTTTCTTTGGCAATATTAGTTTATCTTCATATTTATCTACCTCGTTAAGCGATTAAATTATCAATTCGAACGCGTGCCCTAATTCTGTTGCCGTAAAATTAACAGACACATGATTTATTATCCATATCCATCTCGAGTTTCGCGCCGAACAGTACTCATCTCGGCAGGTCCTTTATTAACATTGCAGTAACATTAACGTGATTGTTGCTCGTATTAAGCAATCAGTAGATTGTTTCCATAACAGGGGCTACAGTTACGTAAATCGTTTACATTCGGGCACGTTTACTGTCGTCGCGAAACAAAACCGCACCCGCCTAATGGACGTTTTTATGTCTAAATATAATACTTATCCTTCATGCTGTGATCCTTCGTGATTCCCATTTTATTGTACAGACTACAGAAAATATTCGGTAAATGTATATTATACTTTATGTTTTGATTATTTATATTTGGCATCTAGAATTCTAGGTGGATCGTAAAAGTATCTGCGTTATCGTTCGCATCGTATATATTCCAATTCGCACCAGAAATCCTAGCGAAATCCGAACTATTTCTTACTCGAGATAATGTTGGTACGCCGCATTGTTTCCACGGGCTAGTAATTTTTCTGACGTCTCTCGAGTATCTCCTTCGGTGGTTAAAAGGGCGTATCTTCGTATGAAACTCTTTGTATTGTATACCTTTGTGTCGTTGCCTGCTGAATGCTCCTGGGAGTGGCTAAACGCAGTACGTTTAGTTCAAACAACGGGAGATAGCCACTTGCTTCGCTCTTTGATTTATTTATTAGTATTCGGCCGGCATTCTTCTATTCAATTGTGTTTTTAAAACTGCTGCAACCTAGGTTTTTTGCAGTAAATTTCTGACCATTTCTAGGTTTATTTAATTAATAAACTACTAAATTTAAATGTACCTAAGGCGTAGTTACGGTATACCCTTCTATTTTAATAATAACGATGTCTTAAAAATCGTCTTGCGTTACTAAATTGAAAATGAACACAAATTTCAATAACAGACGATTATGCCGTCAGAAGTAACTTAAAATGCCTATATTATATGTCATTATATATATATATAGATATTTATTTTTATATAACGAGAGAAGTATTTTTACAACATCACACGCTTTTAAATCACTCATACGTTTAACAATAATGTCAGACAAGTATAAACATACATTAACCCTGAAAGCGTTTTATTTTTCATGTTATCAAATTCATGGACAATCCTATTTATCAATTGTTGATTAGCTTAATGACTATTAAAGTCAATTGTATGTTTTAGAACATTAATTTTACATCTCATATCATGATTGGATTGCTTCGTAGCTACATTTATTTTTACAATGCCATTGATATTGCCCAAGGACAGGATGTGATGGATGACTTGACCACGACCGGTTCAAGGTTAACCTGCGACCTTCATGAATATGTACACGATTGTATGCCTTACTCCATTGTAATAAGAAAAACCTGATTTGCTTTCAGATAGGCAAATATTAAATCACGTATAATAGAGTTCTTAAAATAAAATTGAAATGGGAGAATGACATTGAAGAAAAGTGAATTGTATACTTAGGTACAGTTAGTGGTCATTGTGGATGGCACGTGGAGGGGTCATTGCCAGTATGTATCGATTGATGTTACACCTTGTAAACCTAATGTGGAGAAATAGGTGTACATATTAGGACGTATCAGAGTTCAGACATTGAGGCCCTTGTTCTGTGGTTGATTTCGTATGCTGCTTACCTACTTTTTTAACAGTTTTTGTATTCCACTGCTGGGCAAATTCACTTCTGCCATTCGTAACGGTTTGGTGCCGCCATCTCTTTCTTTTATTTGCCTCGTGTACGGTGTTATGTGCTAAGTATAGAAATGTTGCTGTCTTTTCAGAAAATATAACGCCGTACTCGGGGTCTTCCTTAAAAATATACTGCGTTAATATATATTAAGGTATACTAGTGAATACCTAATAATATTCATCGGTATATATGGTCTAAAAAAGGTTCTTATCAATGGAACAATTCCTAGACTTCCTTTTGACGATCCGACACGATTATTCTATAACAATTTGTTCGCTGAAATGAACAGAAAGCTACCAAATATTCGGTTAAATGTTAAATATGGATTTTCCTTGCCCTTTCCAAGTCCCTTTCTGGAATCAGGCGGTTTTCATGAATTTTGATGAGTGCCGATTTCCAGTCGCCCTTCGTGCGAGTCTCGATAAGGTATTATTCCAATTCCTGGCCGAATGAAAGGCAACATCGTCCATTATAACTATGACCTTGAAATAAGATGACGACCGGTCATAATGCTATCTCTTTTAATCCTACTACGAACATGCAAGTGTGAAAGAGAAGTTTAATGATCCCTGTTATCAGTACGGTGAACGAAAACGGAGCATACACCTGAACTTTCGTCTATGTAAGCGATTGTAATAGATATTCCCGATTCTGCGCGGTTGGTTATGATCTTTATTGAATAGTTTTATTTGAGCAAATGTACATTGGTTTGTGAGGAATCAGGAATGTGATGTGATTATTACATAAATATTGTTTCATCACATGATTTTTCTTTAAATTACGAGTAGGAATCGAATTGAAAACTGAACGCCGTTCGAACTTTATATTTGTGACGTTCCATGCCTAAAGGGTCTTTATGCTTCATGTGCATAAGGACCCTTCCCTGTGGAAGGCCACATTTGTTCGTATTTTGTCACTCGTAATGCATATACTTACATATTGATGCGAGTGAAGTCAAAATTAAATCTAAACCTTGGTTGGCTAAAAAGTTATTTATTCTTTTTCATTAACTTCATTCTAGGGATTAAGAATATAAACATTCTACAGATACATATATATTATATTCAATTCATGAACTCTGCCAGTCGTTTTAAATCCCCACACGAACACAAAACTCACTATCATATTTCCAGCACTCGGTTTCGCAAGTCCGAATATACTTTGAAAGAAAATCAATGACCGGCGTTGCCAAACTTCAGACTCCTGAATTCGTAAATCTCGGCTTTTCGCATCGTTGTCCGCCATTTTGACTCTCCAAAAGGTTCTTGATACGATTGTATGTTTCTTTAAACGCTTGGCTTCACTCGGTATATTTATCTTATTAAAATTTGTTTTGAAAATAACATGAATGCTTCAGTTAAATAATAATGAGTCACGCATGACTTTTTGAATTTCTGAAATTTATTACCTATTTCAATATTGGCCTTGATTATATTGAAAGCACAGTAAATATTTATATAATCAATCACGATTCACCTCTGTACAACTTTTCATCGTAACTTTTTACCAAATCAAATTCACGACACACTCGAGAAAGTAACTTAAGTTAAAACATACTCAGATTTGTAATTTGCCTAACTTACCAATTCGTACGTTTACGATTATTGAAATATGACGCTCCTTGAGAAAAGGCACTTTTACTGGGGCCCCTTTTTCAAAACTCACACAAATTTATTTCAGAAAAAAAAATCTGTATTACACTTACCTTGGCATGAAATAGCGAAATTTTTATGTCGCGGAGCATCTAATCCATTTGGCTGTGAATATTTTAGGTTTTTACATTTATCTATTACTTATGTCTTTTTATTACTTTGTTATTTTGTATTTGTCGAACTAATCAATAAAAAATAATTGTTCTCAGAGTATTTTGGCTAGGACACGTGCAATATCCAAGAGGGTTCAACCCTTTTTTAGGTCGAGACTCCCTTCGTAGAGAAAGATTTACCTGTCCACATTTTTATAGTTTTGCTCTAATACCTAAATTACTAAATATGTTTTTTTCTTTTGCAGGTACGTATCGAGACAATCCTGTGGTACCAGCTAACAAGGGTTTATTCAGAACTGATACTACTTCACATCTAAGCCAATGACGATGACAAGTGTAAAAAATAATTTAGCAGCACAGTCGGTTTCTGGTCAAAAAATGATGTTTTGTAACTTGCGAAAGCCACAAACACAACCTACATTATTCTAACACTTACTTCGCAAAATAAACAGACAAATACTAGTTAATATATGAGTATCATAATACTTAATATATTAACGTTACCTGTTTCACTTCTGAGATCCAAAGCGGTAAGTAAAAAATGTTATTGTCTAGAAAGATGCGGATTGTAGCGAAAATCCGTGATCTTTGTCTACCTTGAGGCGTAATCTGATAGTAATAATATGTTATCAACGTGATATGATATGTCAGTGTCAAAACTGACATTTCTTTAACCAGATACGTCATTTTTGACACTCATATCCAGATCAAATTCGTAACCTGCTATTACAATCAGAATACCTCCTTGTATCAAAATTAATACTGACGTGACATAATATACCTACGTAAAAGAAGCTTTTAATTAATTAGCAATTTACTCGCTACGTCGCTATCTAGAGTTAATGCAATATCTTTTGGCGATGATGCCGAAGGGACAGGAGCGTTTTGAGTTTCCGTGAAACGAAACGGAATCGTTCCGTATTGACAAGTAACGTTTTCTATTTCATAACGCAACTTCTGAAAACGGCTATCTTCTCATGTTTTGCGAAAGGCAACAGATATAACAGTAACATTGTAAAATTTCTATATATCTAGAACTTTTACAATTTTAGTTAAGTAACTAAGATGGTTAGTGAGGTAGTTTTCTAGTAGAAATTTAGGAGTATACGTATCTCTTCAAATATGTACAAATATATCGCACACAGCAAAATCTTCAAGCTCTATTCTAAGAACAACTTCAATCGAACCTTCTAAGTTACGTGATAATGATAAACGTATACTTATGTTCTGACTACGTTATTATTATTATAAAAAACCGTTACTCCGTTTCTTAAAAGAAAACGTTTTTCGAAACAAACACCAATGACTTTCAAATTAAGGTTTTACGAGTGTACTTGTAAGTGTGTAATAAACCGTCCGTGAATAGCGTATTCCGGCCTTTATCGTTTTCCAACGATTACAAAACGAGGAGGAATTTTTATTCCACAAAATTATTTTCGTAGCATTTTTATCTTGGCCATTGATTGATGGTTGACGACTATTATATCAGATTGAGGGCGTCCGCTAGCTGGCGCGGGTGCACTACACGGTACTATTTTTCGTTAACGATCACCCGCTTCGTGCAACCGCGCCAGCTAGCGGACGCTATTAACGGGTTTTTTTTTATCCGTAGAGTCCTGAATGGTCAAATTTACTTACTTTGTTATTCGTGAGTACTCAACCTCGGTTACATGGCGATTCAATATTATTATTCCTGGTTTTCTCGTCGATTATCAAATTTGCACTATTTCAAAAGCATCTCTTTTCATTTTTATCTTTATACTGAATCCGGCTACTACAGCATACAGGTTTTTAACTGGAAACACTTATGGAGCAACTGTTCCTAGGCCTCTTACAAGTGTTCTAAGCGTTCTAACTTTCCAAGTCACACTCGAAATAAAACTTGTCCCAAAACTTACTCAGTAACATAAGAAATAATTCTTGCCAACCCTAATTCCAAGGGTTGCCATCTTACGTGACACAACGTCCCTAATTAACTCACGACTTGTAATTGCCTTGTCATTGTCTCGCTCACACACAATGTCACATAATTCTCATCTAAACCATTACACTTACATCCTTCTACAAATGACCGTGTATACTTATTCCTATAAGAGACTTATCTTAGTACGAAAGTTACGGCACTTACGTTGTTTTGCGAATAATAATGTTTTGTGTCTGATTTTGATATGTCATATGCGCCGATGTGTAGTAAAGATATGTCGTTATTAAATCGTATTATGTTAGTAGTCCTATGACAAGGAAGTAATCAAATAGGTACATTCCTTAATTAATAGTGATGGCGAATTATTTATGAGTCAATAATTCTTGAGTAGTCGAAAATTTAACGACATTCGACAGTGCACTTAGTTGACTAAACTGGCTTGATAAAATAATTTTTTGGGGAATGGTGTGTAATTTTTGTGTCGTTTTATTGTTGTCGTACATAGACATGGCAGAGGGATGCAGCATGTCTTGTCACTTATGTCACGGAGCGGGCGCACGGACGCGGGTGCCATTGTAGATGAAATCCGTCGCACGCTTAAGCGCCAGTTAGCGTTGCTCATACTATTTTTCGTTAACCCGCTCAACCGCTCCGTGCAACCGCGCCAGCTAGCGGATGATTGTCAAAGGGTCTGCCCCGCCAACGTCGAAAAGACAGAGAGACGGATAACGTTTTTCGATTTTGATGTTGGCGGTAGACCCTCAGGCGCCAACGTTTGGCAATCAAATTACCACAAAACGTGTGGTACCGTGCATCGCCGTCAAACTTGCAGATCGAGTTTGTCTATGCTGAGTTTGCAACACAGTAACAATACCGTAAAACCACCCAACTATAGTCCAAAGCTCCCAACTATGGTCCACAAATAAACTCAATTTTTCTCGTTCAGGTGTGTATTTTACTATATTTTTGTAGTTCTACGGCAAAGTATGTTTATAAATGGAAGGTAAAACTAGGAGTAAACCAAAAGGAACATTGTTATAGATACTTAATTTCCTTTTGAACTTGTGGACCATAGTTGCAGTATTGGACTATAGTTGGGTAGTTTTACGGTACTGACAATGTATGGTCACGCCATGCGTGACTTAGCACTTGACGGGCGATACAATATTGTTTTACTTCACGAGTCTTCATTTTTTTTCATTCTATTGCGTATGATCCTTATACGTGGCTTTCCATCACAGAAACCCTTTTATAATGGAAAGCCTTCAATTTCAATTTTATTAAAAAAAACACACAAAATGTAACAATACAGGACTAGCCTAAGACATTACATTTCTTATAAGCCTTATGTACCGTTTCATGTGCAGTAAGGACGTTTCCACCTGAAATTCCAACATAAATTCTGATAGAAACGTCCTTATTCCAGATGAAGCACATGAAAAGGATCTCTGATGGAAAGCCACACGGTTACCGATTCACCGGTAGTGAAATCTTACATTGACAAGTTCCTCTTCTACTAACTTTACTTTTCTACGCAAGTTTCTCTAAATATTATTACCTAGACAGCACGATGGTAAATACCTGACATCGCCTGTCATAGATAAATGTTTGGATAGAGTATAGTTGCCAGTGTTTTATAGGCCCAGTTGTTGGCAAACAAGCTTGGTAGCCTCCAACTCTGGATGTTGTAGAACTATGACACAGTAAATAGCTAGTACGAGTAGTTGTATAGTTGTGTGTATGTAACATATGCTCAATGCTATTTGAATCATTTTTATTTAAACCGTTAATATTCACTGAACATACGTTACGTGGGGGTCTGTCTGTCTGGGGTACATCTGAGGCACTAGTACCTATGGGAGCAGCCTAGGAGTTAACCAATATCCGAACAAAGCCGTTACTGTCAAGTGCATGTTTAGATATTTCTGAATACCTTGTCTGCTACGGTATATCTGATGGCGGCATATCATTGTTATTCGCAAACATCACAGTAGGAAGTATTTCTCGGAAGCCCTTGCGTAACAGGTTTCGCGCCGAGAAAGTACCGTTTTGCGACCAGGCCCGCTTTGTATGTCGACCTGTGCATAAATTTAATTTACCAAACGGGAATTGCACTTGTAATTATAACAGAAATATATCTTTAAATGAGTATATTGAAGTTCAAAAAATGTTAAACTAAAATCATCAGAGGCCTGATCACGCGACTTTTCGTTGCATCTGTCATCCCGACACATTTCGTCTCGATCAGCGTTTATCTATGTATAATTGTATATTTGTCATCTTGGCCCCGTCGCTTCTGATGTTGCTCGTAATGTCTGCTAAGTATATCTTATTTTAAAGCATCTGCAAGTAGAAACTAAGCTACATTAATTAATTTCCCTGAAGGTACACGTTTTACTACTCCTAATGGGTATTATTCCCACTAGCTACCACCAAGTTGTTTTGTTACCAGTGGTAACTACTGCAGCTACCACCCAGCAGTTACCATCAAAATGATGTTAGAGTTCAATACTTCCGTTCCGTACATCATTGGCATTGCTTGAGAAACAGTTATTTCTACAGAACGTGACGCTTCAGACATGGTGCAGACTTGTAATAATCAGCTAAGAGGTGCTATGTATCATAATAAAAATCTATATAATGATCATACAAGAACTCACGTAACTAACTACCTTAACAGAAGCGATCTAATGAACATGGAATCTAAGCGCTCTCTCCACTTTGCTTGCCTACTGTTCGGGATCGTGAAGTTTCAAGCACCTCGTTACCTGCATGAGAAGCTCCGGTTTTTGCAGCGCCAGAGATTATCTACTCTTCTCATGTGTCCCAAACACAAAACTGCAGCATTTCGTGGCAGTTTTAAGTACACCGCCACAAAATGCTGGAACAACCTACCACCACCTTTTAAGCAACTAACTTCTTTGCAGTCTTTTAAAGTAAAAGTAAAAAGTTACCTTCTCTCTAAGCAAAAACTATTGTCAGAGTGATTGAGTGAAGCCATTACAAATCTTAAGTACTGTAACTAATTATTTATATTATTATTTTGGGTACATATATATATATTTTCTGGACCATGATAGTCATGCTAACATATGATGTCAACTGCTTCATTGCCGCTTTGTTGTTTACCGTCGTAATTATTATAGTTATCTCAGTAACTTAACTGTAGTTGGTAGCTGCGCGCAACTACGCTCCCTACAGGTGTCCACGGAAGACCAGCGTCAGCGTACTACTTCAGTAGGACCTGGCATTATGCTGAGTGTTCACCTTTTTCAGTATAATTATATACAGTGTACAAGTTAGTTAGAAGTCATTTTTTCTCTTTCTTCCTCTATATGTATTGTATAACTGTGTACTTATACTGAAATAAATGATATTCTATTCTATTCTATACATTATTAGATAACTGGCATTTGTGTAGCGAAAATTCACAAGATACTTATCTACTAAAAGCCACGATTAATCTCTAACATAGAAACTACGAGTAAAAAACAATTACGCGTGTTTAAAAATACAGCCCTTACGACATGTTAGGCAAGGACTCTCCGTGACGTGATTTGACGTCAATGCGGTTAGTGACGTCAGATCTATTTGAGAACTAGAGTTAGGAGGAAAATGCCGTGGAAAAGGGCTTGGTCTAGCCGTAGTCGAAGAAAGTACCTAGATAGTAGATATCTTTCCGGCTTCTATATGTCGAAAAGATGATTTTACTTTTTAAAACTACGAGTATTCGCAATGTTTCTTGTTTTAGTCCTTTTATTGCTATAATATCGAGGAGAGGCATGTAAGACATAGGATAAGCGTAAAGCGACTGATGACAGACCCGTATTAGATGTAACTGAACGCTGATGAAAGAACAAAAAACATCTTCATCGTAATAAGAACATTAGGAAAAGAATTTACAACAACTGGAATTTGTCAGAACAATATCAATTTTGAATCTTTAATGGATCTCCTCGTTCCACTTTCCCGCAGTCTGAGGCCCTAACGCGAAATACGAAAATTCTTTATCTGCCTCTCTGTCGCTCGAATACGCAAGAGCGAAAGAGAGGCAGAAAACGTAGGTCCTTTGGGCTGATCCACGAAGGTCGCATGACACCGTCGTACGCGCACGTTGCCGACTATTCTTGTCGAGACACTACGTCAGCTGGGAATCAGAAAACGTACTCTTATTATAGTTTATGGCCACTGCTGGTAGCTTGCCCACTGTTGAGCTTTGAATTGACGAAATGATTACATGGGCTATTATGATTTAACGAAGCGATTAACGAACGTCATAACACTAGATCATGTCGTAACGTTTACATTTTTTACTGCATAAATGCGCGCCGTCTAGACACATTCACAAGCTTCACTTTTACATCTATGAAATTCGCCTCTGGTTCTTTAAATACCTCATTTTTTCGGGTACCTTTTTGCCATTATCATGTCACGTCCGGATCTCTTTGTTTGGCATAATTATTGAAAGTCATAATGTAATGATAGTCATATTATCATTAGTCATAACTTTGAAACCGTTAACTTTTCAGGAGTGTCTTTAGGTTATCCTATAGATAGGTTAGGTTAGATTTGTTATATGGCAATCCTGAAAAGTTACGCGTTTCTGAGAAAAAACAAATTATGGCTAACGAAAATACGGGCAAACAATATATTATGACTTAAAACTTTATGAGAAACAATTGAGACCCTAGCTGTCACGTCAGCACGTCACTTACACTCCACAATTTAGTTTTTTTTTTTAATTACACCAAAAATCAAAACGCCATTTAGAAGCTTCTTCCTCCTCTCATACAAAGTAAATTCGAATAAGATCGACCTAAATACAATCAGTACGTTCGTTTCGTTCCCAATTCCAACCGAATCTGCAAAGTGCATACCTGCAGTTCTGGTCGTGAGTCGTTCCTTCAATTGGATCTGACGTTAGCTAGATGAGATCGAGCGGCTGCGTGGCCCGTGAACGAAGATGAACGAATGAACGGTCTCTAGACGTCATTCGGTGAATGGGAAAGATCGGTCTTTTTAGATTTCGTTCCGCAGGCGATTCCACTATCTGAAATGGAAAATTGCTGCTAAAGTTCCTGTGGTATTTATTTTAGCTGTGGAAGTTTTTTTTATCGAGTATAATGTAGAAGAAAATCGCATCGCTTTCTAGACCTTTTTCCACCCTAAGAATTGTTGTTCTTTTCATACGTAAACACATGTTCTTTATTCAATGTTGTTCGGTAGAACCTCGTCTTTCGAGTAAGTTATTTATTGTTATTGTAAAATGTTTATTTCTTATTTTAACCATTTTATTCCATCATCAGACCCTCAAGTCATTACGAGTACAATGGGACCAACTGTAAAGATTACCCTGCAAAATAAAATAAAAGATTTGTCCGAATCCAATTCTAACATGGACGACATCCGAACAACCGAATACTTAAACTGTAAACTCCTTATCCGAAACCTCTGTCAATGTATCTGACATCGCTGTAACGAAAGCAAACTTTAACCCGTTCCTTATCTTTACCCAAAGTTCGAAGCTTGCGGTTGACCCGTCCGGTTTTCGTACATTAATAACCAAAGTTTAACTGACAGTTACTATTTCAACGCGCACACACGTAATTACATCAGTTACTAGAATGACTGGCAGTTTTAGTACAAATAGTAACAAATCATATTTCTAAGCATATTAATTTGTAACCTAAGTAGTTATGTTCATAATGAGAACAAAAATCCTAAAAAGCTATGAGATTCGGAAATTTATTCATGTTTATATAAACGATATCGTCAACCAATTTCTTACCATCATCGTCATCATTACAGCTTTTCCTTGCCCATTGCTGAGCATAGGCCACTCTGGCTACGCCACTTGTCCCGGTCCTGAGCTAATTAAACTCAACTAAGGTAAGCTAAGTACGCTATACTTGCCGCAAAACTAAGTGGCGAGTCAGGTCATGATGCTATCTCTTTCACTCTTGGTTGGTCTTAACAAGGGTAAGGCCATATCATTATGATCTCAGTCGCAAATTAGTTTTGCGGAAAGTATAGTCTCATTCAATGTCTATCAACTATAAAGTAGATGTAAATGTTTGACTTGGGTAATACATAACCTCTTCCCACATAGACACGTACATGAAACGGCAATCTTTCTACCTAGACCCATTGTTATCCCTTCGTTGCCCGGCTTTATAGGGCTACCCTCGTACTAAACTCGAAGGTTCTAGAGATACCATCTATTAAAGATTAAGATGTGGGGCTCATTTCAAAACTTAGGTTAGGTTTTCAGGGGAATACTAATATTTATAATTCAAATCAAACATTTTTCAAGATCGAACAAAAAAATATTTGTTTTACCTTTGAAGCTTTCTCAAGCTTTTAGTGTTATAAGGTTGACAAAATCAGCTTCGCTTTGTTTCTTTAAACAATGAGCAGTCCGTGTGACTGATTGATCGTATTGAATTTCCATTTTTTCTATAATATTTTTTCTGGTATTGTTTCTTGTGATTTGTTTCCGTAGGAAATTAGTCTATTTTTATCTTGTAGTAAATTTTATTTCCTCCCTTTATTTTTTGTGATTAGGTCTTTATTTGTTGTCTCCAGTCTTATCTGTAGTTTCTAAGTCAACAAAGTTTCCATCAGTTCTGCATACGTTTCTGTTAATAACTCAAATAATTAAACAAGCGTCCGAATAGTTAGATGTTGCAGTATTACAAGCACATCTCAAGCCGTACATAATAACCCGTCTAATCCCAGTCCACTCGATGTGCATCGGCCAGATTCCGAATATAATCCTCTTGCCCACCCATCCCGAAAACACGAAACACACCCAATTACAGACCAACAAGATCCAATTTTCTTTACAACAAGATCAAACCACTGTCCAAACTGAATTGAACTTTAATAATTAGCCGGTAAGTTAGTTTTGGCCTGTTGAACTGACAATAGCGGAAGACTAAGCTGTCTAAATATAATATTTTGCTCTACATCGGTGGACTTTATTTATACTGTTGATAATGGATTTATTTGGTCGGTTAACTTGGTTTGATGTGGTTTGTCAATATTGTCATTAAATATTTGGTCTTGATATTGACCTTTTACTATTCTTGCCCAAGATATTGTTTTCATTCATGGTTACTTGACCTACCATTTTTGTTGTTTTTGGCTTTTATTTCTCATAAAATTATAATAATTATATCACTCAGTACATCATGTGCGATGATCATTTTATATTGTGCAAAATTAGAAACCCATAATAGGTCGCGCGAATGTTATTTAGAGTGAGATAACTGTTTCCTCTCGTACGCGTAGAAAACAAAGAATTGTGTTAAATTAATATCGATCTACCTTTTTTACCGTCATTGATGAAATAATATTGACATTCAAAGAAATTGATCGTGATGAAAAGGTTTCATCATTAAGCCGTCGTTTCTGATGAATAAAAAAGCGTATTTTACCGTCGTCACCAAAACCAAGAGTAGGCAGCATAGCTTTAACGTCATTATTGCTTATACCAATAAATTTTCATCAATTGTCATAAAATTCCCGGTTTGTAGTTTAAGGGAGTTTCATTTATCATATCTATCGATGACGAATCAGCTGTTTTGACTCTTATTGAAGTAAAATCCCTCATTGACCACAAACGAAATACGCTGATATAGTTAAATACGATATTTATCCAAAGCAATTTCAACGGCAAATATGCTCAAAGTGCTGCTAAATAGCTTAGCTAGCGAATTTGCGTTAAATGTACGGCGTGTGAGCAAAATTCTCATGTAATACGTTAGAGGTGCCATACATTATACTATCAGAGGAACGCTGAGATTGTTGCAATCATAATATATTTTACCTTTTTTAAAAGAAATGTGATGTGAGAAAGATAGCTATTAACAACATCATTTTAAAGGCACAATTAGAATATTCGTTTATGGCGTGAAAAATGTATTGTCCATAGTAATTGTATTTCTAAGTTTCCGTCCAGTCATTGCTCTATATATCAGCATTACAATTCCTCAATCTATCCAAGAAACTAAATATAACCCCGTTCCATTGATCCGAACACATAAAACAATCGCACACACCACGCATGTTGATGCCTGCAGCCGTGCATCAACATCACATTGTCTTTCAAACCTAAACCCTATCTTTAAAGTAACAAAGCTGTTATTCCAAGTTCACGGTCAATCCACATACGAGGGTTAGACATTAATAACCAGTAAAACGATAAAATATCGATATCGGTTCGTGTAAAACTTTTACGTTTTTGCGTAAAAGGTCGCTCCGTTGCGGCTTTTGAATTTTACGATAACACCACTGCCAGGACGTAAATTTATTCCAGCTATTCAAAAAGGGTTCTCGTATTTAGGAACCTGTACCATTCTTGGCCTCTTTCGCATCATATTGATACCTACTGTCAGAATGTTGAGTGATCTGTGAGCTACTCCCAGCTACGGAATATATATAGACGAAGCTCTTAGTACTTTATGACTTTGAAAAACGGCTATATGACTGACACTTATATGACACGTATCACGAACAGTTATCTCTTCTCTATAAATATACCCGCCTGCAGCTTTGATTTACCTAATACATAATTTCCCGCTATTCATTGGTCAATCAAAGTTTTTATTGGCTAAAAAAATTATATTTCAAACCTTTTGCATTATAATTACAATACTTGACGTTGTCAAACTGCGCGTTGTACAGTTGAGTCGCTCGCGGCACATTACACGTGGGGTCATTTTTGAGCTCCACTCAGACTTCTATAGTTATTTTAGTTCGTTGGCTACATCTTTAGATATGTTGCTATCATAATTCCCCGTCAATAATTGGCTTATCGGTTTCTCAAGAAACACCCCTGATAGACTTCTTTTGAGAATATGTACGTCAAACTAACTCCGCTATCACTTTGAAATGACAAAATTTAAAAATGACACTTTAAACGTGAAATATATCTATGAAACTACGAAGCGTCGTAATGTAAGAATGACATTTTCTCACTATGTTTTGTCAAAGACTGCAGGGTTAGCTCGAACAGACTTTATCTACCTTCACTTACATTATTATATATCATTTTATATTTAAAATGTCCACTATTGGTAGTGGAATGGAAGGAAGCACGCAGCGTTTCGCACGATTTGCTTCGATAGGCTAATGCGACGCGTCAGACGGCCGTTTAAACCAGATGACTTCACAATCATGATTTTTGCAACAGAAATTCAGTGGACATTTCTAATACGACATTCAAGTCACTCGTGTGATGTCAGTCTCATAGACGATCTTAAAGAACCTGGGGAAGGTGATAGGGAGAAACAGTATTTCTTATTTAAGTGAATCTTTTATAGCTTGTGACCTAACTTAGAACCCTGCGTAACTCTTTTACCGAGTATCGTTATCGTAGATTAGCTTTCTAAAAAGCTTTTTAAACATACATTTATTTAATATATAACTACGTAGTCTGCAATTACAATTAGGTACGCATGTAGATTACAAAATGAATGAATGCAAAATATTTACAAACTGATTATCAATACATCTTCTTCTTCATCATCAATACATATCCAATGCATATGTCTAATTGAAAATATTACTTTCCAACGTATAGGAGAATAACCTAACCTAAACTTAGGCAGGTTTGTTTAAGCAGGTACTATGTAATGAATGAAACCTTTAATAATTGGTCCCTTCCCAAAAAATGTTAACGATGTTTTTGAACTTTAGGTACTCGCGTGCGTTAAATTGCGTCTATTAGGTCTAATAACTTCTTCCTCTGTGACGCATTTGTTGGTTTTCTCACAATTACACGTTTCCTGTCACTCGTGCGCAAGCTTAAACGACTCAACTAAAACATGACCGAATTCTGACATGACTTGCGGAAACCGTAATGGAGCGGTCGACGGGTTAGACGCGTGACTTTCAATCTGTTACGTGGGTTCGAATCCTGAATTTTGAAACTTATCTATGGAATACCAAATGTCGTATTCCGTTCATAAGATCCGTTACGTTCTCTCGATATGTAATTGACTAGTATGGCGTTCTTCATAAAAGTCAGTCAACTCTAAGAAGACGTTAATAATCGCTTGTCCCTATCTGTCATTTCGTCATTTGTGTTTATTATATAGAAGACAAAATAAGGCGGTTAGCGTTGTCATAGAAATCTATACGATAAATTTCATATTTCGTGGACTAATAATTTCAGTTACCGTTTTATAAATAAGCCTAACCATGCGCTTGTTTCTGTCGTCTATAAACACGTTATTGTACGAAACAAAGAAAACAACTGCAGATATACATTAGAAATTACAAAGGCGACCTTATCCCTATGAGGGATCTCTTCCAGCTAACCTTATATGAGCTAGCTTAATATGACTCGCAGAAACCTGAACACTGACATGATGGAGCGTTCAGTAACTTTTCATTGGAATTTGTAAGTTTTCGCAAAGTTCGTTCTCCGCCCTGTCTAATAGGCTTTGAATAATGAGGCATCTATAAAAAACTGGAACGTTCTGAACTTCGGAAAAGTATGTCAGTTCTGGGTCTAATATTAAGTTTTTTGCTTGTAATCAAACATTTTCCTCACAAAAGAAAGAAAACTTAAAAATTATAACTAGTTTAAGTGCCATAGTAATAACGAAACGCTTTACACGTACTATCTTTGAAGGAAAACCAGAATATAGGGTTCCCTAGTTAGTCATAGGGCAGGCAGACCTGAAAAGGTTAAGATTCACTGAGCTAAAGGTATCGCTTGAACGAAACGATGTCGCCATATCTTTGGTCTTTGATCTATTAGATGGCGCCACTTTTTGATATTTAACAAATTTAACACTTATCAGTGAAAGAATGAGGATCTAAGTCAAATGGCGTTCTAAAAGTTTTAATCATGTGTCAAAAGATGGCAGTAAATTTACTGTGGCTACAAAATTTTCTTTGACAATCCACCTCTATTTCAAATTCCCTTTGATATCTAGTTACTTACACACAGTGTTACTCCACAAAAAGTTAACTGCGGTGTGGATGCACCTTAAAGCATGGTATTGATTAAACAACGTTGTAAAACGCGTCTAAAGTTTGCTCGGCAACAAAAGGTGTCAGGAATGAATAACTGATGAACATCACCGCGGAACTGTCTGACGGAAATAGATGACGAGTCGATAGCGAGGCAGAGAACCGGAGAATAATCCAACTTGTACACGGCCCACAGGGGGCGTAGCCAACGTGACAGACAGTTCTTTTAAAGTCTTCAAAATAACTGTCATTGCTTTTCCCCTATATATGTTTCTGCTCCTCAAAATAAGCACGCAGTTTTTCTGTATATTTTGTAGCAATGAGTTGCCTACCCATGGCGTCTCTGACTACAATGGCAGAGTGACCCGGGGGCCTAGACAAGATGGCAATCGACCACTCATCCATATTAGTGCCATAGAGACAGCGTGTCGTTTTGATGAGTTCGACACTGATAACTTCGAATTATTCATTGTAACGTAATAAATCATGTTGGTGGGTAATCATCTTATCATTAGTGTATCTAAGACACGTTAGGACCTTTAGGAGTAAAAACTTGCGATCAATATTTTATAGAGTTAGATAACCGACAACGTGGAAATGATCGCTCAGAACGCTGTTTGGCAGTAGGCAAGGTCTGACGATCGATCTGTAATGATCGAGCTTTTTGTAAATAAAATACAATGATTTCGAATCTAATCACATCTTTTCTTTCACTTTTAAGAGATAGATAAGTGTCAGAATTTTAATTGTTTGGGGAAGGCTACTTTATATGCAACGTAAACTAATTGTGTTTGGTGTTGTTGGAATTGTCTCGAGTATTAGTTGCCTGTGGAAAGAAAAGTACAGTGAGCGATAAAAGCTTGTACCTACAAAAAAAAAAAATTTTGGCTAAAATCTTATTACCACTTATCTTCGAGGATTTAACAACTGGAAACGCCTTGTCTGGAATTGATAAAAAAACAGTCTGCTGATTTCTGCGGAAGAGGGGCTCGTCAAATGTATGGCTATTTATACGTAACGTACTTACAAATAGCCATGTCAGATAAACGTCAGTGCATACAGGTTTTCGACAGAGGGGTAAGCTTTTAAAAGCGACTCCGGTTGAATTATTGAAACCAAATTGAAACTAGGATTTGACTATAATGGAAATTGTTATTATGGCACAAATGTTGCATAAACAAAAGAACTCATTCGTTAAAAAACTATACCTACCTCAATGTATGTTTCACAAATGGTGTGTTGTGAATAAAATCGTTAAATGATATAAATACCTTTTCACTTACCGATTCGCGATTGTAACTTAGCACCTAATCGATAGTGTAAATAACTAAACACAGGCCTACTTACTATTTTACGCTCGAAGGTTAGGATATACTAATGCTAGGATATTTCCTTAATTTTAAACAGTAAAACATAGAAAATCGACTTCCATATAATCTCCCTATTATATAAAATAATAATAGGTCAATTCATATGAGCTGGCGCGAGATTCGTACTGAATTTAAACAGTAAAACATAGATAATCCAATTCTATATAATCTCCATATTATATAAAATAATAATAGGTCAATTCATATGAGCTGGCGCGAGATTCGTACTGAATTGTACAAAATGCGTTCGTTTCGTGAATCAACCTATACTAATTTCAATAAAATCGATTCGCAAGGTTAACTGTGAAGTTTGAGTTACCTTCGCATTTAAATTTTTTGTAGTGATATGTAGGCACGCTACGGTATTGTTATTTGTTAATAATCTATAATTCTTATAAATTTAATATATAAAATAATAAATTTTATAATTCTTTTATTCGATTACCGCCTGTTCCCATCTCTATTCCACGCGCGTAATTATAATGCTATTCCGCTCGCACAGTGTCATTGACCGCCGTTAGCATGGGCAGGACAGCAATATAATTACGCGCGTGCAATATAGAGACAGGAACAGACAGGTCAATTAACGAAATTCTTTGTGCTAAGCGGCCTTTCTTTAACACGGAAGGAAAGTATTTGCCAATAAATTAACTTATTTTATCGACGTGTCTTCTACTTTTGTCGTATCCTTGTCCACACTAAATTGGCCGGCAAGTAAACCCCAAGGTAACCCTTATCACGCTGACGTGCGTAGAAACAATGCCCCGACTTTATAAAACATGAGCCTAAGTAGTAAAAACGTAGGTTTACCTGCTTATACAAGCATTCTTGTGCAATTTTAATACTGTTAGATGACTGAAAAGATACAAGTATACATAAATACATATTCTTAGCGTAGTAACCTTTAAGAGGGAAGAATAGCTTTGTGATCTTAACGAAATAACGGTAATTTTTATATGAAATGCCGTTTCGGGGAAGACGATTTCCACTAACTAAATCTTAAGAAATCACTTATTTTGATGTCGAGCGACGATCGCTTCACCATAATATATTCTAAGTTTATAGGTTTCGGTATTTTTTGCTATGCAAATTTTTAAAAAAGGAATAAGAATATAGTTTAAA
Organism: Cydia pomonella; assembly: GCF_033807575.1. NCBI lineage: Eukaryota > Metazoa > Arthropoda > Insecta > Lepidoptera > Tortricidae > Cydia > Cydia pomonella. The sequence continues at coordinate 9,591,314 of NC_084725.1, read as the reverse complement.
AGGCCTTTTTTTCATGCAACTACGAGTAATAAGATTGTTACGAGTAGGATTAAGATTCCTGCTTCAAATCGTTTCAATTATCACTTCGTATATGCCAAGTTCATGTTAATTGTTATCGCTCAGTACAGTCGGACAGTCGCCATCAGATATAATAAATTGGAGCGGCCAAGGTGCTCACAAATATCTGAACACGCCTCTATTGTGACGGCGTTAGAGTGCGAGTTCAGATATTTCTGAGCACCTCGGCCGCTTTGATATATCAGATGGCAACTGAAACTATACATCATTTTGCGTTAGTAATGTGCGAAGCGATTCCCATTGAAATTTTGAATCGAATTAGAAAGCTGTGCAACCGGTCAAGGAAAGTCACAACAATCTAAAATTAGACCTTGGATACTCATACAATTATCCAAAGGCATCTGGCAAGAACAAAGTATTTAGCGCCAAATAATTTGACTTTAATTTCCCTTCTTGTGTTGCTTATCCATTTAAAAAAGTCTTATCTGTCGTATGAGTCTCCTGTACACATACGACGTTTTTGTTGTAGTCGTCCAGAGTTCAGTAATTCTATTTGTACGTTAGCGTTAAATATTGTTTTGCACGGAGATGTGCTGCCGATTTATTGACTATAAACTAATTCTGAGCCACGTTTACATGTGACTTGCTTACATTATCCATATGATTTGTGCCTTTTTGCTCAGACATTTTTTTTATTTTGAGCTGAATGTGAATTATTTTATTTACTTTGGTCTATTGTACTGCGAACAGACAGGCTTAAAATCGATATGATATATGGGATTGCGTTCGGGTATAGCGATCTACTCTTTTAACTTAACTTTTACGGAATGAGTATTTGAAATTTTAAAAAGGTAAAGTTTGATATGATTTAGCTATCTCTTCTGTCGTTTTTGGGTTTACAGTTTGTGTATTTTAGTTGTCATTAAAATTTGCGTCTTTTCTATTTCTATAATGTATTTCAAAATTTTAATTGGTAACGATATGATTTAGCTGTCCGTTGTTTTTCTTCTGTCGTTTTTGGGTTTACAGTTTGTGTATTTTAGTTGTCATCAAAATTTGCGTATTTTCGAGTTCTATTTGAAAATTTTAATAGGTTAAGTTTGATATGATTTTGCTGTCTGTTATTTATTTTCTGTCGTTTTTGGGTTTACATATTGCGTTTTCTAGTTTTAGTTACAATTTGGATCGTTTCTATTTCTATAATGTATTTGAAAATATAAAAAGGCAAAGTTTCATATGATTATCTGTCCGTTGAGTTAATTCAGTTGGTTTTGGGTTTACAGTGGGTGTATTTCAGTTTTCGATACAATTTGATGGTACTGATGATGATTGATAAAAACTATCTTCTCTGGGTCTCAAACTGTCTATATACCAAATTTTATCTAAATCGGTTTAGCTGTTCAAGTGAGAAGAGGTAACGGACAAAGTTCCTTTTGCATTTATAATATTAGTAGGGATTTCGTCGATGTGTCACATGTTGACTATGAATTACATTTAGTGGATTTAAAAGTGACTCGGAAACTGACGTTTCCTATCCATCCTGGCTTGTCATGGCTGATAGTAACACCCGCATCGTGGTTATCGCGTTTCCGCTCATTTGTAATACAAACAAATACGAAAAAGTAAGCAAATTCATCCAAAATACAAAAGTGAATAGAGATAGTCAGAATATCTCTTTAGCCTGCTTGTGTCGATTTTTATATGTCGGCGGCCGATCGTAAAATCAGGCAGGTCGTTAAATTTCTAGGCATATCGTTAATCGTAAAAATCATTGTCTCGTTCCCCGAGTCGATTTCTGGACAGTTTGCCTAACCTAACCAATCTATCCTACCGTCAAAACATTATACAGGAACTTTAAGATCGGCCAGATTTTACGATCGGCCGCCGACATATATACCCAAGTCAGTTTTTCGGCGTTGTTACGAGTATGCAAATTAACTATAAAAACTAAACAACTAACCTAAACCTAAAAACTAAGGAACCATCTTGTAGTTGGTAGTGGACGAAGTCAATCGATCTGTCTATGTTTGTTGCTAAACATTTATTTACATATCTTGATAGCGATTAGCAATGATTTCTTCATTATGACAGGATTCGTTTAAAATCAATCAATCACTTAGTGTTGAGTCCTTTATTTTGACATGTTTGAGTAGGCGTGAAGAAGGGTAAGCGCCGAGAATGATTGACACAAGTACCTGTCTTTTTGGGACATTTTCATGTTCACGGGGGTATAAGTTGACCTGGCTATCCAGGGCAGCATTTCTCGAACCTTTTATTATTTTATTTAAAATAAACTAGCTTCTGTCCGCAACTTCGTCTGCGTTAGATAATGATGATGAAGATTAAAACTATCCTATATCCTGCCCTGCGTCAAACTATCTCAATTCTAAATTTCATCTAAGATCTAAAATTAAAGGTTCAGCGGTTGAAGCATAAAGAGGTAACATACAGACGGACCGGAAGACAGACAGATAGACACCATAGACAGGGTTACTTTCTCATTTATTATATTATTGGGGTTACGGATTACAATACATAGTATTACATTATGGACTCCTTAAAAATATGTATAAAAGTATACAATAGATACACCCAGAATACTTCAAGAACAACTTGATAAAAAAAAATCGGTGAAACTAAAGATCACAGGTTCAAATACTTCAAATCCCTCTGGCTTACTTCAGTCGTAATTTATGACAAGTCGCTTTAAATATTTATGACATCAATAACAAATTAAAATTGTTTTAAACTCTAAAACTTTTAATAAATCGACTGGGCCACATAAGTCGTCGCCCATTTAAATATTCTGTAGATTCTCTCTAGCTCAGTCCTAGGCGACTCCATACAGTGGTATGAAAAATAGTCTACAGAATTTTACGATAATTGCATCGATACATTAGAAATACGAGTGTTTTATTTTTAGTATGACTGAGCCTCGTTCATCGGCCGATGTTTCTGTACTATTTCTGTGTTTCCGGCGTACAGACGATGGCATTATAGCTGCTCTAATGCATCTTTGTGTGAATCATCCACGATGTCTATTGTCTTATTTCTTATAGATTTTCTCTCAGCTTTATAGCGATCTTTATAGTGTTTTATCGCTAATTAAGTTACTTCCATTGGATTTCGAATTTTATGATGTTTTCCTAAAACGACCTGATTATTTTACTTTTAAGTACATATTTAGCACCAATTTACCTTATTGACCTAGTCGAGCTTATATTATAATCTATCCCGTTACCACTAGCTTCTTATCTAACATCAATCGGATTTTTTTCTTTACGTTTGCTTATCATTTCCTCATCAGGCTTTGCTGTTTTTCTATACGCGTAATATAATCGTAAATCAAATTGTATACAAATCAAATACGAGTTCTAATTGAGTTTTGTATTATTTTATGAAAATAAAAAGTTTTGTATTAGTTTTAAAATAACCTTTACTATTATGTTTCATACAATACAAATACTCTTTATTGCACACCTCAATACATAAAACGATACAAATAATACAGCAACTCAAGTACATGTAAACAATAGGCGGTCTTACCACAAAAAAGCCTTCTAGGCAACGTTTAGGTAGCGGAAATAAATTTTATTTATCGTCGTCATAATCCTTTATAAAGTCACCATCATCAGCTTCACTCAGCTGGTTCATTTTTTCATTCACTCGCCTAAACATTTCGGCCCTAACTATCACTGACCTATTTAACATCGCCATTTATTTCTTTATTCAACCTTCCTATTTTCGATTACAAATCTACCTTTATAAAGTTAAATATCACATTGTTCCTAATATCACCGATCTAAATATCATTGTGCTCCTATCACCGGCTATTCTAAAACCACCCGATACATCTAATTTTATACCGTAGCAGTTAATACTATCGTGCCGGAGGCCAATCGCATTACGTGCGCTCATGTCACTCCATTATGTGACTATCGCAGCCTATTTATAGGCCATCCCGCAGCCTTCTACCCCATTATTGCGTTAAAACTAACTTTAAGGCTTCGTTTTAGACAGGGATCACTTCGGGATGCGCAGTCATGCGTCGTGGTTAAGGTCATTAAATGTTACCCCATATTTTGTACATAGTTTAACCTCCTGAGTACGCGTACCAGTTTTTGTACATGTTCCACGCTCTATTCTGAACGTTTATTGAATAACTAAGAGTTCCAAATCCAAAAACAAAAACTGCTTCTGGGTCTTAGGAGGTAGTTTTATCAAAGCATAATGCAAATATGAAATTTATTCATCATTTACCTGGCTTTGTTGGGCAACTCTCCAAAGTGCTTTTTATGAAATACACTGATTGTTATATAGGAATATTTACGATACCAAATATTACAGGAAGAGGCAGTCCATGGACGGAGAAGGTAGTCAAGTAGGCGGCTTTAAACAACAAAAGCTAAAGTCATTGCATGCTTTATGCTGGTTAAAAAAAGCGGAGCCGTCCATTGACAAGAGACATCCTACCTCTTAAACTAACTACTGATGATATTGACGAAGACAATACAAATGTTGAGTCAAAAATTTAAAAAAAAGATGAAATAACTAATGTACGACAACCGTGACAAACAAACGTCAAATTAGTACAAACGTTATTACATATAAAGACAGCTTTAAACGTTGTAACTAATGACACGTCCAAGGTCTCAGGTAATTTCGGCGGTATTAAGGCCGTTGGAAATTGGTCAGGTAGCTTCATGATTATGAAGGCAGAGTTGGAGTAGAGACAATCAACATCAGATTTAGGCGGTTAAAAAACTATATTTATTGAAAAAAACGAGAGAGTCAGACCAAGCTAATTCTGCTAAGACTAAGTGTGGAATGTATATTGACACTCTCACACATCATTTTGTTAAATTTAATCCAAAGTTAGCTTAGACGGGCTTTAGCTGCCTTTCAACTATGTGATTGTTAAAAAACAAGATGTCTAGTGGATATCTCTGTCAAACTTTCGTTTTCATAACCTCTATAATAAGTAGTGTTGTGTGTTTGGTAGCATTAGTAAGTAGGTACTTAAGGTTGCCAAGCCCCTTGAGGATGATATTATGCTATATTGTGAAGGCGAGGGATTATTTTGCGATTATTCTACATTTTTAGACTTAACTTCTTATTTTAAGACCATTTGTTATATATGCTGACACAACCTTGTAGTACGCGGTTTAATCGATGAATCACAAACACGTAAGAAAGTAAACGTAATTCAACCGTACTCTTTCGCACTAGATGTTTACGCTTACCACATCTAGCCTGCTCACAAAACATTTCTCTTTCCACCAGTGTATCTTGACCTGGGGATATATAACGATTATGTGTAATCAGATATCTAATTTATATTGGTTCTTGGTTCATCAACACTTAACTGACCATTCGTGAATCTTATTGCCAAGGCATAAGATCCATCATTGTACAGAGTGTTGCTGGTAGTAGAATAACAACCCGGTAAAATGCAACGGTTACGCAACGTTAGTGGGCAGGTAATTTATGTTTCGCACACACTGACTCATCCTCGTCCTCTTTTTATCTTACAGTTATTTCTGTGATGCAAGTTGTTTCAATTTCATGGAATTTAACACGTTTAGTTAAGTATTTACTATTTACCTAACGTTGGTAGTAGATACTGACGTACGTACGTAGTTGTGGACGAAATGTCTGATGGTTCCCACTAGCTTTTCGGTAAAGGATTCAAGTGTCCATATGAAGTCCCCAGACCCCTTTAGGTTATAATGAGATTATAGATCTTGGGTCCATAGAAGAATTACATTAGCCTATAAATTGAAACTTCTAAGCATATTTTACCCATTTTTATAAAATATGTATTTTTAATTAATTATTCTGCGAATTGTAAGCGGCGGACAACAATAGTCCATAAGGTTATGATTCTTCGAATCTTCTGCGTGATAATAATAATATCGTGTAAATCAAGTTTGATTCGAAAGCTCGGTTTGAATTCGTAATTACTTGTACAAGCAGGTTAACTAACGAAGCTTAGCCAATTACATACAAATATCGATAAAACTTCGTGTGGCCAAACCAACGCCGTGCCTAAGTGTTTGCACATCGTCTTTGTCCATTACCCGACCACTTAGTCTGACATGAGCCGATAAAAATAGTCCTTTTTGTAGACGAAAACGTTGGCCTTCCAGAAACACTGCGTAATTGAAACCGCCCTGGATCCCATTTGTTCATATGTATCGCAAAACTGACTGTTAACATTTAATGTATCTTTTTACACACATGTACGTACGCTATTTGAATACAAAATATACGAAGCATTCAGCAAAGGAATTTCTTCTGGTTTGATTAGCAAAAAAATAAAATGCAAGTCATGACTTAACTGTAATGTGCATTAGGATAACCTCAAACATACGGTAATATCGATGTAAAATCTTCGCTGGTCTCAGGTGTTGTCGAGGTGATAAATAAGAGTGGACTGTAGTATAGACGCTGGTTTACTTCCAAAATTACAAAAATACAAAAAGTGGCAAAGTGAATAGTCGTTGGGAAATCGGATAAGAACGGTAAGTTTTCGAAAGCTCTATAAACTGTCAGGACTTTGAATACAAAATTGCCATACTTAAATTTGAACAAAGAAATATGAATTATGATTAGATTTATACATTTCGTTGAATATCTTTATTAAAAGATATGCAATTTGAATTAAATTAATTATAATAAAATATTGTTACATTAAATTAAATTATATAATATAAAACTATGGAAACGATTTTTAATACATATGGTAGATTTTTTGCCTAACGAATACAGGATCAAAAATTAGTCCATTTTTGCACGATTCGTAACAATCGAAAAGCACACATGTGTTTTCAATGAGAAGCTCTTAACATTTTGGCAACACATACACATCGCTTATCAAGACGTCTTCAGACGTGGTCAGTTGTTATAGTATATATAGTGCGTCTTGTAAATTATATATTTGCTATTCCTATACCCTTTCTGAAACTATCTCAATGCACCTCCTGGTAAAAAAGCAACAGTCGTGTTAATTAAATGAAACCAATGAAATGAAATGAAAGAATTTATTTCGGACAAAAACACCCATATTATGTTAGTAATGACTTACGGCTAAGTGTGTTAGTAGAAAGTATAATTACAATTTGGAATGGCATGCAGAGACATCCAGTGAATAAGGATAGGGCTGTCCATCCTCTCAATCACCAATCACCTTCAGGAGAGTGTTGGTACTGCCCCGAACACGCTCGCTCAGAGACGCCCCCCAATTCCGCATCACTGCTTGGAAACCGTCGGTTCTCCATGCGGCGAACATCCCCAACGCGCTGCAGCGCCAGGGCAGCCCCAACAACCCCCTGAAGGCGTTATTGTACTGGACGCGCAGAGCACTGTAGGCTTTTTTAGTGTAGTCACTCCACAGGTTGCACGTGTATAGGGTTTGACAATACGTTTTAAACAAGGTAATTTTCACCTCCTTAGAACAGCGTGCAACCTTAGGTTAAAAGCTTATCCTCTATCTAATAGAAATCTCGCTTTACGGTTAAATATATCAGAGGGCGTAATAGGTATTTCCACCCCTTGACGACACCTGACTAGATCTGATAAATTTGTCAAATAATTCCAGGGAGGGCGTTAGATTGCATTGGCCTGCTTTATGGGGAAACAATTTGCTTAAATCTACCCCAAGTACGTTAAGTAGGTTGTAATTTGGTGGATAAATTGGGTTGTCCGCGAGTTACACCCGCGGTGCTTTAAGGACTGTTGGATGCTTTGGAGCAAATTACATTACTAAATCTTTCATTTTGTTGCCTTTTCTTACTTTTTTTAGCATCTTACAGTGAATGTTACAGTGAGTGTTAGTGAATGTATAATCTTTGTCATTATTTTTTTGGGTGAGGTTTTTCATCTCCATATTATCCCGACTATTGCTAAAATGTCATGACAAGGCTTTCAGTCTACCTGCCAGCCACTTTAATATTTTTTTGCACAGACAGACAACATTATTAATGCAACGTCTTTTACCTTGGAAACATTGCATCTGTTCAGAAATAAACATTGTACTTATTTTAACTGCAAATGTAAAACTGTATCGTTAAGATACCGACATTGTAAACCATGGAATGGTTATTAGAGTGAACGATAAGGCTGAGATCTCCGGGAATGATTGCAGCTCGAAATGGAACGAAGCAGATACAAAGTCGCTAAATAAAGAATCGACTGCAATACTTTAAATGCTAACTGATGCTACTATGTTTGTAATGTCGCCGTCTTTTATAGTATTTCAAATATGATAAACTTATTCAAAAAATTCACATTTTATGTTCTCGTTTCTGTTTACACCACATCGCATTTGAATAAAGCTTCTCTTAAAAGTCTATCCCTCTCCATCAGTCTTGTTTTCCCAAAAAACGAGTATCCGTCCGAATAAGCTTATTAATAATACGTCTAAAAATATTCCGTCCAAAGGGTTTTTCAATGGAGGAATTATTTTTTTAAGACCGAGAATTTCTTCCGGCCCGTTAAGGTTTGTTGATAAATATTCATAAGGGGGCCGGGTTTTTAGATTTCCTCGCCTTAATGAATTCGCAGTACAATCGAGGGACATACGTACTTTGAGCTGATTTCTTTCTGCCCGGACCGTTTTTTAGGCGAAATGTTTCTTGTTTTTGTTTCGTGGCCTTTGAAAATGTTTCAAAGCCACGTTAAAAGCAAAGAGAAACATGAATGAAATATGAACATAGTGAATTGAATGAGTTTTTGACAATATGGACTTTAAGACTAAATGGGACCCTAGGCTGTCAAGAAAAAATGTATACCCATGAAAATGACGTTACATAGGAAATCATAAGGAGCCTCTTATTATGAAATTTGATGTGGTTCCCAAATATGTTGGCCAATGTCATTTTCGACCGAGTGTATCTAAACAAGCCTAAATATTACTGATTATGTAAACGCGATACCGACCCCTATACCTTTGTAAACAATTCTTCAATATCGACCACTTTATATTCTTCCCGTATCCACTTAATCACAAATGGAGATTCAAAACAAAACAAAAAAAAGTTGAACAAGCTTAAAGCAAATTTTTGTTTCACACAAGGCGAACTCATTTCGGAACGAACTTTCCCGGAAGCCACGCCCGCTGTCCCCTCTGTAAAACCCTGTTTTATTTATATTTAGACGCGAAGGTGACGCCCTCTAACTTTATTACGAAGATGGATGATTTGTTTTTTTCATTCGTGTCCTGTTGAATCACAACTCCCCCGTTTTTGGGTAATGGATGCTAATAACCTTGTCTGTTTTATGCAAAATTGACTGAAAACTTGGTTTCCTATACATTTTCGATATGAAGCAATGAAATGGCGAAGTTTTTGATCAATTGACCTCGCAAACGAACCTTGGATGCAAATACGTGATGAGTATTCGATTGTTTCGTTTGAAATTGAAATGAGAGCTGCATATAATGATATAACCTCCAAGAACGGTGCAGTAGAGCGGTTGAATCAAACTGTTGTGAACTTTAATCCAAGTATTTGTAAATTATATTAGCCGCTTTCTAGTAGCAGTGTGTGTTATACCATCACTTGCCCGTTCATACACATCTATTATGAATGGATGGAACGTCGCGTTGCCATACCTATTGTGCGGTGAAACTTTGCTCGCATAAACTTTACGATTAGCTGCCTTATTCAGCTTTTATATACCAGCCAGACTGAAAAGGCCTCACGTGTCAAAGCATTACGGCATAAACTTCAACAGAATGCTAATACCCGAGCATTCAAAATTAGAAACGCTTCAAAGGCGGTAGCGGTAGGGGAAGAACTTCAAACGTATTTGAAGTAGCTTTAGTATTTGCGCAATTAGGAAAACAGACCTCTTGCACGCCAATAGTTATGGCCGATTGTCGAGCATGATTGTCAAATGAATTGAGTTTGTACCAGCTGACTGGAATGGTAATGGAATTCAAATTCCCTTTGAATATGACGTATATTTACATTATCTTATAAACGTAGCAGATTATAAATGTGAAACATTTACATGCTCTTGTTACCTTTCAACTTTGAACCGTGTTATAACAGTGCATCGACATTACTTGGTATGCATAAGAATCTTCAATTGACTGATTTTCTTGCTGAATGGGTCAATATGATATAAATCGATTATATGTATATTGCCTTGCAGCTATTAGTCCATCCAGGCAAGTAGCATCCAGGAGGATGCAAATATTCAGATTACACTTTTTATTAACATAAATAGGTACAACAATAACCACGAAGTAAAATGAAGTATGGAGGATTTGGTCACACTTTGACCTGTATCTAAGATAGACTTATAAATATAAACTCCAGGAATAGTCCCAGCTCTGATCTCGCCAGGTGGAAACTTTATTATTTCTGCTTTTATATTTCTACTTCAGTATTTTTTTTCTGTCAGGTAAGCTTCAACAAATATTTATGAACACTTAAGTAACTTTGGAATTTAATAGGGCGTACTTTTAAGTTATTATTATGTACCTACTTGTAGGTATATAGCTAAAAATATGCTAGTTACTTTACTCTTCATGTTCTTATTCAGGGTAGGGTTAAGACTTTAAAGATCATTACTAGGACTTTTTACATGACTACTCGATTGACCGCTTGTTATCACCTTGATTTAAATGTACTAACATTTTACTTTTTTGTCTCCAGGTCTTAGCGGTTCAAAAGCTGATCTCCAGCATCGGCGCGAAGTGTTCGGTTCTAACCTGATCCCGCCGAAGCCGCCCAAAACCTTCCTGACCCTAGTGTGGGAGGCTCTGCAAGACGTGACGCTTATCATTCTGGAGGTGGCCGCCGTTGTATCGCTAGGGTTGAGTTTCTACAAACCGTCCGACGACGATAGTGACATAGGTGAGTTTCAAACTAATGTTATAACTATAACTTTTTGTGATGTGTATGAAGTTATTAATGATGAGTTTGCACGAAAAGTCAGACTGAATGGTGAAGTAAATTATAAACGAAACGTATTTTTAACACTTATAGCAAAGTGCGTTCGACTTGTTATTTTAATAAACACTACTATACTAAAAGTATACGACAAAATTGCTAATATTTTCAATATTTGGTAAAATACTTAGTACTGTTTAATATTTGCATGCAAAATATGACGAGACTTTAATTGATCATCAAAATCTGTTGTCACCTGTTTACTACTCGTTGAAAAAATTAAACGTAACATTTATCTAGAACTAGGATTCCTCTATAGTCGCTTTTCAGTAGAGTGAACATATATTACGTAAAATACCTTCAATGTTAAACGTGTCTGTCAATTCTAATCTTTTTTAATACTAGTCTGTGTAAACGCAGTTCAAATTGTCACGATAAGCACATGTGGCCATGACTTTATTTATTCTTCAGAATATACGACTATCTAAAAGAGTTAACGGCTTTGTAATAGACGAAGTGATTCAGTGGTCGTAATAAATTTCCCGTTTGTCATTTTACAAGTAGGTTATCGACAATTATTTAATATTTAATTTCCTTTCTTTTGTCATTGTTCTTATTGTTCGCCGTATCATCAGTTTTTTCTCATTGACTGTCGTATGATTATACGTACGACATTTCCTAATTTACATTTTGAAATTAATCACTGTCATTATGTCTATCCCATATTTTCCGTACTGTATTGTGTCGAAATCGTTGTAGTATCGACGTGTTCCCCGTTAAAATATTCATCACATTCGCAGTCATGAATAACGGATTGTGTGCTCATGTCCCGTCAGTTTGGGTTAGATTTTAATCCAATTTTATTGCATACTGCGACAATTTAATTGCAATGTTTGTCAATGTTGATTGCATTGCATCATTGCAATCGCTTTAAAAACACGGCCACTGATTGGATTCTGTTCAGTTTTATCACCTGTGTTATATTTTATACTTATTTTTCACTAGAATTTAGATTCCTGTTATGTTTAGTAATTTTTAAAGTAGGTACAGTGGAGCGACGTGTGGGAAATACAGCAGTGTCAGACACAAATCGGTTTGACTACCAGACAGTGCAGACACATGTTGATTTCCGGTTCAGACGAATTCTGTCCGGAACGGAAATTCAACATTGTGTGTTATGCGGAACATCGAAAAACTTCGACTGTAGTGTGCAAGTGCGATTACTGTTGTAGACAATATAATTAATGAATATATTTTCTCTTTTCAATGACTATGTGGATAGACGATCCTGGTAAGAATGAATGTAAAAACACGATTGCTCGTTCCATGTACTCAAGTCAAGGCACTGAAAATGATCACGAACTGCAACTAAATCTCGATCAATTCGATGTTTCTAGGCATTTCTTAACCATGGTGTCTGTCAATGGCCTATCCAGAGACCATGGTAGTAGGGCATGGTTTAGTTGCCTTCAGGTCTTGAGTACTGTGTTTAGATGCACTGTTGTACCCTGTCCTGATTGCTTCACTATTAGTAAACCTTCTAGGTCCTTCTCCCAATAAGGTATAGCAGACTCATCGTTAGAAGTATTTATAACTACTATGATGCTTCTATTCTTATTTGATCTTTCATGTTTAGATCCGTGTTACATTAGATATAGGTCATTTATATTGTCTGTAACATTTCCGAACTCTTCAGTATCCTTCCTATTAATGGTGCTTGTTGCTTCTCCCCTGCTTGTATGCTTTAAGGATGCTATGTTATCTTTATCTGTCCTAATCCCTTGAACCTTTATAAATGTTATAGCATCTCTAGTTACTATCACATTTTCTACATATACTTCTACATCCATTTCATACATTTATAAATCCATGGCCTAGACTAGACAATAAGACAAATGAAATGTGTTATTATAAGTAAGCTACTAGAATAATAGAATCATGTAATGTCAGCCTAGAAACAGAGTAGTATACGAGAGTGCTTAATAGTATCACTGAATATATTAAGGGTGCGGCATTAAAATACTGGTCCATTAACATTAGGCGAAGCTTAAGTATTTACTATATATATTTATAAATGCTACTTAGTTGTGCCCCTCAATTGTTTAGTCTATTTTTATGTCTGAGAATTTTCCTAGCGTAATTCTCGAAATACATTTTATCGCAAAAGTTTTCATCGCCGTATTTAAATAATCGCTTACAGAATCGATAAAATTTGTGTAATTAAAGATGAGACAATTAAGGCAAAAATGAAAAACCTTTATTTTCAAGCATAAGGTATCTTTTCGATTGCCTGTAAGTTATATCTGAAAAGATACGGCGGTGTCGGGATCTACATCAGTGGAATAACCGCTAGGAATAATAAAATCTTCAATTCTGACATTTCTAATTACCCGGCCCTTAAACTGCCACGATCTTGCCACATGAGATCCCATCGGCAGTAACTTTTATTAGGCCAGCATCAATCTTGCTCACCGTAATCCTCGGCTTCGGGGCTCCGTCTTGTTTGCCCTGGTTACAATGAAAATACTTTGATATACCTCCGAATATAGGCATTGTGCCTTTGTGGGCTTTAGGGATTATGAACGAATCCCAAATTTTGCATATTTGTACGTCTTGTGTACTTATACTTCAGCCTTTTCGACTTCTGTAACCAATGAACATAGAGCTGGTTTTCATTTATTACAACTTAAAGTGAAGGTACTCGTGTCCAGAATTAGAAAGAGACGGAAGAATAAACTGACAGATGCGCGTGTGTATTTCATAAGATTACGCATTATCGTATAAATGTTATACCTACTTTATGACTTAAACTTACTTTATTTGCGTGGCTCCTCATCACATTTACATAAATACGCTTGAACCACGAATATTCTTTCAAACAGCTGTCATTTTACTCCTGCTGGTCCTGGATATCAGTATTGATAGATTATATATCTAAAATCAGCTTCGTATTTAGCTAAAACAAATCATCAGGTGATAACCAAAACTCACTAATTGCAAGAATTATAATTAAACAAAAATCAACCTTGTCTCGGTACTAGTACTATTCACTATGGCTATAGGAATAATTAGTGAGTTTTGGTTGTCATCTGACGAAATTTTGATATTTACGTATTGTATTTTCTGGTGTTATTCTCCCTATTTAAATTTACAACCTGTATATGTAGTTAATTGCTAAGTAAACCGTCAATCTCATGGCTGGGTTGATTACAATCGGTCACATCATCGGGCCCACTGAACCGGAGAAAAACTCTGCTGACAACATACAACTATATCCAACGTGCCGTGCGAAATTAAACCATATTACAAAGGCATAATTGCTTAAATGCGAAAGGTCCTTGTATATACGAGGGTTAAATCAAAGGAACTTATTTCCATTGAGGTATTTATTTGAAAATGAATCTTGTTACTGAAAGGTTTAGGTTTTATTTTTATTGGGGTTAATAAAAGTTTTATTGCAGAAGTATTTTATATAGTGTGAACGTTTTCAAAGGCCCGTAACTATTATATTTATAAATAATTGATAAAAATATATGTATTATATACTCTCAGAGAGTACAGAAATTTTTGAATGCCTAGAGAGTTTAGTGTAACAACTTTAAGATATAGTTTACTCACAACATGATTTGACAAGCATCACGGTACTTGTTAAATATTTTGTTGAAGCAAAATAACCTTAGCGTGGGCATTCGTTTTACTAGATCGTTTATAGATTACAATTTTATTTTAAAAGATTAGTATTAAAAGTAGAATAACTTACGGCGTATACCATATTAACGCGTCATTTACGTGAACATGTTTGTATCATTTGGATGGCATTTCCAACTATCTACTGATCCTTCTTTGAATACCTGTGTTCACGAAAATCACACAGAACAAAAGCTTTAACCTTTTGAACGCCAAGAACACCTAAAGTCGTCATTACTAGTCGTGCCCACGGCGCCAAGGACAACTATAGGTGTTATGGCGGATGCTGTCAAAGTAACCTTCACACTTTCGAGTAAGGTTTACATTAGCTCCCTTGCGCCCGGGACCTTGGTGTTTGAGTGATGTTTGTGTTTATGATATAAAGCGTTAAAAAGTTAAATTGTGACTCATTTGTAAATTTTAGCCTCCTATGCCTACCCGGGCTTAGCAATATTCGTCACATTTTATTTGCCTTGAATTTGATCATGATACGCCTTAGGTTTAGAAAACATCCCTAGCAAATAATAACTAATTGTAGTGCTAAGCTTCCTATTCCATAAGAGTGATAGTAATAGACTAAGCATAAGCATCAATATTTCATAAGCACCTATATAATATTGTATATCTATAGAACGCCAAAATTGTCGCTAACGATGTATGAAAATCATTTATGTAGAAATGGAACATCGATATAATATCCGAGTACGTCCTCTGCTTGACGAAAACCTTCTCCAAGGATCCACAATGGCCAACAAATAGAAATAGGCAGCCTAGTATAGTAGGGATTTAATATTTTAGAAACACGCTGCTTAATAGTTGTGTTCGTAAGACTTGTCTCATAACCTGTATGTTACTAAAATGAGCCTAATGTTACAGGACATCTGGACGAGGAGGAGGGGCACTACCAATGGATCGAGGGGCTTGCGATATTAATATCTGTCATAGTCGTCGTTATAGTCACAGCGTTCAACGATTACACGAAAGAGAGACAATTCAGGTGAGATTCTACTATTTTCATATAAGGTGAATGTGGGGAAGGCCGTCTATTAATGAAGACGTCTACAAGCTCTTTCATCGCTTTTAACTTTTACGTTTGTACACATACTGCACCTACAGAAGGTCGGTAGAGCAAAAGGAGGGAAGCTCATTCTTTCTCACTGTGTCTGAGCGACGTAAATATAAAAATATAGATCGGGTCATTCACGACGACACGTGCCTTGATTCGTATTGTCATGGTATTAAAGGTTAGATTTGAACTATACGAGAGTTCTGGCCCTATGACGGTCTTCCCTGCAATACATTTTATATAGCTATCTTATCCACATTGACCTTAAATATTGTCCTCAATTAAGGTCGTCTCCAAACTACGATTTTGAACCATTCCAATCTGGCCCGTTCAAAGGGCGGGAGAGCCGAAGGCCTTGGACCTGTTTTGACCTGCACCAATTTATCTAATATCGAATTTGTGGATATCGGTTGAAAGATTTCTGAGTCCCTTGCTTTAGACACCCATAATCATGACATACTCAACTTTTATAAGCTGCCTATGTTAGTAGTCCTAAACGGCACAAAGTCTGGCCGTCACAAACGAGGATTCTCTTTCACCGCAATGCCTTAGAAAATAAAACATTTATCAAAAAATCCTATAATCATAGCTTTTGTAGCGGCTAAATAAACTCGACGTACCAGAAGTATGTGAGGTAAGAGAAACATAGGTAGTATATTTTGCTCGAGGCAAGAGGAGCAGTATGAGGATTCCTCACAACTACTATAAGTATTTATCTTATCCCAATGTCCCTCTTACCCCATACCTTCCATAAATAACCTGTAAAAAATCTCTAGTGTCCAAGTCGCTATGAAGTAGTTTACACTGTTTCAACTCCATTTTTATTTCCGCAGAGGACTCCAATCACGGATAGAGGGCGAGCACAAATTCGCAGTAATACGCGGCAACGAGGTGAAGCAAGTGCCCATCAGCGAGATCGTGGTCGGCGACGTCTGCCAGATCAAGTATGGCGACCTGCTGCCCGCCGACGGTATTCTCATGCAGAGCAATGACCTCAAGGTAAGATCCAGGGCTATGTGTGAAGCAAGTGCCCATCAGGGAAATCGTAGTCGGCGACGTCTGCCAGTTCAAGTACTGGCGAACTGCTGGCCGCAGACGGTATACTGATGCAGAGAAATGACGTCATGATTTTAATCAGTGGTTCCTATCGCCGGCATATCTTTTTTAATTTTACGGCCCATGCCTATTCGACTTTTACAGACAACGGACCAGTATCCACAACTACCATCCAACTCAAACTAGTTGTTTTCAAAATGATCGACCCAAACATGACAACACATCAAAGAAAACACGCACCTAAATAGAAACGAGCGTCGTCAAATTACAAGTATTCTATTTGTGTTGTCTCGTTCAATTAACGCAGAAGAGTGTTATATTTCTAAGCTAACAGTCTCTTTAATATAACAACGTTTTAATAGGTCCCTTATTTTAGTAATAAAATCGATAACATGGTTAGCCTGACAGTTAAGACGGAGCTACAAGCCAATTCGATCATACACTGACATCAAAATTATATTTGAATGATATATTGGCCTGCTAGAGACCGACCACGCTAAGGCCTTTCCAATGAAGCAGAGATGAGAGTTAACCAACAGCATTGGTTGTAATCTTGCCCACCATGACCTACGGTGCCGAGACATGGACGCTCACCGAGGAGGCTGTGCATAAAGTCCGTGTAGCACAGAGAACCAGGGAGCGCGCCGAGCATGCTCCGCTCCGTCGCCATACCAAGGTGCAAGACGTAGGTTACGCCATTACCAAACTAAAATGGCGTTGGGAGGGAAATGATAACGGCGTAGTGGCCGCTTTCGGATGAAAGAAGCCCCTGGCGTCGCACGCCGTTGGCACGTTGGGTGGACGACATTCGGAAGATTGCGGGTCACTTCTGGATGAGATTAGCTCAGGACCGGGACAAGTAGCGTACTAGAAGAAAGGCCTATATACTCAGCAGTGGGCGATATGATGTTTGCTTGTAATACAGCGGAGCGAAGAAGAGACGTGGATTGTAAATATTCATTGATTGCCGCACGCGCCATCTACGCCTAAGGTTTCATACCAAGATTGCCAAATGCTATGTCAAGTGGAATGTGTATGCATTGTCACTGCTGAGTCGGTGGAAGGTTAGAGTGGTCCTTTTTCCTTGGCATACGTCTCTATATTGATATTTTTTGACACATTTATGACATTAATATACAACAGGTGTAATGGTAAATCATATGAACGTTGATAATATCTATCCTATAAAGTCTAGCCATCGAAACTTTATTGAATTCCGGTCGCTCGTTGCGACGGCACCCTAAATCGATAACGCCTCAAACCCAATAAGTTTTACTTCTCTTATTACTATATGTATAACCTCCTATAATCCGTCCGATTTTCTCTTGGCGATTGTCACCTTTACTAGGCTCAGTAGGTTCTAAGTAAGATACTGATAAGTCGTCGAGCCTCTATACCTTTCAAGCACACACATATATGACCACGTATCACGTTTTACTTTTTAGACCTGTGCTAAAACACGAAAAATCTTGTCAAGACTTTCTCACGTGTAAAAAAATCTAGTATTCGAATGTATAAAGGCTTATCCAATTCCCCATAGCTTAGCCAGCATGTCCTTGCCCTACTAACCGTGCACCACTTTTCACTCCCCTAATTCAATAATACCATCAAAACCCAATAAGCCACCGCAGCCCTTATCGCCAGTATCTCGTATATTAATCGTTTAACAGGTGGCAGTAATGCCTAGCGCTATCACCTATGGCTCGTGCGTCACCGATAAGCGTTATTGGGTTATCGACTGATAAACCAAGCGCTGTGGAATTTTGCATCGTTTCTGGCTTTAGAGCTACACGCCCTTTTAGGATTCCTTAAAGCAAGGTTTCGCTACTCTGTACTTAAGAGCGTGCTCGTGTCGTAGTCGTTTAGCATTAGCTTGTGTGCGAATTTCATCATTATCACATTTACCTAAGAGCTTTTTTAAGTAAGCAGACTTCAAAGTAAAACTAGCAAAGGAGTAAACCTCAGTCTAGTACCCACATAAATACGTACGGTGGCCGCTATGTGACCTAAATCGGGCGTACAACTCCATAATTTCAAAATCAACTAACAGGACTGTTCCATGGGATCTCCATTTTTCGGTGTCCATATGATGACATTCATTTCCAAACCTGCAATATAAACACAAGAAACAGAAGCTGAAACGACATCACGTTAATGCCTCATACAAGAAAATGCTACAACCGAATTTGAATTCTCTTTCAGATAAAAACATGTTAAATGTTCCATGCAAGCATCATAATCGGCTCAGAGCGTGTTGTTCGTTCAGAAACGAATATCCCTTTAGCGTGATCCATAAAGCCCCACTTTATCTTCCTCTAAAAATAGCCATAAAAATCTAAAACCGCATCTTCACCTGCATGCATATTCATTCGGCTTCATGAATATTCGTAACACATAGATTATTCGTTGTCGAATGCTCGCGATCGGTCATGCTCTCAGCCTGGATTTGGACGGATTAAGTTATTTAGGCTGGATGTGGTTGTGTTTAGCTGTGATTTAATTACGGCAATTTTATCATTTTTAATTAAATAAATATTTGGGGACAATCTAACACAGATCGACCTAGCCCCAACCTAGTATTATGAGTACTAGGCGAAGTTGTACATATTGAAATGGATAAATACATAGATAGATAGAAAACGTCCATAATTCAGGAAAAAATATTCGTGATATACACAAAGAAATGCCCTGACTGGGATGGGATCCGGGACCTGCTGCCCTACTACCGGCTTCGCTAGAAGACTAAGCATTACTGATATATGTAGTTATGTTAAAATTTTTGATGTGGATATCTTAATAAACTTCTTATACACGTACGAAAATTATTGAACATTCGTTCATTCATTAACCACGTGTTAACCACAGTTGTGTCCATGACTCCGCCTGCGCAGAATTCGGTCTGAGTATTTTATTTTTTATTCTCTAGGGGGTAGACTTCCAATAAAAAGGATTCGTTTACTTTTCATAGTCTTTCAAATGTCAATGTGACATGACTATTATTGGCCAGTATTATACAAACGTTTAAATCAAGCTTATCCACCTGAATGACATCAATTAGGTAGGTATACGAGTACCTAGTTTAATTAAGAAGTTCTCCCGTCCGACGTACCTATTTATGTTTGGAGCGGCCTGAACAATTCCTTACTTAGAATTAGAAGACCCAGCCGACCTATATAACCTATCTATTGTTAAAACAAACAATAATAATCGAATCTCCACTTAAGAGGGAAGCATACTACGTGATCGTCGATACAAAAGGAGAAAACATTTTTCCACTTCTGAACATTTTCTATTCTCCATGATTTTTTAGTATGTTACTGACACAATGAAAAACTAGGTTTATAGGTTGTCCTTTTTATCCAAATTTGTAAAACAAAAAAATATATTTTAAAGTGAAACTTGTAAACTTAGAATATATTATGCTGAAGCAATCGACATCAAAATCAAAGTGGTTTGTTAAGATTTAGTTAGTGGAAAACTTTTTCTCCCGAAATGGAATTGCATAGAAAAATTATCGTTACTTCGTTAGACTCAAAAAGCTATTCTTCCCTCTTAACGGTATGTCTTGGGTCCCTCTATTCATAAAAACATTAGCATACTCGTATCTTCATTTCTGCTGCTCTGCTACTTAAATTTGTTTCCCTGAAATGTGATATGTGAAGTCTGACGTCACTACTCCAAACAGGCAAACATTCTTCACAAACTAAAACCCATTGCAATTTCAACCTTGGCCCACTGTAAACAAGATCCTTATCCTTGTGGCAAGAATACTTAATATCCTAAAGGACTGACATGCGCAATGCGACATTTTATCACGTAACATTTGTTTTAAGAACTTGTTTAAAAAAATATAGTAGTCGCTAAGGACAGATAAGTTTTGTACAAATAACGGATGTGATAAGGCTTTTGTCGTAATGATAAATATGTAAAAATAAAATATATGGGTCGCAAGGTCTTTAGATTTTGATAAAACGGTTTGAAACCGATTCCGTTTGAAAAAAACTTAAATTCCTCTGTTATTTTGTATGGATTTTGTACCTTAGTTTTTGTTAAATATGTAAACGTATAATTTTTTGGTGGTATTAACCTATCATTCATTGTTGTTGTATGCAACAAAACGGCGGTTGAAATCCTCATAAATGTTTAATGTCGAAACCATATAAGAATCGTAAAGAAGAAAGTGCACGACTGTAAAAACTACACTATCGAGCAATAAATTCTATATTACTTTAAGCCTTGCTCGCTTATGGTTGTCATTTATGTATTTTAACTTATCTTAAACATACACTAGGTGACGAAGATAGTTGACTGATGTTGTGTATAATTTGTGTAATTCTACACAGCACATTAATCTCTAAATGTATCCACCAATCAGACATAGATTATTAAAGTTTAACAATGCGACACAAACTACTCATATAACACAAATTAAAATATCCATCGTTGGTAGCCAAGCAATTCTCTCAGGGGTTGTCAACATCCGAGGTTGTTTTTGAATGACCATTTAATGTTTACCTGTCGATTTCAGAAACATCGTAAGGTAAAAACTCTGATTCCAATAAGGCCTAGTTTCTTCTCTGCCTTGGAAGGTCATATTCACTTAGTCCTTTTCATAAGAATTTAAACCTATTTTCGGTATCATCCTCTTCTTTTCATCCTGTTACCCTCTGCTAGGGTGTAGGGCTCGAACCATTTTCTCCCACTGACTCCTGTCCTGGGCTGCTTGGGTAACCTCTTCCCACCCTATCCCCAATACACCCAACTCTTGCTCCTCGAAACGGCGCCAAGTAGATTTAGGGCGACCATGTTTCCGTAATCCGGACATCTTCCAGGGCAGGGCAACTTGGATAGGCGGGTGTCAGGCTTCCTGAGGTTATGCCGAATCCAATGCCATTTGATAAGGTATCGGAACCCTGGCTGATGACATATATATGTATAAGTGGATGATGTTTTTATGTATATATATTATATCACGTAACTGAGTATGTATTTTTTATGATTACAGATAGACGAATCATCGCTGACAGGCGAATCGGACCATGTCAAAAAGGGAGAAAGTTTTGATCCCATGGTGCTATCCGGGACTCACGTTATGGAAGGTGCGTATAAATTATTAATAACTGGTTAGCATACTGGGTTTTTTATCGAGGGCAGGGGGTCTACTTTAACCTTGCACCAATTTGATGAGCGACAGAGTGGGAGAGCCCGCATTAACGTCAAACACTATGAAAATTTGATGGTGAACCATTTAGTCGGCTCAGAGTTTAGTTAGACGGACTCTTTTGAGAGAAAATCAGAAACTGTAAGAGCATTTTACATATTAAGGACCATGTAGCCGATTTTGCATTTAAAATATTACATTAATATATTAAACAAAGGAACTTTATTTTGTATCATATGCGGTAACCTAAATCACGAACGTACAGCTTCCATTAGTCGTAGATATCCTTATTAAAATTAAAATTATCAGGGATTGAAATATAAGTTATAGCGACTATCTCTTTGAATAATCCCTTCCCATGTAAAATTCCAGGGTCAGGGAAAATGCTGGTCACAGCCGTCGGCGTCAACTCTCAAGCCGGTATCATCTTCACGCTGCTCGGCGCCGCGGTCGAGAGCCAAGACAAGCAGATCAAGCAGATGAAGAAAGGTCAGTGACCATCACTTGATGTAGTATAGACCCGACGGCCGAAAAACGCTACGAGTCGTCCGCCATTTCGTGAAATACAAAATGGTGGTCAAGCGCGCTCAGAGCGTTTTGTGGCGTTAGATGTGGTGCTCTTTCTGATGTTGTCAACTCTGAACCTTGAATTTAAAGAACTACGCTATATGTTAGCAGTGATATTTTTATGTTAAAAAAATTGTTTGTAATAGTTTCGTATGATTATGGTGGTGGTTTAATATTTAATATAAAATACTGGAAATTGCTAAATTGTGAATTAATTAAAAAGATAATAAAAAACATTAAAATTGTCTAAAGAATATATATACAAAATTCTACAGCGGCAGATTAAAATGTCTTCAGAGTTGAATTTACTGTACCTTACCTTAGTAACTTATTTGCAAAACAAAAAAAAAAATTATGGATATACTAAAACTAATATATATTTATCAGAAACAGCACCTCTTTAGCAAAACGCCCTTAAAATATAGCTAGCATTGTCATATTACTTTGCTCATTTTTAAGCCGCATATACATACATTACATATAGCATATTAGCCGTAGCATAGAATAGATGCTTCGAATATAGCCGTATTATACAATAGCGTATTTTGCTATCGCAGTATACTTAGTTTTCCAATACCAGAGATAATACCAGATTCATATTTTTTTAAATACATACTATAAATACCTTGAACACAGTCCTCTAAAAAATAATAGTCTAGGTATTATGCTGAACCTACAGTCTTAAATCTGATTTCCTAAAAATATTATCGCTCTTTTCATTTTTATCAGTGTTGGCCGAAAGTTATTTAGAATTTAAAATGTTGAAAATTAAGCATTACAAATTGAATCGTAAACTGTAACCGTCCGTTACGGATCAATTTGTAATGGTTTCAACATTTTCAATTCTAATTAACTTTCGGCCCACACTGATAAAAATGAAAAGAGCGATAATATTTTTAGGAAATCAGATTTAACTGTAACCGTCCGTTATGGTTTACGGTTCAATTTGTAATGGTTAATTGTCAATATGTTCAATTCTAAATAACGTTCGGCCAACACAGATTTTTATAATATCCTTATTCTCATAATTGGCACACGTCAATTAGTTACAAAATCTATTTTAATATGCACTTGACTCAAATGAAAAGATAGGACATATATCCTAGACTCCTTTATCAATTTTCAAAATATATCATAAACCGGTATTTAATTTCTGATATTGGAAAAAAAAACAACATAGTAACTCGATTATAATAAACTAAAAATCCCATATTTAGTACATTCAAACTTAGACGTTATTTCAAGTGGAAGAAAGTTTATTTCAGGCTAAATGAGCAGGGTGGTGACTTAGCTGCATACCTTAGTATTCCTATTAAGATTTTCGACCCTTACCATCGATCCATCGCACCTTTCGGCCTTCCTAGGAAATGAAATGTGGATGAAACAATATTTTAAATATATTTTAAGCTGAAATTTTAATTTATGATAAAAATTGTCTGCTTTATCAAATAACATGCAGTGTTAAGTATGTAATTTGTTAATATAACGATCGAAATTGGCTTAATTATATTTTTATACAGATTCAGTCTGAAAGCCAAAGTAACTTTAACTACGTCGGTGGCAAACAAGCATACGGCCCGCCTGACGGTAAGCAGTCTCCGTAGCCCATGTACGCCTGCAACTCCAGAGGAGCTACATGCGCGTTGCCGACCCTTAACCCCCCCCCCCCCCCCCTCGTTGAGCTCTGGCAACCTTACTCACCGGCAGGAACACAACACTATGAGTAGGGTCTAGTGATAATTGACTTGAGTAACTAATATCACGATTCTCATTATATATAACAGGCGCGTGTGACAGACGACATGGCAGTACAATTTGAATCCGTCACACGTAAAATTGTGCTCATATTACGCATATCATACTCGCCAAACTATGATTAAAGCATACTAATTGATAAAAAAATGTTTCATCCACATACTGAGATTATTTTATTTATTGATGAATTTAAACCCAAAATTAAAAAAAAGGTTATGGTGAATCCTGTGAACGTTGTCCGTATATATGTTGTGTTAATATTAATAGCCTGAAATGTCTTGTGAAAGCATGGTTTATAAAACATATATCTTGTTATATCGTTGTAGTGAAATAGTAGCCGAATAATTTAAATTATTCAATGATATAAGTAATCTCGTTCAATTCCTATTGTTTAAAAAAATGTATAATACCTTTTTATACATACATTTTGTAAATGCAATCTTAGTCACTACGTTCTTACACTGGAGGCCAATAAAAGTAGCAAAGATATATTTCTTATTATTTAAAAGTGAAATTTGAAGTGACACGTTTTCGTATATATTGAGCCCTTATTTATACTACATAAGGTGCAAAAATATGCGTTAACGTGTTACAGTATAGTGTAAGAACGAGACATGAACCCATTTAGTTCTAGCTCCACAAACATAGTGTGACCCATTCAATGACATCCGACTTTTTTTTTCTCCACCCCCCGAACCCCGGCCTGCTGCACGCCCCTCCATGCGCCGATGACAAAAAACAAAACATACACATTCTGCATCGTGTAACTGTCGTGTTGACTGCATGACGAACAATTATGTCATCAATGTGTATGCTTGTGAACATGACGGATACGGATACGTAGAAGCTAAAAAGCAGCGAAAGGAACAGCGCAAGAGCATTGGCGGCGGTAAGTGATCCTATGCTATGCCGCTTCGTGCCACAATGTTATCTTATGCGGTATTCCAAAATATAGTCGATTAGCCAATCGTGTTACCAGTTGTGAAGCAGAATATAAGGCACAATTTAAAGTCGGTAATTGTAATTAAGCCTTTGAGTCATTTATGTTGACTGATGCCCTAGTCGTTTTAGTACATGAAATAGTAAATATGAGATCCAATCATAGAATGTCATTGTAAATGTAAAACAAAGCGTTGATCAAAATATCCTGAGATTTTTTCGCCTTTTTGGTGACTCGATTGGATCAATCTATTTAGTTAATTTACTTGTTTACTATTTATTTAGTTGCGTTTCAACCATATAAGATAACTTTGTAGTACGCACACCCCACGTACACGAGGTGAGACGTTATTTACAGTCGTCTATGATAGCTTCCAAGCTTAAAGATCTGCCCTTGAGTGTACGTACCTAACACTTCCACTGTAGTTATTAGAAATAAACAACAATGTAACTAACATTACTCACAACCCAATAAATAACATACTTCATAACAGCATTTTAGAATTTTGCATTATCGAGTAGAGCTACTGTAGATAACCCTTATTACTAATTTTTAGTGTATATTTTATTAACATTTTAGTGGTGTTGGTAAAACAAATCTGTAATACGCGCTTTGTAATTTAAATTTTGAAGTAATTTTAAATAGAAACACACACATGACAGCTAATAAAATGTAATATTAAAAGTCACAGTAATTAATTTGTCCCACAGTGTATCTTATATCTTATAGAGACATAATTTTTCACGTGATAATTTCTTATACGAATAATCTTTATTTTCTCGGATCTTTAAAAATGCCATTTTTGATCTTTAACATCGTTTTGATGCTATCCGAAACTCGATTCATGCTGTCATCGATGATTATTTATGATTAATTGATTATATTAACTATAATATTCATGAATGATACTTATACGCGAACTTTGTACTTTCCAATTTATTTACATGCTTATAAATCGAGGCAAATAGAATTAAAATTATATTGCCTATGTAACGAAATTGACTGTACTGTTATCAAGCAAATGGTTGCAAACGATACTCGATGTTGCCTTAATTAAAAAAAAAAATAGCACCACTACATTCGGTGGCAAATATCGAGTCTTATCGAATCCAGAAAGTAACCTAACTTATAATAACAGGCGATGAAGACGTCACCCTACCGGCCTCGGGCAACAGCCACGGCAACCACGCGAGGCCTGACGACAACCACGTGCCCGCTCCGGCCTCCGACAAGCCGGCCCCAGAGTCACACAAGAAGGAGAAGTCGGTGCTGCAGGCCAAGCTCACCAAGCTGGCTATACAGGTAACCTAAATACCTATAAAAACATTGCCTAAATACCAACATTGCCGTTTTGTCGTCTAAATAGTGTTTGGTTTTTAAGTTTATTAAGTAAGTAAGTAAGGTATTTGTAATACGGCCCTTGTTGCCAGATTTAAATTTCAAATAAATAAAATAAATAAGCTCTAGCTGCACGTAAAAGTGAGAATTGCAAAGACTCCGTCTTCATTCGTCGATGTCCGGAGATTAAATATATTTTAGGGACAATCTTACACAGATCCACCTAGCTCCAAATCGAGGCAAGCTTGTACTAAGGGCTGTAAGATTGCTTCCTGTCATAGTTCATATACTGTGATACCACCCTGGACATATACATCGCAGTTACTTAACTGTATTCACTCAGTCTACTATGTTAATCTGAGGACGACCGAAATTTCGAATGCAGAGCACATTTTCTAGCATTATGTTCAGAACGCAGCTTATTGACGTTACGGAAGACGGCCGATGACCTCCGAAATTTGAAGTTCGGCAGCGATCGGCCCTATATATAACATCCGCCGACGGCAGCCAACGGCAATCCTCAAAAATACACCAGAGCGACAAGTTGCACTGTAATTCGATCTTTATTTTTAGAAATAAATTAATGTACAAAAAGTTTAAATAAGAAGTCTTCATTGAAGCACCGCTTAGGCATCCCTGCTCTGTCTAAAAAGGAGCCTAGGCCTCAACAATTAAGTTATAACATTTGGAAGTTAAGTTAACTCTTTTCTAGCAGCAACACTGCTTGGTAATTGTATGTGGCGCTTTAAAAAAATGTCCCACAAATTGGAATCGAATTTACATGACAATTCAAGTTCATATTTAACCCAGATTAAATAATTTCCAGATCGGCTACGCAGGCTCCACGATCGCGGTCCTGACCGTCATCATCCTCGTGATCCAGTTCAGCGTGACGACGTTCGTGACGGAGCAGAAGCCGTGGCGCGCCACGTACATCAACCACTTCGTCAAGCATCTCATCATCGGTGTCACCGTGCTCGTGGTGGCCGTGCCGGAGGGCTTGCCTCTCGCTGTCACTCTCTCGCTCGCCTATTCTGTTAAGGTGAGAAAGAGAAACAATACTTTAAGATTAAGCCGCCATGTCAACTTCGTCAAATATGTCATTATTGGTGTGATAGTGCATTCGTGGTGGCCGTGTCGGAGGGCTTGCCTCTCGCTGTCACGCTATCTCTTGCATATTCTGTTAAGGTGAGAATTCAGTATCTGCAAGTCAAAAGAAAACTTAGGGATGTGCATTGAATAAGTGCCTCTAATGCGGGCTTTATGAATTCGGGATTTAGTATCATGCTTTAATTGCTAAATATTGATGTTGGTTTACGAATCTGACCTATATTTTAACCGCCTTCAAAAAAAGGAAGTTCTCAGTTTGACCCGTATCTTTGTCCGCGATTATTTCGCGTTTGGCTGAACCGATTTGGATGCGGTTTTCAGAAAAGTGTGTCTTACAATCCGGCGAAGGCTTTAATATACATGGATGGTTTGAAAAACAATTGGACCCGGTAGGCAGCGCTGCTATGGGTAGTTATATCGCCAAATTTGATTTTCTGAAACCGATTTGGATTAAATTTTGTGTGTTTATTTAATATCTCCATTTTGACGAACCTACCATTGTTAATATCTCCATTTCTCTCCCAGAAAATGATGAAAGACAACAACTTGGTGCGACACTTGGACGCGTGCGAAACCATGGGCAACGCGACGGCCATCTGCTCCGACAAGACCGGCACCCTCACGACCAACCGCATGACGGTGGTGCAGTCGTACATCTGCGAGAAGCTGTGCAAGGTCACGCCCAACTACCGCGACCTGCCCAGCGACGTGGCCGAGACGCTGGTCGAGGCCATCTCCGTCAACAGCGCCTTCACTTCCCGGATCATGGTGAGTCTCACATCAAACCATGGCCAACGCGACGGCCATCTGCTCCGACAAGACCGGCACCCTCACGACCAACCGCAGTTACCCTAAAGTTCACTCAGATGTAGTTGCATAGAAATTTGAAAAATCCTCGGCTGAGTTACTTAAATTAGCCCGTCGAAACTGGAAGGTAACGCCCAAACTACCTTACCACATATTCTAATAATTGTATTCTTTTTCAGCCTTCACAAGACCCCACCGGCCCTCCCATGCAAGTGGGCAACAAGACAGAATGCGCTCTGCTCGGTTTCGTGCTCGGCCTCGGCCAGAGCTACGAGGCCGTGCGCGAGCGACACACCGAGGAGTCCTTCACGCGCGTCTACACCTTCAACTCTGTGCGGAAGAGCATGTCGACGGTTATCCCTTACAAGGGGGGTTATAGACTGTACACTAAGGGCGCCTCCGAGATTGTCATGAAAAAGTAAGTTGCACCAGTTGTACCACATGCACTTGTTCGTGCTCGGCCTCGGGCAGAGCTACGAGGCCGCGAGCGCCGCACCGAGGAGTTCATCACACGTCTACACCTTCAACTCCAACGAAACAGCATGTCGACGGTTATCTCTTACAAGGAGGGTTATAGACTAAGGGTGCCTCCGAGATTGTCATGAACCACATGTACTAGTTCGTGCTCGGCCTCGTTCAGAGCTACGAGGCCACACCGAGGAGTCCTTCTGTCTACACCTTCAACTCTGTGCGCAAGAGCATGACAACGGTAATTCCGTAGAAGGGAGGCTATAGGCTTAGGCTGTACACTAAGGGCGCCTCGGAGTTTGTTATGAAAAAATAAGTTTGTTCGTACTCGGCCTTGGCCAGAGTTACGAGGCCGAAATTAAGCACATAAAAAAACCCTAAATGTCTTTTAGGACTTTAGTAATATAAAGGATCATTGCCACAAATTATCAACAAGTGCCATAAAATTTTACAACTTATCACAAAGTACCATATTTCATTCTAGATGCTCATTCATTTACGGACACGAAGGGCGTTTAGAAAAGTTCACGCGAGACATGCAGGAACGATTGGTTCGGCAAGTCATCGAGCCGATGGCATGCGACGGCTTGAGAACCATCTCCGTCGCGTATAGGGACTTTGTTCCCGGCAAGGCTGAGATTAACCAGGTAAGATTAAAAAACGTAAAATTTTGCTGAATAATAAATAATAAATAAATAAATAATATGGTACGATCGAAATTTATCCCAGCCTTTATTGTAATGTTTTGTTTTGCTACAGGTACACATAGACCAAGAACCAAACTGGGACGACGAAGACAACATTGTGAACAACCTAACCTGCCTCTGCGTAGTCGGTATCGAGGATCCTGTTAGGCCAGAGGTAAGCGAAGGTTATATTCCAGTTGGAGAGTTAAATATTAAATATTATACGACATTATTACACAAATTGACTAAGTCCCACAGTAAGCTCAATAAGGCTTGTGTTGAGGGTACTCAATAAGGGTTGTGTTGAGAGTTAATAATGAATTGTACGTGTTTTTTTTTAGGGAAGGATTTATTCCGGCGTTATGAATAAGTCTCGTCTAAAATATCAGGAGCAAAATATATATTTAATCTTGTTTACTTCAAGTAATCAATTATTTTCGATTAATTATTATGTGATTTCACGTTCTAAGTGCTCCCTTAAAAGGCAATGCAACATGCCGACAAACACCCGTTGAAGTTGAAATCGCGACACGAAAATGCAGATGGATAGGGGAAACGAATAATGCAACCATCGCTTCCGGTTGGAAACCACCGGACGGAAGCCGTGGCTCCGGGTGTCCTGTACACTTGGCGAAATTTAGATCGTTATATCGATTCTAAAATTAAATAGAAATTATAGCCAATACTGTTCTTTGTATCTTTAGGCATTTAAATTAAATGAAACAAACAATTTGTACATTTTCAGATAGTTAATTTATTGCTTACCCGACCAAATACAAAACCGCCTGGAACTGTCACTGAACGACCTGACTTTAACCTACATTATTTGATCATGTAATGTTTTCAGCTACCCTCAACAGGCTTAAGGAGCCATTTGAGGGCTGATTTTGTTTACTTTTATTTAAATACCGAAAGATACAGAGCATAGTGACATTACCATTACTTCATTCTAACATCACATTATAATTCATGTGATATCGTCAAGTTATGTGGCCAACACAGAGTTGAGAGCACTGGTCCTTCATGTTATTTATATTTATTAATTTCTAGGTACCAGAAGCTATCCGAAAGTGCCAGAAGGCGGGCATTACGGTCCGCATGGTGACGGGCGACAACGTCAACACGGCGCGCTCCATCGCTATTAAGTGCGGCATACTGAAGCCGACTGATGATTTCCTTATTTTGGAGGGCAAAGAGTTCAATAGGCGGATCAGGGATGCTAATGGCGAGGTAGGTACTTTAGTGCCGTAAGTGTCACAACTTATCTAAAAATGCCAGAAGGCATCACGGTTAGCATGGTGACGGGCGGCAAGTTATCTGCATGTGCTAGTCGAGTACTATATGAATTAAAATGTGAATTCTATCGACATTAAGATAAATAACGACCATAATGTCGTAAGTTATTGGTAAGTGCTATTGGTAGATGTTATCTGAAAGTGCCAGAAGGTCATTACAGTACGATAAAGTGAACTCAATCGGCAAGTGTAACTGCGGATTTACACTCGCGGCTCACGGCTAGGCTCGCGGCTCTTCTCGTATCTCGGCCACAGCTCGTAAGCTTATCGAGTTAATATATATACATACACTCTCGGCTCGCGGCTCTTCTCGTGTCTCGGCCACAGCTCATAAGCTCCTCAAGCTAATGTATACACTCTCGGTTCGCGGTTCGTCTCGTGTCTCGGCCACATCCCGTAAGCTTGTCGTCAAGCTCACCATACTTATTAACCTATCGAATGAGCTAATGGTTTTACGGATACTGGAAAGCGATATAATGTAAATGTACTACATACCTATACGAGGCCTGGATGTTAGTGAGATGACGATATGAGTTGTGCTGGTGTCCGACTTTATTACCTACATATAACATGAGTATCACATGATTATCCACCTGGTTTCTTGAGCTTAATAGTCGCCTCCAAACCTCCCCTTATAGCGACCCCATTCCTGACACAAAGTTTACCTTAAGTTCATATTAGCCTCACTGGATCACTGTTCACTCTGAGTACTGATAACGTTGGTCACAATATACCAGAGGCATATCATTATATCAATATCAAATATCAAATATCAAACATTTATTCAGCAAATAGGCCACAGGGGCACTTTTACATGTCCATTTTTACAAACAATAAATTAAAAAAAAAAACAATTACAAATATCGAATCTATGAAATAATAAATACTTTATTAGAGATGTATACTGTCTCTAAATGTCAAATTACACAAAAAAAAACTATGATAAAAAAATAAAACCATAAAATACTAAAATTCTTTAGAGATGTATAAGTCTCTAAGTGTCAGAGATAAAATATAAAAAATATATTAAATTATCCTTAGAGATGTAGGTACGATGGTACTTAGGTGCGATGTACATTATTCTAATAACACCATAAGAACGTTCTTGACTTGATCTAAAAGCAAGTATCACTGCGGCGTCGATCTGTTCGCACACAACCTTCTTTTTCCTACTGTCGTTCTCATCTACCCTCTCAACTTCCCTCAAAAAATCCCAATAACCTAGAAGCGGTTACATAAGTTAAACGTGACTACTAGCGCCATCTACTCCATGACGTTGGCAAATATTAGCTGGTTCGCAATACGTTCGCGACAAAGCTCCTCGAGCTACTGTATAAACTCTCGGCTCGCGGCTCGTCTCGTGTCTCGCCAAGCTCGTCGAGCTAATTGATTTTAAATACAAGCGCCACGGTTTAAGGTTTGTAACCGAAAAGCAGAACGCGAATGCAAACAGCAAGCGCGCGTCCCCCGCGAGCCCCTTTGACTAGTGCTCAAAAACCGGTCCGGCTGCGAGCCCGGCGAGCGGCGACCCGAGCCACGAGTCCACCGTTTACATACGCGTCTCGTGACTCGGCTCGCCACTCGCACGCGAATGTAAATGCGCCATAAGAGCATTTAGAATTAAAGGCGTTCTTTAGGTGGATTCGAAATACTAATAAAGAGATTTTTTACTGTACCAGCCTTAATGTATCCATTTTTGTTGGCAGGTCCAGCAGCACCTACTAGACAAAGTGTGGCCCAAGCTGCGAGTGCTGGCGCGCTCGTCGCCCACGGACAAGTACACGCTGGTGAAGGGCATGATCGACTCCAAGTGCCAGGAGACGCGCGAGGTGGTGGCGGTCACCGGCGACGGCACCAACGACGGCCCGGCGCTCAAGAAGGCCGACGTGGGCTTCGCTATGGTACGTCCGGGTATGCTCGTCCCCACGGACAAGTACACGCTGGTGAAGGGCATGATCGACTCCAAGTGCCAGGAGACGCGCGAGGTGGTGGCGGTCACCGGCGACGGCACCAACGACGGCCCGGCGCTCAAGAAGGCCGACGTGGGCTTCGCTATGGTACGTCCGGGTATGCTCGTCCCCACGGACAAGTACACGCTGGTGAAGGGCATGATCGACTCCAAGTGCCAGGAGACGCGCGAGGTGGTGGCGGTCACCGGCGACGGCACCAACGACGGCCCGGCGCTCAAGAAGGCCGACGTGGGCTTCGCTATGGTACGTCCGGGTATGCTCGTCCCCACGGACAAGTACACGCTGGTGAAGGGCATGATCGACTCCAAGTGCCAGGAGACGCGCGAGGTGGTGGCGGTCACCGGCGACGGCACCAACGACGGCCCGGCGCTCAAGAAGGCCGACGTGGGCTTCGCTATGGTACGTCCGGGTATGCTCGTCCCCACGGACAAGTACACGCTGGTGAAGGGCATGATCGACTCCAAGTGCCAGGAGACGCGCGAGGTGGTGGCGGTCACCGGCGACGGCACCAACGACGGCCCGGCGCTCAAGAAGGCCGACGTGGGCTTCGCTATGGTACGTCCGGGTATGCTCGTCCCCACGGACAAGTACACGCTGGTGAAGGGCATGATCGACTCCAAGTGCCAGGAGACGCGCGAGGTGGTGGCGGTCACCGGCGACGGCACCAACGACGGCCCGGCGCTCAAGAAGGCCGACGTGGGCTTCGCTATGGTACGTCCGGGTATGCTCGTCCCCACGGACAAGTACACGCTGGTGAAGGGCATGATCGACTCCAAGTGCCAGGAGACGCGCGAGGTGGTGGCGGTCACCGGCGACGGCACCAACGACGGCCCGGCGCTCAAGAAGGCCGACGTGGGCTTCGCTATGGTACGTCCGGGTATGCTCGTCCCCACGGACAAGTACACGCTGGTGAAGGGCATGATCGACTCCAAGTGCCAGGAGACGCGCGAGGTGGTGGCGGTCACCGGCGACGGCACCAACGACGGCCCGGCGCTCAAGAAGGCCGACGTGGGCTTCGCTATGGTACGTCCGGGTATGCTCGTCCCCACGGACAAGTACACGCTGGTGAAGGGCATGTAACTCCCCCGGGAACAATACATGCCTTTGTCCTTAAGTATACCTGCATGAAATAAGGTCGTTTTCGAGCAAGTACGATGAAAAATGGTTTTAAGTAAATATTTAATATTTTTTCCCAGGGTATCGCCGGTACCGACGTAGCGAAAGAAGCGTCCGACATCATCCTCACGGACGACAACTTCTCGTCGATCGTGAAGGCTGTGATGTGGGGCCGCAACGTGTACGACTCCATCGCCAAGTTCCTGCAGTTCCAGCTCACCGTCAACGTGGTGGCCGTCATTGTGGCGTTCATCGGCGCTTGTGCGATACAGGACAGTCCTCTTAAGGTGTGTTATGGTGTTATGGAGTTTGGTGGACCAAGAGCAGGGCGAGTTGATATCGCCGGAGGCCTAAAAATTGTAGCTCCAGGGAAGGGGAATTGCTAATAATTACAAGCAGAAGGAGTTGAAGATAGAGTTCCGGTTAATCCGGTTATAATATTAGCTGAAAATTGTGAGCATTAAATTTTTCGCTCGTCGCAACATCTATTGTCAAGAAGCAGTACTGATAATTCGACTACGAAAATAATAAGCGTTTTGGTACCAAAACTGATATATCGAGTGAAAACTCTATGTACTTTTTTCTCTATAGTATAAGTATAACTCCAGAGGAGTAACATGCGCGTTGCCGACCCTAACACTCCGCACCCTCGTTGAGCTCTGGCAACCTTACTCACCGGCAGGAACACCATACTATGAGTAGGGTCTAGTATTTGGTTGCGGATTTCTGTAAGGGGGTACTTCCCCAGTTGGGCTCTGCTCTA
The DNA here is from genome assembly GCF_033807575.1 of Cydia pomonella. Taxonomy (NCBI): domain Eukaryota; kingdom Metazoa; phylum Arthropoda; class Insecta; order Lepidoptera; family Tortricidae; genus Cydia; species Cydia pomonella. Next base: position 9,556,610 of record NC_084725.1, on the reverse strand, counting down.
GATATGGAATGACATCCGCTGTACTGTGCCCTACACCACAAAGCGAGATGACATTCACAATGCCCATACCTCTCTTTTGGACGTAGTTTAAGGACATATCCGGTTCCAAAGTGATGCTGAGATATCCACTCCCCAAGTCTGGTATTCGGAAATGATTAAGATTATATAGACCAAAAGACTTCTAAAAGGTCAGTCATATGTCATAGGAGTAGAACGCCCTGCCCGAGTCTGTTTCCGCATGAGTACAATCTGGGTTTCTTCAAGGCTAGAGTAAATAGGTATCATAGGTAAGCGTGCTCCACCGTAGACCGCATCATCACTTACCATCAGGTGTAAACTCCATAGAAAAAAAATACTGACTTTAACTGACACTTTTATTTTGTCGAACACGCCGGTTATGTTTGTTAATATATTTAAAATTGAATGTGAATGGTCATCGCATGGTGTTCCAGGCTGTGCAAATGTTGTGGGTGAACCTGATCATGGACACGCTGGCGTCGCTGGCGCTGGCCACGGAGATGCCGACGCCGGACCTGCTGCAGCGCAAGCCCTACGGCCGCACCAAGCCGCTCATCTCCCGCACCATGATGAAGAACATCCTCGGCCAGGCCATCTACCAGCTGTTCATCATCTTCTCGCTGCTCTTCGTTGGTCAGTATTACTCTTATTATACTCGGGTTATAACATTTTTAGGGTTCCGTACCTCGAAAGGAAAAAACGGAACCCTTATAGGATCACTTCCTTGTCGGCCGTCTGTCTGTCAAGACCCTTTTTCTCAGGAACGCGTGGAGGTATCAAGCTGGAATTTATATCAAATACTCAGGTCTACTGTCCCTTGGAGCTGTGAAAAAATCAAACTTCTAAGCCAACGCAATCAAAGGATACAGCCGTTTTTTGCCGCAAATTTGCACAAATCTTCTACACTCGCAAGGGAATCAAAACCTACAGGGTACTTCCCGTGAACTCAGAATCTTGAAATTTGGTACAAAACAACGTCTTATAGCACAGATAAAGGAAAAATTACGAAAATCGTAAAATCTAGCTTTTATAACTAACAACTCAACCTAAAGAGAGTTTAAAATAGTACATTACGATACAAGTGCGAAAAATAGGAAATTCGAAACGAGTGACGATAAATTAAAACACGACCGAAGGGAGTGTTTTAAATCGACACGAGTTGCGAATTACCTATTCGCACATGTATCGTACAACGTTTTACAGTACATATGGCCCTTTAAATGTTCGACACAGTAACGTAATATGCTACTTCTCGCACTAGTGCTATAAAGTAGCCCCATATGTACTGTAAAAGTCTTCTTCTATGGATATATTAGACTTCAGACTTGCTAGGACTGGTTGCGTTCTCGCGCGATTCCATACATCTAGCGCGACTTCAAGTTTGATAACCATAAAAGAAGACTTATTAAGCTCTCTTTAAGTTGAGTTGTTAGTTATAAAGCTTTATATAAAGCTAAAAGGGGAACAAATCTTATTATATTATGTATAAATACAAGTGATGGACGAACTTAGAGTCAGACCAAGCTAAGTTGGCAGCGATTTTGATAGCCCAGTCTGTGCAAGTGTTAAGTAAACGTCATAATTTCATAGAAGTTTGACGTTTAAAATAACACTTGCACTGTCTGGGCTGTCACAATCACTGCCAACTTGGTCTGAGTAATGCTGAACGTAACAAAACAGAAATTGAATCATGCGAAAGTCTTGTTCGTGCGTAGCCAAATTATTACTATGGATAGTATAGCAAACCAATCTGACGACCGGGGGCGGACAACTTCTCATTCGCGCTTACGTGGTCACGTGTTACAGGCGTTTCAATCGTCGAGTGCGAGCGTCAGACTTTAACTCTCATTTCTGACCTTTGTGTTGCTTAAATACCATGAGTCCTATATAGACATTTGATCCTCAGGAAAATCAAGATCGTTTTACATTATTTACAAAAAACTGTCAAGTAGCCAATTCAGCATTCGCATTTAAAGACGCGACGTTACAATTGTCACAAGTGACTATGATGTAACAAATACATTGCTGCTCAAAAAATCAAAAATTAATGATGCTCTGGCAGTTAAGACTAAATTTAAATCAATTAATAGTTTAAAAAACACTAGAAAAACACGCTTATGATACGATATTCCATCATGGAATACTAGTGCCTATCTTTCAGCTTTATCATCAGACCTTGAAACCTAATCGTGGTCAAAGTTCATTACAAGACTTTTCTTACAAATCCAAACACAGCTATGATACGATGTTCCATCATGAAGTTCCAGTTCATATCTTCCGGCTCCATCATCAGATCAGTTTGACAGTACCATATTATTGTATTGTCATCAGAACTGCACACAGCTGCCAATTTTCATGACGCTGCGATCCTTGGAAGATGGTTAAATTAGTTACCTTAGATTCCATTACTTAGTTACATACAGGTCGACCTAATAAAAGCGTGTTAAAAATCTTTCAGAATAGTTTTATGGCACTAAATCCTGTCTAGTTTAAGCTGTTATATAAAAAATACAAATTTTATGTTGTCTGAGTATTCATAATGCAAGCCTTCTTGAGCTTACTGTGGGGCTTAGTCAATTTGTGTAAGAATGTCCAATATTCCTAATATTGCTAATGTTGTTTACGTTTTTATCGTGCCATATTTAAAAAAAACCGTTTATCTTCCAGGTGACCGCATCCTCAACATCCCATCAGGCCGCGGCAAGCAGCTCAACACGGAGCCCACGCAGCACTTCACGATCATCTTCAACACGTTCGTCATGATGACCCTGTTCAACGAGATCAACGCGCGCAAGATCCACGGCCAGAGGAATGTGTTCCAGGGGCTCTTCACTAACCCCATCTTCTACTCTATATGGATCGGCACTGCGTTGTCGCAGGTATATATTTTCCTTCATGTAGACAGAAAAGCTACAGTATATTTACTGCCATCTTTCGATTATTAAAAGTTTAAGAACGCCATTTGACATTGATTCTGATCTACATACATACTAACAGGACAAGTTAAATAAAAGCTTTTAACTTTTTGAACGCTTTATGTCATTAACACAAACATCACTCACACGCCAAGCTCCCGGGCGCAAGGGAGCTAATGTAAACCTTACTTAAAAAGTGTGCAGGTTACTTTGACAGCGTCCGCCATAACACCTATAGTTGTCCTTGGCGCTGTGGGCACGACTAGTAACGACGCTTTTAGGTGTTAATTAAAACAACGTCTCTTGTCTAAAGTAAAAGTAAACACATATACATATTGTTCCCAGGTGGTGATAATCCAGTTCGGCGGCATGGCGTTCAGCACGGCGGGGCTGTCGATAGACCAGTGGCTGTGGTGCCTGTTCTTCGGCGCCGGCACGCTCGTGTGGGGGCAGCTCGTCACCTCAGTACCCACTAGGAAGATTCCCAAGAAACTTTCGTGAGTGGTTTTGTATAGTTTAGGAGCTGTTTATAAACTTATTTAGGCCCTCAGCACACGGAGCGTAAGAGATACGTGAGCGCTACGAACACGTACAACTTCAAACAAGTCCGCACACGAAGCGTCGTCGTAGCGTAGTGTGTGAGATTTCTGTCGTCTTTACGACAGGCGTGGCGTAATACACACGTAAAAAACAAAACTTGACATAATCAAATACTAAAAAATCTTTTTCATCTGACAAGAAAGTAAGATCGTCGATATATCTGCCGAAGACATCTGATTACATTACCAGCCAGCGATTACATGATTTCAACTAATAAGATTTCACTTATAAAACGATTACGCTTACGCGACGCTTGGTGCCCAGAACTCTACGCGTCTCGTACTCGTAACGTTCTTACGGTACGCTTACGTTGAGGGCTTTAGGCGGCGTCAGAACTTACGTGAGACGGCGTCAGTTTGGATACAGAAGAATCATTAATTTAATCGTTTCGATCAAATGACTCAATGTATTGGAAAAAGAGATTAATGAGCTATTTATATATAATGATAGAATCAATAGAAGAGGTCAATTCGTAGCTTTGTATTAAGTTCAGTCTCGTATATTTGAATTCTCCCTTTTGTATAGCGAAAAATAGTCATACATAAATTACATAATATACATATATGGGTGTCTTATGGGTAGTATAATTAGTATACAAACCAAAGTCCTTAATTACCTATGTATTTTTTTTAATTCATCTATTGATTAAAAATAAAATAATGGTGTCATAAAGTATTTCATGGGAGATGAAGTGTTTTTCATAGTAAGTATCTGTACGATCCGTTCCCTATGTGGCCGTGCCGCAGATGGGGCCGAGGCCAGCCGGACCCGTCCACCATCCAGCCGGGGCCGGACTACGACTCGGACCTGGACAAGAAGCCGCGCGCCGGACAGATCCTGTGGATCCGCGGCCTCACGCGCCTCCAGACGCAGGTACGCGCCGCCGCGGGGGCCTGCGGGGGGGAGCTGCAGGGGGGGGGGGGCAGAGGGGGGGGGGGGGCGAGGATAACGGACTGTACGAATAGCCCTTTACGAAACTGACGCATATTTCACCACACTAACACTGGGGTTGACAACTGCCAAAGATTTGCATAGCTTGCCTCTGCCTCTAGTTCTGTTCTATGAGATTTGGTTTAAAGGTCTCGAATCCAGGACATTTTTTTTTTTATACCAAAAAATACAAAATTCTAGGGATTACCAAGGTAAGCTATGCTGGCGCCATCTATTAAATACTTCGACCCATTTTCGGGTCTATAAGTAACGACAGTCAAAATTTACTTCACTATGTTTGACGAATTTTCATTATCAAGTGACAATTACCACAAGCAAACTGCAGAGTTAACTAAAATCCACAAATGAGCTAAATAGTCCTAAACATTCGGCATGACACAATTATACTGAAACCCGAGTTGCTACTACAAACAACTCTTTCATTGAGAATCATATTGAAAATATTGTTTAAGCCTTTTCTTAATATAATTCGTAATTATATACCATTTTACAACCAAAACTTTAACGCATCAAAAGGTGGTATTTTTTATTGTTTAGTGACTCATTTTTGAACAGAGTAATAATTTGTTTTAAATAGTAAAGTCCGATATTTTCGTCCTAGCTTTACAAAATTAGTTCAACAAGCTTATATACATATTTTATTAAAGAATTTTTCATTTGTAATTAGTAAATTATTAAATGCGTTTATAATCAATAACGCATAAGTATATTTTACTTTTTCTTAGTTAGAAAATATTTTTAGTAAATAGTGTTATACTAACGTTGTAAATATTTGATTTTTATACAAAACTTGTTGAATTAATCAGGGGATCTGTGTTGCATTTTACGTGAAAATGTCATGGGTTTTAAATGACATTTTACATGTGCAATGGGTGATATAGGCACACTCCACAGTATGGGATCAATGTTGGTATATATCTATATATATATATCTCGGTCAAAGATCTGTCTTTGATCGTCATTGGGTACACTTACATCTTACTCAAGTCTGAGCTAAAGTCGACCATATTCTAATTGGCATAAAATCTAAATTGGCTTTAGCTCAGATTTGAAAGTCTTTCTGCGTCTCTTAGTCAATATTTTGACTCCTGGACGCAGATATTTCTAACGCCTTACTGCAAATAAAAAAGCTACTTATACATATTTATATATGGTTGTTATTTGCACATAGACGTTGCTGGTTCAAGAATCACATCATAACTTTGGTTGTGAATTAAAGACTGAATTAAAATAAAATTGTTGTGATGCTATTCTTGCATATTTAATAAAATTAGGGTATTTATTATTGCACCAGCCTCGTCAGTATTTTGAGCTATAACGATGTGCTTGCGCAATAATTCAATATATATTCTATATGGAATTTAATTAAAATCAGTATATATATGAGAAACAGAATATACATAGGAGTGGCAGAATATGTTCGTGCTTAAAAAGAGGGATAAGTTGTGAGTTTACAGCTGTTATATAAAGTAGATGAAGCCAACAGGTCAACACTGCGGATACGTTGGGCATCCTAACGCTAAGTTACCGTTATATTCTCCATTTATATATACTTTTACTATTTTTGCATACAAACCGAATAATACCACCATTATCAATATACTATGCATCCGTATATAGCATATATCGTCATAGAAACAAATAGTTACCGAATTATTTCTACACATTTTTGTTGGAGCAGTAAGCCGGAGTCACTAGAATTTGAATAAAGAAAAAACCAACACAGTAAATTCTAAATTCAAACTTTCAATGTTATACGTTTCGTTATTTTGTTTTTATTTATTTTACGTTATTATCACTCTCATTTAACTCTTTTGTTTCATTCTCCTATACTTCTGTTCTTTTTCGACATTTATTATATTTTATTTATACCTACACAGAGAAACACTTTACAAAGTAATATACAGTAGTAACGCTATATTATGTTTTGGCCCATTTATAAACGTAGTTTGATTTGCTCGATCGCTAATTAAAAATAATCAAATAAAATAAAAACATAAAAATATATAAATTGGCAACCGAGCAATACTTGTATTAGATTTTATTTTTCAAAAATCTATTTTCATTATTAACCCCAGTGCCTGGTTTCATGACATATTTTTTATCTACCCCCTTTACTCTCTCTTTCGGCTATTCTTCGAGGGGTGGACATATATAATATAATATATATAATATGATATCTGTATGTATTGGTATGTATTATGTCATGGTACCGGGCGGTAGTACCGCGCATGATTCCTACCGCCTTGACGCTTCCCGTTCTCTCTAGTACATTGGTTTACTATAATTATATCTGAGTTGACTGAACCCCACTGTACCTATTGGCATGCGTAGCTGTGACGATGTTACTTATCCCTCGTGCCCAAACAGTTAATATGACTTTATACCTAGATCACTCAACACCACATCGCGGTATGAATATGACTGTCTCTTTCTCTATCTTTTATTTTACTCTAAGTCATACTGACTGTTTGTTTTTTTTTAAGTTTTATTTTCTGTTTTTATTTTTGTCTGTTTTTTATTTTGATTTGAGGATAGTGTTTTGCTTGTGAAGCCACCGCCACCGCCTTCCGCCGGCCCCGGCCCGGCCGCGACTAACGTTGAACACGCAGTAACGATTCATTTATACCTACATCCCACTATTATTATTATTTTGTCAATATTTTCCGTATTTGAGTTACTGCAATGAACGTTTTATTTGAGTGTGGCGTGGATACTTGAACCTTAGAGCATGCCGGTTGCTCACTAACAGCGTAACAGTCGGTCGACCTTTCCTTTGCCGTTGTGTTGTTGTCAATGTTTTTGTGTTTTTGTTTTGTTTTTGTTTTGTTTGTTTGTTTGTGTGTGCTCCCGAGCCGTGTTCAGTGCTCCTCAGGTGGGTCAAGCGTCAAGTCGTGAGTAGTGCCTTGGCCGCTGGCGTTGCCTCCATGTTTATTTGCCTCAGTTAGGCTTGATGTAGTGTCGTATGTGTACTAGGGGCGGCGTCGCAGCGCGGTGAGTACTTAGAACCGTAACCACCAGTGGTTCTGTGTAGCTTTCTTACATTTTCTTTGTATTTTTTTTTTGTAAAGATACAGTTGTGCAAATACCAGTAATTAAGCTTGTTGATCGCATTTGATACGCTTTGCTATCATAAGAAATAAGCTTGTGTGTTCGAAATTTAATATTTACACAATTGTATGTAATAAACGAGAAAAACGTTTCGTATCCTTGGCTCCTAATACTAGAAAATTAAAAAAAAACGCATGTTAGTTGTTCCTAGCGTAAGTACCGTCGTCAAAAATGATGCGAGCCACGATAAGTGGATGAATTAACCCTGCGGCGTTCAAACATCGTTCAACCCTCCCGTCCAATAGGCTCCTCGTCGGTAGGCGTAGTTCCCGACCAGGGTAGCTAGAGGCCTCGAAAGCTCCCGAATCGTTTATTTCCATTTATATTTATTTATTTCAGTTCATTCGGCACTCTTCGGTCATATTCGTATCACGTGACACGGCTGAGGCCCTACACGCATCAACACGATACACATTCCGTTTTTTTGGTTGTTTTCATACAGGTTGTTATACCGTGTTGGCCTGCTTGCGAGGACTGGTGTGGGACATGAATTGTAAACTTATTAACTGTTCTCTTCACTAATACATACCACATACCCGACCGAGGACCGTGACGTCATTGCTTTTAAATAAACATTAGTTACGTAACTGGTCATTTCTGGGTTATTTTTTTTTATTTGGTTTGAGTTAGTGCTTAGAATATTAAACAGATTATTTCTAAGAAACCAGAGAAATCTACGAATGTGTTAAAATAAAATTGCTGCTAAAGTGGTGGATTTATTGCACATAAAACGATATTTCAATTTTAGAAATTACATTGAATAAAATTGATATTGGTAGAAAAAAAAGCATTTAGCTTTATGTTAGATTGTGCTGTTTAAAATTTTATCTAGCTAGTAGTCACACAATATTATCTAAAAGTATTAGAAAGACTACGGTAAGATGTTTCACCGTGTGTGGAAAGTTGCACTAATTTTAACATTATTAGTTATGACAAAGTTACGTTTGTCAGTCTGTTAATTGTGCGTAGCGTAACTTGCACTTAGTTTGCAAAAACAAGATTTTAGAATCAAATATTTTTTTATATACTGTGCTCGCCCTTAGAAATATGGCCAAAGGTGCCTAGCTTTTCAAAAAGATTGCATATATTCGAGAAATTTCGACCGGCTCCGGCGTGATCCGGGGGGCCCGGTGGATATGGCGTCTGCCGCGAATGCAGAAGACGCCGGTTCGATCCCATTCGATTCGGGCACCGGAGGTATCGGTCACTTTCTTTCGTATATGACATCTATTTCAGTTTACAAAAACCGTTGTTTAAAAGCGATGACGTTCGGAGCGCTATTAGCGGCCAGCGGCCAGCGGTCGCGGTGATGTCCTAACCGCGCTCATGAATAGGACGGTGTCGAATGGCCCGGGGAGCGAGACCGTTGTTGTTGGCAACCGCGGCCCGTGCTCGAGACCGAGGTGTAGGGGCGGCGGCGGCGCGGCGCGGCTCCCCGCCGGCGGCGCGCGCTCACGGTACCTAGCTAGTAGCGTAGCGCTGCGACACTCTGCCGCTCCGGCCTCGCCCGGCCTTCTATACCCGTCCCCGCGCTCTTTCATTGTTTCTGGGACCAGGTGAGACGCCCATTAACAATTTTAGGATTTAGATTCTTCCCGAGCAGAGTGTCGTAGACTTCACCTAGTTCTCCATAGCTCTGTCGTCTGTTATGCATCCCCCCCCCCACTTTCCGGTAGTGTGTCCCGCGTGTGGTCCAGCACGTCCAGCATCGCCCCGCTTGTCATCTAGACTCCTCGGAGACCACATTGTTTTCGAACGATCGCTAGCACTTTTTAAAATCCTCTATACGCGAGCATGTCACTATCCAGCACCGGTCATCCGTCCAGAGAAGCAGGGTTCGATGGTTGCATGTCTAGCCACGTTTTACTAGCCGTCGCATAGTCACGGTGTAACTCTGAATACAGCATCGCGGTAATCCACACCACACTCACGCAAGTGTCGCGGCGGAGCGGGGTGGGACAGGGACAGGGACGGGGTCGGGACAGGGGCGGGCACTGGAGGGTTGTGTTGGTTGCAGCTGCGGGTGGTGCGGGCCTTCAAGTCCACGCTGGAGGACCTGGAGGAGCGGCTGTCGGCGCACTCGGCGGCGGGGCTGCGCTCGCGGCTGCGCGCGGCGCCGGCCGACGTGCCGTACATCGACGAGGACGCCGACCAGCCCGCCCGCACTGAGACCACCATATTCTAACAGACACCGCACAACACACCACCCTCACCTGGCACGTTTTACTTTGTCCCGGGGCGAGGCCCCGCTTTATTCGATATTTTGTTTGTTGCCGCGAGTCGGTGAGCTCCGATCGTACTTAACGACTAATCTCCGCGTAATCTCTCGCCTTCTCGATTAATCGACGCATATTTATGCTTTAAAACGATTTATTCATTTAAGTCAGTCTTAATTTATAGTACGTTAAGAATTTTTATTAAGTGTTGAAATTTTTAGAGATAGGTAGTCGATAGCAATAAACCGAATAGAAGTTAGACCGGCGAGGCCGTGGCCTGCGCGCAGTGCCTGTACATTTCAATACATATTTTGTACGTTGGTGTTAATAATTCAATAGTGTTTGAGATTCTACTAGTTGACGATTCGCATAGTTTAGTGTTCGGGCGAGCTACTCGCGTAGCCTCCTCGAGGCGTACTTGTACATATGAGGGGTGCATCTGTGTGTATATCGGAGCAGTGATATTTTGTATAGCTATTGTAAAGAAAAATTATATAAAACTCCTTTTTAAAATTGTAACCTTCCTTAGACTTGAGATTTTACTAAAATTTTAAAAACTTTTTAAATATTTCGACTCTCACTAGCTATTGTGACAGTAGTATGTTTTACGATAACTTGTTGGTAAGGACTCGTGCTATGCGATTAAGCAGCCTACGTGTTTTGTTTCATAATAAATTTTGGGACCACAAACCCGACTCCTAGAAGCTGGGAGACCAATGCATTCTGTTCTGCCGTTGCGAACGGCCTGTATACGCGCCTGAAGTTTAGTATGAATAACACACCTCACGCTTACCAAGAAATAAAGAGCTATCAAAATGTATACCTATTTAAATAAACAAGTTGGTTTTGCTAATGTTACTAGATCTATTTACATTGAATTGAAATAAATTTTCAAACAAATTCCATAGCATTTTCTTTTGTTAGTTGGGTGGGGAGAGAATTCTAGCGATGTCGCTCTTTTCAGATGTTGACGGTAAGTTAGGTGGGCTCGCTAGGCGTCGCTGTAAGTACCTAGTCGCATGCGCAGTACAGTACAGTACTCTAGGTGCGGTACTAGTACTTGTAACGGAGCCCTCGCGGCTATTGACCAATCGTTGTATGAGCGGTTGTCCCCCATAAAGCTTTTATGAAACCAAGCGGCCATTTTGTCAATGGTCTTCAACAAAATGGCGGCTTCACACTTAGATTGTAAGTACTGGGTATACATTGATAAAATGTGTAATTGTTTTAATTTTTGGTACAAATGTTGTTTTATGTTTTTCTTATTATTATTTTTGCTTCGCATTTAAAGTGTGATTTGATGCTTATGTTACAGTGTTTTGCATGTACAGATATGTCTGTGAGTATGCACTTATTGTATTTTTTTAAGTAGATGTCTGATTCAAAGTTTTGATAACGTGTCGATCAAGTTATCAGGGCTTTCAAAAAGATCCGAGGTTTTGTTTTGATTTAAAATAGTGTATTAATGTTCAATAACATAGACCTAAAAATATAATTTATCACAATAACCTTCCAAACTTCCAACACTTATAGTATTTAAGCAGATATATAAAACAAATAATTAAATGCTTTACTATAATCTCCACTACTACCAAAACTAGAAAAATAAGTAACAGATATCATTAAAACAGCTTAATTTTTTTCTTAGTTTATTATTGATTCGGTTGTGTATGTACTTATGGATAAGCTAATAATGATAGTATTTTTATTTATTGTTAAAAATGCATACTTAACCGGCACTATAAACGACCAAGATATTTAAATCTCATAATAAAACTTTAAAATTATTTCCGAGTTTTTTTTTCTCGATACCTAAATAGCTACACAGCATTTGATTCACCGAAACGGCCGAAGCATCGCGATCGCTCACATACCGGACTTACATGCGTAGTATAGCTTCCCACACGGTATTTATATTCCTTTATATTATTTTATATATTAGTGTTTGCTGTGGATGCCCCGCCCGACCCAGCTAGTGAATGCCCTCCCCTAGTCAAACAGGCACCTACAAGCGATACTGCTTTCTAAAAAACCTTTTTACTCTACTAACAGCAATTTCTTCCCTATTAGTAACTAGTTTTGGCATTTTAAAACCAAGCTAAACTCCTAGCTGCATTTACTAACGTCGTTCTTAAAACGGTATATTTTAAAAATGAAACGTCAAATTAGGTTTAAATTTTTGGTTTTGGAATGCCAGTTGTATTTTATTTTTAACGAACGCAATGGCCACGGAGCAGTGGGACGGCGACACTGACGGGCCGTCGTTGTTTACAGCAAAAGGCGGACATTATGGCCGGTCGCAGGATATTTGTCAATAATTATTTGGCGGAACACCGAAGAATCAGCGTGCAGTCTGGCGGCAGCTCCCTCCCGGCACTCAGCCCCGTATCGCATCAAAGCGATGATTAAAAAACGCCCCAAAAACGGCCAGCGATGGCGAGTTCGAAATTTAAACTGCCATCAATATTTAAAACAAACATAAATACTCCTTTTCTAAAATAACCAAGTTACTTAAAATATATAAATTGACTTAAAAACGTTTTAAAGATTCTAAAAATGTAAAGCGTAGTTTAAGAAGTGATTAATTGTTTACTAAAAGTATTAGAGTAAGGACATTAGAGATTCGCAAATTATTTTATAGATTTCTATATAAATATGGTGCACCTGTGTAGATTAACCGACGATCCGCTGCGGAACCCTTGTTAACATGATAAAATTATTTATTTTGTATTGTTTTTCTAAAAAAAACCTTTCTGTAAATATTCCTAAAACTTGTCTTTTTGTAACAAATATACAAAATAATATATTGTTATGTGTTGTACTAAATTGATAATTTATGATACGGGAAAAAATAATGTGCCATTTTTATAAAAATAAAAAACAAACTCACAAATACGTGCTAGTCAAGTGCTTTTATATACGTTTAACGGTATGATAATTAAATTTGCTTGTTATTTGTTTGTGTTGTATGTTCGAGAGAATGCGATAGGTAGATTGTTTTTTTATTGTCATGTCAGGAGTTGATTGCCGATGTTACGTGTCTAGTTAATGAATGTTTCATAGTAACCTGTATGTTGTGTTAACTAGCTGTACCCGATAAGTCCCACAGCATATACCTACACAGTCACTTGACTTACTCTTTAATTTATTTTATTAATAGTTATATTAGCTCTGCGTTTGAATACAAGACGATGGAGGTTTGACAGCACTCTGCATGGACTTACTACGGCTGATCGAACACATAAGATGCGTTAAGATTATTAGTATTTCCTTTCTAAATGGCTCGGTAAAGGCAACGCCTCGTCATGAGATCTTCGTGAAATGTCTTTCTTTAGACTTTACTTCGGTCTCAAGATAGATGTCGTTGTCACCGGACCTCACTGTCGCAACACTACACCACCACTCTCGTCTTCCATACTTTCCTATCTATAGATATACTTATCACCTTCTCTTTGATTTCACCTTCTTTTGAGTTACTTTAGTTTCTAATTTCAAGCAAATTTAAATATCCGTCTACTATGAGGGATATAGTGAACTGAAAATGTATACATGTTAAGTATAATAGCGTCTATATTAAATATACTATATTATGTATCGACTCGCAAATTGATAATGCACTCGTGTAGATTCAAATCATTGCCTGCTACTTAATTGTTAAGATATGGTAGTTATATTTAAATTTAAACAAAAACAAAAGATAAAAAAATAAAATTCGTGTCTTGGTGTACACCAAAAAATATAGATTTTAAAATTTAAACTTGGAATTTTTCAAAAATTTAATAACTACGCTTATACTGGCGAGCGTCGCCCAATATAGTGAAGTGTCACTTGAACCGGGAGTCCGGTACTCTGTTAACTCGTTACTGAAGCTTCTTGTCTCTTAAACTTTAGTATTAAAGTATCTGTACTCCAAAGTAACTTTCATTTCACCCTGTGCCTCGGAGCTGCGTTTTAAGGTAACTGCTGGGGCCGCCCGGCGCTGAGTGTCGTGCGCTAGTTGTAGAGCTTGGCGCTTGTAGCTGCATGCCTCACCGGCAACCTCACAAACACACTAGATACATGCTGAATTACGATCCGGCACGTACGCTCTACTCGTCGCTAGTACGCTTCACACGTACACAGAGCGCTTCTAAATGTTTTTCTTTTATTCGAATCATTATTTTGCAGCCAATTCACAAAGCTTATTCTGTAGTTAGTATAGATAGACACATTAATGTAGTTCTGGTATGTGAGCCACTTCGGTGAAACATGATTTGTGTGCTTCAGAGACAGTCGCATGACACAGAGACAGTCACACGGCGCGGGCGCTCGCGTCCGACACACAAACACACACTCGCACATTCAAACTTTAAAAACAAAAAATCCAACGCTTCACGAATTTTCAGGACCACGCTAGGAAATAAATGTTTGATGTACATCAATGTTTTATTGTATATCTTTTATGATTATGTCGACGTTTAAAAATGGCTAAGGAGCCCTGGATGTATGGAAAATAAAATAGTTTTTAAGTGCACACCCCATGAATGTGCTTCTTAAGGTATAGGAGGAACCCTGCGTTTTATGTATTTTATTTGTACATTCTGTTTATTTGATCCTGACCATCGCTTCGAGGCACAAGCTTCGTACAGTCCCTGAAGATCTTTCTGATGTTCACTTTCCGTTCGTGACTCACGGGTCGGAGCAGGCGCTCACTACGACAGAATCTCTTTCTGTAGCACCTTAAGATTAAACCAAGTACTTAAATGTTTTAAAGATAGAGAGTGGCTGCTCAGACCAGATCTGTATATTATTTTTTGTACTTACGACTTCTTCTTCGTGACGTTTTCCTTCATGTTCTCGTTTTTATTTTCTTTTCCATGATCCCACTTGCACACCGAAGGTCATAGGTGGCGAGTTACAGGAACGCCTGATCCCCGTCCCGTACAGCAAGACTTCGACCGACCAGGCTGTAAGATATATAATAATGGCGACGCTAATTCACTCACATCTCGTTTTTGTTCAGTTTTACTTACGTTTCTTATATGTTCTCTAATACTCTGTCTATACTACAACTTTTCTGTCCAATCCACTGTCTCTAACTCTGGCCTTTATGTTTTGCTTGTCGGTAAAAGTCGACGCGATCGGTTAAACAGGGTCTCCACCCTAAGCGGAGAAGATACCAGAATAATTTAGTAAAGTACAAGTTAACCGATCGCGGCATTTAAGGAGACATTTAGCAGCCGTGGCGTAAACAGAAGGTCAGTGTCGCATGCTTCTCGCATTCATGCATGTATCCAAATGCATGTCTTTGTAATCCATTTTACATATCCGTGTCACATTTGAAATCGTCGTGAAAGATTCTAAAGTATTTTATCAATCTTAATGTTGTGTCAATAATTCTTCGAGCACTAGAATCTGGAGTCAGGAACTTGTATTTAGAATTGTCAAGTAGGTAACTAAGATGATTATTTTGTACAAAAGTATTTCAATCATAATCTAACCATTCCATTGTATATTTTAATTCGAATAATAGACATAATATATTATTAATTACAGTTATAAATATTTTTAGGTAATTTAGATGGATACCTTAGTCAAATTACGCAGAATCTTTATCACGTCCTTAGTTGATCATCGCTTCATAAATTCTTATAAGCATTCCTTAAAGCGCTGTTAGCGTTATTTCTTCTAGCAATTGTTGAGTCTCAGCAAATCGCTTTAAATTTTTGTTGCATCATTCATATTAGTACGGTCGCCAAATCTCAAAAGCCCTCTAGAAACACGATTTAATTGACTCGGCTCGGCCTTACCCACAACCGTTATCAATGTGTTCGGACAGTTCTCCTGATCACCGTACATGCGGTAGTAAAGCGGAAAAATGGTGGAGGGGATAGTAATGACGTCACAAAGATGGCGGCCGGACCTATTCTTTTTGGCGGTGTATCTCGAAAACCACTTAACCGATTTTAATCATCGAGGTATCAAATAATAGCTTATATTATGGAGATTATTTCCTTTTCTACAAACATTTACGTGAAACCTATAGGAAAAAAAATAATCACAAAAAACAGTTTTTTTATAAAATTATTATTTTTTATTTTGTAAAAATCTCCGTAAATATTAGCATTTCGCAAATTTTGTTTAATATAAAACATATTGCTTCATTATCAAGGAATATAATGAGCCTTAAAACATACAGATCGAGTAATAAACAATGAAGCTACACTCATTTATTTGCGCATGGGTAACGATAACTGGCTTTTACCGGTCGAAACTGTGGTGACTGTTACGATACGTATTGAATGGAATTTATAGAGTATCGGTTTTAATTACTGAAATTATAATTAAAATTATAAAAACCAGACACAATAATGTTACCTTACTTCGACGTTTAGTCTCTTTTTTCGTCTTAATCATAGGTAGGTACATATTTCTTTTTACTTAAAAATTTTATACAGGGTGAACTTTTAACCAAGCCGCTCCGAGGCCAGATTTAATTGACTCAGCTCGGCCTTACCCACAACCGGTATCAATGTGTTCGGGCGTTTCTCCTGATCACCGTACATGCGGTAGTAAAGCGGAAAAATGGTGGGAGGGGATAGTAATGACGTCACAAAGATGGCGTCCGGACCTATTCTTTTTGGCGGTGTATCTCGAAAACCACTTAACCGATTGTATTCATCGAGGTGTCAACTAATAGCTTATATTATGGAGATTATTTCCTTTTTACAAACATTTACGTGAAACCTATAGGAAAATAATAATCACAAAAAACATTTTGTTTTATACATTTGGTTGGTAGGTTTGTCTTATGTTTTAAAGCAGTAAAATCTTTCAAGTCGAAACACAGTATAAATATACATTTTGTTGTCTAATCTAAAAGTATGATGTTCATTGTTTAAGACTGATTAGTGATTACTGAATTAAATAACATGCTATTTGTTATTTTTGTTTTATTTTTTAAATCAGGTATTAATTTATTCACTATGTATCACACTACAGGCAAAATGTGTATCATAGTTGGTCTGTAAGTACTTACTACTTGTGTCGAATATAGGTATAAGATGAAATTTTAACCACCAGCCATACTCTGCGCAGTGACTTTACAGGTCATACTGAACAACTTTTATTATGGGACTAATGCCGAATCACGCAAGAAAATTTGGATCTGGAATGACACCCACTGGCTGTGCCCTACCACACAAAGCGAGATGACATTCACAATGCCCATACCTCTCTTTTGGACGTAGTTTAAGGACGTACCCGGGTCCATGACGCATGCTAGCCACACCGCTGCTTAAAATAAGCTGACGCACCGTAAATTGAACTGCGTAAAAATCGCAAAAAATATTACACGGAGATCTTATGGCAGACACCGTACCGGTGACGTAAAAGACGCAACTGTTTTGCGAACAAAAAAGATTCGCGTGAAGCACGTCACTGCGATTCCGTACCGTCACCGTTTTTTAAACAGCGGTGTGGGGAGCATGCGTCAAAAACGGTACGCATACGACGCGTCACTGCGATTCCGTATCGTGACCGTTTTTTAAGCTGCGGTCTGGTCGCACCTTGTATTGTATTGTATTGTATTCGGGCGATTTTTCCGCAACTCGACGACTTGCGCCTATTTTGCGTGATATGTTGGGGGTGTGGGCTAGTCCTGCCAGCCCAGCTCCTCGAGGAATCCTATCAAACCTTTGATGTTGAGTAGGACCTCGGGGAGGTCTCTCGGAGATCCGAGATGTTTAGCCCTGTATGGAGTCACTCCGCTGCATTCCAGCACCACGTGAGAGGCTGTTTCTTCTGTCTCCATGCAACCTCGGCACAGGGGACTGTCTGTGACACCTGTTGTGAAAAGATGTTTGTTAAATAGTCCATGACCTGTTATGACACTGGTTACCATACTCAGTCGGACCTTCCCTAGTTGCAGGAGCGCCCTTGTGAGTTTTCCGTTGATGCCAGGCATGGCTTCTTTTGCCTGTCTGCATCCAGTCTGGTTCAGCCAGTGTTCTGTGTGTAGTTTCCCTGTACGTGCCAGCAGCATTGAGCGTACCTTGCTAAATGGTATCGGAAGAATCGGTTCCGGACCAATCGCCCCCGCATTCGATCCTTGCCTGGCAAGCTCGTCCGCAGCATCGTTACCTCGGGATCTACTGTGTCCCTTGATCCATTGTAGGGTGATCTTGTTATTATGACATACCTCCATTAGTCGTTCGTGGCATTCGTGTATAAGTTTGGATGTAACTATATGGCTATTTAGAGCCATTAAGACTGCTCTACTGTCGGAGAGTATGCGGATGGAGGATCCTACTACCTTCCTTGCAGTGATGGCAGCCGCCGCGTTTATGATGCCCATGCACTCAGCTTGGAATACCGAGTTATGGGCTCCTAGCGGAGTGGTGATCGACATGTTCAGGTCTTCTGAGAAGGTTCCAGAGCCCGATCCGCTGTCTGTTTTGGACCATTGTAGGGTGATCTTGTTATTATGACATACCTCCATTAGTCGTTCGTGGCATTCGTGTATAAGTTTGGATGTAACTATATGGCTATTTAGAGCCATTAAGACTGCTCTACTGTCGGAGAGTATGCGGATGGAGGATCCTACTACCTTCCTTGCAGTGATGGCAGCCGCCGCGTTTATGATGCCCATGCACTCAGCTTGGAATACCGAGTTATGGGCTCCTAGCGGAGTGGTGATCGACATGTTCAGGTCTTCTGAGAAGGTTCCAGAGCCCGATCCGCTGTCTGTTTTGGACCCATCAGTGAAGATTCTCAGCTCCCGGGGATTGAGTCCTTCATGATTGTCGTCCTCATATAACTGTATTTTGTACCTTTTATCGAAGATAGCTTGTTTGTGAATCCGGTCCGTGCCTGACCTAAGCACTGGAAATTCGTCATACACCTTTTCCAGGCATTTTGTGTGAAGAGCTCACTGTGATGTTAGACCATATCTTGAGGGTTCGCAACCTTACCACTGAGAGACTGGCCTCTTGCTGTATGTGTAGGTGCAGCGGTGGAAGGTTTAGCATGACCTCCATGGCTGCAGTCGGGGTAGACCTCGTGCAGCCAGTGGTGGCCGCGCATGCGAGCCTTTGAAGTCTTTGTAGTTTGTCTCGTACGTTGCCTAGGTTTGTTCTTGGCCACCAAACCAGAGCACCGTAACAGAGTAAGGGGCGGATTATCGTCTTATAGAGCCAGAGGATAATTTTCGGGTTGAGTCCCCACCTCTTACCAATCATCCTTCTGCACTGCCAGAAGACAACTCCCGCCTTGTCTATCCGTTTGTTGATGTGGTTGTTCCAATTGAGTTTATTGTCGAGAGTTAGTCCTAAGTACTTAACTTCATCGGACAGCTGTAGCTCAGTTTGGAAAAGTGTTGGTCTGGTAAAGTTGGTCGCACCTTTATATGGGACAGTCAAAATTTTTTTCGCGATTTCGGAATTGGTCCCATAGTAAAAGTTGTTAAGTATGACCTATAAAGTCGCTGCGCAGAGTATGACTGGTGGTAAAAAGTTCACCCTGTATAAAATTTTTAAGTAAAAAGAAATATGTACCTACCTATGATTAAGACGAAAAAAGAGACTAAACGTCGAAGTAAGGTAACATTATTGTGTCTTGTTTTTATAATTTTAATTATAATTTCAGTAATTAAAACCGATACTCTATAAATTCCATTCAATACGTATCGTAACAGTCACCACAGTTTCGACCGGTAAAAGCCAGTTATCGTTACCCATGCGCAAATAAATGAGTGTAGCTTCATTGTTTATTACTCGATCTGTATGTTTTAAGGCTCATTATATTCCTTGATAATGAATCAATATGTTTTATATTAAACAAAATTTGCGAAATGCTAATATTTACGGAGATTTTTACAAAATAAAAAATAATAATTTTATAAAAAACTGTTTTTTGTGATTATTTTTTTTCCTATAGGTTTCACGTAAATGTTTGTACAAAAGGAAATAATCTCCATAATATAAGCTATTATTTGACACCTCGATGATTAAAATCGATTAAGTGGTTTTCGAGATACACCGCCAAAAAGAATAGGTCCGGCCGCCATCTTTGTGACGTCATTACTATCCCCTCCACCATTTTTCCGCTTTACTACCGCATGTACGGTGATCAGGAGAACTGTCCGAACACATTGATACCGGTTGTGGGTAAGGCCGAGCTGAGTCAATTAAATCTGGCCTCTGAGCGGCTTGGCGACCGTACTATATAGTATTTTTTAATTGTTTTGCCTCACATTATGCACTTAAAAATCGTGGGGTTCTACAAAATTCATTGGAAAACGATAACATAAAAGCTTTTAAAATCACAATAAATAGACCATTAAATAGCTTCTAGTGTTTTCTTTCTTCATAAGCGAATGCTTTGGATTGTGATGTTTTAGGTTCCGACTCTGATAAGGGCTCATTGTCATTCGAGGACGCTTATACCATGCTTCGTTCATGGGACCTTGAATCAGGCGTTCTATGTTGCTTCGTAATGCATAGTGTGTATAATAGGGCATCGCAGTTCCATAGCTTGGTCGCGAGTAGCATAGATGAGGTCAATCTCCAAATACAGTCACAGAGGCGCCGGGCTCGTCGGTCGATGGGTCTGAGCCGGCAATATACCATCCTATACTTGGCACATTTACGAATCAGACTGATCGCTCTGACTTGAGCCTTGCATTAGCTAACGCTTCACGGGCTGTGTCTGGCCGATTTTCGAAAGTACATCTCTGTACAGTATTTTCGAATTTCATAGCTGATGCCAGCCGTGTGAAGACTTGTTCGCTAATGCACCGCCAGCATGCTCACGACAGGTTCACGTCTCGACACTATTGGCACCCTACGACGATGTCTGTATTCAGAGGACCAGCGACGGAAGACTACCCTTGCGAGGCTTACCTATATAACTGAATTCGCAACGTTTGGATGTAATATGTCACTTCAGGCCAAATTACAGAAACCAGTGTTAAAGAGCCCTGGTTTATGTAAGATTGTAAGGCGTCTTTTGACAGATTGTAGCCATAACTCTTGCCAATTGAGTTGTGGACAGGCCCGATCGAATCACTGCATGGCCGGCCCTGCCGGCTCGACCTTCGTATCTGTGACTGGAATTTTGAATTACCTGCTTTACCGCCTTTTTTTATGGCTCGGTGTGCTTCAATTTATGTTTTGACTAATCTTTCTCCCGGTCTCGTCGCGACTGACGGCGACGGAACCGGCGTGCACCCGTGTTGCTCTCAAAGTACTGGCTCTCTGATCCGAATTGGCTTTAGATGGTGCCAAGTGTACATAGCACCTCACATAGACAAATAGACCTAGAAGGGCAACTAGTTTTTGACACGAAATTAGAGTCGGATCAGAGCAGCCAAGCGTTCCCACCTGGAGGTGAGAATGGACCTCGATTCCAAGCGCCCTCCCGTGCCCGCTCTCGTTTGTTGTGATAACAATTCTTGTTCAAACACGAGAGTTGGGTGAACGGCTGGTGGTCGCCGGGACGGGTTATATGCTGGCCTTATAATTCTTCACTAACTTCTATCAGTTCTATTCACTCTTCAATCGGCAGTCTTACACAAAAATTATACACTTCGGTATTACAATAGCTTCCACCTGGAAACTAGCCGTTCGTGCTCACTGACGAGTACGAATGGAGTGTTTCTCTGTGTTTCCGATCCGGCACAGCACCGGCCGGCATATAACCAGGGATCGAGGCGAGAGCACCGCTCGTGCGCCGCTCAGGACTCTGACTAACGTGTTGGTTGGGTGCAGATTCGCGTGGTGAACGCGTTCCGGCAGGGCCTGGACTCGCGCGGCTCGCTGGCGGACGCCGCGCTGGCCGAAGCGCTGCGCAAGCAGACGGCGCTGAGCAAGCGCTTCTCGCATTCGTCGAGCGTCGAGTACGAGACGCGTGACGCGCTCGCGCCGCACGACATCGACGTGGAGCGCCTGTCGTCCCACTCGCACACCGAGACCGCCGTCTAACGCCGCCACCCCCACGGTCCCCGCTCACGGATGCAATAAATTAGCGATAACAGTATTATAGCGCCCGACCGTGCCCAGAGACGTTCCCGACCGTTACGCTGCCATCGCTCTAATGTAATGATTATTATATATGCTAAAACGATTGTGTATAAAATCATATTTTTAAACAGATTCGTTTGGTTCGAGTATGGTTGCCGCGGCCAGCCCGCCCGTGTATTTGAGCATAAGTTATATTGTTAACTAGTGTGTTTAATTATTCGATTGTTTTGAAAATATTTTATTATAATACGCGTGCGTTAGCGCGCGTCTGTTGAACAAATAAAAATATTGTCTAATTATTAATTTTAGATTTAAGCGCAAGGGTGAGCGAATGGGCGTGTGTTTTTTGAAAAAAAATAAATTTTTCGCATACCATCGTGTCATCTCTTACACGGAATGAAATGTTTTGTATTGCTTTTGTCTTGGACGCGAGGTGGGGGGGGCTCCGGATCTTGTATAAACCGTTTCATTTGTTACCACGCCCGCGGCCTCCGCCACGCCGCACACATTTATGTATTCATCATATATATTATATATATATACATATACTTTGACTAAATTATTACATTGAGTATTAGTTAAGGTGTTTGTTATAAATTTCAATAACTTTTTTTTTGTTTTTACGACATTTTCCCCCTAAATCTAAGTATACATTTAAGTCATATCTCGAAGCGTAGACGCATCAACTAGTTTCTATACAAGAAACGACCACTCTTGTGTATAAACCGACGTAGTCCACTTAAACATCTTCAAAATGTTTAAATAGAAATAAACATTAAATTGTATAGCTGAAAGTATTTATTTGTAATGCTAGTATCTCTTATGAAACAAAATACTAATTATTCAATTATTATAATGTACTTATTGATTATTGATAAATACTTCAAGTTTATTAAACAAAATATAGTCTACGGTGTAACGAATTGATTTTGGAATTTTTTCTCTATGAGCAATAGCGAGGCGCGCGCGCACCGGTGGAGGCTCAGGGCCTCGCGCGGGGCCGGGGGCGCAGGCCTCGGGCGGGCCTCGGCCTCGCGGCGAGCCCGCGGTCGGCGTCCGGACTCGCGGCCCCCGGCCTCCGCCGGTGACCGCGCGCTCCAGACATAGGCGACGTAGGATCGCAGCAGTGGCATTTTCAACTTATAACGTAAGACATGTACTTAATCGATTAGTGACGAGTTCGACCGAGTCGCCGCTCGCCGCCATCTTGTTTTAGTAAACGATTAGCGAAGCGGCAATGTTCAATTTTGTATAGAACGTTTCATAGTAGCGGTATTGAGAGTTGTTACGTTTTGTTCCGGGGCCGCACGCCCATCCACGACGACGGGGCCCGTCCCGCGACTACTATTAAAACTACTAAACAATCTTGTAAGTAATTAAGTATTAGCTTCAAATCAATAAAGCCTTTTTAAAAAAAACTTAGTTAATGAAATGAACTATTGAAACTTCACATGTTTAAAAGTATAGCTATGATTTCAGTGAATAGAGATCATGGTTTGTGTATTTATATATATTTTCGTTGATATTCGTTATGAGCCACGAGTTACCCAATGAAAGACATAAATTAGGAGTGTACTGTAGTGTTAGAGGCGCGCGTCGCCCGACCCGACAAACAATTGTTTTCGACACAACAGTCTGCCACTAACCATTTTAGGTGATAAGTCCCATTGTTGTATTTTTCGTCTCACAATAAATGAAAATCTATTTTATTGTTTTTAAGTCTGTAGTTTTATTTGTGTGTACTCGAAAGCCTTATCAAACATATAAAAAACTGGCAACTTCTATTTTTACGGAGTTCCATCCCCACTGCGTGCGGAGTGACCTCTTTAATTAAGGTACTTAATGCCTTTTCTTACAAGGGCTAATAAGATTTCAGTAGGTACAGTCACGTCTGAAAATATCGATACGAACAAAGTCCCAAAAACATGTATACACGACCTTATTGTATATATATTAAAGTGTATACATATTTATGGCACTTTGTCGTCCGTAACTATATTTTCAGACGTGAGTGTACCTAAGGTAAATTACAGATAATAACACTAATAAATCATAAATAGATAAGTATATAGAGTATGTGTGTATATTTTCCACTCAGTCCTTACAACCATTCTTCGCAGTGTGAATGCCTGTAAGTACCTACATTGAATAGTTTTTTGTTTTAAAAAGTACGAAGAAATTTTGTTAGAATCGATAAGTTAAGCGCTATCGGTCAAAAATGACCAGTAGAACATAGGGACAGATATTGACCACTCAAGCCTTTGTCCGCCACAATAGATTTCCTCGCGATATTTTCCTAAAAAAGCGACTGGTAAAATTAAAGGACCCGCCGTGCAAAATGCGCAATCCTTCTCGTATTGCACTGACCTATGTCGTATTGCATGAAAGTACGGAATACTAAACGGAATCATTTTACGAGATCCGACACCAATCAGCCGTTCTCGTCAAAAGCAGCATGTGCATAGGACATTCATTGAATACTTAATGGTTATGAATCATGTTTGTGTAGAGATGATTTCAATAACTAACTACTTCAGTAAAAGCTGTTTCAAAGTTTCATGAGGTATTAAATACAACGCCATCTAGCGATATCTTTGTGAGGTAAAAAAAACATACAGCATGGAACGTGAGCAGGTATGATTACGCTACTCGACAACAGATGGCGCTGTAACCAAATTTCACTCTGGTGCCAAGTTCAATCAATGAGAATAAATGCGCAGAACTAAACGCAGATGACGCTGCAATCGTTTAAATAAATTATTTTTTTGGTTATGCAGTTAAGAACTTGTAGCTCGCGGCATTAAAAATCCTTCAAAATTTACTTATTAATGTTGCTTTATTTCTTGTTTTGGGGATTTATTTCATAATGAATATTTAAAAACGACACAATGATGAATTCCAGTTAGAACAATTAACATAACCTGTAAGTTTTACGCTAGCGCAATTTCTTCTAGAACAGACCGAAATAACGTAACCTAACATAGTTTTTACCAGCAGTCCAAAGTTTAAGGACTAAGGAGACCTTAACATAAATAAAAACTGTAACTTGCAAGAACATCAACAAGATAAAAAGATAACTCGATAACTCACTCTTAGTAAGTATGATAAATAACTCGCTTGGGATGTGATGTGACTTCAGGCGCATGACTTGACATTGAAGGCTTTCCCGGAGCGCACAGTGCACATAAACTTTATTTCTCGAAAGAAGAAGTATAAAACTTCACTTAAATGAGAATTAAATTAAATTAATTATATATAAGCATGCATAACATATTATTGTGTACAATATATTATTACAGTTTCAGAATTCGATTTGAGTGGGTAAGTAAACATTGGGCCGTTTACAGCCAAATAAGAGCGTAAAGTTCCATTTTTAGGGTTCCGTAGCCAAATGGCAAAAAACGGAACCCTTATAGATCCGTCATGTCCGTCTGTCTGTCCGATTATGTCACGGCCACTTTTTTCCGAAACTATAAGAACTATACTGTTCAAACTTGGTAAGTAGATGAATTCTATGAACCGCATTAAGATTTTCACACAAAAATAGAAAAAAAAAACAAAAAATTTTGGGGGTTCCCCATATTTAGAACTGAAACTCAAAAAATTTTTTCCATCAAACATATACGTGTGGGTTATCTATGGATAGGTCTTCAAAAATGATATTTTGGTTTCTAATATCATTTTTTTCTAAACTGAATAGTTTGCGCGAGAGACACTTCCGAAGTGGTAAAATGTGTGCCCCCCCCCCCCCCCCCTGTAACTTCTAAAATAAGAGAATGATAAAACTAAAAAAATATATGATGTACATCAAACCATGCAAACTTCCACCGAAAATTGGTTTGAACGAGATCTAGTAAGTAGTTTTTTTTAATACGTCATAAATGGTACGGAACTCTTCATGGGCGAGTCCGACTCGCACTTGGCCGCTTTTTTTGTGATTACATTCAAAACAATAAAGTACCTAATGTCTCCTCTTTCTATATTAAATTTCCGCCTCTTAAAATTATTAAAGTCAATGGTCTTTGTGACTTGTAGATTTAGTCTATCTTTGCATGGATTTTGCCAAAAAAACTAAAATCTGAATCAATCAACTCCCATATGTACGGGACTGTCATCGTATTTTTAGCAGACCCTTTTTGTCCCGTATTTATATTATTACAGAATACGTATAGAAATGGTTTCAACCATCACTGTTTAACGACATTTTTAGTTAACGTAACGCCATTAGTACACGATTGTCCCGTATCCCTTCCGAAAAATTATGGCAACCCTATAATAATAACGTAGTAACTAAACGTCACAATAATCGTTTGAAAATGCGATGTGAAATGGACACAGTGGGTACGAAATAATTTGTGTCCAACATAAATCAAAACGCTTCACTCGCGCATCGCGCTCGCTCGGTCAATTATTTTGTGAAAAACTTCGCGTTCGAGAAATGTCGAGTGTTTTCCCGCCCCAGCAACATGTAGATATTATTATATCCTTGTCACTTTCAGATTTGTGGGCAATCATATAGTGCTATCTTTTGCTTAACCTATCAGTCATTTCACAACAACAATTATTGCTACTCGCCACGAGATGGCAGTGTAAACGTAAAAGGACAATGGGCACTTTTGTATGGGGAGTGTCCCATGGATGTATACTGTTGAGACATATGTCGTTTTAAAGCTCTTAATCGTAGTATTATTTTATTGTATGGCACCAACCTTGGACCACTTGCAGGGACCGAGCTATATAAAAAAAGAAGTTGCGCATAGAAGCAGTTATATTTCCTTATACGCGGGATATAAAAAGTTTTAGCGTATTTTATTCGAAAGAATATAAAAAATGCTTTATGTTTTTTGTATCAACACCAATGATAAAGTATTTAAAGGGACACAATGTACAGTTTTAAAAAATCGTCATTCTAAAAATTACTTGATACACAGCGAAATAAGAGTGTATACAAATGCCATGTATATCATATGAAAAGTATTTTTATAAGCTATTTTTCGTATAGTATAACTGGGGTCAAATCGTTGCAGGGACCAAAATAAAACCATTTAATGAGTTAATTAATTGTAGTTAATTACGCCTTAACTTTTCTACTCAACGCCAGATGTCGCTCTAAAGCAAAATTCTACTTGACGTAAAACATTTATACATAGCGGTAATCTCGTCAGTCTTACTCCATCATTTTAAAAAGTATAGACTAGTTTATGGTTTTCTAAAGTTATGTCAAGATGACTCTGAATGTAATATTGTCAACAATAATTGTCAAAACACGCAATTTAAAATATTCAACATTGTAATTACAAAATAGTATATTTCTAATACGCTATAATTTTCTCCAATCGAAAGGCACTCCATTCCATTGATCTCAGAGAGTATGCTCCTTGATGATCTTCACTATTCATGGGGTAGGTAAGATAAAAGTATTATTTTTTCTCGTATAGCTGCTATATAGCGTTCGACTCCATGGAAAATAAAGGCTCCAAATTATATAAAAAATGTAGCATATATACAAAGTGCAATTTAGATAGTATTCCAGAAAAAAATGCGCCAATGTAAATGCTGAAAAGTTTCCGTATTGTCGAACAAATTCATATCTACTTCTGATCTACGCGACCTTAGAAGTTTGGATTGTCCTACCTAATCATTTTACATTTTATTGTTTTCAGAACAAGAATTATTTTACTTCCCACTGTCTATGTAAGGGGACTTAGAGCGGATTCATACTTTACTATACGTGTCGTGTCGAATGATAGTCCCTATGTCAGTTTCTCCAATTCTATTTTGCGTAGGATAAGTTAAAAAAATAATTAAAAATATGTTTTACCGTATTTTTATTCGTGAAATGTTACCTATATTTCTAAGTTAATGATTGTACTATACTTCAAAAAATATGTCTGACAAACATTTTACATGAAAGCCATTTTTCCCCGTAAAAATGAACCATCTTTTGAATTTATGATAATTTATTCATATTTTAATGTACAGTCAGCGTCAAATATTTTGTAGCAGTCAAAGTGGCCAAATAGTTCGGTACACCATACTAAATATATGGTGTACCGAACTATTTGGCTACTTTGGTTGCTACAAAGTATTTGACGCTGACTGTACTCGGGTAATATTGCAGGCATTATATCAGCACCAAATAAATGCTGTGAACCAGATATATAAAGTGTTTTAAGTGGCGAATAACGTTTCCAAATCGCATTTTCTTTTAACATATCATTCTTTTTTCTTTTTTTTTTGCTCTTTTTTTCACGACCGGTTTGGTCTAGTAAGTCGATGATCCTGGGTTTGAATCCCGGTAAGGGCATTATTTGTGTGATGAGCACAGATATTTGTTCCTGAGTCATGGATGTTTTCTATGTATTTAAGTATTTGTATATTATATATTATTATGTCGTTGTATGAGTACCCACAAAACAAGCCTTCTCGGCTTGCCGTGGGACTCAGTCAATTTGTGTAAGAATGTCCCTATAATATTTATTTATTGTTATTATTATTGTATGTCCGGTAACAGAACTCCCCAGGAGCACTCGGATGTGTAAGGTCGCTACTCCCCAACTTATTATAATTGTTATTACTTTCAGCATTTTTAAGTTATTCATCGGACACTGAGGCCATTGAAGTTTTAAGCTGGCGGCATCAAAATGGAGTACCTAGGTACTGTTTCAAATAAATGGGTGGTAAGTAAGTACATTTGGTGAAGTGGAACTGCTGATGTTGTTCAGAAACGGAACTCTTCCACGCGCGTGATTTGTCTTCTTTGTAAGCGAGTAAGTTTCAAGTACCAAGGTTTTTAGGAACCTTTGTGTCAAGGTAAAGGTCTGACGATGGGTTCCATGAGGAAGCGAGGGAACACCTCAAATCTTATAGGCATATAGTAATTTTGGATTTTCATCAATACTTTAAGCTTTTTAATTCCCACTAGTGGCATTTAATGAAGTGGAACTTCTGATGTTGACCAAAACGGAACTCTTGAACGTGCGAGATTTTTCTTCTTTGTTTTTTTTTTGATATAAGAGGCAAACGAGCAGACGTCACACCTGATGGTAAGCGATTACCGCCGCCCATGGACACCTGCTAAACCATAGGGGTTGTAAGTTCGGTGCTGGCCTTTAAGATTGGAATACGCTGTTTTCTTAAAGTTTTAAATGTCGTATTGGTCCGGAAATACCGCAGGCGACAGATCATTTCATAGTTTAGCTGTATGAGGCAGGAAGTTTCTATAGAAATGCACAGTTGAGGACTGCCAATCATCTAAGTGGTGAAAATAAAAATGTTGTAGCGTAGAGCGCTGACGAAAAGAGGCGACAAGTATTAATCCGAGCAATTCGATGGAACACTCGCCGTAATAGATTTGTCCTGATAAGTTTGTAGAAAGTAAGGTTGTTAAGAAACATCTGTGTCTAGATCCAGATCTGATAGATACCTCAAACCTTATAGAAATACATATAGTTTTTTTTTGGATTTACATCAATATCTTTAGGCGTTTTATTAAAAAAAAAGCGACATTTAATCAAGTGGAACTGCTGATGTGTTCCAGAACGGAACTTTTCAACGCACACGTTTTGTATTCTTTATTAAGCTTGTAGTGAGTAAGGTTCTTAAGGTGTACTTAATACATCAATGTCCAGTTCTGATGATGGGTTTCATGAAGAATCGAGGGAATTCCTAAAATCTTTTAGGCATACATGTAATAATTTCTGGGATTTTATTTACATATCAAGCATTATTATTAAAAAAGTGTCATTTGACTAAAAGTAACAGCTGATGTTGACCAGAATGGAACTCGCCAACTCGCGCGCGATTTGTTTTATTAGTTAAGTTTGTAGCAAGTATGTTTTAAGTATTAAGGTTTTTAGGAACATTTGTGTCAAGGTAAAGGTCTGAAGATGGGTCCCAAGAAGAATCGAGGGAATTTCTTAAATGCTATAGGCATATATGTAGTACTTATTGGATTTTCATCAACATATTATCAACTTTTATTCACAAAAGTGACATTTGATGATGTGGAACTACTGATGTTGACCAGAACGGAACTCCAACGCGTGCAATTTTTCTTCGTTAAGTTTGTAGCAAGTAAGGTTCTTAAGAAACATTTTTGACAAAGTACAGTTCTGATGATGGGTTTCATGAAGAATCGAGGGAATTCCTAAAATCTTATAGGCATACATGTAATAATTTCTGGGATTTTATTTACATATCAAGCATTTTTATTAAAAAATTGTCATTTGACTAAGTGTAACAGCTGATGTTGACCAGAATGGAACTCGCCAACTCGCGCGCGATTTGTTTTATTAGCTAAGTTTGTAGCAAGTAAGTTTTAAGTATTAAGGTTTTTAGGAACATTTGTGACAAGGTAAAGGTCTGATGATGGGTCCCATGAAGAATCGAGGGAATTTCTTAAATGCTATAGGCATATATGTAGTACTTATTGGATTTTCATCAACATATTATCAACTTTTATTCACAAAAGTGACATTTGATGATGTGGAACTACTGATGTTGACCAGAACGGAACTCCAACGCGTGCAATTTTTCTTCGTTAAGTTTGTAGCAAGTAAGGTTCTTAAGAAACATTTTAGACAAAGTACAGTTCTGATGATGGGTTTCATGAAGAATCGAGGGAATTCCTAAAATCTTATAGGCATACATGAAATAATTTCTGGGATTTTATTTACATATCAAGCATTTTTATTAAAAAATTATCATTTGACTAAGTGTAACAGCTGATGTTGACCAGAATGGAACTCGCCAACTCGCGCGCGATTTGTTTTATTAGTTAAGTTTGTAGCAAGTAAGTTTTAAGTTTTAAGGTTTTAAGGAACATTTGTGTCAAGGTAAAGGTCTGAAGATGGGTCCCATGAAGAATCGAGGGAATTTCTTAAATGTTATAGGTATATATATAGTACTTATTGGATTTTCATCAACATATTATCAAGTTTTATTCACAAAAGTGACATTTGATGATGTGGAACTACTGATGTTGACCAAAACGGAACTCCAACGCGCGCAATTTTTCTTCGTTGTTAAGTTTGTAGCGAGTAAGATTCTCAAGAAACATTTTTGTCGAAGTACAGTTCTGATGATGTGTTTCATGAGAAAGCGAGGGAACTCCTCATTCTCCTCAATTCTTATAGGCATATAGTCATTTTGGATTTTCATCAATATCTTTAGCTTTTTTTATTCACATTAGTGGCATTTGATGAAGTGGAACTAGTGATGTTGACTAAAACGGAACTCTTCAACGCGCGAGATATTTTCATTTTTTGTTTGTTGTGATATAAGAGGCAAACTAGCAGACGAATCAACTGATGGTAAGCAATTACCGCTGGCCATGGACATCTGTTACACCATAGGGATTGTAAGTGCGGTGCCGGCATTTAAGATAGGAATACGCTATTTCCTTAAAGTTTTAAAGATCGTATTGGGCCGGAAATACCGCATGCGACAGATCATTTCATAGTTTAGCTGTATGAGGCAGAAAGTTTCTAGAGAAATGCACAGTTGAGGATTGCCAACCATCTAAGTGGTGAAGATATAAATGATGTAGCGTAAAGTGGTGACGGAAAGAGGCGGCAGAGATTAATCCGAACAATTCCTCGGAACTTTTAAGTTTGTAGAAAGTAAGGTTCTTAAGAAATATCTGTGCTAGACACCAGTGTCTAGTGTCTAGGTCTGATGATGGACAGCTCAAACCTTATAGAAATACATATAGTTTTTTTTTCATCAATATCTCTAGGTGTTTTATTTAAAAAAAGTTATATTTGATCAAGTGGAACTGCTGATGTTGTCCAGAACGGAACTTTTCAACGCACGCGTTTTGTATTCTTTATTAAGCTTGTAGCGAGTAACGTTCTTAAGGTGTATTTATATCAATGTTCAGTTCTCATGATGGGTTTCATAAATAATCGAGGGAATTCCTGACATCTTATAATTTCTGGATTTTTATTTACATATCAAGCATTTTTATTAAAAAGTGACATTTGACGAAACGCAACAGCTGATGCTGGCCAAAATGGAACTCGCCAATTCGCGCGCGATATGTTTTATTTGTTTATTTTGTAGCAAGTAAAGTTCTTGAAGATATTTGTGTCATAAGGTCTAGTTCTGATGATGGGTTCCATGAGAAATCGAAGAAATTCCTCAAATCTTATAGGCATACAATACATACAGTAATGTTTGGATTCTCGTCAACATATCAAGCATTTTTATTTAAACAAGTTAGTGATATTGACCAGAACGGAACTCTTCAACGCGCGCGATTCTTATTCTTTGTTAAGTTTGTAGCAAGCTAGGTTCTTAGGAAACATTTGTGTCAAGGTCCAGTTATGATGATGGATTCAATGAGGAATTGAGGATTTTAAATCGATTTGAATTCTCAATTGGGAGGAATTGAGGATTTTCGTCAACATATCAAGTTTTTTTTATTTGAACAAGTGACATTTGATGAAGTGAAACTGCTGATATTGAGCAAAATGGATTTCTTCAACGACAAGTATTTTACCTTAGGCGGTTTTTTTTATTTATTTCGTTTATAGCATGTAAGGCTTTTAAGGAACATTTGTGTCAAGGTCCAGTTCTGATGATAGGTTCTACGAGAAACCGAAGGAGCTTCTCATATTGTATAGGATAGGCATACATATAGTCATTTTAGGATTTTCATCAATATTACAAGCATTTTTACTCAATAAAGTGACATTTGATGAAGTAGAAATTGCTGATGAAGAACGGAACACCTCAACGACTTCCAGATTCTTTATTTTTATTACTCTTCTTTCTTTTTCATTATTCTTAGAACAGGTATTTCTACTAAGTGAACTGAACTGCTACTATAGTAGGTAGGTAGGTTAAATAGGTTAAAACTGTAAGGATTATTATGTATAAGTAGTCTTTCTTTTAATTAAACATAGGTAAGTAATTCTATTTAAGTATAAGTATCTTTAAAAAAAACATCAATCGACTCTTATCTGTCACTAGTTCTAGTTTCAGAGTATAAAATCCGGGTACAGAGCCACGGCTAGCCGGGTAGCCAGACAGTTCGAATACGGACAAGTTATTGTTAATAAAAAATCTTATCGTCTTGCAAAAGTGAGGTAGATGTGAGCGTAAAGGAAACACAGCAGTTGCATATACTACAAAAAGTTATTGTCATAAATGTATAGGTTTCGAATACATGAATATAAAGTTAAAATGCTGGTAAAAGTATTAGTTTTTATCATTAACCATTTTATATCCCAACAAAACTAAATGCTTACCTAATGTAGGTTACGTTAGGTAATAAATAAATAAATATGTAGGGACAATCTTACACAGATTGGCCCCAAACTAATCAAAGCTTGTACTATGGGTACTAGGCGACGTTAAACATACTTATTTAGATAAATATA
Source organism: Cydia pomonella (assembly GCF_033807575.1). Classification (NCBI taxonomy): domain Eukaryota; kingdom Metazoa; phylum Arthropoda; class Insecta; order Lepidoptera; family Tortricidae; genus Cydia; species Cydia pomonella. The sequence continues at coordinate 9,523,413 of NC_084725.1, read as the reverse complement.
TATTTACGAATATACATAGAAAACACGCATGCCTTAGGAACAAATATCTGTGTTCATCACACAAAGAAATGCCCTTACGCGATTCAAACTCGGGACCATCGGCTTCATAGGCAGGGTCACTACCCACTAGGCCAAACCGGTAGGCAAAAGGTAAAGATAATTAGGTAAAGACAATGAATAATTAAACGTATTATAAATTGACACCAATATCCATCAAATAGTATAACTAGGTATGCTAAGAGCGTGCTTCAGGCCATTACGTCGCACCTTTAGAATGAAACTAATTTGACTCAAAAAGTACGACTACTTTATATATGTAGTTTGGTAGAACAGTAAGAACTCACTATATGTGTCTCTTTTTCATGCGGTGAAATCCCCCCACCCGGAAAGGGTAGCGACGCCCATTTTATCGACTCTCGAGTCGACTCCAATCTGATACTAATAGTAAGTAAGTACTTACTTAGTAAGCAAATTGTAGTAGTCATCCCTTCTTAATAAAAGGACGGAAGGATTGTAAAGATACTACTTTTTAACCGACTACAAAAACTTTTTTTTTGTATATATGTTAAGTAAGATCTTCGTCATTTCTGAACCAATGTTGAAAATTAGTTATGGTTTGAAAGTGGGTATATAGTTCCAAGATGGTCCTATTTTTGACAAAACCACGAGGAATTAAGGGAACTCCCCAAATCTTATAGGCATTTTTTAGTTTCATCAACAGACCAGGCATTGCCATTCAAAAAAGTGCTATTTGAAGAAGTGGAACTTCTGATCAGGACCAGAAAAGAACTCTTTAACGATGCGTATTTCACGCTAGACGATTTGTCTTCTTTGTTATGTTTGTAAAGAAGCTACTTGCTTAACGAGGTTTAAGGAATATTTGTGTAAAGGTCTAGCTTACATCATGGGTTCCATGAGGAATTGAGGCAACCTCTCAATTCTTGATGGAACGTAAAACTGTTTATTGACATAATTGTCGATAGGTATCCCATCTGCTCTAATTTACCCCACTTGACGGTACTTACATGAAAAAAAACTTCTCTTAAAAATAGGAAACCGACTTCAAACATAGGTATTAGAAAACAATACAAAAACTGTTATTATATTTTCAGAAACCATACGGCAATAATGAGGATGCATCGACATAAGAAGAATCGAACATGGGCAAGATAAAGTTCAAGAAAAAAGCAAATATAATGTGTACTTGTGTGTAGTCAAAGAAAGTTGAAAAATAAAGCATAATTAATGGCCATAGAATACAGAACCAATACACGAACATTAAGACTATTAAAAATAGACATATAGGTTGATCGTACTACTCGTACTAATGTATTTCTTTTGTTCAATTATATTATTGCATTAAAGTTAGATTCTCTAGGTATATATTATTCATAGGTTCTGTATTCTATACGAATTGTTTTAGTGTAATTATTGTACTAAATACCGTTGACCGCCTGTCAACAGTATTTATTTCTACATTACTATCACAGAAGATTTTAGGCCCTTCAGTAGTTTTTGAATTAGTATTTACTATGGACAAATATAGCGAAATGTGAGTTTTTACCTAAAATATCAATCTTTTGTGAACGTGGTGTAGAGTATATACCGCCTAAGACTGAAGTAGCTACGCGGGCAACGGGTTCAAAATAGAATCGTGTTCATGGTCGGCCCATGGTAAAAATAATTAGGTACCCGTAGACCCGCTGGTGAACACTGTTTATGATAACACTTAAAATAAACTCTGTGGACCCACTACGAGAACATATTGGAGAGACTAGAGATAATACACCGCTTTAAGGGCGGTCGCACTCGGCATTGACATCTGGCGTCTAGATGGCGGGTGGACCTCAGCGAATTTCAAAGAAATATTTATAAACATCCAATGACGTTCGGCTCGGACACCAGATCTTCAATCTCCTGATTCCTGTGGAGTCTCCAGGTTCCATCCTCTCCACGTGTGGGTCCTAGGATTTTTCACGCTGCCAGACTCCGATGACTCGGGCACGTAGTCCAGATGGGTGAGGATCGTGCAGCCTGGAGGGCGTACTCTGAAGTTCCAAATGGCCGAAGACCGTCTAGACGTCCTAGGTAGGTCCCGCTGGAGAGACGAAATGCAAAAAGACCTTAGCGAACTCGGCGCCGTCGACTAGATGGAAACGGTTTTGGACAGAGAAGCATGGCGGTCTTTGGTGTCGGAGGCCAAGATCCACTTCGGGTCGCTGCGCCACAGCAGTAAGTAAGTATAAACATACTGTACCTTCTGTGTACCTAACCCAAAACAAGATATTTAAGAAAAACTCCACCCGCCATTCTGACGTCAGGATTGCGGTTGGACCTATGAAACCTTACATTATACCGCACTAAAAGTATGCAGTTATATGGTACAGTCGCCATCAGATATATCGGAGTGGCCGAGGTGCTCATAGATATCTAAACACGCACTCTAACCTCTTGACAGTAGAGGCATGTTCAGATATTCGTGGGTACCTTGGCCGCTGCGATATATATGATGGTGACTGTACCTTCAGTGTACCTCTGTAAATAGAAATAGAAACCGGTGTACCTCTCCCCAAAACAAGCTAGGCTAAACTCATGCACAATATAACTGCATACTTTTAGTGCGGTATAATGCAAGATTTCATAGGTCCACCCGCCATCCTGACGTCAGGTTGGCGGGTGGACCGTTTTGTAAAATATCTCGTTTTGGGGAAAGGTACACTGGTTTCTATTAAAGGTACACTGAGGTACACAGAAGGTACAATATGGTTATAAATATTTCTTTGAAATTCGCTGAGGTCCACCGCCATCCTGACGCTTACCATATATCTAAAGACCGACCTTAGGGGCAATAACGATAGTGCTAGTTCAGTTGTGTCATTCACAAATTCGAGCCAATCGTGCTGTCTAACGCAACTAGATGCGATCAATCGCGTGCGTAATGCGAACTCGTCAACCAATCACGTTGTGGCACTTGTGGCGTTAGACTGCACGATTGGCTCAAACTCGTGTGCGTAACACCGCTGTACTGGCCCCATTCTTATTGCCCGTAAGGCCCGTCCTCAGATATATTATGTCAATGACACAGTCGCGATTTAAAAAAATCACATCGCTTCTGCTACCAAATTGTTGAGCATAACGTTTTCCTATCCATAGGTTCCATCTGTCCAGTAGGATCCACCATCTCGATCCACCAGATTGAAGAGATTGTTACTAACTGATGGATCGAGATAATGAAACCTACTGAATAGAGCGGGTCGATTGGATATAACAAAGTACGCTTATATGAAACGGTGCTCCGGTGTGCGAGTGAGACAGTCAGGCCAATTTGAACTTGCATTTGACAGAAAACTGATTGTCTCCATCAAACGCTACCAGTTCCATTGCCGGCCTCTTCGCTGCCTTCTATAGTGGTTCAATCTTACCTTGCTTATGAATAAAAAGGGGCGTGCACACCGATATTAGAGTAATATTGGAATCATATCAGTTAGTTGCGGGCATCTCGCTCACACAAATACATGCGTATAAGTGCGAAATGAACGCACGAATGACAGATAAATGGTATCATTCCAATATTATTCTAAAATTGGTTTAATGTCAGTTGCACTTTCGAATTGGCCTACATAGCGATTTCCTTAGCCTGCACACCGGATCGGCGTGTGGGCCGGCATCTAGCTAATGTAAAGCACCCTCATTAGGTGCTTTTAGCCTTTTGAACGGCAAGAACACCTAAAGATGTGGTGAGAGAAAGCCGCGCGTACCTCATGCACTGCACTAGCTTTACAGCTTGCATTGCGACCAATGTATGCCGCTCACCGCCCCGCCGGTCGCGAGGGTCCAATCCGCGGCCCTAGAAGACGTACTTTACATAGAAACAAGAACACGCGAGCATTTTGTGAGTTGTGTATGTGTACTTGTGTTATCTAGGCGCACAAACGGTTACAATATCAAGAAGTGTACACCGCGTGTGCAGTCCAACACGGGAGCACGGGTGCGATTTGAAAATAACGCGCTAGCGACGCATTACGACATTGATACTTTACCCTTTCAACGCCATAACAAAAACGTTACTCACATGCCAAGGTCACGGGCGCAAGTGAGCTTGAAAATGCATGAGTATTACATTAGGGACTTTGACAGCGATTATAACAGCTATAATCATTAATGTGTTCATGGCCCTTAAATCATGTCTAGTGACGGCGCCTTTAGATGTTCTTGACGTTCAAAAGGTTAAGGGCGTTTGCTAGCTGGCGCGAGTGCACGGAGCGGGTGCACGCGCGCGGGTGCCTTTGTAGGTAAAATTCGTCGCACGCGTCCGCGCCAGTTAGCGTCCTCAGTTACTGTTTTTCGTTAACCCGCTCCAGCTAGCAAACTAATCGCAAATGGTCCGAGATTGGCGCAATAACCATGCATTCCCATATCTGGATCTGGATGCACCTATTCACCAATGCTTGCTTTAAAATAACTTGTCGACTCGTCCTGATAATATTTGTGCGACCGTGAAGAAAATCTATGCCGTCACTTATTTTTCAATTTATATGAAATAAAGATGTTAAATGTATTCAAAAGTTTTTATTTAATAAGGTATGTATAAGTGCTCTGTGCATCCGCACCAGCTAGCGGTGCCCTTAGCAAACCAATCGCAAATGGTCCGAGATTGGCGCAATAACCATGCATTCTCTTATCTGGATCTGGATGCACCTATTCACCAATGCTTGCTTTAAATTAACTTGTCGACTCATCCTGCTAATATTTCTGCGACCGTGAAGAAAATGTATGCCGTCAGTTATTTTTCAATTTATATGAAATAAAGGTGTTAAATGTATTCAATTTTTTTTATTTCATATGTATATATAATGGAACGAAATACAGCTACTATCTTAGCTTGGCAAGCAGTTAAGAGTCGCTGATACTTGTAATGTATTCACTGCGTTAATTTTAGGTTTAAGATTCTTTATTCTCACTAAGAATTTGACAATTCACTTACATGAGAACTTAAAACTACACAATTTAATCCTGATTCATATGGCAAACGAAGGGAACGTTGCTTTGAACCGCGACGCAATCTCAAATGTTTCACTTTTACACAATTTTCCTGCAGAGAGACAAAACAAGTATGTACATAGTACCTTTTTACGATTTATTTTATAGTAACATATAAACTTAGATTTATTTTCTTGCTGCTAATTATGGTACTCCAACTACTCCATAAATACATTTACTTACCTACTTATTGCTTAGGAATCTTATTTCATGTTTAATAATAAGTTTATATAACGTTTCTAGCGGGACATAACGCGAACTTTAAAAAATATAATGTTTTTTCTACCTTTATCACTCGAATATGTAAGACCAAGAGAGATAAATAGACGAAACTTACTAGTTCAAGGTAACCACTCGTTTTATTGTCAAAGTTCCGTTAAACAAACTTATTCTTCGGTGACATTTTTTAGCGTTTATAAGCGTCTATACGGATCCAGCATATGCCGCTCATTCGGTTCTCCTATTGCACGCAAGATGTCAGTACTAGAGAGGATTTGAAAAATCATAATTAAGTAGTTTAGTGCCATTTATTGAGCGGTAATAATTTAAAAAAATATATAAATTACTTTTTCATTATATTTCAGGCATGCAAAGTGATGTAAATGGTTACAAAAGTAACTCTATATGAATGACATTTTTTAGTTCCAGTTTACGCCGCAGCGCATGATCAAAATTATTAATATCATCTTCCCTGGACATTTTCGGTCTTTGGTGTCATATAAGTAATTAATGCTTAATTGAAGACCTTCCAAATAGGATATGACTCAAATGTATATACCAATAGTAAAAATTACCCAAACTGCTACCAAGGCTCCATCTAGTGCCAGGTAGAACAAACAAAGCGGCATTTACCACAATTAATTAACGAAAAAACTCGTTTTATTACCGCCCCTGCAAGCATTTGAGTGCAAGTATATATATATTAAAATACCTTATAAAAATGTCTTTTAAATGATATATATGGCTTGAGTATACAAGCAAGTTTCAGTGTTTAATAGCAGTATTTTTAATTCAAGCATATGTTATATCAACTAATTCCAGCCCTGTACGTACTTAAACGTAAGTAGTGGTAAACAGAAATCTAGAATTTCTCATATTCTTTCATACAAAACACCTAACAACCGGCTACATAACAAGTACTTTGTAAAACAACAGTTTATATTGGCCACTCTTTTTTTTAAATTGCTCAGTCCCTGCACGTTATCCAAAGTTGGTGTCATACAATAAAATAATGCTAAGAGTAAACCCTTTCAAACGAGATATGTCTCAACAGTATACATCCATGGGACAAATTGCCCATTCTCCTTTATTTTTAAACAATAAATTGCTACTGAATTTCGCGAATAATAATAGATTATATCACAAATTATACCTAATAAGTACCCTAAATCTTTTAGTTTTAGTAATTGAGCAAAATTTCTTACTACTTTCGCGAAATTGCTAGAAATTGTATTGTGTTCATTATTCACTGTCCCATTCAAATACGTGATTCGAAGTATAGCGCTATTCTTTTCTTACGTCGTAGCAGTCGAGGGCCAATTCCGCGTTAAAAACACTATGCAGGTCGGGGATACCACAGCAAAAGATAATATTTTCGCTAATAATTATAAATATTTTAAACATATTTAAGTTTCCAGATATATATCATGATATATATTTAAGCAAGATTAATTATTTCAAAACAAGTAAAAACAGATTTTATTTTTGCAAAGTGAAAGGAAGCATAAGAATGAATTAATTATAGATTTAATAAAGTAAATACACAAAAGGTGACCTACTACTCACCCACTAAATTAAAAACGTTGCCAAACAAATGCATTTGGAGTCCTGTTTATCGTCTTGAGGTTCATAATCCGAGTACTATTACAAATTACATACTTGCATAACATATATAAATAACATTAAAAAAAATTCAATAACTTAAAATAACATTTCAATAACCATGCTGGTGCCTATTTTTAAGTATTCAAGTTACCTATTATATTAAGTTAAGAGACAACCGCTCTTCCACAAAAGATTAACAATATTAAATCTTACAAGACTTATGTTCAACGAATCAAACTGTCGCCTGACTGACTGACTGATTCATCAACGCAGAGCCGTAGCAAAGCTAGAAAGTTGAAATTTACAGACTACATTAAAATAGAAGATAAGTAATTTCAACGATTTTGGAAACTCATCTCCTAAGATTGTTAAAAAGGGGATGAAAGTTTGTTTGGGGATCAAGTTTTTATTAAGTTACTTAATATATGGTGTTTTCATAAAATACGAGAACAGTAATAAAAGCGTGTATTTGAAAATTCATCCTATTTTTAGCTAACCGTACAAGCGTACGGCAACGATTTAAGCAGGGACTTGAAATTGGTAGGAAGAGAAAATATTAGAGTGTACGAAAAATAATTCAGGTGTTTTTTAAATTACAGCCTTAATATGGTTAAAAAGGGGTCAAAAGCGTGTGTTTGGGAAATAAATCCACGCGGACATTTTTAATATTCTTTATAAACTTTGATGCATACAAAAAAGTAAAATAAATCGTATAAGTCAAGATTTTTTTTAAAGTCTGGTATTCCTAACTTTGCTTCCTTCTCTTTCTGACTCGTGAGAGATGTATTTCTAGCTTGTTCTTGAACGCTGAACAGTCGAGAACACCCGAGACCCCACATCGCCCCCATTGGCCGCCGACCAGCTGTCGAGATTTATCTAGAAAATGCTTGGCTGTGATTGGCCGTTAGTGGAGGGGTATATACGCAACAGCGCATTGGCGCGAAATCAGTATATTACTTAACACGATAGCGAAAGTACGAAGAAGTTGAGTGGCGAATTCCTCTCGAGTATATTACGTGATACATTATTGTATTGTGCAAAAAAGTTATTAAAAACAAATTACGAAAAATGCCAGCTGTAGGAATTGATCTTGGAACGACTTACTCTTGTGTGGGAGTTTACCAGCACGGGAATGTGGAGATCATCGCGAACGACCAGGGCAACCGGACCACACCATCCTACGTCGCGTTCACGGACACCGAGCGACTCATCGGCGACGCCGCGAAGAACCAAGTCGCGCTCAACCCCAACAACACGGTGTTCGACGCCAAGCGACTCATCGGACGCAAATTCGACGACCCGAAGATACAGGCGGACATGAAGCACTGGCCGTTTAAAGTCATCAGCGACTGTGGCAAGCCAAAGATCCAGGTTGAGTTCAAAGGCGAGACAAAGAGGTTCGCGCCGGCGGAGATCAGCAGCATGGTGTTGACGAAGATGAAGGAGACGGCCGAGGCGTACTTAGGCACGACAGTGCGGGACGCCGTCATCACGGTCCCGGCTTACTTCAACGACTCGCAGCGCCAAGCCACCAAGGACGCGGGCGCCATCGCCGGCCTCAACGTGCTGCGGATCATCAACGAGCCCACCGCCGCCGCGCTCGCGTACGGCTTGGACAAGAACTTAAAGGGCGAGCGCAACGTGTTGATCTTCGATCTCGGCGGCGGCACTTTCGACGTGTCCATCCTCACCATCGACGAGGGCTCGCTGTTCGAGGTGAAGGCGACGGCCGGCGACACGCATCTCGGAGGCGAGGACTTCGACAATAGGCTAGTGAACCATCTAGCGGACGAGTTCAAACGCAAGTACAAGAAAGATCTGCGCGGCAACACCCGCGCGCTGCGACGCCTGCGGACGGCCGCCGAACGCGCCAAGCGCACCCTCTCGTCCAGCACCGAGGCGTCGATAGAGATCGACGCGCTGTACGAGGGCATCGACTACTACACGCGCGTCTCCCGCGCGCGCTTCGAAGAGCTCAACGCCGATCTGTTCCGCGGCACGCTGGAGCCGGTCGAGAAGGCGCTGCGCGACGCTAAACTGGACAAGAGCCAGATCCACGACGTCGTGCTCGTCGGGGGCTCGACTCGCATACCGAAGATTCAGAGCCTTCTGCAGAACTTCTTCGGCGGCAAGCAGCTGAATCTCTCCATCAACCCCGACGAGGCGGTGGCCTACGGAGCGGCGGTGCAGGCGGCCATCCTCAGTGGATCCAACGACTCCAAGATCCAGGACGTGTTGCTGGTGGACGTGTCGCCGTTGTCTCTGGGCATCGAGACGGCCGGCGGCGTCATGACCAAAATCATCGAACGCAACTCTAAGATCCCGACCAAGCAGTCTCAGACCTTCACGACGTACTCTGACAACCAGCCGGCAGTCACCATACAGGTGTACGAGGGCGAGCGCGCCATGACGAAGGACAACAACTTGCTGGGCACGTTCGACTTGACCGGCATCCCGCCCGCGCCCAGAGGGGTGCCCAAGATCGACGTCACCTTCGACATCGACGCTAACGGCATCTTGAACGTGTCGGCCAAGGAGAACAGCACCGGACGGAGCAAGAACATTGTCATCAAAAACGACCGAGGAAGACTGTCCCAGGCGGACATCGACAGAATGCTCGCCGAGGCCGAGCGCTACAAGGATGAAGATGAGAAGCAGAGGAAGAGGGTATCAGCAAGAAACCAGCTTGAGGCCTATGTATTCAGCGTGAAGCAAGCCTTGGACGACGCGGGAGACAAGCTGAGCGGGCAGGACAAGAACACTGCTCGCAGCGAGTGCGAGGAGACGCTGAGATGGCTGGACAACAACTCTCTGGCCGAGGTGGAAGAGTACGAGCATAAGCTGAAGGAGGTGCAGAGAGTGTGCTCGCCGGTGATGACCAAGATGCACGGCGGCGGCGCGGGCGGCAACCAAGGAGACATGCCCGGTAGCATGGGTGGAATGGGAGGCATGGGCGGAATGGGAGGCATGCCCGGGGGCATGGGCGGAATGGGAGGCATGCCCGGGGGCATGGGCGGAATGGGAGGCATGCCCGGTGGCATGGGAGGTATGCCTGGATATCAAGGCAGAAATGACGGCCCCACCATTGAAGAAGTCGATTAAGCCTCAACTAGATGTAATAGGATTTTCTAATTAATAGTTTTAAAAATGAGCAAAGACTGATTTACTTTTAATTTTATTAAATAAATAAATATGAGGAACTCCTTAAATATTGTTTTATTTTTACTATATAATGAATAAATGAACTAAAATATAGAGCGATAATAATTATTAATCTGGGGGCACGGTAGTGCCCCCGCCAAGACGAGCTGCGCGAAGCGCAAGGGCACTACCTACCTTTTCTGTCAGGTCATAGAATTTGGTCATAATATCCTGCAAACGGTTGAAGGACTGAAAAAATGTCTGGAACATGACTTGATTTTACGCTCTACAATCTTCATGTGCTATGAAAACCTTGATATTCGTGATAAACCAATTTTTGTGACCTTTGACCTTAATTAACTCCAGGTTTTCTGTGACTTAAGGTGTAGTTATACGAGCTTCCAGCTCATTATTTGCCATTCCTAGATGAAAACGTACGACGCGCAGACCGGCACGTTTACACTTTAGTTCATGTATCTCCAAAACTAATGCGGATCCCATTCTCAAACTTTCCAGGCATTTTTTATGAACTACAAGCTACATTTTAAAGTAAAAAAAAGAATTTTCAAAAATATCGAACTTTATATAAATTCGACTTGAAATTTTTATTTCCTGTTTTTTGTATGAATAATCGAAAATAATCTAAATTATTGTAACTGCGAGAAAGAGCAATTAATTTTGTATAAAAATCAATATTAAAATTATTTTTCAGTTTATTAAATAATAGCAACATCAGCTTATGAAGAATGCACTTCTCCGATTTTGTCAATTTTTTAATTGCTTATACCTAAACCGGAAACGGTGCCGAATAAAAATAAAATAAAATAATACATAAACTCAGAACATCGAGTAGTAAAACTATTCCAAATATGACCCAATTCTATGACCTGACATTTTTATCGCTGTCCGCTTGGCGTGAAATGCCCCTTATACCAGATAAACAAAATCAAAGAATACAATACTAACAAAATTCTCAGGATATAATTTCAATAGTGGACTTATTAATCATAAAACGTTTCAATTGCATAGCTCTCATACTTTGGATTTTTTTCATATTTCATATGTAAAAACCCCCGATTTCGTCATTGACTCACTCACTCATTGATGATCATCAAAACCCTTAGGGTACTTCCTGAAGTCCTAGGCAGCTGAAATTTGGTATGTATATTCCCGGTTTGGTTTTCCCGGGTTCAAATCCTGGTAAGGGCATTTATTCGTGTGATGAGCATGGATATTTGTTCCTGTGTCATGGGTGTTTTCTATGTATTTAAGTATTTATATATTATATATATCGTTGTCTAAGTACCCTCAACACAAGCCTTATTGAGCTTACTGTGGGACTTAGTCAATTTGTGTAATAATGTCCTATAATATTTATTATTATTATTATTATTATTTTTTTATATCCGTATTAGTACAAAAACAACAGAAAAATTTAAAAACTTGTAGTTTTTGCCACTTAGAGGGTGGAATTTTGTATGGGGAATCAATAACCGCTGACTCGATTAAGTCTAAATTTGATATGTAGATAATTAGTTCTTAAAACCCCAAAATTAGCCCGTAAAAAGGGGTGAAAAGGGGGAGGAAAATGGCGTTAGGGCAAAAAAGACGTTGAAACAGTGGGGCGACACTCCTTTCGGCTTTTCCCGGCCCCGTTCCGCTCAACATTGCTCCGAGAATAAAACAAACGAGCAAAGGGTTGGCACAACTTGACGTCCCTATACGTGTACGACCACAGATAAGATAATGACTTAAATTTTGACAACCATAAATGGCCGAAAAGGATAGTGTCATACATTAGAAAGGGACAGCATAATTCGTCCCTCTGAATCGCTGTCAATGTTCGGTTTTGTAGGAAGTGTCGTTACTATACGGTAGTACTATTATTTATTCTGTGGTTGAAGTTTGTATGGGGAATCAGTAAAAAGCAGATTGTATAAAAGATTCCCCCATAAACGTATTTCAGGATTTTTAATAGTAAATAACCCCCAACCCTTTAAATTAAGGGATGGAAGATTGTCATAAGCAACTTACAAAAATAAATGAAATCCCTTCAAAAACATTTAAATGTAAAATGTTGCCAAGACGAAACCATAAGGCTCGCGCTGTCAAAAAGTTATATCTCTTGTAGAGCCAAGCTCAAGCCAAGCTTCTAATTCTACGAGCCCTTTTATTTATTTATTTAATATACCAAAATATATACTTAAGTTTGAGTAATCTCACCCTGGGTCTCTCACAACTCACAACCCGGGAGTAAGTCAAGTGTATACATCTTACTCAAAAATATATTACGTCCCATAGCATCTTATTCCAGTGTAATAAGAGCGTAGTACCATATTTATTAAACGATTCTTTCGATACATATTTTTGCACTTGACTGTACCTATAACCGGTTGGGTGTTTTCAGTTTTCTTAATTTTTGGAAACAGAATAACCAAATCAAAATCTGCTTGACTTCCGTGACTCGTGACCCTTATTGATATTGAATGCATTGCAACTTGTAAAATAATTACAGTAAATAAAAAGAGATAAATTAAATATGACTACATAGGTATTTACGATGTTTGAAGCCACATATTCACTACCAACATTTTTGTTTAGATACCAGGTTTATAAACAATGTTTCGTAATGAGTACCATACATTTTCTCAGAAACTATGTGTACCAACATAAGTACCAAGACTGTTTGTAAACAAACTTAGTAGACTTAAAAAATATTACAGATTCATACTACTCATATTATCATAATACCTGGGCGACCGAGCTTTGCTCGGTTATAACTATTTACTGTAATATGGTGGTATATGTCGTACAATAATCTTAACTACATTTTTTTACTAAATTAAACTTGTCTAAAACAATAAAAATTAAAAAATTACTTACATGTAAACTTGAAAATACAAAAAAAAAGTTAATCACCGGGCGAGATTCGAACCCGTAACACTCGTTTAGCAGTCCGCGTCTTAAGTCTTAACCCGCTGGACCAGACGGACAGCGGGCGGTAACACGAAATTAGCGACCATATTCTGCGTCGAAAGAAAAACGCATGAAAACTCGGAAACACGCGTTTTCCCAAACATAAGACTAATCTAGATCGATTATTTACCCCCAAAAACCCCCATATACCAAATTTCAGCAAAATCGTTAGAGCCGTTTCCGAGATCCCGGAAATATATATACATATATTATATATATATACAAGAATTGCTCGTTTAAATGTATAAGATAACGCAGAATTCGAACTAAAAAAAAAGTTTCCCGCGATTCAATTAGATCTTGAATGGTTGGTAGTTCATTGTTTTTTTTTATTATCAGGATACGTTCAGATATCAGCCGTAGATATATTTCTGAACATTTGTACCAACTTTCTTCTCAAAGTACAGTATTAGGTTATGGTTTAAATATGTTCTTCTTGCATATGCAACTTTCTGACATTGAATCGCTCCAGGAAGATATTAACAGGGTATATGAATGGAGTATCTCAAACAAACTGATTTTTCACCCTGAGAAGTGCTCTGTGATGTCTTTTAGCCGATCTCGTAGTCCGCTAGTTGGTAATTACATGTTAGGAACGAAATTAATTAACCGCGTTGACACTATTAAAGACCTAGGTGTCATATTTGACCCGCATCTTAACTTTCATGCTCATATGAGAACCCTAGCTACCGAATGCTATCGGAGATTGGGATTTGTCATCCGTAACGTTCGTGATTTTGACAACACGATTGTTATCAAGATTGTTTATACCTCTCTAGTTAGGAGTAAACTGGAGGCAGCGTCTGTGGTGTGGAACCCCCATGAGGTCACTTACGCTTTGCTTCTGGAGAAAATCCAAAAGACTTTTCTAAGATTTTTATTTAAAAAAGTCTATGGGTATTATCCTTTCCTTTACCCGACAAAATATTTACTTGGAACTCTGGGTTTTAACTCCTTAGAAGTGAGGCGTAATTATGCACTTATGATCGGCGCGTGCAGAATATTACGTGGAGATTCAGACTGCCCTCAGCTGGTCTCACAGCTGGTACGCCTCCTCATCCCTTCTCTGTCCGTCGCAAAGTTCAATTTTAGGCCTCGTAATCGCGACTTACTTGCGGCTCCTAAAGCACGCACGAAGGCGTACAGGCAATCACCACTGGTTCGTGCTTTGCACTACATCAACGCACTTCTCCAGTCGGCTCCAGACTGCGATCTTTTTGCCAGTAATTGGAGGCAAATTTGTGAGCAATGCAAAAACCATTGTGAGGCAATGGATGACCGTCCGTCCTCAGTTAGTTATTAAGGTTCTCCTGTGTTTTGTAATTCTATTTTTATGTATAACACAATTTAATGATCTACCTACTTAGTCCCAGATTGTATTCTGTACCTGATGTGTATGCATTTATATACTTTCTGTCCTAAATTTCGCAGTGCATTAGTATATACTGTAATGCTGTGTAATTTTGTTGTTGTTAAAATAAAATAAAAATAAAATAAAAAATAAAATGTTAATATATATAAATTAATGAATAGAAAATAAAATGATTCTTATTCTTTCTGTGAATTGCACTTCGATCCCAAAAAAATATTATGCCGTTCCAGTGTGTGATATTTGGATGTATTGGAGTGTTGCCTTTCGATAAAAAAAAAAAAACGTAAAGCAACAATTCAACAATGTCTGCATGATGTCTGCCTGACATTTTGACTTTTGTGCTTTATCGCTAATTATGATATTATTTTATTCTTCAGCTATTTAAGTCAAATTAATGCTATGTATTATTCACCACGATGCCTTGAGGAGCCTTAGGGCCTCATGATTTGTAGTGTGATATTATTAAAGTGCAGTGTAACACTATAAGTGAAGGTAAAAATGGATTCGGAGGGATCCAGTTCTGGTCTGCCGGGTTCAGACAACCAAGATTCCAATGAGCCCACCCCTCCAGGAACCGTTATAAGCTTTAAGGTAAAACTGAAGACCATTTACATTTAAGGTAATATAGTAACAATAGTATTTCGTTTTCAAATTAGGTCATAAGTAAATATAAATACCTTAAATACATAGGTACTCACAGGTACATATATAGTTTATATAGTACATGTGCATGGCCGAAAATAGTGCCTAGGGAGTGGTGCAGTATTGATTTATAATAGTGCTTCCATCTATATTGAATTGCAATTACTCATTATGTGAATTATTTAGCAATTGAAGTATAACTTTTAGCATCATAGAAACAAATTCTGTTTTAATATTTGCATCAGTGTGTTGGTGTTTTCTGTTATAGGCTGAACTGTCATCAATAAGTAGGATATATTTTTTATTCTTAATAGCTATCTAAACTTGATTTAATATTGTTCCTATTTCAATACTGTAAATAAAACCACATCTATTGTGTTTTAAGGAGTTTGGGTGATTACAAAAAGCAGTTAATGAAAAAATTTAGATAACAGTGTTCATTTGTTATTCTATTATAGTTAGTGTCATTCACGAAGATCATGTTATTAAAGGGTAGATTTGACAAATCTGTGACACAAACTATAACTCAATCAAAACTTGCCAATTTTGATTTGACAAAATAAAAATTCAAAATATAATGGGCGGCTTGAGGATAATGTACCTACACTTCTAAGAGTTATTACGGAGAGGAGCATCCTCAGTGTAAAATAACAGGATAGAAACCGCTCGAACATAAGAACCAGAACAAAAGTAGCAGATATCCTCAGCCACATAGACATGCAAAAATGGAGGTGGGCAGGTCACACTTTAAGATGTAAGAAAGAAAAGTGGAGTCAAAGAATTCTCATGTGGCACCCTACAGATGGGTCAAGATCGTATGGCCCTCAATTAACATGATGGGAAGATGAAATATACTTACAGTGGTACCAATCTGGACAAGAGTGGCAAGAGAGAGGAGATACTGAACTAAGTGACTTCATATAACTATTCAAAACTAACTTAATATCATAAAAACAATAAACATGTTCAGAACAAAGGGCTATATAAATAAATAAAAGTTATTATCTAAAATAGAATTTAAATAGAAGGAAAAAATAATTGAAGTTTATCCTTGATATTTCAGAGTACTCCACCCACTCTCCCCCGCAAACTGCTCCCGTCATCTAAAGGAGTGGAGAATGCAAAGAAACGTCTCCGAGCATTTTCTATACAGAAGAAGACACCAATCACTGCTGTCCCGCTGGCCAAGCCTGCGAGTTCACCTGCAGGGACAGGTATGTTATTTCATATGTCAGGTATGTAGTTTGACATTGTAAAGATTCAGGGTCAAATCATGCTGTTCCATTCTAATGTATGGCACTATCCCTTTCGGCTATTTAGGGTTGTCAAAATTCAAGTGATTATAGTAGTGTAGTTGTGCACGCATAGGGACGTCATGTTTTGCCAACCCTAATAATTGCTCGGAGCAATGCTGAGCCGGACGGAGCCGAGAATGACCGAAAGGATTGTCACCCCACAGCCAATAGATAGGTAGGATAAGTTCGCGAGGTTGCTTCAGATACCCGAAGGGCAAATTGTCCAGAAATAGGAGGATTCAGGGAACAATATGATTGAATTTAAACTGAGACATACACACAGTGACTTTTATGTCTCTGGGACTGGGTTTCTATTCCGCATTCATTGAAAGTTTCTGTTTGACGCAATACTTGACTGGTGCAGAATGCCTCAAGGCATTAAGTCCGCCATTTGTACTATCTTGTATTGTGCAATAAAGGTTAAATAAATAAATAAAAGACCTTTAATAATGAGAATGTAACAAGCTAAAATTATTTCAGGTAGCACAGTGTTGATCGGTAAGTTGTCGAGTGTGAAGCCTGTGCCTCCCAAGGTCGTTGAAGATGAGAGCAAGAAGTTGGCGAAGCCACCTAAACCTGGAGCAAACAGAAAGAATTTTCAGGGTGTGTAAATAATCAGCTTTTTTTTTAAATACTTTTATACAATTACAAAGAGCAGACAGCCCCTTTATAGTAAGCAGTTATCCTAGCTTATTATGTCTTAAAGCAGCCATACTCAACCTGTTTTTAAGGGTTACAAAGACGGTTTTGCCTTGTAGCCACGGGCCGCATGATTCATTTGCTTAACGGTGATTGGATGACAAGGATCTATACCAGGAACACCTGGCGGGCTACTGAAAAAAGTCAGGTGGGCCACAGGTTGAGTATCGCTGGTCTAAAGGCTAAAATCACAGTGGCTGTTCGACACGTTGAGTGCGTGATGCGTACGGGCAGAAATATATGGTAACAAGTTTGTCATCACAAAGTCTGTGACTCTTACAATATTTTTAAGAATTTACTTACACATAAACACGCAGGTTTCCTCTCTGAAATGTATTTCAAATTTCAACTAGTCAAGAAGAGAGTAGTAGTAGAGCCGGGAGGGTTTAAATTCAAACCCAATAACCCTTCTTTCAACAGACTCCTACACGGAGTTGCAGAAACGCACGCTCGCTGAGATTGAAGACATGAAGCGTAAGATGGAGCTAGTGGATCTGGGCATTCCACTGGGGCTTATCTGTCCCAGCTCCACCAACGAGCAGGCCATGCCCACTAAAGCCATGCCGCCGATTAAGACCTTTTTGGGTAAGTTAGTTGTGAGCGGTGAGGTGTCTTAAAATAACCAGAAGGCCGGATTAGCTTAATTTGTGTGTGAACTCCCGGGTTTCGTTACATTGCGGTGTTTGATGCATTGGTTGAATTAATTAACTCACACCTATTTAAACCTTTTTTTATATTTAGATTTTCTACTCTTATCGCCTCGGGCGGCAAAGCAATATCTTCAATTTTCGCGCAGCTACGAGGCGGCAAGTTTTCTATATTAAAAATGGCGGCCGCCGCACGCGCTGTTGTCGGAGGCATCTTGCCGCACGAGGGGTTATGAGCTTTTGCATTTTCGACTGCAACATCAACTTAAATGTAACCATAATTATACGCTTAACTGCATAGTCAATGCAACTTTAACTACTTCACATTGATTACAATATATATTTACTGCATTGTGTTCGAGTGGTTATTTGTCGAAGATAAAGAAAAGTATATTTTCACCTAAGTATATTTTATTTTCAGAATATGTAGCAAGCTAACTAGATGTCAGTTATTATAATTGTATAATATATGCTTTTCTTTTGCCTTTGTTTGATGGTTTCTTCAGTTCAATGTTTTTATATTTATGCACTGTTTAATCTCATGTTTTGCACTTATCGAATCTTACAATTTATTTTATGGTGTGCATTATAGTGAATCGCTAAAATCCCCGAGAGTGTTAATACTGTCCCCATTCCTATTTTTTTTAACGAGAATAGTTTAGTTGACTTTAAAGACATAAAATACTGCAATGTTCATTACTACTTTGTGAATGGGTCAAAATTCTTTTCGTTGTCTCGTTTATTGTCTCCAAAAAATGTGACGGAGTGTAGCTTTTTGTATGAGATGACCATGATACAAGCGTGACCGAGTGGTCCAAAATAAGACAACGAAAAGAATTTCGACCCGAATAGGTCAAATATACTCGAGCTCCGAGACGGGAGGTCCACACCGTGCCCATCGCACCGTGCAAATCACACCCTCCCGCATTCTTTGCTCAGAAATGTTCGGAGCTCGCGCTTGGCTTGAACTTCGACAACAGTCAACTGTCTTATTCTTACCGGCGCCGGCTCTTCGTTCACGGGTGCTAATGATTGTTCAAAGAAGTTCAGATGTGATTGTTAGTTGAATTACAATTGACATATATTGTCTGGCAAGTTGTTGCTAATGCGTCGGGCTTATTAAAGGAACCCGTCACCCGGGGTACGTTTTGGATTCTATAACTCTAGTATTCGTCCCAGTGAAACAGAGCATATGTCGGAAGATGGGAATATCTCATCTGGTTTAAGTGCGTACCGTACGTCATATTTCTATAGCTGTCTTTAGTGAGTCCATCCTTGAGCAACTTTTACCACCTGGAGTCGGCGCCTGAATGCCTCGCTGTGTTGTTCTAACCCTCTCCCTTGCACCTGTATAACTATCCCCCTCACGCATGCTTCAGCCCGCAGGCTCCGAGTCGCGCCGGTGCCGCGCCAGCGCCGCTGGGGTATGGGGTACCTTGTACACTTTTATTTTATGGGTGAATCAACTTTTTCTTGTCACTCGTTGATCGTTGCTATGCCTAGAATCGCCTGGGACATTTTTGTGTTAGTCATAAGCCCATCCTAAAGCGTTTTAGTGGAACGTTTTTCTTACAAAATTAGCCGTTGTCTCTTATCTGACTGAGAGGAAATAATAACAACAAGAAGAAGTTGAAACACTTATGCTTGCTTTTGCATGTCGATGGTAGCTATAAGTTAAGATTAAGATTATTTCATAGTTACTTTAATAAAATAAAGATAAATCTGATACACTAAAGAAATGTCTATACAACATAATGTATAATTCTTAGTAAATTTTCTGATTCATAAGTAAAATTGCTCTCAAGTAGTTAATTTTCAATGGTCCTAAAATTGTGTTTACATTAGTAAAGTAAAAATTTCAGATGCGAGTAAAGTCGACGAGATAATTAGAGACGCAAAGAAAGCGAGGGCTGAAGGCAAAGAGTTCAAATTCGACTACCAGAAGATTCTGCCCGACTACGACAACCCCTTCCAGCGTAAAATTAGAGACGAAGGCGAGAAGGAAAAAGAAGATGCAGCAGAAAAAGAACAGATACACAAATCTCCTCGACCTCCAAAACTTAACAGAATATCTGTCAGCAGGAGTAGGGACAGTAAGAGGAAAAGTGACAGATACGAGAGTTCCAGGAGACATTCTGACAGATATGATAGATCTAGAAAAAGCGATAGGGATAGATATAGAGAGAAACATGATAAAAGTAGAGAAAAAGACTCTAAGAGAGAAACTAAAGATTCAACAAAAAGCGGAGGTTCAGAGAGTGTAGTCGATCAAGACCCGAAAGAGACAGATGTTAATCTCAGCGATTACTTGGTGTGTGACAGTTGGTCGTTGGACAATGATGACAAAACCGCGAGTCCTCAAGTTGATGACAAATCTAAAGCGACTCCTACAAAAGAAAAGAAATCTGAAGAGTCTAGAACTGCAAAAGATTTAGACAAAAAGAAAGAGGAGGAGAGGAGGATGGAGAAAGAAGCAATTTTAAAAGCAGTCGACAGCCCATGTCTCATAAAGATAGAAAAACTACAACCTGTCATTGATTCCTTTGAATATGAAATAGATCCTAATGAAGACGATATATTGTTTGATGAGCATTCTAAACCAGAATACTTTGCTAAAGTTAAACCTAAGAAAAGTTTCGATTACAACCAAGATACAAACATGTCTGACAGTTTAGCTGATGACAATTTCCTAGAATCAGTCATAAATGAAATTAAACAAGAAAATATAAGTGATGATGAAAGTCAAGATAAAGGTTTAGTTGAATATGATTCTCCTATAGTTGACTTTAAATGTCAAGGCACGCCTGAACTAGATGATGATAGCAGGCAACGTTTAAGTCGAACAAGTGACTATAGCGATAGCTACAGATCTACTGACAGTGGCTGTAAGAGTACTGAAAGTGGATACAGGAGTACAGAGAGTGGATATACCTCTAAAAGTGAAAGAGAGAAAAGTTCAGAAAAGAAGAGTAAAGGTAGAAAAGATAGCAAGAACACAGCAGAGGAGAAGGTGTTTTTGTCGGTAGAGAAGGTACATGATGAGACGTTAGAGAGGAAGGTGTCAAGGTCCACAATAGTGTCGCTGGAAATGTGGGACTTTGTGCTCAAGATATGCCAGCCGCTGCTGTTCCGGCATGACAAAACTAAATGTTACAAGTAAGTACAGTTCGCTTTATAGTATAGACTATTTATAAGTACTAATACGCGTAAAGTAGGTGAAATATAGTGGCCATAATGACAAGTGCTTGAAAATCTTTTGTTATATTTATCTTTTCACCTATCATGCTCGTAAAATTGGCATGACGTTTAGGTAAGTCGCGTGTAATCGACATTTTTTATTATTATAAAGCATAAAGTAAAATCATCTGCTACGACCCTTATTAAATGAGCAATAAAGTTTAAATCTGCCATACAAACCCCCGTACTCGCGCCCGTACCGGCGCGCTCCCGACAGGCGCGCCACCGTCCGGCCCGAGTACGATTCTCTTTAGTCTTTAAAAAAATACGCCATATAACCTAAAATATTGGATATTTTTGTATAATTTCTTTGCAATCTAAGTGAAAAGCAGAGTGAAACTCAGGCATAAATGTCAATTTTTATCCTCGACAAAAATATACGCGCCCTTGCTATACAATATACTATTTCGTCGAACGCGTATAATCCACCTTTTATCACTTCGCGTGCAGCGGAGAAAAAATACTAGTGTGGTTGCTATTGCATGCGTTTTAGGCCCATTTTCGCGATTTTTGTGTATTGAACGAAAGTCCTAAAGATTGCTAATTACATTATTGGCAAACATACTGTGAAAAAAAAAAATGTTTCAATTTTTCAAAAACTCTGCTAGTTAAACCTACTGCAATTTAATCGGTCAGTCCTGTCGATGAACGGCCGATATTTCGCCTTCAGTGTTTCGAACCACAAGTTTTGTAATTGGCTACTTGACAGTTTTTTGTAAATAATGTCAATCGATCTTGATTTTCCTGAGAATCAAATATCTATGTAGGACTCATGGCATTTAAGCAACACAAAAGTCCGAAATGAGAGTTAAAGTCTGACGCTCGCACTCGACGATTGAAACGCCTCTAACAAAATGATAATGTAATGTGACATCACATTACATTCATTCGTCCTAAATGTATGGAAGATCGAGAAAATTGCTATTTTGACCCTGAAATATTGCGTTTATGTATATAGTTGTCTTACAATTTATTTTTCAATAAAATGTAAGGAATCGAATGGTACCATTACCTTTTTTCTTTTAGAAAGTATTAAAAAAAAGTTTATTTTTTGGGACTTTGGAGCCTTGTATTTTTTAACTCCACTAGTTTATAATGGATGGCTCATTTTCTATCCATTTAGCTAAGTTTTGTTATAATATTCAACAGGTGTCAAGTACCCAATTGTTTTCCAGACAAACCCGCGTGCAGCCCAGCGTGTGGTGGGCGGCGCGGCCGACGGCCTGCAGCTGCGTGCGCGGGCGCGGCGTCGTGCTCAGCGAGCTGCGCGCGCAGCGCATGGCGCTCGTGGACCGCGTCTACTCCACCGACCAGTGAGTGTCCTGTGTGTTACTCTACAGTGTACTGACAGACCCGCGTGCAGCCCAGCGTGTGGTGGGCGGCGCGGCCGACGGCCTGCAGCTGCGTGCGCGGGCGCGGCGTCGTGCTCAGCGAGCTGCGCGCGCAGCGCATGGCGCTCGTGGACCGCGTCTACTCCACCGACCAGTGAGTGTCCTGTGTGTTACTCTACAGTGTACTGACAGACCCGCGTGCAGCCCAGCGTGTGGTGGGCGGCGCGGCCGACGGCCTGCAGCTGCGTGCGCGGGCGCGGCGTCGTGCTCAGCGAGCTGCGCGCGCAGCGCATGGCGCTCGTGGACCGCGTCTACTCCACCGACCAGTGAGTGTCCTGTGTGTTACTCTACAGTGTACTGACAGACCCGCGTGCAGCCCAGCGTGTGGTGGGCGGCGCGGCCGACGGCCTGCAGCTGCGTGCGCGGGCGCGGCGTCGTGCTCAGCGAGCTGCGCGCGCAGCGCATGGCGCTCGTGGACCGCGTCTACTCCACCGACCAGTGAGTGTCCTGTGTGTTACTCTACAGTGTACTGACAGACCCGCGTGCAGCCCAGCGTGTGGTGGGCGGCGCGGCCGACGGCCTGCAGCTGCGTGCGCGGGCGCGGCGTCGTGCTCAGCGAGCTGCGCGCGCAGCGCATGGCGCTCGTGGACCGCGTCTACTCCACCGACCAGTGAGTGTCCTGTGTGTTACTTATGAGTCATGTCATAGTTTATTTATTTTAATAGTAACTTCGAAGTATTTTTTAATTTCATTAGTGCGCTACATAACAACGATTTTACATACAATTATTTGCTACTTTTATTGTTTTATGTATTCAGAATACCGCCCTGAAAACAGCTCTTTTCATGGGCTGCCGGGGCTCGAGTATTTAAATGATTTTTCTGACGGAACAAGATAAAATAAAAATGAGATACTTAGTAAATGGGCCTTAAAAAGGTCTTAGATTACTGGCAAAAATTTGTTTGGTTTGAAAATGCCATCACAAAATAATCCGCAAATTTCATTGTATGAAAAATCTAATTTCGTTAAAGTTCTCCATACAAAACGCCAATTTCATAGGTAATGACCTAATATTTGCTACCTTGTACCAAAGATACATTGATTGAGTATGATGTGTAATCTATGGAGGGTAGAGGTAAGGAGAACAATCTTTGTGTATGAAAAGTCTCCATCAAAAACCGTAATTAGGTAGCGCCACAATGCATCGCGAACGAATTTTTGACTTTGATAAAAAAATCAAATCATTGACAGCGCACTTTACTCCGTCAATAACGTCTAAGTTCATATCATGTCCTTGTGCTATCCTAGCGCCACCGGGGAAATCTCGAACTATTATTTACAGCTGCTAGCCTACCGCGAACCACGTTCGACGTGTTGCCTCTCTGTCGCACTTGTAAATTCGTACGTAAGCGTGACAGGCAATACGTCGAACGTGGTTCGCAGTAGGTCCTCAGCTCTCCCATAAGAGATTGTTCTCCTTACCTCTACCCACCATAGTATAATCTAAGACAATTTCGTGCTTCGAATTTGACAGGTAAACGAGATGGGGCTATACAGCTCCATACATTTTACGGTAACTCTGATAGTCAAAAGTTGACGTGTGACAATTCAGTTACCGCAGATCATATAGCGCAGTACAGCGCCATCTGTTATGGATGTCAAATTAAGGGGCACGTTTTTTTTCTTACACTTTACCTTTCTATTACAAATTACAATCAATTATCTTTGCGTCTAGTTATAAACTCATTATTAGAAGCCTGTTTTAAATATTGACTGCGCTTAATTTATGTTAAGGTAGAATTATTTAAACCTTAAAACTTTCCAAACACAATAGTAAGTGCAACGAGGGGGGTAAGTGAAATTTTGGATACGAGGTTGGTAATTCCCGACAGCCGCAGGCTGGAGGGAATTAAAGACCCGAGTTTGCAATATTCTTACCCCCGGAGTTATACACAATGTTTTGCATCACACTTGGAAATAAAAAACTAAACTTTAAGCGAAATAATTCTTAAATACGGTGACATATCAAACATTCGTCCGCCATTTTGTAATTTCTTGGCAGGTGAGGCATCGAAGGCACACGCCTATTCGGGATTCAGCCACGATTGAAAATTATGTTAAAATATTTTAAAAGCCTGTTAAATGAATCAAATTAAATCATTTTAAACATAAACAAAAATATTAAATTATAGACGTCAGTATTTTAAATGTAAAACTCATTTATGCTACTTGGTTTGAATGAATAAGTATCATAATTTAAAAAAATCTATAACTCCCTAGAGAGTTAGTTTTTTTTTCACAATCCATAAATCCCGCGGGAACAAAATAGGCCTTTGTCCTTCAGCACACCTGCATGAAATAAGATCTTTTTCGAGCAAGTGTGATGAAAACAAACTACTGAATACCGGTGAAATATCATTTAGGGCTAAAAAATCAATTAATTAGTTATTACATCATACATACATCGTTTCATTTCAACCCTGGAAGCCAGAGATATTTTATTAATGTATAATTTCAATAGACATTATCACCCGAGTTATTTTTTAAGTTTTTCAGCAACTGGGTAATATGACAGCCTTAATACTTAACGAGATTATCGACACAGTGTATATAAAGACATATCCCTAAAAATTTCAGGATATCAGACGGCCCATTCTCAACCAAACGCAGCTGGTATCCGCCCCTAGAGCAGTGCCTCGCCGAGAATATCACTATACTATCTAGAGAAGAGGCGTTGCCCCCCATCGAGGGGGCTCTGCCCCAAAAAGAAGGAGCGTTGCCTCAAAATGAGACCAGCGTAGAAGGAATCTCGCTTTGTATAAAGGGGGTTGAGGGGGTGCGGCCCCGCGCTGAGGGATCAGAGGTGAAGACCCGCGTCGAGGGGGCTGAGGGAAGGCAGCGGCGGCCGAAGGGGGCAGATACGCCGCAGCATGGAGACACGCAGTTACTAGACCGAGAATATCAGAGGTAATCATGTTGACATATTTTATTTTATTTAAAAAATGTTATTTACGATACAAGTGCGGAAAGTAGGTAATTCGTAACGAGTGGTGATATAAATATAACAACGGTACATATTTAGACTCCTAGAATAGTGCCTCAAGAACGCTACAGTGCTGACATCTAGAGAGACCGCAGCTCCTCGTACCGAGGGGGCCCTAAAAATAGGGCACCGCCCTAATCAGTATATTTTTAAATTTTCGTTTATTTTTTTATTGTTTTAAGGTATATTTTTTCGGATTTTCAATGTACAGTCAGCGTCAAATACTTTGTAGCAACCAAAGTAGTCAAATAGTTCGGTACACCATATATTTAGTATGGTGTACCGAACTATTTGGTCACTTTGACTGCTATAAAGTATTTGACGCTGACTGTACATTCAGCAATACGCTTTCGGGGCATCTCGCTCGTTTTATCCCAGAACGTGCAAGTTGTGGAATGAGCTACCTTCTGAGGTGTTTCCCTTGCGCTATGACATGGGGTTCTTCAAGAAGCAGGTATTTAGGGTTCTCAAAGGTTGGCAACGCATAAGTGGCTCCTCCGATGTTGCTTATGTCCATGGGCGGCGATGACTGCTTCCCATCAGGCGGCTCGTCTGCCCGTTTGCAGCCTATTACATAAAAAAAAATACACCTTTGCGTACAAACTTCTATGCAGGGGTTGGAGGGGGTCACTTTTCTCTGCAGCTAACTGTACGAAGATGTTCATTACACATTATTTAACTGTCAACTGCAGATTAAAGTAAATCCCCTGCCCAGCACACAAACTACGAAACTGTTATGATCTCTAACCAGCTTTTCTCACTGTAACAAAATACTGTATTTTTGATTGTCTCAGGTTTATGGAAGCCTTAGAAGTCGCGGAGGCCCAGGTTCAGTCCCGCAGCACCACGCCCGTCCGTGCAGAAGACACAGAGGGAAAGAGAGCGGAAGAGAAGGAGAAGGTGAAGCTGAGCAGCGAGGGCTGGAGCCAGGAGAGCGAGGTGGACGAGGAGGTCGGGAACACAAGTATGGTGAAGAAGAGGTAAGTAATAACGACACACAATCTAATTCTACTAACAAGGAAAGGTACCCAACTGTCCGGTTCCGATTGATTTATATTTATATATGTTATAGAGTAGTCTAAAATAACGGACACGTATTTTTTTTAGCTGCCCAAACTCAACCTATTGGGAGAAATTGTCCTCCAAAGTACTAAAAAGTCACTAAATCTTCTAACTCCTATAGAAAGTGATGCTCAAGCAACTTGCTAGTTAATGGCTTGTTTGAGTATGTGTTTGAGAACAGGAAAAAATAATGTACACGTGTTTTGTTATATCTGCTTAAACTCAAGTTTTCCTAAAAAAACACCCGTCTTTATGTGTAACTTTAGCGATAAGATATTATAAAAACTTCGAATGTCGATTTTTTTAGGAAAAAATGAGTTTTAGCCGATATAACAAAACACGTGCTCATTATTTTTTTGCTGCTTTCAAACATATACTCAAACCAGCCATTAACTAGCAGTTGCTTGAGCATCACTTTCTATAGGAGTTAGAAGATTTAGTCATTTTTTAGTACTTTGGAGGACAATTTCTCCCAATAGGTTGAGTTTGGGCAGCTAAAAAAAAATACGTGTCCGTTATTTTAGACTACTCTATAACATATATAAATATAAATCAAATCGGCATCGGACAGTTGGGTACCTTTCCTTGTAAGAGGAGGGGAAGGCGACGCTGAGTAGCGAGGGCTGGCTATTTCGCCTCAATTCAATGCATCGCCATCTGCATTAAATTTATGGCGTCCAATCTCACTAGAGTAAGACCAAGACAACTCTGCAGCGATTTTGATAGCACAGATGTGCAAGTGTTATTTAAACGTCATAATTTCATAAAAGTTTGACGTTTAAAATAACAGTACCTGGGCGACCGAGCAAAGCTCGGATAGAAATACACTTAAATTGTAAAAAAAATAATGCCATTTTTATTTGTAAAAAAATATATCACAAAATAAATAAGTATGTTTTAAGTTACAGCCAAAAAACTCAGGGGCCCTTATTTTCTTTTGAGGAGTATATATTGTTATCTCAAACATTAACTACATTTTTTAAACTTGTCTGCAAACAATAAAAATTAAAAAAAAATATAAACTTGATTATAAAAAAAAAAAAAGTTAGTCACCGGGCGGGATTCGAACCCGTAACACTGATTGTTTCTTGCCGTCCGCGTCTAAACCCGCTGGACCAGACGGACAGTGGCCGGCAACACGAAATTAGCGACCATATTCTGCGTCGAAAGAAAAACGCATGAAAACTCGAAAACACGCGTTTTCCCAAACATAAGACTAATCTAGATCGATTGTTTACCCCCCAAAAACCCCCATATACCAAATTTCAGCGAAATCGTTAGAGCCGTTTCCGAGATCCCTGAAATATATATACAAGAATTGCTCGTTTAAAGGTATAAGATTTGCACG
Organism: Cydia pomonella; assembly: GCF_033807575.1. Classification (NCBI taxonomy): domain Eukaryota; kingdom Metazoa; phylum Arthropoda; class Insecta; order Lepidoptera; family Tortricidae; genus Cydia; species Cydia pomonella. Next base: position 9,495,756 of record NC_084725.1, on the reverse strand, counting down.
TCTATGCTATAAAAATCGCTGCAGAGTTATCTTGGTCTGACTCTAGCAATCTAATCTGAAGTTTAACTCTCACTTTTCAACAGAAAACAGAAAGGGGAAGAGAAAGAGAAAGCCCGTAAGAGGAAGAGATCCCCCTCCACTCTCTCCTCCGCCAGCGACGATGAGGAGGTCAAGCGGAAGAAAGCCAAGAAGAAGGTAAGTAAATACGGCACGTATAGGTCTCCGCGTTAACCCTTTTCCAGGAATAGTACGATTTATTGGCCACTATAACATTCAACTTTAGCATTCCGATTTAAGGTTCAAATTAGTTTGCACTTTCGGGATGTGACTTGTCTTCAAATGAATCATGGATGTATTGGAATATGTTTGGATTTTTTGGGAAAACCTTGTAGATTGGTGCGGCCTGGAAAAGGGTTAAGATGTCACGAATGAAATAAATTAATTAGTATTTTTTTGTAGTATTGGTTGATTTTGATTAAAATCCGGCCGGGTCCGGCCGCCGGGGCGCGCACGAGTATGAAGGTATCGCGGTTACTCGCGTATCTTAAATTGCTGTATACTTTTGATTTGTTTCTCTATAAGATTTTATTAGTTTAAAGTATTGTTTTTGTTGACTCGTAGAAAATAGTACATTACGATATAAGTGCGAAAAATAGGAAATTCGAAACGAGTGGCGATAAATTAAAACACGACCGAAGGGAGTGTTTTAAATCGACACGAGTTGCGAATTACCTATTCGCACATGTATCGTACAACGTTTTACAGTACATATGGCCCTTTAAATGTTCGACACAGTAACGTAATATGCTACTTCTCGCACTAGTGCTATAAAGTAGCCCCATATGTACTGTAAAGTATTGTATACAATAGTGATATAATCAAGCTTTTCAATCTAGTATCTCACTTAGGCATCTCAGCAAGCTTCGTTGCCTAAACACGGTACTCGACGACGATTGTATAGCAGTATGACCGCTTCGACGCGAGATTATTAGAATTCATTACAGTTGACTAAAGCGTTTCGTAAGAAGTCATTATAGTTGATTTTATTATGTATGGTATACGAAGTCATAATTCGCGTATAACAGTCAAGTTTTTTATATACTCACTACCAAAGCACAGCCTACACAATTGAAGTTAGGACCTTGAAATTTGGAACATATATACTTCAGTCAAATGTTGCATAGCTAAGTGGTAAAAATGGGGGAAAACAAAACAGCGATGTATATAATATATAAAAACTTAAATACATATGAAACACCCATGACTCTGGAACAAATATTTGTGCTAATCACACATAAATGCCCTTACCAGGATTCGAATGCAGGACCATCGGTTTCATAGGCAGGTCACTACCCACTAGGCCAGACCGGTCGTTAATAAATATATAAAAATAAATAAATATTCTTTCAGACAAGTAAAAAGTCAAAAACGAAGCTGGCGAAACGGCGACGCACGGAGAAGAAATATATGAAGAAGCTGAGAGAAAAACAGAAGAAGAAGAAAGCTAAAGCGGTGAAGATCTCTGAAGACGAGGAAGAATGTAAGTTTACACTTATCCAACTTAAGGCTACCAAGAACAATAAAGCTGGAGCAGCTCCCACTTTATTTAAACAGCTCTCCAGAATTCTTTATCTTTTTTTAAATTAAATAAATAAAGATTATATATTATATTATAAGCCTATACCGTATCCCACTGCTGGGCAAAGGCCTCCCCCCTCGATTTCCACTCGTCTCTAAATAAAATAAAAATTAATAGATATTATAGGACAATTTTACACAGATCGGCCTAGTACCATAGTAAGCTCAATAAGGCTTGTGTTGTAGGGCCGACGTGAATTTCATGGATTTATAAAAATCCTTAATAACTTCTTACGCAATTATTGGACGCTGCCTTAACCGATTAATGCGTTATCGTATAAATTTTAGGATGTCCGCTAGCGTGGGCGGGTGCGCGGGTGCCATTGTAGGTATAATCGGTCGCACGCGTCCGCGCCCGTTAGCGTTGCTCATACTATTTTTCGTTTACCCGCTCACAGCTCCGTGCAACCGCGCCAGCTAGCGGACGCCCTTATAGGTACGTTTAATACGTGGCTCCATACCTTCTCAGTTATATTAAAAAAAAAAAACAACGGGTTGCACTCCGGGAGTGCCGGCAGAAAAGAAAACACGAATTGCTTTAATTATCATTATAAAAGTACTATCATTTATGTGGTAAAATACAATATTCATTTATTGCGCTATCGTACACAAACATGTCAATTTATATTACATTAAAAATTTTACACTTCACAACTATTACAATTATTTAACATTAAAAATGCACAACGTTAATATTCAAGCCGCGCCGGCGGTCTACTGGCTTCAATGACATTGTAACAGTTTTTCGATGAGGTCACGTGTCCGTCTTACGAATTTTCAATCTGACGAATCTGTCGGTCACGTGACCTGTCGCGAGTTTAACATTTTTTCCCCATCACACAAAGTGCACAGCGCCGCTGAAGAAGTTTTCACTTCAAAAAACAACTTTTCAATTTTACGCGTTTAATGTCATTGTTTTGCATTCCAGCACCCAAAAAGAAATTAAAAGACAAGAAAATTAAAAAGAAACAAAAGTTAAAAAAGATCCAAAAGAAGAAGAAAAAAGCAAAAGTATCTAGCAGCTCATCCAGCAGTTCATCCAGCTCCGACTCCGACACCAGAAAGAAAAAGAAGAAAAACAAGAAAAAGAAAGAAGATTCTTTCGACGTCAACATTCTTAACAATATCAAGACTGAGAAGTTGACAGATGACGAGAAATGCCAAAAGATGATAGAGGATTTCTCTCCTAGAAGACAGCAGGAGAAAAGACCGGAGATTATCAATGTGAAAGAGTTGGGGGTTCAGATAAAGCAGGAGGTGGAAGAAGAAGAGACCAGAGAGGAAACAGAGGCTATGGATGATTTTGATCTGGGTAACAATGATGAGTTTATGGATGCCAGTAATGTGGAGCAAAATGAATTCAAGGTGGGTTTTAATTTTTTTTCTTAAATTGAATAATGACTTAATGACATAGCTTTTTACAGAAATGATTTCAGCCTGTTTTTTTAATGACTGATAATAAAAATTCTTAATTCCTAATCTAAGCATGCCACAGCTAATTGTGTCTCTTAGATTTTTAACCTTTTGACCGTCAAAGACGTCATATGACGCGCGCAGCTACAGCCCAATATCAACCTTCATGCGTACCGACAAGGTTCACGATTACGCGCCGCGTACGATAAGCGTGGCGTTCAAAAGGTTAAGCCTTTGCTGTCTGAATGACAGCGCTTGCAACTTAGAAATCGTTATACGTAGACAGTTACAATGGTCACAGTCGTTGTTTTTTTTATGATTATTTTGTGATTTTAATTTTACATGACACAGCAGGGGCCCCTTTTTTTGCTGCAATATAATAAGAAGTGAATTTTTAAGTCTTGCTATAGAGCACTTGTAGCTACAAACTTTCTTAAGAAAATCCTCATAGTAAATCTTTTACTTCTTCTCCAAAAGAAACACAACAGTGTACAAAAACTAGAACAACTTTCAGGAACCCCAAGACCGCTTAACACCGCAAAGACCCGAAGAGAACTCCCAATGCTCCTCCCAAGACTCGGCCTGCAGCGAGAAACCTCCCTCCTACGAGAAAGACGAGAGTCACCTCCGGCCCTCCTCGCAGAACTCCAACTATAGCTTTAACGACGTCATCGCCAGCCAAACTGGACTCTATAACAAGGGCATAGAGGCGGATGACAATGAATATGAACCCGAGAATTATGAGATGTACGAGCAATTGGCGATGGCGTATCAGAGCGATGTGGCTAGTAATGTAAGTATTTTAACCTTAACCATAGTTTTAAGTATGTAAAGATGAGACAACCCCGGCCCTTGCAGAACTCTAACTATAGCTTTAACGACGTCATCGCGTGCCAATCTGGACCCTATAAGGGCATAGAGGCGGATGACAATGAATATGAGCCCGAGAATTATGAGATGTACGAGCAATTGGCGATGGCGTATCAGAGCGATGTTGCTAGTAATGTAAGTATTTTTAACTATAGTTCAAAGCTGACAAGAGTGAGACCTCCGACCCTCGTAGAACTCCAACCTTGAATGATGTAATTGCAAGCCAAACTGGACTTTATAGCAAGGGCATAGGGGCGGTTGACAATGAGTATGAGCCGGATCGGAATCAGAGTGATGCAGCTAGTAATGTGTCTTTCTTTTCAACCTTTCAAAGACATCACTAGATGACGCTGTAGCAATTTCTATATCCAAGTCTTCGTTGATGTGCTTCCATAGCAATTTCGTGAGCTTGTCAAGACACTATTAGGTCGTGTTGAAGCCCCAACTTCCTGTTCTACCCCTAAAGCAAAACCAACCCTCCCCGAGTGTCTTAATAAGCGAAGCGGTGGGCCAAAGTCCCGACGCCGAGCTTCGATACCCAGCGAAGGCCGAAGGCTGAGCTCCACTTAGGTCCGAAGGCCCGGAGCATCCCACTGGATCGCCCAAGCATGCTAGGCTAAAGGCCGAGCTGCGAGAGTGCAGTTATAAGCAGAAATACTACCGCATTACCTTTAATGACGTCATTAATTAAACAACAGCTTCGTCGAAAGTTATTCTGACTAAATAGGTTGGATACACCTTCTTATATACAATGCTTACGTACTAATTATACACTACACCACACCCCTTTGGAAAACAAATATTATTTATACGAATAAAAAAAATAACAGCGGCCAGACAAGTGTAGTTTTACGTTTTGAAATTATAAATAATAAAGTTACAGTTTCCATAATCACCAAAGCTAAAATGGAAACAAAAACCGTTTGAAATAATGATGAGTTACTCGGCGTTTTTTAAAACTCTTATTTATTTAGTTGGTACCTGATAGGTTTGTATTTACTGCAAGAAAATAGTTCTTAGCTATGCAGTTTTTATGTATTTCATGTTTTGTAAACAGCACGATCACCCATGATCTGTCATCGCAAGAAACCTTGAGGCTCTCACCGGGGGTTATCTTATGCTTGAGGTGTCCCAGCATCCCCAAGAATAAGGTATCTCCCATGTTGGTGTCTTCAAACCACAAACACAGCAAGACAACAGGACCTACCTATTACACCGCGCAGGCGCAAATTTGGTCAGTCATCGCCTCCCGGTTGATACTTAGTTACATGATAGTTTAAATGCTATCATGAATAAAAAAATAGTCAGCTGGCTGTATTTGGTGGAAATATCGTCAGCTGGTTCCATAAACATGTAAAAAATACGTGCCATAACTTTTATAACAGCTTCTAAAAAATATTTTTTCTTTCTTAAATTACATGTTTCATTTTACCCAAGACTCAATAGTGTGGGTTTATGAGTGTTTCGTGGGGGACTCTCGGGTACCTACGCTTGGCACGCGCGGATCTTCACTATTGTTCCATCACGCGAGACTTTCATCAAATGGCGAATTCTTGTCTCTCGTGATTTAGTTTTAAATATAATTTAATATTCAATGACATGTTTTAATTTAAGTTGATCTAATTATAGGGAGCGTGCATGAACTGTAGGAGGCAGCACAGGAGCCGTCAGATTTTTGGCGCGAGGCGTAAATGTGATGTTTTTTGTTCTAATGTAGCCCACAAGATGGCAGAACCTACTATGCACAAGAAAACACGTGACGTGTACATGTGCATGTTTATGGTTCCGATTCAGGCCATAAGATGGCAGACCCTCCAACGCGCACGGTCCCTATATGGATTCTATATTTCAATTTTGTTAGTTTTTTGGTGTTCAAGTTACAAATACGGCCTGAAATTTGACGACGGACCTTTCCGGAAATTAGTCCTTTCCGTTTAGCCTTTGCTCTATATTTTCTCCATATAAACTATGTTAATATGGGCAACTGATCATATATCAATATAAAAATTAGTTGCTATTATGTTTTTCAGCAAGTACCTCTGCCTAGTGAAGAAGGCACGCAGCGAATAGAGACAGTTGTGCGGCGCCGGCTCGGCGAGATCAAGTGCGACTGGCGCGCCGGCGCCGCGCCGCCGCCGGGGGCCGGCGCCGCCGCCAGGCCCAGCCGCTGGGGTGAGTGTGCAGCGCGGAGTAGAGACCGTGGTGCGGCGTCGGCTCGGCGAGATCAAGTGCGACTGGCGCGCCGGCGCCGCGCCGCCGCCGGGGGCCGGCGCCGCCGCCAGGCCCAGCCGCTGGGGTGAGTGTGCAGCGCGGAGTAGAGACCGTGGTGCGGCGTCGGCTCGGCGAGATCAAGTGCGACTGGCGCGCCGGCGCCGCGCCGCCGCCGGGGGCCGGCGCCGCCGCCAGGCCCAGCCGCTGGGGTGAGTGTGCAGCGCGGAGTAGAGACCGTGGTGCGGCGTCGGCTCGGCGAGATCAAGTGCGACTGGCGCGCCGGCGCCGCGCCGCCGCCGGGGGCCGGCGCCGCCGCCAGGCCCAGCCGCTGGGGTGAGTGTGCAGCGCGGAGTAGAGACCGTGGTGCGGCGTCGGCTCGGCGAGATCAAGTGCGACTGGCGCGCCGGCGCCGCGCCGCCGCCCGGGGCCGGCGCCGCCGCCAGGCCCAGCCGCTGGGGTGAGTGTGCAGCGCGGAGTAGAGACCGTGGTGCGGCGTCGGCTCGGCGAGATCAAGTGCGACTGGCGCGCCGGCGCCGCGCCGCCGCCGGGGGCCGGCGCCGCCGCCAGGCCCAGCCGCTGGGGTGAGTGTGCAGCGCGGAGTAGAGACCGTGGTGCGGCGTCGGCTCGGCGAGATCAAGTGCGACTGGCGCGCCGGCGCCGCGCCGCCGCCGGGGGCCGGCGCCGCCGCCAGGCCCAGCCGCTGGGGTGAGTGTGCAGCGCGGAGTAGAGACCGTGGTGCGGCGTCGGCTCGGCGAGATCAAGTGCGACTGGCGCGCCGGCGCCGCGCCGCCGCCCGGGGCCGGCGCCGCCGCCAGGCCCAGCCGCTGGGGTGAGTGTACAGCGCGGAAATATTTATTAGACTCTCCAGGAGAACCTGAAGGACGCAAACGCACCTGCGGGTTACAGCGCGGCATGTATAATGGTAACCGCGACACTCGTTTCATTGACGTTGTTACTAACGCAAGTCTGTACGGGCCCTAAAATGCTTAAATAGGCGAAAATTCGGTTTTCCGTAAGGTACTTCCCCAGTTGGGCTCTGCTCTAGATCTGGATTGACATCCACTGGCTGTGCCCTACCACACTAAGCGAGATGACATTGACAGTGCCCATACCTCTCTTTTGGACGTAGTTTAAGGACATACCCGGGTCCTTTGTATAATGTAAATGTATACGTATGTGTTCCAGGCTTGAAGCCGGGCGAGGTGAACATCGTGCTGACGGGCGGCTCGGACTGCACGCCCGAGCGCGTGTACCGCATCCACACCATCACCAGCCGGAGCGACAACAGCTCGGGGTACGACTCCGTTACAGTACTTACAGTACACACGGGAACTATGGAAACGGGTCACTTTGTATTGACATATCCCTGTAAACATTTTCATTGTTAAAGTGTATTTTGCATGAAGCTTGGGAACGGAAAGAAGAGACAAAATTTAATATTTAAAAAAACAGTGTTTTAACATCGCAAATTTAGCCATTTTGCAGTATCGAAAATTGGGTAAAAAAAATGAAGTTTACTATTGTTTATGAGCCGCATATCTCAACCTACTTGTGTGAAATATAATTACTTTAATTAACCAAATTAAAAATATGCCTACAAAAATATGATGTTATAGGATGGTTATTCTTGTCATGCAATATAAGTTTTTTTTTCTACCCATCGACTGTAACGGTTGAATGACTGCAAACTTGTAAAGATTTTGTATACCAAATTATAATTGCGTTCTTTTTATGTATGGGCTCCCAACTCAACTATAATATTCGTTTCGATACACTGTAGTCAACTATAAAAAATTACCAATCACGTGCCGCCGCGCTCCCATAGAAAAAATTAAACGGGCGCGGGCCGGGACTAAAGAGTGACGCGTTTGTGTGTGTGAGATATTTATGTTTTATAGTAAAAAAAGTATTACTTTAGATGACTCGTAGAAAAAGTATTGTATAGCCGTTGGACAAAGCCGAAATGTACATATGCATTAGGGTATTTAGAACCAGTGTACAAAGTATCATAACAACCGGTGTAGCGGTTTCGAAGAAATTAACAAATTTCCAATTTTTACTTTGGAGCAGCCTGTATGTGTTAGTAGCTCCTAAGGTAATATCCTCAAAGAATAGTATGGAACCGTCTTCAACCTTTTTGATTATCTTTTTTATTTATGACACTAATAAGGTTCTGACTTTTGAAAAATGTCATCATTATCAAATATTTCGACCAAATTGTCAAAAACACTGCCAAAGATTAACACAGTGTGTTTCTTTTTGTTGTCGATTATTGCAAATAACTTTTATCGAAAAAAAAAAATATATTAACGTCAGAGCATTCCTGAGAAGTAACCCTACGTGGGATTTCATGGTTTGTCCAATGGCTAAGGTCACCCTGTATAGTCAAGCTTTTCAATCTCGTACCTTACTTAGGCTAACCCTTAGGTTAACCTAAACGATTGTATAAAATACTATTCCATGGACGGCAGTGGCGGCGCGTCACAAATATTCGTAGGGAACCCGGACCTAATTTTGCTTTCCTTTTGTCCATGAACCGATCATGAAAGTACTCAACGGGCTGAAATTAGACAAGCCGATGGGAATCGAGTTCTTTGAACGATCCGCCACTGATGGACGGTTAAATAACCTAAAAAATTATATTAATAATATACCATTTAAAATTTTCCAGTAGCTACGATGAAGCGTACATGGACACATACGGGGCGATGGACCGGCTGCAGTACGGCGACTGCTTCTCCGCGGCCGACGCGCAGTCGCAGTCGCAGGAGAAGGACAGGCGCGGGACACTGGACGATAGGATCGATCAGGCGTTGAGGCACACTGGTAAGGAATGTTTACTTAAAATGAGGTTAAACATCCACAGATTATACGAAAGTATCGGTATACGAAATCTTTGACGACCAGTCTGGCCTACCCATGAAGCCGATGGTCCTAGGTTCAAATCCTGGTAAGGGCATTTATTCGTGTGATGAGCATGGATATTTGTTTCTGAGTCATGGGTGTTTTCTATGTATTTAAGTATTTATATATATTATGTATATCGTTGTCTAAGTACCCTCAACACAAGCCTTATTGAGCTTACTGTGGGACTTAGTCAATTTGTGTAATAATGTCCTATAATATTTATTTATTATAATGGTTCTCAAAAAAAGGCTGTAGTCTATGTACGATTACAGCTCCATCTGAGCTTAGCCTTGCTCGTTAAGGCTGTATCCGACGCCAACGACTTCGCGCGTGTGGGCGGAGCTTATACCCCTCACCGCACCACCCGCTGCAAAAGATCGAGCTCGCAGCACCCTGCGATAGTTCGAAAAGAATTTCGCTTGCTCGCGCGTGACGCAGCACAGGTCCGTCGCTACACCGGCTCTGAGCCTACACCTCTGACCCGAGTAGATTTAAATCCTCTGAATTGTGGGAGGGTATCCCAATATGGACCGGCAAGAAACTCGGCGCGACACATCTTTTCAAAACATTACATAATATAACTAACATTAAATAATAATAAAATACAATTTAAATTAATATGGAATTGAAATTTGATGCACTGGATTGCTAATGCAGGACGTTATATTGCCAAACCATTGTTAGTGAAATAAATTGAAATTTGTTATAGTATTGGGTGAGATAGCGATGGAGCCCGAAAATAAAGATTCGGACGCTGACAAGGACAACAGAGAGAAAGGGATACTGATCACGTGAGTACAGGATAGATAACTAATAATAATAATAGCATATACTGAGGGCCTACCACGAAAATCGTTTCGTTATCTGCTTCCCTATCACTCTTTATCAAATTGAACACATCTCAGTGAAAGAATAAGGGTCAAATTTAAATTCAAAAAGTTTTTATTTAAACCACGACTGGCAAACAAGCATACGGGAAAATTACAATAAATCGTTCAATATCCCTAACCACGTTAGTTGCAAGACAACGATGATATCTAGGACTCAATCCATATTTATTAATGTTAAATAAGTTGTCTTGCAACTAACGTGGTTAGGGGTATTGAACGATTTATTGTAATTTTCCACCATTCATCCCGCCTGGTGGTAAGCAGTCACCGTAGCCTATGGACGCTTGCAACTTCAGAGGTGTTGCATGCGCGTTGCCGACCCTTTAAAAATCTGTACACTCCTTTTTTGGAGAACTTCGTACTGTAGACCCTCTGGAAAACCTCGGTAGGGAGCTCATTTCACAGCCGGAGCGTCCGCGGGAGAAAGTTCCTCTTAAACCGCACAGTGCGCGACCATTTAAGCTTTAGGGTGTGAGGATGAACACCCTGCCGACGGCGGGCGGTGCGGGGATAGAAGGTAGCCGTGGGCATCATGTCAAACAATTCTTCAGAGCACAGCCCATTATACAAGCGGTATAACACACACAGGAGGCAAAGTCTCTCCTTAGACTTAAAGGTTCAATACCGCTTGTGAGTTTGGGATCGTCGACGATTCGTACAGCACGCCTTTGGACTGAGTCGAAGGGTCCAAGCTGGCATCCAGGTGCTCCTGCCCAAAGCTGACAGTAATATTCCATAGTTTTAATCATGCGTCGAAAGATGGCAGTAAATTTACTGTGGCTACAAAGTTCTTTGACAATTTACCTCTATTTCTAAGTCTATATAATACTAATAAATTAATATGAAGTTATAAATAATAATAAAAACAACGGGTTGCACTCCGGGAGTTCCGGTAGAAGTGAAAACTTGAATATTAACGTTGTGCATTTTTGATATTTTGGAATGGTTAGGGAATTATTTTGCACGAATTGCTTTAATTATCAGTATAAAAGTACTATCATTTATGTCGTAAAATGCAATATTCATTTATTGCGCTATCGTACACAAACATGACAATTTATATTACATTAAAAATTTAACACTTCAGAACTATTACAATTATTTAACATTAAAAAGTTTCTCTCTCAGAAAAATCAACTTCCATCCACAGTTTCAACGACTCTTACACCATCATCATTACTAGAACCATCATGGAGTTTTTCGATCAGGTCACGTGTCCGTCTTACGAATTTTCAATCTGTCGGTCACGTGACCTGTCGCGAGTTTAACATCCCCCATCACAAAGAGTGCACAGCGCCGCTATAGTACATTACGATACAAGTGCGAAAAATAGGAAATTCGAAACGAGTGGCGATAAATTAAAACACGACCGAAGGGAGTGTTTTAAATCGACACGAGTTGCGAATTACCTATTCGCACATGTATCGTACAACGTTTTACAGTACATATGGCCCTTTAAATGTTCGACACAGTAACGTAATATGCTACTTCTCGCACTAGTGCTATAAAGTAGCCCCATATGTACTGTAAAATAAGTTTTCACTTCAGAAACGAATGTGACATGTGTTGCAGTTCGGGCGGCGGGCGCGGCGTGAAGCGCGTGAGCTTCGCGGACGGGTACACGCCGGGGCAGGACTCCGACACCGAGCAGCCGCCCGCCAAGAAGGTACACTATTGTTTGTTTGGCTTTCATTTCTGGGATGTGGGCTGACAGTGACTTGTTGTGATACAATACTTACGTTGATAAATTAAGTCTAAGCAAACTCGAGTCAAATGTATCATTATTATAGTACATTGTGCAACGACGGTAAGTGAAATTTTGGATACGAGGGTGATAATTCCCGACAGCAGCAAGCTGGAGGGAATTAAAGACCCGAGTTTGCAATATTCTTACCCCCGGAGTTACACACAATGTTTTTCATCACACTTGCGAACAAAAAACTAAATTTTAAGCGAATTCATTCTTAAATACGGTGACATATCAAACTTGTCCGCCATTTTGTAATTTCTCGACAGGTTAGGCATCGAAGGCACAGACCTATTCGGCAATTCGGCCACGATTGAAAATTATGTAAAAATATTTTAAACGGCTGTTAAATTAATCAAATTAAATAATTTGAAACATAAACTAAATATTAAATTACAAACGTCAGTATTTTAAAAGTAAAACTCGTTTATCCTACTTGGTTTGTATGAATAAGTGACATAATTTAAGAAAAAAGCTATATTGTTTTTTTTTTTTCACAATCCATAACTCCCGCGGGAACAAAATACCTTTGTCCTTCAGTACACCTGCATGAAATAAAATCTTTTTCGAGCAAGTGTGATGAAAAATATATAACCACACCGTGTATTGAACCCGACAGATTTTAATTTTTTTCTTGGCCGTATTTAGACTAAAATGTCATATAAAGTTTCCTGAAATTGATCTTGTTTTAGAGATGATGACAATTTTTGTGAAAATTTGTTTCTGTTATAACTCAGTGAAAAACGCCTTTTTAGCTGTGACACTGCCACTATAGACATACCTACTGACAGACATTACGTTTTTAAGTAAACTTGCAATTTTTATCTAATCAAAAACAAACTTTAGTTATTCATTTTAATGTTTTTTTTTTCAGCAGGGTGTAAAAATAATTAACCTGTCGTATGTAAACGTAATAATATTTTTTTTTTCGGGCAAAAAAATAGTTTATTGGCGAATATGGTCAGAACTAGTATTACATTTTTTGCTACGGACCTAAGGAATGCATGGTTAAAATCTGTCGGTTTAATTAGCCCACGGTGAACATATCGTTGTCTGAGTACCCACAACACAAGCCTTCTTGAACTTACTGTGGGATTTAATGAATTCATCCACTGAATTTACAGTTTTATGGTACCTTTAAACGAGCAATTCTTGTATATATATTTCTGTGATCTCGGAAACGGCTCTAACGATTTAGCTGAAATTTGGTATATGGGGGTTTTTGGGGGTATACAATCTATCTAGATTAGTCTTATGTTTGGGAAAACGCGTGTTTTCGAGTTTTCATGCGTTTTTCTTTCGACGCAGAATATGGTCGCTAATTTCGTGTTGCCGGCCACTGTCCGTCTGGCCCAGCGGGTTAAGACGCGGACTGCTAAACGAGTGTTACGGGTTCGAATCTCGCCCGGTGACTAACTTTTGTTTTTTTTTATATGTTCAAGTTTATATATAATTTTTTAATTTTTATTGTTTTACACCAGTTTAATTTAGTAAAAAAAATGACCTATGTAATAAAAAAAATTGACAATAGATGGCGTTAACTCTGTGACAAGTGCTGTAAGGTTAAAATCGATTGTAAATAATAATAATTGTCAGTTCACATTTTACTTTTTAAGTTTATGTAGATTATCACCACCATATTACAATAAATAGTTATAACCGAGCAAAGCTCGGTCGCCCAGGTACTTATACTTTTAAATGAGCAATTCTTGTATGTGAACATACATATAAATATACATCGATTAGCGTCGTGTTGTCAAGAAACATTCATCGATCGACGGACACTCTGCGGTTAAACATAGAAACAGTGGCGTTTGCTCTAACAAGATCAGTTTCGAGTTTGTCCTGAGAAGGGCATATCTCCATACTTGTATATACAAGGTAGCCAAAAAATATGTGCATTCCCGTCGCCGGGCAGGTTTTGGGATTATACTGAGCAACTGTTATTATGGGACCAATCCCGAAATCGAGAGAAATTTTTCAGGCTGTTTCATACATTTCAGCTGGTACATTTTCTATGGGAGGGTAAAAAATTTTTTTGCGATTTCGGGGTTGGTCCCATAGTAAAAGTTGCTCAGTATAAGCCCGAAACCTCCCTGGCAACGGGAATGCACATATTTTTTGGCCACCGTGTATATATTTCGGGGATCTCGGAACTGGCTCTTAACAATTTCGATGAAATTTGCTATATGCGGGTTTTCGGGGCGATAAATCTATCTAGCTAGTTCTTGTTTCTGGAAAATCGCGCATTTTTGAGTTTTTATAAGTTGTGTAACGTAAACTTTTAATAATCAGCATTTAATGACAAATGGATTTGTTATGCTATAATTATTGTAGATATTATCAGAAGAATCTAGATTGATGATTTTGTATATAGTTATGTAAAGTATTAATTTTGTAAACGGTAGTGGATTGTTCACAATATGCACAGCATACTTTTAGGCCCCTCCCCTACTTGGTGGTGTGTTATCGGTATGCGGTATTTAGTACGTTACCGCGAGCTTACTGATGTCCGGATCTCCTCACTTAGCGTTATACTGTCAGTATACTCTTGGTATAAAACTGTAGAATCTTGCAGAAAAGTTTGCCTCGTCGCGAGATAATGCGAGGAAGATACTTTAGTGTGTTATATGTATTTGCGATTGCGTAAAAAAAGAAGAAAGTATTGGGTATTGGGTACAACCCTATACTAGCAAAAATATTTATGGTAGACTTTTTATTGCGGTACAACGACTCTCACAAGGTGATGCAAAATTTCAAAACAAACTTATAGTGAGCTACCGTGCCTTATGGCACCCATGATCATGGCCGTTTCCGCCGCCATTTTCCTGCGCACGCAGGGATCGTTTGGCATCCAAGCTTTTACTGGCTGTCCGCGCCGCGAAGCAGTATACCGCACGCTCACCGCTTCGCACCCGCGCCGCCCGCGCCGATCGGGAAGCGACTATTCAAATATAGGCACTCGGTAGCGAATCGGTAAAAAAATACCGAGCGTACTTTACTGCACCGATACCGCATCCCCAAGTGGGGAAGGCGCCTTATACAGGGTGATATTGATGTGTGACCATACGCTGAGGTGTGAATATGCGGGTCACACTGGATAACTTTCACTACGGGGTCAACTCTGAAATCGGTTTATAAAATAAAATGAGCATCGCGATCCGTTTCTACTCGAGTTTATTAAATAAGCAAATGTGATGATGAATGATGAGGTCCTCCCAGATATATCCGTCGACGGCGACATCCTGAGAATTAAAAAGGGTCTTAACTATTACGTGCATGGGCGCGGACGTGGCTTGCGAATCCAAATTTTGTTTCGAAAGTCCGGCAACACGAAACACAGTAGAGTTGCCCAGATGCGTCGTATGTGTAATGGTAGGAGGGCTTGGGCCGAGTTTTTCGGAGTTGGCGTTTGGCGTCAAGAACTTCGTCAAGTCGGGTGTCAAGTTACCAAGACCTGCGTTGACAGCAGTACACCAGTCCGATCTCCGAGATGCGAGCTCCTCCCACGACTCGCATGATATGCCGGTGGCCGAAAGGTGGCGTTTTAAGATATCCTTGTAGCGCAGGTACTGTCCACCAGTGTTGCGTTTACAAATGTAATGTCCGGATCCGGTCGTCAGTCTCCCACGTGTTTCCCCCCGACATAAAGTATCCCGTCGTATGTTCCAGCGGGCGCGGCGCGCGCGTGTGGGCTGCGCGTGGCCGTGCCCGGCGTCGCACGCGGACCACGTGCCGCTGTGGGACGCGCTGCCCCCTCCCCCGCCGCCGCCCGGCTCGCCGCCGCCGCCCGCGCGCGCCGCGCCGCCGCTGCACCTGCTGCGCGCGCGCCGCCCGCCCGCCGCGCCGCGAGCCCCGCCGCACCCGCAACACAAGTTCGGTGAGGAACGCATGCACTTAAGGCGAAGGGTAGGGCAAGCCCTTTCCATACAAACTTTGTGCGCGTTTTTCTTCGTTTGTGTTTGCGCTACAGTTATTATTTTTGGTAATATGCTTAGTTTCTGTTAGCTAGAGCTTAATGTATTATATTTTTAAATTATTATTCTTTTGTATTTTTTTTTTCATAACGAAAAATTTCTACATCGAATTCTGCGTATATCCAATATATACAATCAAAAAATGAAATTAAATGCTATAGTGCCAAAACTAACGAATAAAACTTGCACAAGGTTTGTATGGAGAATGCCTTGCCCTACCCTGCGCCTTAACTGCAACACGTAAGTATAACGCCTGAGTGGACGCTCGAGTCGGAGGCGTATTTAAATATTTGGCGCCCCGAGACAATTAGATTCGCCGCCCCATTAAGTGATCAGTGATCACAATGTTTTAATTTTAATAATTACTTAATCTTAGCTTAACGTATATGAATATTATGTACCTACATTAAGAAGGGGCGCGTTCGGGGGATACAGGTATACATATACTTACAAGGCAAGGAGGACTCGGATCCAATTGTTTTCAAATTGTGATAAACATTTTATTTTCCATTTTCAATGTATTTGACGACCAGTCGGGCATAGTGAGTCACTACCCTACCTATGAAGCCGATGGTCCCTAGTTCGAATCCCGGTAAGGACATTTATTTTTGTGAAATAAAGAATGATAATAAAAACGCGAGCATAGCGAGCGCGAAAATTCTATACAATAGGAATAACGTAATTTAATAGCCACCTGAGGGCTCACGATCATCACTCTCAATAGCTATTACACACCCAGTCGCCGTGACCGAAATCGGCCAAGACCGATGATATGATGTTTTGCTTAGTTTGCCACCCTTTGCAGTCTGCCGCCCCGAGTCATGGCCCCCTTGGCCCTAGGGTAAACACGTCCCTCGAGTTGCGCGTACAGCGAGGCGAGGCGTGCATATTAAACAAATTCAAACGAGCCTTGCATTTGGAGCGGCCTTAAGGTCACAGCTCATTAGAGCCACCCCGCACCCGACCCTCACCGCCTCGCCTCGAGCGGTTAGTATTCTTCGTATGGATTTCTATGGGCATGCGCTCACTACATCAACTTATCCGGTGGTGGTACGAAGGTGATGTAGTGAGCGCATGCCCATAGAAATCCATACGAAGAATACTAACCGCTCGAGGCGAGGCGATGAGGGTCGGGTGCGGGGTGGCTCTAATGAGCTGTGACCTTTACTGCACGCTGCTCACAGCACTCGTGAGCCGCACGCCCCGCCCGGCGAACGTCCACTCAGGCCGTGCATCAACACAATAGAGAAACATAAGAAAGAGTGATAACTCCATACATCAGTTTTCTTACCAAAACGCGAGTCATTTCCTAGTCGACATCTAACGTCAAGTAGTGGACTGTACCGCTACTTGACACCAGATATGCTGCCAAAGCAATTTACAACTAATATTACAAGCAGAAGGAGTTGAAAATTGAATTTCGGTTAATCTGATTATAATATTAACTGAAAATTGTAGAGTAATTAGAGTTTTCGTTCTTCGCGCATCTATTGTTAACAAGCAGTACTGATGAATTTCGCTACTTGACGCTAGATGTCGACTACGAAATAACTCGCGTTTTGGTAAGAAAACTGATGTATGGAATTACCACTTTCTTTATTTATATTGCTCTATGGTAACACTAATCATGTACAAACTTGTTTGAAGTTGTACGCACTCGTAGTGCTCTCGTTCTACACACATATACGATACGCTTACGCATCTCTTACGCTTACGTGCCGTGTGCCGAGGGCCTAACACCACAAAATGTACGCTCCGCCGCTAACGCCGTCCGCCATACATTTGTTTTCCTTTCTTAAAATAATAAATTTAATATGACGGCCAGCAAAATATTATCAGCGCGTGTCGATAACTGAGTATAGGTTAGGTTACGTACAGCGTACACGCGCTGATTCGGTTAAGATAATGTCTGTATCGCACAGATTAGAGATGTGATGTTAAGATAGCATACTCTATAAAAACACTTACTTATGATGGAATAAATTAATCAACAACTTACAAGATTTGGATTTGACACATACATAGTTACAAACATAGGTTGCAAATTAAATAAAAGCTTGTAACTAAGTATATATTATAATCAACAAATGCTCAAAAACAGGGTCTTCGTATTTAACAACTTTCCTTTTCAAGCTTTTTTTGTGTAATTTTTCTTTATAGGCAGGCAGCAACGGTTATTCGGTTTTCGGCCGAATAGTAGGCAACATTCAGCCTAATACATAATATTCGGCATAATGGCAGAATAGTTGCCGAATATTCGTGGCATCTCTAATTATCAAAATACTATGTATGTTAAAATAAATCATTGTTTTCAGACCCCAGCGTGCCAATGCCCGCGTTCATGCCGCCGGAGCCGCCGCCCGGGCTCATCTCCTTCCAGTAGTCGCCCTGAAATCGACTGTTACTAAATGACTTGACAATGACCGTTGAATAAAACATGTTGAACTGATTCTATTGTATGATTTCTGCCAGAACCAAACGTAGTTACCGTCAATATTAGTTACTACAATCAGTGGGGCGGCACTCCTTTCGGGTCATTCTCGGCTCCGTCCGGCTCAGCATTGCTCCGAACAATTATATAACTATAAGGGTAAGGCCACACTCGTCGCAAGCGTTGTTTTATTAATGCGTTGCAACGACGCGACGCAAACGTAACGAAACGCACCAGTGTGGCCCAAGTTGCTTTTGTATCTTACGATAGTAAACACACACACACAGGAAAGCCCGTCACAGACTGAGCGATAATATATATTAATATACCAACAGATATCTTATAGTATAGCTAAGCACCACACACGACAACGATATCAGAATATATATCGCTGTCTAGACATTGTGAGAAACGAAATATACCAAAATATATATATATATATACAGGATGATTCAGGAGACGTGAGCAGGATCAAGCCTGTCTATTAAGTAAGTTATGAGCAACTGTTTTGTACTAGTATGTGTGAGATTCACGTTAATTTAATTTTTACTGTTTAAAAAAAAAGTTTTATTTTATTTACGACAATTATGGTCACCCTCTTTGTTTTATCCATAACAAGTGACAAATTGAATGTCATCGGAATCTGGTTACTTTTGAAAAATCGTATCTCACTCAGTTGTGACATTTTTTCTTCATAATCAAAGTGCTGTCATGACGGTTAAAGAGGTTTTATCTTTGTTAATTAAGTGTTGTAGGGTGTCCATGATTGTAGATAATAAAATTTGTCCTTATCACAAAGTTAAGTAACAGATAAACAGCGTGATTGTTTTGCTTAAATATGATGGTGAACGATTCAGTATCATTTACTTATTGTGTAGGCTTAGTCCTGCTCACGTCTCATGAATCACCCTGTATATAGCTTCGTGTGTGGTCTGTCAAATGGAACGTAAATATATCAAGATGCCTTTTGGTATACTATCGCTCCGTCTGCGACGGGCTTAAGGCTAAGACTCCGTGCGGAAATCGCATGTACCTGAGTGAGACATGACCACAAGCAATGAAAACCAAATCCATTTTGTCATACTCAATATTTACTAGTTATCATTGCTTTCAGGTGTAATACAGGGTGATTTCGGGGTCGTGGAGCAAGAGAACTATACATCGTACAGAATTAAACGATGAGCCTAATGATGTTGCTAATTATTTATTATCACCAATGACCAGTAGAAAAAAAACATTTTTGCATACAATTTGGTCACCCTACTCAATGTGACGTCTTGTCGCTTTCCATACAGCGTATGTCAAAAGTCATAGGGTGACCATGATTACGTAGTATAAGATTAGTTTTACTTAAAAATAAGAAAAAATCACCAATTATATTTTAATCAAATACTACCATATGATAATGTGGATCATTTACAGAGTCAGAAAAAGTGGTTCTGGATCACGACCCAGAAATCATCCTGTATATTATTAGGTAAGGATAATAAGCCATGGGCAAACAGATTTTTACTGTTTGATATACTACTAAAAAAAAATCGTTACATCTGATTGCCCATGTTAATATGAATTTCGTTTCAAATAAAACAAAATATTTAAAAATTAATAAATAAGTATGAGTTTAATTTAAATTATCTTAACCTAAAATAGATCACAGTCTTGGTAAATAATTAGGTACATAATCAATTTGAAAATCCTATTACATCTAAAGCGCTTTAATCTACTTCTTCAATGGTGGGGCCATCATTTCTGCTTTGGTATCCAGGCATTCCTCCCATGCCTCCGGGCATTCCGCCCATGCCTCCGGGCATTCCGCCCATGCCTCCGGGCATTCCGCCCATGCCTCCGGGCATTCCGCCCATGCCTCCGGGCATTCCGCCCATGCCTCCGGGCATTCCACCCATGCCTCCAGGCATACCTCCTCCTTGGTTGCCGCCCGCGCCGCCGCCGTGCATCTTGGTCATCACCGGCGAGCACACTCTCTGCACCTCCTTCAGCTTATGCTCGTACTCTTCCACCTCGGCCAGAGAGTTGTTGTCCAGCCATCTCAGTGTCTCCTCGCACTCGCTGCGAGCCGTGTTCTTGTCCTGCTCGCTCAGCTTGTCTCCCGCGTCGTCCAAGGCTTGCTTCACGCTGAATACATAGGCCTCAAGTTGGTTTCTCGCTGCTACCCTCTTCCTCTGCTTCTCGTCTTCATCCTTGTAGCGCTCGGCCTCGGCGAGCATTCTGTCGATGTCTGCCTGGGACAGTCTGCCTCGGTCGTTCTTGATGACGATGTTCTTGCTCCGTCCGGTGCTGTTCTCCTTGGCCGACACGTTCAAGATGCCGTTAGCGTCAATGTCGAAGGTGACGTCGATCTTGGGCACCCCTCTGGGCGCGGGAGGGATGCCTGTCAGATCGAACGTGCCCAACAAGTTGTTGTCCTTCGTCATGGCGCGCTCGCCCTCGTACACCTGTATGGTGACCGCCGGCTGGTTGTCAGAGTACGTCGTGAAGGTCTGAGACTGCTTGGTCGGGATCTTAGAGTTGCGTTCGATGATTTTGGTCATGACGCCACCGGCCGTCTCGATGCCCAGAGACAACGGCGATACATCGACCAGCAAAACGTCCTGGATCCTGGAGTCGTTGGATCCGCTGAGGATGGCCGCCTGCACCGCCGCTCCGTACGCCACCGCCTCGTCGGGGTTGATGGAGAGATTCAGCTGCTTGCCGCCGAAGAAGTTCTGTAGAAGGCTCTGGATCTTCGGTATGCGAGTCGAACCCCCGACGAGCACGACGTCGTGGATCTGGCTCTTGTCCAGTTTAGCGTCGCGCAGCGCCTTCTCGACCGGCTCCAGCGTGCCACGGAACAGATCGGAATTGAGCTCTTCAAAGCGCGCGCGGGAGACGCGCGTGTAGTAGTCGATGCCCTCGTACAGCGCGTCGATCTCTATCGACGCCTCCGTGCTGGACGATAGGGTGCGTTTAGCGCGCTCGGCGGCCGTCCGCAGCCGGCGCAGTGCACGGGTGTTGCCGCGCAGATCCTTCTTGTACTTGCGCTTGAATTCGTCCGCGAGATGGTTCACTAGCCTATTGTCGAAGTCCTCGCCTCCAAGATGCGTGTCACCGGCCGTCGCCTTCACCTCAAACAGCGAGCCCTCGTCGATGGTGAGGATGGACACGTCAAAAGTGCCGCCGCCGAGATCAAAGATCAACACGTTGCGCTCGCCCTTCAAATTCTTGTCCAAGCCGTACGCGAGCGCGGCGGCGGTGGGCTCGTTGATGATCCGCAGCACGTTGAGGCCGGCGATGGCGCCCGCGTCCTTGGTGGCTTGGCGCTGCGAGTCGTTGAAGTAAGCCGGGACCGTGATGACGGCGTCCCGCACTGTCGTGCCTAAGTATGCCTCGGCCGTCTCCTTCATCTTCGTCAACACCATGCTGCTGATCTCCTCCGGCGCGAACCTCTTCATCTCGCCTTTGAACTCTACCTGAATCTTTGGCTTGCCACAGTCGCGGATGACTTTAAACGGCCAGTGCTTCATGTCCGCCTGTATCTTCGGGTCGTCGAACTTGCGTCCAATGAGTCGCTTGGCGTCGAACACCGTGTTGTTGGGGTTGAGCGCGACTTGGTTCTTCGCGGCGTCGCCGATGAGTCGCTCGGTGTCCGTGAACGCGACGTAGGATGGTGTGGTCCGGTTGCCCTGGTCGTTCGCGATGATCTCCACATTCCCGTGCTGGTAAACTCCCACACAGGAGTAAGTCGTTCCAAGATCAATTCCGACAGCTGGCATTTTTTGTTAGTTGTTTTTAATATCTTCCTTGCACAATACAATACTGTATCACGTAATAACTCGAGAGGTATTTTACCACTCAACTTCTCCGTACTATCGCTTTCGTGTTTAGTAATATACTAAATTCGCGCCAGTGCGCGGTTGCTTATATACCCCTCCATTAACGGCCAATCACAGCCCAGCATTTTCTAGATAAATCTCGACAACTGTTCGGCGGCCAATAGGGTTGATGTCTGAGCTCGAGTGTTCTCGACTGTTCGGTGTCGAAGAACAAGACAGACGATAACTTTCGTCTGTGTAAGAAAGAGAAAAAAAAAAGTTAGTAATACCAGGTGGTAGAAATATACTGAATTTGTACTATTTATTTTTATAATTTCCATGCGTCAACGTTTATCAAAAATATAAAATGAAAATAATTTTAAACGTAATCAAAGAGAAAATAAATTATATAGGTTCTTGTTATTCTTTTATGTATTTATAATCTTAAGCCTTTATAAACCAGAGGGTGTATATATTTCCCACCTGGTTTTGAACTGTATTTGAAAGTGATAGGGTTCAATTTTGCACAATTCCTGACACTTATGCCTTATAAAGGGTAAAGTGATATTAATTCTTTTGCGAAAATTGGACGTTAACAAGGCAAATATAAATAAATACTCAACTGTCCAATTTTCTTCATATTTAGTATTTATTACCTGAACTGTAATTATGATACTATATTTCTAAGGTGTCCGCTTAGAATTAGATGAAATTAACCAATATACACTTTAGATATACGATAATCAGCATGGAATAAAAATGCCACTATCACAATTTTGCAATTCTACGACTTGTGACTTTAATGTGATGTGAGCAAGTGTGGTATTAAACGTCATATTTTGATTAAAATTTACCAATTGTAGTGACATTTTCTCACGTTGATGTTGCAAAATGTGTAAGAATTTAATTTGATTCTATATACATGAGTATGTGGTTTATATAATGTATGTACGTAAATCATTATATATTTTTCCTGACAATTTCCTCTTTTACTGTGGTATCACCGTCGAAGTACCGTTGACCTCATGTTGACCTACAGCGTAAGAAAAGAACAGCGCTATTCGTCCAACCTTACGTCTAAATGAGATAGTGAATTAATGCTCCTTCCAGAATTTTCGCGAAAGCAAAAATAAATTGCTTGTTAACTAAAATTGGAAGATTCATGGTACTTGTAATTATTATTGTTAGTATAAGGGTCTCCCCAAACTAGTCGACGCCGTTTCGGCAAATCGCGTACGGAAAAAGCTTTATGTCAACGCAATAAGAGCGAATAAGTCGTAAATCGGCTCGGCCCACGCGAAACGACGTCTTTCGACGGGAAAACGGCGTTTTGCCGTAAAGCTGTTCGCATTCGTACGACGCTGTTTGCAGCCTACCGCACACGTTCGCATTCATAAATCTCCTTATACCGCTGTACGGTGCCGGAAAGAGTTGAACGGCTCCGATCACGACCGAGTACCTACGATAAGGACCGGTCAGAGCTGGCGGAAGCCGTTCAGCGTCTTCGACGGCCGAACAGAGCCGATGACGGTAAAAATGCTGGTAAGCCTTTTTTTCCATGCCCGTCTACGTAAAATATCCATCATCACAGGTTATTATACTTATTATATAATATGTAACAATTACCAAGGAAAATAATCTTACAGGTCTGTTCAATTTCAAACTCAGGTTGTTACTAACAACCAGTCTCCAAAAATGAGATTTACGATTGACGATCCCCGCTGTCCTACATCTGTTCGTCGGACTCAACGGCTGTACGTGTGCTGTCTGACGTCTCGACGGCAGGACGGAGCACGGGAGAGCCGACCGTCGCTTTACAACTGTTGCGATAGCAAGTCGCAGGCGATCGGGCGTCTCTACGGCCGCAAGGAGGATGAGACTGCTAAACGCAGGTGTCCAACCGCGGAGACGGTCGATCGGCTAAATGCGAATAGTGTGGTGTAAAACACTCGGCGAAAGCCGACTCCGCGTCGACTGGTTTGGGGAGACCCTTATACTATAAACAAGATTACCGTTATCGAAAACCGAAACGAAAAATAATGCAATTATATTTTGTGCTAATAATAGATTCTCCGTTTACATCGCCATCTAGTGACGAGTAGCGCATTCACTACAATCATGTAGTAAGCAAAGGATAGATTAATGTTATTGTCCATATATCTGAAGGTGACAGGTATATACCCTACTTACCTACTCGAACTCGAAATTTCTGGAACTGTGAAATAGGAAGGTTATAATATTTTTTTAGCAATTTTACCCGATTACGGGAAGTATGATTTTAGAAGTGCGAAACTACTGAGCCGATTTTGGTAAATGAGGTGTCAAGTAAATCGATTGACTCATGTAAGAAAGTTTAGATTTTTTACTGACGTTTTGAAGGACTTAGAGTAAAATATTTTTAAACGTTTTGTTTGTTAGATTAGGACAAGAACTTGATGAGGAAATATTTACTGAAAATTAAACCAGTATTTTATTTGAAAAATGCGGTGTTAGTTAAGTAATTATTTTATTTTAATATTGACTTGAACGTTTTACCTATTAAAAAAAAGTTTATTAACTTCTATGGCTTTGGTTTCGTAGCAAAAATACATATGTTACCGAGGTTTAACCTACTTGTAAACATTTTAGGTATACTTTAGGAACAAGTAATTATAATTGGTAATCTGTGGCCGTGTTGCCTAACTTACTTTAGTAAATAGTCTAAAATCATATGAACATATTTGTAGGTTTTAGGGAAACAATGAATGTAGGTCTAGTAGAACTTTCAACATATTTTTTTTAGCAAATGTAAAGGTGTAAACGTAAAGGTTTTGATTAACGTTGATTAAGCATTCCAAAAAAATGAAATAATTGTAAGAAATAAAGCTTAATCATTTAATTAAATTACTTTGTTTTGTTCTTCGTTCAGGTGTGACTATTGTTTGATTTATTTAGTTCTAAGGGTAGATATTTGTATAAATCTAAGAATAAACTCGGACAAAATCAAAAATAACATTGGCATTTATGACTTGATGACAATAGTTGTTGTACCTACTTATAGTGCGATGGACTTACGGATTAACAGGTATCAGATGACCTTTTTTTAATTCCACCACAACGCGTACCGATATATTCACCTGTACCCCTGGTGTAAATTTATTCGATGGCGAAACGTGACGTACGCGTTTGCATTAAGTTTCATTGCTACTGGTATGCTCTACTCTACTATATCAAAACACACCCACCATGTCAGTAAAAAAGGGCGTAATTCCAATTTTCTATGGAAAATCCACTCTTTGCGCCTACATTTTTTAGAATAGCCACCTTTTTACAAGCTTTTATTCAGTTTCATCTGTCCCGTTGTCCATGTCGGTCTGTAATCAGTTCTTGCAAATTAAATTTGACTTGATTTGACCCACTTCCCGGTTTTCGATGAACCTGAAAATTTGCATACATATGTAAGTTGGGTGACAATGCAATATTGTGGTGCTGATCTGATGATGGAGACAGGAGGTGCTCATAGGAATTCTGTGATACAACGCAACCTATTGTGTTTGGGGTTTGTAGAATAGAATTGTTTATATGAGTATTAGGTAGTTGTCTGTGGATAGAAAAATGTTATTTTTGGCAAAAATGTATTACAACTGGGTGTGCCAGAGTTTAATACATATACCAGCTAGGATGGTAGCCAACATAACATTCATTTAATCGACAAACGCCAATTAAAAAGTAATGTCAAAGGCTGTCAAAGAATCAGCAGCTGATTTTGCTAGTCCCTTTTAATTATTCTATATTTAATTATATTTCATGTAATATTAAGCCATTTTGGTGTGAATTAAATAGTTTTAGTGTTAATTTTAATGTATACATAATAAGTGAAGTGCTTTAGTGACGTTTACAAGTGTCTTGTAATATCTTAAATTTGTAGCCGTTGTAGGTTATAAATTTAAATTTGTGTTCGTCTCGGTATATTTTCTATGTTTTTATCGCTATTTATTACCAATTTTGTTTGTATTACAGCGTAGTAAATCATTGTACAGAGTCAGAACACAGTGTAGGCATAGTGAAACGTCACTATTTCATGTAAGTACGCTCGTAATATCGCTTAGCTTGAGTAAGCAATTCCCTGGTTTGGTTTGGGTCTATCCTACTATAAAATACATTTATAATGCTAACTCGCAGAGCAGCTGCAGCGGTTCGCCAGCAGGAGGCTGACAAACTCCAAATTACCTTGCTGGAATTAAAAAAATCCAAGGAATTGTGTGCTCAATTGCTTAGTGAAAGAGAGGATAGTGAAAAGGAACTATTATTATCACTTAATAGTATAGAGAAGTTAAAGAAGGAACTATGTTCTTTAGAAAATGTTTACAATGATGTAAATTCAGAGCGGGCCCGGCTCCAGGAGACGGTTGACAAGTTTACTGAGTGTAGTGCAGCATATGAACAGGCCTTGACAGACATCAACTCATTAGAGAGAGCACTGCACGACGCCCACGAGCAAATCTACGAGCTACAGGAGGCCCAAAATATTGCTGCAGCGGCACACACTCAAAACTTATTCGAGGAACTGGTCCGGCCCGACTCACAGTTGGTTGCCGCTCCAATTGAAAACCCTGTTGTTAGTATAGATTTAATCAATGAATCCACCACAAGACTAGTAAATTGCAGCGGAAACAAACTCAAAAAATATATTAAATTAAATAGAATGATTAAAAAAACCCAGAGATTATCAAAAATGAATAAATTGTTTTTTAAGAAATTGAGATTTTGTAAAATTAATGTTAATTTAGTGGATAAGTTAGACTTGTATTCTGTTCAATTAGAACATAGTAAACTACAGTATGAAACTGACACACAGATTTTAAAATCAAAAGTTCAGAGTTTGGAGGATTCTATACAATCCCTAGAAACAATAAATGAGAGTTCGAAAAAGGTGATTAATGAATATTCTTTAGCCATGGATGATTTAATATCCCAGATTAAGCACAATTCAGAGCGGTTTGAGTCGCTGACCAATGCCCAGTCATGTGCATGTAAGCAAGCGACTGGACATTTGTTGACCAGTGTACTCGATCCAAGCCTGTGTGACAGTTTACCACAACAGCAAATAAATGATAATAGCTCCTTCCACACTCCACAACAAAGCACACCTAAACCTAATATTATTATGTATTGTGATGAAATTGGGAGCAATATGAGCTCATTTTTAAACTATCACCTAAAGGGACTTAGTACAATCAGCAATTGTCTGCCTCACAGTAGCTTTGAAAATATCTTAAAAACAAATTTTAAATGACAGTAATATTAATTCTAAGACAACACTGCTAATTCTTATGGGTAATAGGGGAAATGTGAACAAAAATAATTTACTTAAATACTTTGAACAGTTAAATTCACTTGCAGTGCATGAAATTATTATTTTCACATTCCCCTATTGTGAGCAAATGTCAGAGGCAGAAAATAACATTAGACATAAGTTGAATATATCTCTATATAATCTTTGTACATATAGTAGTAAGTTTATCATAATTGACACTAACAAATTTGTTAGTAAATACCATATGCCTATGGTGTTTTTGACTAAAGGTAAGTGTTACCTTTCAAATTATTACAAGAGACAAATAGCTTTATCGCTATCCTATTTACTTGACATTTCTGCCAAGAATTTGGCAGACAACTCTGCTCCTATTGAGCAGCCCAGTGTGAGCTTGGAATTGGTTCCAGTCATAACCAATGATTTAAACTAGCTGTTAAGACAAAAGATTCTGTCTCTGGCAATTTAGTTTTAAATAAATATAATGAAAAATACTGTAAACATGGAAAGTATATCCACCTGGTGCATCAAAACATTCAATGTATTAGAGGAAAAGATTTACAGATTGAACTTTTTATGAACGATTTTTATGTTGATATTTTATGTATTACTGAACATTGGTTAACAAATAATGAATTAATGCCTCAATTTAATAATCATCAGGTGGGAAGTTCGTTCACCAGAATTAGTTCCATACATGGTGGGTCGTTAATTATATTAAATAGTCAGTTAAAATTTAAGGAACGTAAGGATATTGTATCCATGTCTGTTGAACGGACTATAGAACTAAGTGCAGTAGAATGGGAGCAATTTATTGTTGTCTGTGTGTATAGGCCGCCATTAAGTAATTTTGAAATATTTGAAAGTGTAATGGATTCTGTGCTACTTAAAATATCATCTTCTAGTAAGAAATTATTTATATGCGGCGACTTTAATGTAAATATTTTGGAAAATTCAACAATGTCTTGTAGATTGTTGAATCTATTCAAATCTGGTAATCTCAACCACATGTTTATGGAGCCTACTAGAGTGACTGCTACTAGTGCAACCTGTATAGATAATATTTTCACTGATATTGTTCCTATTACTAAAAAAGTTATCAGTACTTTAGAATCAGACCACTTAGGTCAATTAATGGTATTTGAGACATTAAGGAAAAATACTTTGAGAAAACAAATAACTTTTGTACCAGTAACCTCGGACCGCGTAGAAAGAATGAAGCAAAGTTTAGTTCAGGCGCTACCCTTTTTGTCTTCCGATATGGGTCCAAATAGTATGTATAATTCATTCTTTCACACTTTTATGGATCATTATAATGCGATATTTACTTCAAAATCGGTCGTAGTTAGTGGTGCATCAGTTTTTAGTGAGTGGGCTACTGCGGACTTACATCAACGAAGACGTGCACTGTATGCCTTGTATGAGGAACGGCGGTTTAACACGAGTGATGAATTTAAAGAACATGTCAAGCAATATTCGAAAAAGTTTAAAATAGATTGTCATATAGCTAAGCGAAATTATCTAAGTCAAAGAATAAAAAATAGTACCAACATTATTAAAGCAACCTGGAAAGTAATCAATGTGGAGACTGGTCGCTCGAAACACAGAGTGAATGATTTTAAACTAAATATTGATAACAAAATTATAGATTCCAATTTAGAAGTAGCTACAGAATTTGAAATTTTTTTCACTGACGTACCAGTTTTCACAACTAAGGATTTAAATTCATCACCCTCATCTGCTGTTACTCTATTAAAAGATAACGCTCCAGAGTGTTGCGGAGATTTTCATTTTGAACGTGTTTGTACCTCCGATGTAGTAAAGGCGTTTAATTCGGTTAATGTCAAAAAAAACGAATGACCTCTGGGGAGTCTCTGTCCATGCTGTCAAATCCTTAGTAGAAATTATAGCGCCTGACTTAGTAATTATATTTAACAACAGTGTTGATTGCGGCGAGTTTCCTGATTTAATGAAACATAGTAAAATAACTCCTTTATTTAAATCGGGTAGCAACTCTGACCCCACTAACTTTAGACCGATATCTGTGCTACCAACGTTCAGTAAGATTTTTGAAAAATTAATTCTTTCTCAATTAGTACGACATTTTAACGTGAATAATTTAATGCATAATAAGCAGTTTGGTTTTACACGGGGTCGCTCGACAACTGATGCTGGTGTTGAGCTAATTAAGCATATCTTCGATGCCTGGGAGGAGTCACGAGATGCTATAGGTATCTTCTGTGATTTGTCTAAGGCCTTCGACTGCGTTTGTCATGAAACATTAATCAGGAAACTACACTATTATGGAGTTAGAGGAGCGGCACTGGATTTACTTAAGTCCTACTTAAATGGTAGAATACAAAGGGTCGATGTGAATGGACAGCGATCACCGGGTCATTGGTCTCTATGGGTGTACCACAGGGGTCAATATTGGGACCTTTCCTGTTCCTTATCTACATAAATGACTTGCCATTCCTTGTAAAGACCCACCATGATATAGTATTGTTTGCAGACGACACTTCACTTATTTCAAAGTCAAACGACAGCAACAAGCTTACAATGATGTAAACGATGCTATTTCTAAAGTAGTAAATTGGTTCAATGTTAATAATTTATTGTTAAATGAGAATAAGACTAAATGTATTAAGTTTGTCACTAGTAATGTAAGGCATGTACAAACAAGTGTCATTGTGAAGGATGAGGAATTGGAACTAGTTGATAGTACAGTTTTTCTTGGTATAACTTTAGATTCTAAACTCCAGTGGGGTCCCCATATTGCTACTCTTTCGAATAGACTGAGTTCTGCAGCTTTTGCAGTAAGCAAAATCCGTCAGTTAACTGATGTCAAAACAGCTCGATTAGTATATTTTAGTTACTTCCATAGCATTATGTCATATGGTATTTTACTGTGGGGTGGTGCTTCAGAGATAAATACCATTTTTGTTCTGCAGAAGAGGGCTATTCGAGCAATATATAAAATGAACCATAGAGACTCACTGAGAGATAAATTTAAGGAAATTGACATCATGACAGTGCACTGTCAATACATTTATGAGAATATTCTGTATGTGCATAAAAATATTGCCGATTTTAAGAAAAATTGTGACATTCATAATATTAATACTAGAAATAAACATAAGCTCGCCGTGCCCTTCACTCGGCTCCATAAAATTAAAAAATCATTCATGGGTAATTGTGTGAGATTTTATAATAAACTTCCAAACCATATTACTGAGTTACCAATTAATAAATTTAAGAATCATGTAAAGCGTAAACTTATTTCTAAAGCTTATTATACCACACAAGACTACATGAATGATAAAACAACGTGGGATTAATTGTGATTCGAAATGATTAATTATTTATTATATTTGAATAATGATGATGAAATGGATATTCCAATGCATGTATTTCCTTTGTTGTTTTTATTATATTGTTTGACATTTAGAATTTATTCTAGAAACAATCTAGACAAGTATTTTTTATACATTTTTTTTGTATGACTGTATTTTGTGAAAGTTTTAGTATTAAATTTGATCTATGAATTATATTCATTAGTATTATATATGGAATAATATTTACAACATCAATAAATTGCTCTGATAATTAGATTAAGATAATTATATGTAATACTGTCTTACTATTCATAAGTGCTTGTTGCTAGGCCTACATGAATAAAGTATATTTGAATTGAATTGAATTGAATTGAATTGAATATAATAAAATAATGGTAGATGTGAAATAAAGGCACGTAATAATTTATATACACGATATGTTTAAGTTTCGATTGGCTTTTCCAAAAAACGATTATAACTTGGCTATGACCCCTTATTCAAGACTACGTGTTACCACACCAATCGACTGATGGTAGAATGGAACAGTTCACGCCGATCGATCGATTGGTCTTGGTAGAAACCAAAGTAGAAACTATCGTTGTCATCGATTGATTATCATTCGATTGGTGTGGTAACACCCTTAACGTAGCAGAAGCCAAAAAACTCGTTAATTTACTGTGTCAGTTTGAATCGTGCACCACGTTATGGTTGTTAATTCTGTTAAGGGATTATTAAATCTATTCATTTTCAGGACACTTTCTGATAGGAAGGACAGAGAAAATTTTCCCTGTCTCTCTTAGCAGCAAGATAGCAAAAAGTGTCCTGCAAAAAGATGAATATAAAATAAGAGTCTGTTCGGAACGAGTAGAGTCGTGGAATGTATTGGGCCGCATACATTCCACGACTCTTCTCTTTCCGCACGGACTCTAGTTTGTTTTTGGGCCTATGCTAGCTGATGCGGACGCCCGCCGCGTGCGCACGCACGCGGGTGCTATTTGTAGGCCGCACGGGTCCGATTCAGTTAGCGTTGCTCATACTATTTTTCGTTAACCCGCTTGTCCGCTCCGTGCACCCGCGCCAGCTAGCGGAGGCCCTTTAGCTATAAGTACGTTCCAAAGAATACAATCATATATGAAAATTCGACGAATACCAATTGGATATTCAACTATATTCTTAGAAACGTACTTTCTATATTCAGACAAGAGCACAAAGATTTGGACATATGTTAAAGTATTCCTTGGATTAATTTCATCCGAGTTTTCGTATTCTGCATGTGGAAATCCAGCAAGTAATTCAGTTCATCTTTATGCTCATGCCGCCTCCTTAGTGTAAATAAAACAAAATATTTTAAAGAGGAACTCATACTTATTTATTAAACATAAATTACTTAAAATTAATCAGTCTTTGTACAATATTTATAAACTTAATTTGAAAATCCTATTACATCTAAAGAGTTAGTCCACTTCTTCAATTGTTGGGCCGTCATTTCTGCTTTGGTATCCAGGCATGCCTCCGGGCATTCCTCCCATTCCGCCCATGCCTCCGGGCATTCCGCCCATGCCTCCGGGCATTCCGCCCATGCCTCCGGGCATTCCGCCCATGCCTCCGGGCATACCTCCGGGCATGCCTCCTTGGTTACCGCCCGCGCCGCCGCCGTGCATCTTGGTCATCACTGGCGAGCACACTCTCTGCACCTCCTTCAGCTTATGCTCGTACTCTTCACCTCGGCAAGAGAGTTGTTGTCCAGCCATCTCAGCGTCTCCTCACACTCGCTGCGAGCCGTGTTCTTGTCCTGCTCGCTCAGCTTATCTCCCGCGTCGTCCAAGGCTTGCTTCACGCTGAATACATAGGCCTCAAGTTGGTTTCTCGCTGCTACCCTCTTCCTCTGCTTCTCGTCTTCATCCTTGTAGCGCTCGGCCTCGGCAAGCATTCGGTCGATGTCCGCCTGGGACAGTCTGCCTCTGTCGTTCTTTATGACGATGTTCTTGCTCCGTCCGGTGCTGTTCTCCTTGGCCGACACGTTCAAGATGCCGTTAGCGTCGATGTCGAAGGTGACGTCGATCTTGGGCACCCCTCTGGGCGCGGGAGGGATGCCTGTCAGATCGAACGTGCCCAACAAGTTGTTGTCCTTCGTCATGGCGCGCTCGCCCTCGTACACTTGGATGGTGACCGCCGGCTGGTTGTCCGAGTACGTCGTGAAGGTTTGAGACTGCTTGGTCGGGATCTTAGAGTTGCGTTCGATGATTTTGGTCATGACGCCGCCGGCCGTCTCGATGCCCAGAGACAACGGTGACACGTCGACTAGCAACACGTCCTGGATCCTAGAGTCGTTGGATCCGCTGAGGATGGCCGCCTGCACCGCCGCTCCGTAGGCCACCGCCTCGTCGGGGTTGATGGAGAGATTCAGCTGCTTGCCGCCGAAGAAGTTCTGCAGAAGACTCTGGATCTTCGGTATGCGAGTCGAGCCCCCGACGAGTACGACGTCGTGGATCTGGCTCTTGTCCAGTTTAGCGTCGCGCAGCGCCTTTTCGACCGGCTCCAGCGTGCCACGGAACAGATCGGAATTGAGTTCTTCAAAGCGCGCGCGGGAGACGCGCGTGTAGTAGTCGATGCCCTCGTACAGCGCGTCGATCTCTATCGACGCCTCCGTGCTGGACGATAGGGTGCGTTTAGCGCGCTCGGCGGCCGTCCGCAGCCGGCGCAGTGCACGGGTGTTGCCGCGCAGATCCTTCTTGTACTTGCGCTTGAATTCGTCCGCGAGATGGTTCACTAGCCTATTGTCGAAGTCCTCGCCTCCAAGATGCGTGTCACCGGCCGTCGCCTTCACCTCAAACAGCGAGCCCTCGTCGATGGTGAGGATGGACACGTCAAAAGTGCCGCCGCCGAGATCAAAGATCAACACGTTGCGCTCGCCCTTCAAATTCTTGTCCAAGCCGTACGCGAGCGCGGCGGCGGTGGGCTCGTTGATGATCCGCAGCACGTTGAGGCCGGCGATGGCGCCCGCGTCCTTGGTGGCTTGGCGCTGCGAGTCGTTGAAGTAAGCCGGGACCGTGATGACGGCGTCCCGCACTGTCGTGCCTAAGTACGCCTCGGCCGTCTCCTTCATCTTCGTCAACACCATGCTGCTGATCTCCTCCGGCGCGAACCTCTTCATCTCGCCTTTGAACTCGACCTGAATCTTTGGCTTGCCACAGTCGCTGACGACTTTAAACGGCCAGTGCTTCATGTCCGCCTGTATCTTCGGGTCGTCGAACTTGCGTCCGATGAGTCTCTTGGCGTCGAACACCGTGTTGTTGGGGTTGAGCGCGACTTGGTTCTTCGCGGCGTCGCCGATGAGTCGCTCGGTGTCTGTGAACGCGACGTAGGATGGTGTGGTCCGGTTGCCCTGGTCATTCGCGATGATCTCCACATTCCCGTGCTGGTAAACTCCCACACAGGAGTAAGTCGTTCCAAGATCAATTCCTACAGCTGGCATTTTTCGTAGATAGTCTATAATAACTTCCTTGTTCAATATAACAATATATCACGTAATAACTCGAGAGGTTTTCACCACTCAACTTCTCCGTACTTTCGCTTTTGTGTTCAGATATAAACTGAGTTCCCGCCAGAGCGCGGCCGGTTTATATACCCCTCGGAATGCGACCAATCAGAGCGCAGTATTTTCTAGATTATTCTCGACAACTGTTCGGCGTCCAATCACGTCGAAGCCGAGTTTATGCCAAGTTAATTAATACTCGGTCACGAATGTTCTCGACTCTTCCGGATTAGTGAGGGAGATAGAATGCAATACTACATGAGATCGAGGGAGATGGACAAAGTAGTAGTAATACCAGTTCTTGAAAAATAATAGACTTATATGATATTTTGTTATTTTTTGTTGACATACAACATTATTTTATGTAGGTAACAACTCAATTTTATCAGTTTTCATGCGTTTTTCTTTCGACGCAAAATATGAACACTAATTTCGTGTTACCGGCCACTGTCTGTCTGGTCCAGCGGGTTAAGACGCGGACTGCTAAACGAGTGTTACGAGTTCGATTCTCGCCCGGTGAATTAACTTTTGTTTTTTTTTTTATGTTCAAGTTTATATATAATTTTTTAATTTTTAATGTTTTAGACAAGTTTAATTTAGTAAAAAAATGTAGTTAAGATTATCACCTATAGACCACCATATTACAATAAATAGTTATAACCGAGCAAAGCTCGGTCGCCCAGCCAGGTACTAACTATTAATTACGAAAACAACATGCGCCACCTTAACTGTATTGTGTGTTTTTAGCTGTTAACTGTATTTCATTTCCTATGTATTTTTGACTGTATGGTGCACAAATAATAATATTTACTTGCTTACTTCACTACACAGGCAATCTTATTTGGCTTGTAAACATTTTTTTTTCACGAAGAGTATTTTTT
This sequence comes from Cydia pomonella, assembly GCF_033807575.1. Lineage (NCBI taxonomy): Eukaryota > Metazoa > Arthropoda > Insecta > Lepidoptera > Tortricidae > Cydia > Cydia pomonella. The sequence continues at coordinate 9,460,819 of NC_084725.1, read as the reverse complement.
TAACAAACACAATCATGTTTTGATAACGTTGACGACGAATCAAGATATTAAATTTCTCATATTATTTTTATTGTTACTGTGGTATCCCCTTACGCTGTGTACCGCCCTCTTCTATTGAGCCAACCATTATGCACAAAAGGGAAAGCGTTATACGTTGCAACGCGCATCAGAAAGGGAGAGTATGTATCTTCTCGAATATACGACAAGCTGCGCTTTCCAGAACTTTCTTGAGGCGTGCTATAAATAGACTACGGTTACAGCGCCACCTTGTGGCGAGTAGCGTTCTCAATGCTAGTACATGGCTTTATTTTTCATCAGACTTGATCTTAAGTGTTATTGTAATTCATATAGATTAACATGAAATAATTTTTATTGTGATTTAATATTATGAAAGAAATAAATCTAAATCTATGCCAGCATACTGAGATGGAATGAGAATTTCATTACATGAGCAATGGGCATGTTTTTTTCAAGTAGGTATAAACAGGGTATAAATGAGTTTTCCTTTTAAAATACTGAAATGTATAATTTATTTTTTTGGTACCTATGTTTATAAATATTTAACTTGATTGAATAACACTTAATATTACCACTTGTTCGTGATTTCTTGTCTACCGTCCTTAATACACAACCTTAATACCATTAATAATACATAATACCTACATGCATACATGAGTATGGATTAGTATGGAGAACAAACAAGAGGACTATACTATAATGTGAATGATTATACAACATATAAAAATAAATAGCCTAGCCCTAGTAATTTCGAGATATTATTATACTAATATGAATTCGTCTAACGACTCTACGTTATTTGCTTATTTTGTACTTCTTATTTATAATATTTATACAACGAGTCCCAAAAATCGGCACGATAAAAATGCCTTTATCGTTTTTGGATTCCAAATAAAAAAAATATATAATTACATAATTTGTTACGGCGTTACCCTTAGAAAATAGCATATTTTCTTTATATATCTTTCGTTTTAGGCTAGTTTTTTTATAATATGGATATAAAATTAACATACTATATTATAAACAAAACCTAACCTAGGGTGCCGCCAGCAGCGGTGCAGAGCCCAAGTAGCATATGTTATATATATTATATTATTTGCTGTGGAGTTCTTTCATATCTTAAAGTAAAAGTTATAATTCTTAACAAAAAAATAGCGAATAAAAAATACAATGAAATCAAATAAGACGATTTTCGGTCAAATACAATTAATTTGATTTAAATTTAAATTTGATCTGATGTCAAGGAAATAAATATACTTACACATTCCCATGTTCAGCCAAAATTAGAAAGACAGACTACTTATATACTTATATGCAAATGTTTTTTAAGTGCAGTCGATATTTTTATCATTGGGTACAAATACTAAATAATATTAATAAAACTTTTATTTCAGGCCAGCAGCCTATAAAATTGTTACAGTACAATTAGGATTAAATGACCCACTTAACATTACATTAAAAGAATAAGTTACATCAATAATATTTTTTTTAATAATTAGAGCCCAATCTAGCTGTGCATTCATGCTGTGCAAGATCCCGTCGATCCCGCATCCAAGTCGTCCCGCCATCTCTTTCTCGGCCTGCCTCTGCCACGGCCACGACTGCTCTGGGGACGTAGCGGCTATGTGGATAAGCTTAGTGAATCTGCCCCCAGCGAGTTTTGGCTTGTTTATTTTTTGGATGATATGGCTTTATATTACTTGCAAGTATGCAAAATATCAGCCCCCCCAAATGTTACACATTTTGGTAAAAAAAAATCTTTCTTTTATATTTTATTTCTAGCGAGCCGATTTTGACGTGCGTCACATACATTGTGCATATAGTATAGAGTGTGGATGGTGTGGATTAAAATTACCTTCACCTTCCATAGCATATAGTAAAGGCAATTATACGACATCAATTATAGGACACATTGCCATACAAAAAAAAACTTTTTTAAAGTACTTTTACGTCAGCGACACCTCCAAAATTTTCACCAAAGCTAGCCTCTTTAATAAGCTACAAAAGTATCATTGCCTTTACTATATGCACAATATATGTGACGCACGTCAAAATCGGCTGGCTAGAAAAAAATTGAAGAAAGATCATAAATATATATATATATATATATTTAACAGAATCTATAATATTTGGGGTGGCTGATATTTTGCATACTTGCTGCTAATATAAAGCCACATCATCAAAAAAGATTACAAGCCGAAACTCGCTGGGGGCAGATTCACTTAAGCTTATCCAGGCATGGCCTTTGTCTTTTGTCTCTCAGTCTCTCAATGTGACATACATAATACTTACTCTAACATTACCATTGCAGTTTATGAATGTTTATTAACCTCGCGTGTTTATTAACGTCGGACGTTACAATATCAAGGTGTGTCAACACAATACAATAGATTTACATATTTCGTTACAAAAGAATATGTTTACTATTTAAAATATGTACACAGACATAATGAGTTATGCATACGAAAATAACATTATTGAATGTCTGACGTTTTATTATGTACCATCAGCCGTAAAAGTGCATGGCGACTTTATCAATGAATTCATTCGTAATGTCTCCGATGTAATTTCGCAGCTGTACCGCTGTGTATATGGCATGGAATGGGAATTTACCTGTTATAGTCACACCTATTACAGGATTAGATACTAGTATTTCTAAAGATGAAGTTATCCTACGTGTCATATTTTACATAGACTCTTAAATTGTTAGGAGGAGACTCTAATCTTTCTGAACGATGTTATCTTTATTGTGTTAGCATGTGGTTTTAAATTCTACTTTGACACAATAGGATTAAGTACTATTAAACCTTATAGTACGGTCGCCAAGCCGCTCCGAGGCCAGATTTAATTGACTCAGCTCGGCCTTACCCACAACCGGTATCAATGTGTTCGGACAGTTCTCCTGGTCACCGTACATGCGGTAGTAAAGCGGAAAAATGGTGGAGGGGATAGTAATGACGTCACAAAGATGGCGGCCGGACCTATTCTTTTTGGCGGTGTATCTCGAAAACCACTTAACCGATTTTAATCATCGAGGTGTCAAATAATAGCTTATATTATGGAGATTATTTCCTTTTCTACAAACATTTACGTGAAACCTATAGGAAAAAAATAATCACAAAAAACAGTTTTTTTATAAAATTATTATTTTTTATTTTGTAAAAATCTCCGTAAATATTAGCATTTCGCAAATTTTGTTTAATATAAAACATATTGCTTCATTATCAAGGAATATAATGAGCCTTAAAACATACAGATCGAGTAATAAACAATGAAGCTACACTCATTTATTTGCGCATGGGTAACGATAACTGGCTTTTACCGGTCGAAACTGTGGTGACTGTTACGATACGTATTGAATGGAATTTATAGAGTATCGGTTTTAATTACTGAAATTATAATTAAAATTATAAAAACCAGACACAATAATGTTACCTTACTTCGACGTTTAGTCTCTTTTTTCGTCTTAATCATAGGTAGGTACATATTTCTTTTTACTTAAAAAATTTATACAGGGTGAACTTTTAACCACCAGTCATACTCTGCGCAGCGACTTTATAGGTCATACTTAACAACTTTTACTATGGGACCAATTCCGAAATCGCGAAAAAAATTTTGACTGTCCCATATAAAGGTGCGACCAACTTTACCAGACCAACACTTTTCCAAACTGAGCTACAGCTGTCCGATGAAGTTAAGTACTTAGGACTAACTCTCGACAATAAACTCAATTGGAACAACATCAACAAACGGATAGACAAGGCGGGAGTTGTCTTCTGGCAGTGCAGAAGGATGATTGGTAAGAGGTGGGGACTCAACCCGAAAATTACCCTCTGGCTCTATAAGACGATAATCCGCCCCTTACTCTGTTACGGTGCTCTGGTTTGGTGGCCAAGAATAAACCTAGGCAACGTACGAGACAAACTACAAAGACTTCAAAGGCTCGCATGCGCGGCCACCACTGGCTGCACGAGGTCTACCCCGACTGCAGCCATGGAGGTCATGCTAAACCTTCCACCGCTGCACCTACACATACAGCAAGAGGCCAGTCTCTCAGCGGTAAGGTTGCGAACCCTCAAGATATGGTCTAACATCACAGGAGCTCTTCACACAAAATGCCTGGAAAAGGTGTATGACGAATTTCCAGTGCTTAGGTCAGGCACGGACCGGATTCACAAACAAGCTATCTTCGATAAAAGGTACAAAATACAGTTATATGAGGACGACAATCATGAAGGACTCAATCCCCGGGAGCTGAGAATCTTCACTGATGGGTCCAAAACAGACAGCGGATCGGGCTCTGGAACCTTCTCAGAAGACCTGAACATGTCGATCACCACTCCGCTAGGAGCCCATAACTAGGTATTCCAAGCTGAGTGCATGGGCATCATAAACGCGGCGGCTGCCATCACTGCAAGGAAGGTAGTAGGATCCTCCATCCGCATACTCTCCGACAGTAGAGCAGTCTTAATGGCTCTAAATAGCCATATAGTTACATCCAAACTTATACACGAATGCCACGAACGACTAATGGAGGTATGTCATAATAACAAGATCACCCTACAATGGATCAAGGGACACAGTGGATCCCGAGGTAACGATGCTGCGGACGAGCTTGCCAGGCAAGGATCGAATGCGGGGGCGATTGGTCCGGAACCGATTCTTCCGATACCATTTAGCAAGGTACGCTCAATGCTGCTGGCACGTACAGGGAAACTACACACAGAACACTGGCTGAACCAGACTGGATGCAGACAGGCAAAAGAAGCCATGCCTGGCATCAACGGAAAACTCACAAGGGCGCTCCTGCAACTAGGGAAGGTCTGACTGAGTATGGTAACCAGTGTCATAACAGGTCATGGACTATTTAACAAACATCTTTTCACAACAGGTGTCACAGACAGTCCCCTGTGCCGAGGTTGCATGGAGACAGAAGAAACAGCCTCTCACGTGGTGCTGGAATGCAGCGGAGTGACTCCATATAGGGCTAAACATCTCGGATCTCCGAGAGACCTCCCCGAGGTCCTACTCAACATCAAAGGTTTGATAGGATTCCTCGAGGAGCTGGGCTGGCAGGACTAGCCCACCCCCAACATATCACGCAAAATAGGCGCAAGTCGTCGAGTTGCGGAAAAATCGCCCGAATACAATACAATACAATACAATACAAGGTGCGACCAGACCGCAGCTTAAAAAACGGTCACGATACGGAATCGCAGTGACGCGTCGTATGCGTACCGTTTTTGACGCATGCTCTCCACACCGCTGTTTAAAAAACGGTGACGGTACGGAATCGCAGTGACGTGCTTCACGCGAATCTTTTTTGTTCGCAAAACAGTTGCGTCTTTTACGTCACCGGTACGGTGTCTGCCATAAGATCTCCGTGTAATATTTTTTGCGATTTTTACGCAGTTCAATTTACGGTGCGTCAGCTTATTTTAAGCAGCGGTGTGGCGAGCATGCGTCATGGACCCGGGTACGTCCTTAAACTACGTCCAAAAGAGAGGTATGGGCATTGTGAATGTCATCTCGCTTTGTGTGGTAGGGCACAGCCACTCAGCCAGTGGGTGTCATTCCAGATCCAAATTTTCTTGCGTGATTCGGCATTGGTCCCATAATAAAAGTTGTTCAGTATGACCTGTAAAGTCACTGCGCAGAGTATGGCTGGTGGTTAAAATTTCATCTTATACCTATATTCGACACAAGTAGTAAGTACTTACAGACCAACTATGATACACATTTTGCCTGTATAGTGATACATAGTGAATAAATTAATACCTGATTTAAAAAATAAAACAAAAATAACAAATAGCATGTTATTTAATTCAGTAATCACTAATCAGTCTTAAACAATGAACATCATACTTTTAGATTAGACAACAAAATGTATATTTATACTGTGTTTCGACTTGAAAGATTTTACTGCTTTAAAACATAAGACAAACCTACCAACCAAATGTATAAAAAAAAATGTTTTTTGTGATTATTATTTTCCTATAGGTTTCACGTAAATGTTTGTAAAAAGGAAATAATCTCCATAATATAAGCTATTAGTTGACACCTCGATGAATACAATCGGTTAAGTGGTTTTCGAGATACACCGCCAAAAAGAATAGGTCCGGACGCCATCTTTGTGACGTCATTACGATCCCCTCCCACCATTTTTCCGCTTTACTACCGCATGTACGGTGATCAGGAGAAACGCCCGAACACATTGATACCGGTTGTGGGTAAGGCCGAGCTGAGTCAATTAAATCTGGCCTCGGAGCGGCTTGGGGACTACTAATAGTAAAAGTTGTTCAGTATGACCTATAAAGTCGCTGCGCAGAGTATGACTGGTGGTTAAAAGTTCACCCTGTATAAAATTTTTAAGTAAAAAGAAATATGTACCTACCTATGATTAAGACGAAAAAAGAGACTAAACGTCGAAGTAAGGTAACATTATTGTGTCTGGTTTTTATAATTGTCATTAAAAATTCGAAAAATTCGAAAATCCAACATCTTGATAAAGGGATCAGCAACGGATTTGTCAATAAAAGGTGTTGTGGTTTACAAATATCTACATGGATGTTATTTTAAAAAAGATACAACACCTGAGAGTCTAAAAAAGCATTTAGACAGCATTCACCATGGTGCCCCCTATACTGTAGAAAGAATACAATCTAAGCGAGAGACTTATAATTCATTTAAAATAGGTATTCCCATAGCTATATACAATAGTTTCCTCATGGCGTCGGCCTGGCCAATAAACAGCAGCATCTCCGAGTGGCGGCCCTTTCTCCACCCCAGGGAGACCCAGTCTCCCGCCGATGACGCCACCCCCGATCAAAATAAAAAATAGAAAACGATTGGTAAATGTATTCCATTTAAACATTAATCGATTAGCCAATAAAACTTGCAAATTAGAGAGCGAACTCCAACTTTTAGAGGAAATAGATGTTTTGTGTCTAACGGAACACTGGCTCGAGCCAAATCAAATACGCTCAGTAAATATACTTAACTACCAACTTCGAGCTCACTACTGCCGACCCTCGCGGATGGGTGGAGGTGTCTGCATATTCGCTGGCGCTGACATTCTGACCGTGGAACGCAAGGAAGTCACCGACCTCTCCGTCGAGATGCAGTTCGAAGCGTGTGCAGCTGAGTGCATCGGCCTTGACCTAATTATTGTATGTATATATAGACCGCCCGGTGGCGATATCACATTATTTTTAAATAAGTTGAATCAATTATTGGATTTTATTGCTATTCAAAATAACAATGTAATTATAGTAGGTGACATTAATATTGACATATTGACAACATGTAATAGTACTAATCAGTTGCTAGACAAAATTAAATCTTATGGATTTAGAAACCTTGTAAACAAACCGACCAGGATAACGAATACCTCTAGAAGATGTATTGACCATGCATACTCGAACATACGTAAGTCCGATATAAATAAAATTAACTGTATCGAATTGAATCTATCCGATCATTTATCATTAATCATTGGTATTCATATAAATCACCGATTACAATCTAAATGCCATGTTTTAAAACGAAAGTTTTCACTTTCTAATAAGCAGGACTTCACTCGTAGTCTAAATTTCCAAAATTGGGATGAAATCTTGAGTAAAAGCAATTGCCCAAATGAGAAAACAAAATCTGTTATTAATGTGTTAAAGCATTACTTTGATGTACATTTTCCTGTTAGGTATCATCCTATCAAAAACTCCGACGATGTCTGGGTCAATGACACCGTGAAAAAACAAAGAAACATTATTAAAAAACTTAAAGTAAAACTAAGTCAAAACCCAAATGACACTGTGGCGCGTTCGAAGCTTCATACGTTAGAACTTTCCTACTGGTCCCTTCTAAAAAAAGTACGAAAGAATCACATAAACAGCCAAATATCAAACAGCGGTCATGATATGTCGCGTAGTATATGGCGAATTGTATCAAATGAAACATGCAGAGGTAAAAATAACAAGAACCGAGCGATCGACATTCTTGTTAGCAGGGCCGCGGGCGACTGTCAGGACGCCCGAGCCGCCGCCTCCGCCGCCTTGTTAAATAAGTACTATGTCGACGCAAATGTAAACAATGCGAGACCATGCACTCCTACTGCCTTAAAATATCTACAGAGTTACTTAGACAATACTCCCCTACCTCTTATATTTACCCCATTTACCCTAAGTGAATTGATAAAAGTATGCAAACAAATAAAACGTAAGACATCTAAAGACATAAACGACATGTCTACGCATATCTTGGATTGTTTGCCTCCTTGTGTTATATCCCTTCTCCTATCACTATTCAACGAATGCGTTAGTGTCGGTATATATCCCGAAATTCTAAAATTAATAAAGGTTATGCCAATTTATAAGGGAAAGGGTGAACTGCATTTACCCAAGTCTTACAGACCCATCTCACTTGTACCTGTTATCTCAAAGGTTTTTGAAAGACTACTCAGTAATAGACTTATGGAACATTTTACTCACAATAAATTACTAAACAGTAAGCAGTATGCCTATCAGCCGGGCCGGTCGACTACTGATGCCGCTCGTGATGTCGTGGGGCGAGTGAGGGCACACCTTGAGGGCTCGCGGCATGTCGCTGCTATTTTCTGTGACTTGTCGCGCGCCTTCGAGATGATAGATCACTCGCTCCTCCTCAGTAAGCTCTCTTACTACGGGGTCACCTGTACCTTCCTCGATATAATAACATCATTTTTAGATGAGCGTAAACAATGTACGTACGTACTTAACTCGAAGTCTGAAATGGAGTCAATAGGTAGCTGCGCCGTGCCTCAGGGGTCTGTGTGTGGAAATAGCCTATTCTTGGTCCTAGTAAATGATATCACGACAGCTTGCCAAGGTCAAGAGTATGTTATGTTCGCCGACGACACCTGTGTTATTGTCCATGCAGATGATTATGATGGCTTAAAATCAAAGATCTGTCACGTCATTAATCAACTTGTGAAATGGTTTTCGGCCAACGGCATGCTTTTAAATCTAGAAAAAACTAATATTGTCCATTTCCAGTCAAAAAAGTCAAATAAGCCCAATCTGGATATTATATTAAATAACACCCCAATTCCACAAGTCGAAACGGCTAAGTACCTAGGCTTCCATATTGACGCCGGCCTAAAGTGGGCCCCACACATACAGGCAACTTGTGACAAATTAGCCGCAGCGTGTTTCGCACTGTCCAGGATAGCACCCAGTTTATCTATAGAGAACATAAAAACTGCTTACTATGGTTATTTCCACTCGATTCTTACGCAGGGTGTAGATCTCTGGTGCACAGCGGCAGATCGCGACAGAGTGTTTAAAATGCAGAAACGAGCCCTGCGTATAATCGATGGAAAACCTTTTGACCATCCTGCTCAGTCGTTGTTTAAAAAACATAAAATCTTAACGTTACCGTCTATATACATATTGACTGTGTGCATGCATGTAAGGTCAAATATACATAATTATAAATCTAGCGCAAAACTTTGCAACACCGCGGCGCGAAGGCGACCACGGTTGCAAATCCCAAAGCAACGACTCGCTAAGTCTCGACGATCGCTTGATGTCATGGGACCAATTGCCTACAATTCCGTACCTAATGCCATCAAAGACTCTGCCAGCGATGCGATATTCAAAAAGAAGCTTAAATCCCTTCTAATAGATCAGGCATACTATCGTATTGCCGACTTTATGAGTGCGCCGGTGCGAAATTGACCCAGCAGCGTTTGGAAAACAGGTTTTTAGTACCTAACCTACCTATAAATGTTACTGTTTCCTTGTTTTGTTACTTATATATAATGATAAGGACATAGATAAGTACTCAATACAATAGTTTTTAGATTTATGACGTGTAAAATGTACTATGTTTATATTTATCAATAAAGTCTGTATTCTGTATTCTGTATTCTTAATTAAAACCGATACTCTATAAATTCCATTCAATACGTATCGTAACAGTCACCACAGTTTCGACCGGTAAAAGCCAGTTATCGTTACCCATGCGCAAATAAATGAGTGTAGCTTCATTGTTTATTACTCGATCTGTATGTTTTAAGGCTCATTATATTCCTTGATAATGAAGCAATATGTTTTATATTAAACAAAATTTGCGAAATGCTAATATTTACGGAGATTTTTACAAAATAAAAAAAAATAATTTTATAAAAAAACTGTTTTTTGTGATTATTTTTTTTCCTATAGGTTTCACGTAAATGTTTGTAGAAAAGGAAATAATCTCCATAATATAAGCTATTATTTGACACCTCGATGATTAAAATCGGTTAAGTGGTTTTCGAGATACACCGCCAAAAAGAATAGGTCCGGCCGCCATCTTTGTGACGTCATTACTATCCCCTCCACCATTTTTCCGCTTTACTACCGCATGTACGGTGATCAGAAGAACTGTCCGAACACATTGATACCGGTTGTGGGTAAGGCCGAGCCGAGTCAATTAAATCGTGTTTCTAGAGGGCTTTTGAGATTTGGCGACCGTACTATTATAGCTCTAGCCCTAGCCAATATTCAGTACATAGACTAATTTAATACATTTTTAAATATTATTTGCGCTCTAAACATAGTTCAGGTAGATTCATAATAATCGCTAGAAATTATAATTTGCGTATTGTTTTAAAAGAGGCGCCATTCATGAATAAGCCGCCTGACGCAAATTATTATCATTGCCAACAATTATCACCTGTTTGCATAAACACTTTACAATAAAAATTGCATAATAACAAATAACTATCACCTTCGTCCTTCGCCAATGAGAATCGGCCAAGATAACAATAATATCAACGCATCCAACGTGTCCATACAACCAAACGAACACGTCAGTAAGTACGAGAAGCTTCCACGTGTTTCTACTCGCCGATAGATGTCGGGGCTGCTATATAAACAAGCGCCGGCCGGCGTTTTGCGTCAATTGTCAAGTGAATACTTTCCAGTGTATTTCGCTGCGATTTCGGGAAAAACACGAAAAGTACGCTCAAAACACGCTTAAAAATGAAAACATTCAGTGCATCTACGTATACTTTAATCTTCTTGGTCATCATTGGAGCCAATTTAGCTTTGGCTGAAGAGAAATGTGGAGAGAAATCAGAGAGACGAGACCTGTACAGACGGCGGAACAGCTTATTCGATCAAGACTTCGGCTTGGAGTTCGCGCCTGGTGACTTCCTGACTTCCATGTTTTCTCCCTTCTCGTTCCACGACTACTTTCGGCCCTGGCGTCACCTAGCTTCAATCAGCAGAGACGTCGGATCCACCATTAAGACGGATAAAGACCAGTTCCAGATAAACTTGGATGTTCAGCACTTTAGCCCTGATGAGATCACCGTCAAGACTGTAGATGGTTATGTAGTCGTTGAAGGAAAGCATGAGGAAAAGGAAGATGACCATGGCTTCGTCTCTCGTCAGTTTGTGAGGAGATACTCTTTGCCTGAGGGTGTAGAGCCAGAGAAGGTGGTATCTCAGCTGTCCAGCGATGGAGTCCTGACGGTGTCGGCGCCGAGGAGGTTGCAGTTGGAAAACAAATCGGAGAGAGTGGTGCCCATCACACAGACTGGCCCGATTAGGAAAGAAATAAAGGAAAGCCCTGAGCTTCCTAAAAATCCCTATACGGAATCCTGTGATAAAGACAGTTGCTCCAAGAAAAATTAGACATCCGTTTCTGTTAATCTCTATGTTGAGTGGCTAGTCATCTCATAAAAACCTTATTTAAGACTGATTTTTTTTAAATAAAAACATTTTTAATTAAAAACTTTTTTTAATTTTTCCCACAAAAATATCTACTCCGCGTAAATAGGTATATTATCATTCATTCATTATAATACCATAATAATTTTTAGTGTGCTTAAGAATAGTTATTTACGATACAAGTGCAGAAAATAGGAAATTCGCAACGAGGGAGTGTTTTAAATCGACACCAGTTGCGAATTACTTATTCGCACGTGTATCGTACAACTTTAAAGTTTCGACATATGCACGGAAAGTGCTCATACTTGGGAAAGTAGCACCATGTACTGTAAACTAACACTGACGGAAACACCCCACAAACAATAGACCACCTTCTACGATCATGCCCAAAATTCAGCATAGCAAGATTCAACCATGAAATCATCTGTCAAAGTCAAAGTCAAATCTTTGACTCTCAAATCTCAGCTGGAGCTGCGTTTCAAATATATGAAAACATAGCATAGCAATCATAGCACATCTCTGGTCGAAAGGCACGCTTATGTTCGACACACATTCTGATTTTTTCAGCTCGATCAGTAACGACGAGCGGTCTGAATTGAATATGAATTCCTGACGCACTTCTTTTCAAACTTACTTTATGTATGGCGAGCACACACAAGTTGGAATCAGATTATAAATTTGCCATTGACATTCGTGGGCGAGAAACAGAGATATTCGCGAAACAACTGGGGGCCCATCGTGAAAAGCGAAATTCACAAATTGCGGGGATCTTTCTCTTTTACTCTCACTAAGACGTAATTAGAGTGCCCATGCCCCGCAATTAACGAACTTCGACTTTCGCGGATAACACACCATAAAGCCCTGTTCAATCGGAATATTTAAAACATGTTTGATGCAAAGCTTTCCGAATTAAAAATCTGGTTTCAGATTATGAATTCAGAGAGACATTCCAGACGTGGCCGGCCTAATACTGGCTGCTCCGTAAAACATCCTTGCAACATCATAACAAAAAAAAAACATTTTTTATTTATTTTGAATTATATATATCGACTCACGCTTGGCAGGTTTCTTTATCATGTATTCATTTTAATCATATCATTACACCAAGCCAGGATCATGTTTATTACTGCCTAACCTTGAAATATTCTATAAATAGACTCGTCGCCCCTCGTTCCTCGTTCTACGCGCATTGTATCGGTCAATGTACTTACTAAAGTGCAACATGCAACATACCTACTCATACCAACCTTATATAACTGTCGCACAATTTTAAGCTGCAATTGGCCAACAATGCAACCGTAAATTTTTCGATACTAGCTTCTTCTTTATGTATAGACGGTGGCGCCAACATCTACCGCATTTGTAAGTTGGTGTGGTTGTCTGGGACTTACATATTATTTTGATATTATGTATCGATATTTGTATTACATGTATGTACTTTGATACCTTCCTCGAGGAAGATGACAATATATTGTATTGCTTTAATTGTAAGAAAATACGTTTTTACATAATACTATACTATAGGTACCCACCGTAGAATGCTTTTCGAAAATAGGAAGGCAAGTTTCAGCGAAATGTACAATTTTGCTTCCCTTAAGTAATGTTAAATTGCGTTTAGCATATTAATTGTATGCATTATAATAACCATAAACTAAGTTTTTATGGTGCAATACCGAAACGTCGCCTATGGCTGATTGTCTTTTTGTCTGTGGCCACTTCCTTCTGTCTTGTCTGCCTTTTGTGCTCGTCATGTATTTCTAAATGTAAATTTATTTCAATATACCAAAAGTCATGAGTGATTAATTGTATTATTTAAAAGCTCCGCTATCCCGCGCCGTTCTCGGTTCCCGGCTCCTGTCATCGTTGTACGTATCCTGCAAATCTTCATTCCACTCGATCTACGTGACCTCCAACAGGTTAGGTCCCAGTTTTATTGAAGAAACTACAAGAACAGCGAAAACTAATAAGAAAAGTACGTACACTTATTTAATATTTAATTCTTAACGCCATTTGTAACGATGGCCGGCGAAACAGAGCCGAATATTGTGACTGGGAACGGCGGCGGCCACGCGGTCGGCGGTGGCGCTGGCGCGTGCGCTAGCGGAGGCGCAGGCGGCGTGTCAAATCAACCTATTTCTACATTACCTACGCCTGCATATAATTCTGGCGTTCATATTGATAAATTGGAAGGAATCCAGAATTATAATACATGGAAATTTACCATGAAGATGGTCCTTACTTTGGAAAATTTATGGAGTTGTGTACTGGGCACTGATAATGATGCTCAGCGCGATCAACGAGCCTTGGCCAGGATTTGTTTAGCTATTAAAACGTCATGCTACCAATATGTTAGGGAATGTAACTCGGCAAAGGATGCTTGGGCAAGCTTATCAAAAGTATTTGAGGACAAGGGCCTGTACCGACGGGTGTTGCTGCTCAGGCGCTTACATCACATGGAGTCTAGCCAATTTTCATCTATGAGTGAATATATAGAGGCTGTGATGACTGTAGTCCAACAACTTGCTGATATTGGCAAGAATATCGACGACGGTGAGGTAGGCGAGCTGCTGCTGAGCGGTTTGCCCTCAGAATATGATGCTTTAGTCTCCAATTTGGAAACCGCCTGCATCACAGGTACTCTCTGCAGTGAGTTGGTTCGGTCGAGAATATTACAAGAAGAGTTCCGAAAGCAGACTGGTAGCAATGACTCATCAGGGGCTAATGCTGCTTTTTTATCCAAATCTAAGAAGAAAGTGTGTAACTATTGTCGTAAAAGTGGACATGTGCGTGCAAAGTGTTACAAATTGAAACGTGATAAAAATGTGGCTAGTGGCGGTAACGATGATAAAACCTTTTTAGCTACTGCACTTATGGCTGTACATAATAATAATAATTTTTATTTAGATTCTGGATGTTCTGCTCACTTAACAAATGATCCTAATATATTATGTAATTTTAAAACATGTAATAATGCTATTACTATTGCAAACAACAAAAAATTACAATGTCAAGGAAAGGGTGACATCTCTGAATCTCATATTGTACTAAGCCGTTTAAAGAATGTTTTATATGTACCTGATGTTGCGACAAATCTTGTGTCAGTTAGTAAATTATGCAAAGAAGGTTTTAAATTGATTTTTGACAGCACTAAATGTTTAATTGTAGACAAGGCTACTGGCAACTGTATAGGCACTGCTTCTAATGTTAATGATTTATACAAATTGGATTTGAATGTAGGTGTGTGTCAGTCTGGTGTATCCTCGCAGGAAGTGTACTCTTCTATGTTCCTGTGTGATAGGCAGGAAGCACAGAGTACTAATGTTGCTGCTATGTCTGTGTCAGCTGAAACCTGGCATAGACGGCTTGGTCATCTGAATTTGCAAGGCATGTGTTCCTTAAAAGATGGTGCTGCTTCTGGTGTTATGTTTCAGAGTAAACGTCCCTTAGAGAGCTGCGTGGCTTGCCTGGAGGGAAAGTTGAGTGCTCAACCATTCCCCGTGGGTAAAGCATCACGAGCTAGCCAGCCCTTGGAATTAATTCATACCGATGTGGTCGGACCAATGCAAGAATACAGTATTGGAGGTGCGAGGCACTTGGTCACGTTTACGGATGACTGCACAAGGAAGTCCTTTGGGTACCTACTCAAGAATAAATCTGAGGTATTCTCTAGTTTTATTAAATTCAAATCTCTTGTAGAGAAGCAGTTAGGTTTGCCGATAAAAGTTTTACGTTCTGATGGAGGTGGAGAATATTGCAACTCTAAATTTTCTGAATACCTAAGTAAAGAAGGTATAGTTCATCAAACAACTATCCCGTATACTCCCCAGCAGAACGGTATTTCTGAGCGTCTCGGAAGAACCCTTTTAAATAAAACTAGGTCTATGCTGCAAAATGCTAACTTAGATAAAAAATTCTGGGGAGAGGCTGTTATGTGTGCTATTTATTTAAAAAACAGGAGTCCTACAAGCGCTCTGTCAGGACTGACTCCAGAGGGCGCTTGGACTAAATCTAAGCCAGATCTCAGTCATTTGAGAGTATTTGGGTGTGTTGCATATTCCTTAATACCTGCGCAAAAACGCCAAAAATTGGATGCTAGAAGTAAAAAATATATTTTTGTTGGCTATTGCGAAAACTCGAAAGGGTATAGGTTACTTGACCCCTCTAACCCTACCAAAGTGGTTTTTTCCAGGAATGTAGCTTTTTTAGAAGACAAGTTTTATACAAAGACTAATGATGAATGTGATAAAATTTATAATGAGTTATATTTTTATGAATGGTGTGATAATAATAATTATTCAAATCACCCTAATGACAGTAATTCTTCTAACATTATTAATAAAATAAATTCTAGTCATAATGATGAAGTGGTCATTCTAGATAATAATGAAAATAATTTAGGTTTATCAAATTCTAGTCGTGAAATAATTTTAAATAATTCTAAATCTAATCAAAATAATAAAGATAATGATATTAATCTTGATTCATCAATAGTTTCAGAGTTGGAGTACTGCACAGGCAGCGAAAGTGAGGCGAACTCTGCTGACTCGCTCCGTGGTGACGCGCATCTTGATGTGACGGCATCGTCCGAGGCGTCAGCTGGAGGGGAGGACATCAATCATCCCTTGACGCCTGTACTTAGTCAGCGCCCGGTGCGTAGTACTCGCTCAAAGCTTCCAACCAGGTATGAAGATTTTGAAACTGATCTCTCTCTCATGGCTCATTCATCACTTGATGAGCCTCAGTCTTATGAGGAAGCGGTATCTGGCACTGACAGCCATCACTGGCAAGCTGCCATGGAGTATGAGTACAACTCATTGCTTCAAAATAATGTTTGGAGGTTGGTAGATCGTCCGGTGGGAGAGCCAGTCATAAAATGCAAGTGGGTATACAAAACAAAATGCGACGCGTCTGGTAAGTTTGACAAGCACAAAGCCCGTCTAGTTGCCAGAGTTTTACACAAGTGCACGGAGTAAATTATACTGACACTTTTAGTCCAGTTGTGCGACATTCTAGTATGCGCATTTTATTTTCGTTAGCAAACAAATTAAATTTAAATATTGACCACATTGATGTCACGACTGCTTTCCTTAATGGAGATCTCCATGAAACCATTTATATGGAGCAACCCCCCGGCTTTAACAATGGGGATAAAAGCAAAGTATGTCTACTGCTTAAGGGTATATATGGTTTAAAGCAAGCCAGTAGAATTTGGAACAATAAGGTACATGACTTGCTTTCTACCAATTCGTTTGTGCAGAGCAAATGTGAGCCCTGTGTCTATATTAAAAGGTCACAAAATGATCTTGTCATTATAGCCTTGTATGTAGACGATTTTTATTTGTTTTATAGTAGAGACAGCAGCAATTATAAAGAATTGTTAAAATTATTGAAAAGTAATTTCAATATAAAGAACCTTGGTCCTCTTAAGAATTGTTTAGGAATGAATGTCACTCGTGATAGGTCCAAGGGCATTTTAATTTTAGATCAGTCTGAATATATAAGGAAATTACTTGTCAAATTTGGAATGCAAAATTGTAAACCTGTCTCGACACCCATGTTGCCAAATAGTAAGCTTGTTATGCCTAAAGAAGGTCTTGATGATGATGTGTATAACTTTAGAAAGCTTATGGGTTCTCTTATGTACTTGTGCGTATGTACAAGGCCCGATATTGCATATTCCTGCAGTCAGCTATGTCAATTTAATAATTGTTTTGATTTAAGTCATTGGCTGGCAGCGAAACGTATATTAAGGTATTTGTCTGGGACAATTAATTATGGTTTGGTATTTACAAAACATAATAATTGGAACTTGAATGCCTTTGCAGATGCAGATTGGGCTAATGACTGTACCGATAGAAAGTCCTACACCGGTTTTATAATTAAACTTGGTAACGATACAATCAACTGGGAATCCAGGAAACAGCGGTGTGTAGCACTTTCTAGCACAGAAGCAGAGTATTTGGCAATGAGCGATGCTTGTAAAGACATATGTTTTATCAAAAATTTCATATCATAGATTATAAACATTGTACTGTGCATAAACTTGCATAATGATAACCAGAGTGCTCAAAAGCTTTTAGAAGTCAAAGAGTTTTGTCATAAAAGAACTAAACACATAGATTTACGTTATCATTATGTTAAAGATTTGGTAAGAAATAATTCTGTTTGTGTCACATATGTTCCTAATCGCTGATGTTTTTACTAAGGCTCTGGGTGCTACAAAGCATAAAAAGTTTATTGAGGCTTGTAATGTAAAACAAATTTAGAATGTATGTGTATAATAAGCATAGTGTATAACTGTTTATTTGTAATTCTTGCTGTGAATTTATATACATGTTTAATGTTCTGCTTGCCGTTACTTATGCATGTTGTCAGTGTTACTCCATTATAAAGCATAAGAGGGCGTGTTAAATTGCGTTTAGCATATTAATTGTATGCATTATAATAACCATAAACTAAGTTTTTATGGTGCAATACCGAAACGTCGCCTATGGCTGATTGTCTTTTTGTCTGTGGCCACTTCCTTCTGTCTTGTCTGCCTTTTGTGCTCGTCATGTATTTCTAAATGTAAATTTATTTCAATATACCAAAAGTCATGAGTGATTAATTGTATTATTTAAAAGCTCCGCTATCCCGCGCCGTTCTCGGTTCCCGGCTCCTGTCATCGTTGTACGTATCCTGCAAATCTTCATTCCACTCGATCTACGTGACCTCCAACAAGTAATTGATCATGAATGTGATGACCGACTTACAATTTTATTATTGTTTGAAAACTATAGGTTCTTTCTCAGCTTAGGTTTGAGAGGGTAAAGCTTGCAGTTTTTAGGGTTCCTTAGCCAAATGGCAAAAAAACGGAACCCTTGGTTGATTCGTCATGTCCGTGTCTGTCCGTTTATGTCATAGCCACTTTTTTCCGAAATTATAAGAACTATACTGTTAAAACTTGGTAAGTAGATGTATTCTGTAAACCGCATTAAGATTTTTAAACAAAAATAGAAAAAAAAAACAACAAATAAATTTTGGGGGTTCCCCATACTTAGAACTGAAACTCAAATTTTTTTTTCATCAAACCTATACGTGTGGTGTCTCTATGGATAGGTCTTCAAAAATGATATTGAGGTTTCTAATATGATTTTTTTCTAAACTGAATAGTTTGCGCGAGAGACACTTCCAAAGCACAAACTAAATAAAAAAATAAAATAAGTGCCCCCCCCCCCCCCCTGTAACTTCTAAAATAACAGAATGATGAAACTAAAAAATATATATGATGTAACAGAAAATTGGTTTGAACGAGATCTAGTAAGTAGTTTTTTTTAATACGTCATATATGGTACGGAACCCTTAATGGGAGAGTCCGACTCGCACTTGGCCGCTTTTTTTGTCTGCTGCTTCAGTTTACTCCCATGTATTGAATAAGTACTTACAAGGTCACCTTGTCAAGGTGTAAAATAGTGGGAATCCGAGGGTTAGGGGTAATTGGTTCATTCTCTGATCAGGAATAAATAAAAGAAAAATACCCCTACCCACATAAAAACTTCATTTTCTTAATATAATCAGAATACCTACGCCCTTAAATGGATGCGTAATATATGTTACACCTTGTATGAAGGGTAGGTCATAAATAAAACGTAATTTACACATAAAAGGAAATTTATTTAAACCTAAATAATTAAGATTGACTTATTTTTTACAAAATCAGTCTTTATCACATAACATAAAATTTGGAAATGCAATTGAGTATGAAAATACTGACACGACTAAAACGCGGCCATAGAAATTTAGCACTCTTATTGGCTCTGCCATGCACTTAAAAGGGCTAAATTTTATGACGAAACTACAGAAGGGAATTACTTCTGATCGCCGTTGGCCTGTGGCGACTGATCCTTGATTTCCTTCCTAACCGGTCCAGTCTGGCTGATGGGGACGCTCCTCTCATTCTTCAAAGCCGGAGCCACGCGGGGAGCGATGACGGAGAGGACGCCATCGGACGAAAGCCTCGATTCCACGGTCTCAGGGTTACAACCTTCAGGGAGCGCGTACCGCCTTGTGAACTGGCGGGAGATGTAACCATGCTCGTCCTTCTTTTCCTCATGTTTTCCCTCGATGACAACGAATCCGTCAGCAGTTTTGACAGAGATCTCTTCTGGCGCGAAGTGTTGCACGTCGAGGTTTACTTGGAACTTCTCCTTGTCGGACTTGATGGTGGAGCCGACGTCTCGCGCTGCGGCGGCCAGCTGCCTCCAGGGGCGGTAGTAATCTCTGGACAGCATTGGAGATACGGCCGCGGTGAGTAAGTCGTCAGGAGTCAAGGCGAGCCCGAAGTCCTGTTCCATCAGGCGGTGGGGATGGTCCAAGCCCATGATGAAAGGTAGCAGAGACATTTTTGCGTTGACTAGTTTAGATTTCTTCCGCTTCAAATACGATCGCAGTGCGTTGCACCGAATGTTTACAGTTGCGTTGCTTTCTTTCGAATAACATGCCGGTTTGCCGGCCGGCACGCTTATATACAGTCGAGTGAGACATCTAGCGGCGAGTAGAAAATTCGAGAACAAAGGCGGAGCGTGTGGCAATGTGTGTTAGCGGCGTGTTTGTGTGCGCACAGCTGTTTATTGATCCGTTTGATGGGACTTTCGAGGTGATTCGAGTACATTCTTTGTTTGTCTAGACGATGATGTATTGTATTACATTAATATTATGTACTTAGTTCGTAATAATGTAACTTTTCCTCTTCCTAATGTTTGTCTTGATGTTTTTGTTTTGATATGTTTTTTCTTATGACGACCGGTTTGGCCTAGTGGGTAGTGACCCTGCCTACGAAGCTGATGGTCCCGGGTTCAAATCCTGGTAAGGGCATTTATTCGTGTGATGAGCATGGATATTTGTTCCTGAGTCATGGGTGTTTTCTATGTATTTACTTAAGTATTTATAAATATTTATATATTATATATATCGTTGTGTAAGTACCTAAGTACCCTCAACACAAGCCTTATTGAGCTTACCGTGGGACTTAGTCAAAGATTCGAAGAACGAAAATTGTCTTAGACTCATCAATTAATCTTTTGTTCTTATTATTATAATTTTTACTTATGATTGTGCCATCCTGTATACTGCTGTTTCGACAGCTGATGTTTGATATCCCAAAAATACTAAAACTATTTTAAATTGGTAAAATTTTTGAACAATTGACGGTTTATATCGTGTATTAGATTGTTAACCAAGAGATAAAAGGCACTCATTTCTGCCGAGGCGAGGTAGTTAGGTTGCCGAGGCTGAATGATGCCTTTCACCCGAGTTAAACACTCCACTTTTGGGACATCCATTAATTACATCACACGTTTAGGGGGAGGGAGGGGGTACAGAAAATGTGACATGTTGTGACATGGGGACGAGGGGGGAGTGAGCAGCTTTGTGACGTCACTTAACTTCACTAATAGACAAAAAAAAAATGATTTTTTTGTATTAGCAGTACATCTAAATAGCTAGTTTTAGCAACGATATATAGCGTTTATCCGTGAACATTTATTTTTATTCCTAATCGGTTCTGTGTCATAAAATTTCTAAATTGCTATTATTACAACTTTTTTTATTAGAATAATTATACTGCATTCGAATCGCTTATTATGTTAAAAACTAATTAACTATTAATTTAATTAAATTAACTTAACTAAACGATGGGGGTTGCTAAATGTGACAAGGGGGGAGGGGGTCAATAATTAATGGATGACCCCTTTTCATTTCGAATACCTACGAGGAAAGTAAAAAACATGCGTTTTTTAAATTTAAAAACATGACTAGGTATAATTTTTCATAGCATATCTTGAGGGTATACTTTTCAATTAATAACAATTTTTACGTAAAAGTATCGTTATTTATGAAATAGGGAATTAAATACCAGAATGGAAATTGTACCAGATTTCGTAAAAAAAAATCGTAGGTAGGTACTTCGAAAGTAAAATGCTCTAGTGCAGCAACGGATCACTTTCTGCACACTTTTTAGAACAACGATGGCCTTCTTTCACAGCATGAGAAATGAAGAATTTGGAACAGATGAACACAGCTGGCCGTTATTCAACATTAGCAGTCATAAATCAATCCATTCGAGTTCCAATCTTCTTTTGCATATTAACCATATTGTAAGTATATCGTTATTGTGTCGTTATACTCGTTATATACCTTAATCAATTTGTGTAATCATGTCCAATAATATTTATTTAAATTTATTTATTTATTGTAGGTATTATGCAGGGCCAATAGATAAGATGCCTGCATAAGATGGCCTGCAATTCTAGAAATCGCGAAGATTTCCATTCACAAACCTTATTACCACTCATTTCGCAAGTCCCATAAAAATATCAGTAAGCAGGTTTCAAATCAAATACAAATTCAACAGTTTTCACTTTCACAATCTAAAAAGAATTTACGCTATTAGAGTAGTCTAGCAACCTTGAGGTAGGTCACGAATCGCGTCTGGAACACGTCGATCGATTAGAACCTGCTAGAATGGAAGCTTCTCGATTTTCACGAACTGTTGCATGACTTGGCTACTCGACTCCAGGGTTACGAAACCGTTGGTATGTTTAACAAATGCCTCGGTTTTATTACAAGATTTTATTGTTGATGTTGATTGTC
Organism: Cydia pomonella; assembly: GCF_033807575.1. Lineage (NCBI taxonomy): Eukaryota > Metazoa > Arthropoda > Insecta > Lepidoptera > Tortricidae > Cydia > Cydia pomonella. The sequence goes on along the minus strand of NC_084725.1, from coordinate 9,438,479 downwards.
AACATTGTCATAGTAAGGCCTATTGTCACAGAATAAGTAATAGTATTATACCTATTATTGTTTACTTAACTCGAAATCATCAATTAAAGATAAGACGCTTGTTGATGTGTATACAAATTGTGAGTTAGTTGTTGCAACATTTGCAACCTCGAAATCGAAACATTTATTGCCCGATGTATCATTAATTTCAACGCGTTTTTTTTTTCAAAAAACCATCAAGCTTTTAGTAGTGCCACAAATCTAACCTAACCTAGCCTAAAAGCTTTTAAATTATGGCTTTTTCAAAAGTTTGAAAAATGTAGTAGTTTTTGTAAATTAGTAAAAAAACATGGCCGACAAACTGCAGGAGAGTAGGCTGCGATGGAATGGCCACGTAAGAGGAGTCCACCAGACTACATCGGAAATTTAGCGCTACAAGAGCAAAAAAGAAAAGAGTCAGAGGTAAACCGAAAACAATATGGAAGGACGTAGTTTTCAAAGATATGATTGAGTGCAAAGTATCCGACAACGACTTTAAGGATAGGGCGAAGTGGAAGCGAAAGACACGGAAAGCTGATCCCATTACCATGTGGGATATATAGCTTGGAAGAGAGAGTCGATGATACCTACTTTTTAAAGGTCTCTATAATTAAATTAACTACTTACCCTTTTCTTTTTTTTTGAAATCAGCAAGTTAGAGTATTAAGACGAAAGTGGACCACCGCCCCGAAACCGACTTTCCATACAAACGTAGTCCCCATTTTCCTCTTTGGATATTAACGTCATTAAAAATATATTATTTTGGCACAATTTGATGTTTGTAATATTTTTGGACTAAGTTTGTATGGAGAAGCGATCGCCCCTTTTCCTCTTAAAATGTTGCCTAGCCCTGCTTCACATCTAGCTTGAATCCGCTACTTGACACTAGATGGCGGTAATAAATATACTTAATGTAATGGGCTATTGGTCTGAAAATATAATTTGATACACCATTTAATCCATGTTTTAAATAAAAATTACTTTATATAATAAAATCACACATAATGAACACAGTACCGGCTGAAAGAATTTTGGTCCTGGTCATGAATAAAAAAGTAGTAAGGCGTCAGCGTCACTGTCAAAAAGGTGTCAAACTGTCAAAAGTCATGCTGTCAATATTGGCATTGGCATTGGCAGTCAAATAAACAAAACCTATTACAGGTATTACACTTATTATTAGTTATTATCTTAAAAAATAAATAAATTTGTGTAATACCTGTAGATCCTTTAAGAATAAATAATTAAAAACGTCTCTTATACCTAGTTAAAGTTACAATGGTGAATTATTGCTGTGTACAAGGATGTGGTCGTAATAGCAAACAAAACAAACATTTGAACTATTATAGTTTGCCAAAGGAAAAACGACGGTATTGTATCAATATTACACTTGCGTATCAATCTTTTAAAGTTCATATTAATTTTTTCCCGCCTGTATATGAACTGATTTGTTTAAAACGCGATGTATACATTCTTTAGGAGAACATGTACTTATGGTTAATTTTGTGTATTTATAATCATTATTAGCTTATAAACGATCCTCTGTTGGGAATTGGTTTCTTACAGAAAGGGATTCGGGTGTAGCAAAGGGGACTTAATCGTCGGTGTGATGTTGGTTAATCTGCTAAATGTAAAAAATGTTAATCACTTAGGCAAGTGCAATGGCTGCAAGCGGCCGGGCGAACAGACTTGTTAGAGAAGGATAAGGCGCTGGTTTCACACCGGTTCTGCTCGCGACACTTCCCTCCATCCTCTATTAAAAACAAGCATCTTTGTGACACTGCTGTGCCCTCACTTTGTCTACCAGGGACTACTGGCAAAGGTATTAATGTTGATTTATAAATTAGAAATAATATATGTTGAAAAAACAAGCTATCAGTTCTTAAAGTATCCAACCAAATTTCCACCTGTTTTAAGTTCTAAGGCTCTAAACTATGCCCAAACGGCCCTGCCAATACAGCCTGCAATGGAAATCAGAATGCTTGGATTGAAATTGTAAAAGCAGCCACAAAAACCAGGCTCTTGGCTCAAAAAGTTTGGAGATATCATTTAACATATGTGCTGTGTAATTAGCTTTTATTATTATTATTAAAGCTTATTTATTTAGTGTTTTATGTAATTTTACATTACAAATGTGTTGGTAGTGATTTAATAGACAAAATCTTAATGTTTATTTATGTATATATGTATTAGTTATTACACTGATCCTGTTAGGGTAAAAGCCTCCTCGATTCCCTTCCACTTCTCTCTATCTTTAGCTTTCTCCATCCAATCCTTTCCAGCTATTTTGGTGACATTATCAGCCCACCTTTTATAAGGTCTTCTCCTTATTCTTTTCCCTTCTGGTCCCTTCCATTTTGTTGTTTGTATGGTCCATCTTTTGTCCTTGTATCTAGATATGTGGCCAGACCACTGCCATTTTAGGTTCATGGCTTGTTGCAGTTGCCCCCAGTAATTACCTTAACTTATCAATTATCACTCATATAATCCAATCCAATTAGCCTTTGTTCACTGACTCGTATATCATTCTGTTGTGTTACTTTGTCACTGTTTCTAGTTGTCACCAGTCAGGTTGCCGGGATTTCCGACAAAGGCCTCCTCTAAAGCTTTCCAGTCTTCTCTGTTCCGAGCGGTTCTTAGTCACTTTGGTGGGAAATCATCCTCCCATCTTATTTTCGGGTGTCCCTGACCTCTCTTGCTGTATTTGGGGAACCAATTAGTTATACTTTTGTGTCCATTTGTTTATTTTGGATCTTGACATGTGACCTGTCCATCTCCATTTTATTTTTCTTATTTCTCTGGCTGCATCTCTGACTTTAGTTTTTTTCCTGATTGTTGTCAGTCTCCATCTGTCATTTAATCTTATTCCTAGCATACTTCTTTCCATACTGTGTTGACCAACCGCAATCTTTTGTATATTATGTTTAGTGCAAGCCCATGTTTCACATCCATGTGTCAAGCATGGCAGCAGGCAGGTGTTGTAGAGTTTGGATTTGATCTCCATCAGTGCACTTTTGTTTTTCATTATCTCTTTCATAGACCAGTATTTGTGCTATGTATTATTAATCCTTCTGTCGAGTTCTTTGAGCATTTGATCTTCTGGTGATATCAATTGACCAAGATAGACATATTCTTTTACATATTGTATTTTGTTTCTCATACTGAGTGAAAAAACTACAACCTTATTGTGTAGATTTTTTTTGGAAGAACCAAGTTTTCATTGTTCATAATTTCTATTCCAGATAGTGAGATCCATGAGCACAAAGGCATTGTATGTGATAGCTGTGGGCTGGCCGTCTCCGGGTTCCGGTACAAATGCGTCTCTTGCGCGGACTACGATCTGTGCCAGAAATGCGAGATGAGGGAGACACACCCTGATCATTATATGCTGAGGATGCCCAAGCCTTTGAAATTTGTAAGTTTCGAAGTCAAATCAGCCATAATACCGAACCTGGTGTATAAATAGCACTCCATTATAATACTACCATGGTTCTTAAAACCTTTTTGACCAACTTTAAAGATTCATATTAAAAATATTCTGAAAGAAAACAGAAATTCTTATGGAGTATGACCATTGTCATACTCCATAACAATTCTTGTCGTTGTCTGAGAATGAAATTTTGAAAATATTGAGGGAACTCCTCGAATATTACAGGCGAATCTATGAATAATTATTTGGGTAACAATTCATCTCTTATAGAAGTATAAAAGCATTGTTTGGTAACGTGGAACTAGTTGAAGAAAAGACGTTTACCACAAGGATTTTACTTTTTAGTACATTGACCTGCCTGTTCCTGTTGCTATCTCTGTTGATCGTGTATAATTAATTAAATAATAATAATAATAATAATAAATATCTTTATTCAGTAATAAAGGACAATATTTGCTTACGTTTTTGTTTACATAGATAATAATAATAATTATAATTGATTTAATTATATTGCAGCCACATATTGCTGTTTTTTCTTTATCTACTGATGAATTGATATTAAGAATAAATAAAGATTAACTGTGTTGTGAAGTAGTCAATTTTTGGTGAAAGTTTATTAGACTTTGAGTATTTAACCAAGACCAGAGATCAATGGCATAGCGTGAACCTAATCTAGTTCTGGGCGAAATTGCATTTGCGAGGCTTTTTTCAATGTGTAATAAAAATAAAAAGTTCTCTAGGTAATAAAAATGGTTTACTTAACCTTTTGAACGCCATCTATCAAACCCAAGAACGTTATGCAAACGCTATAATATCTCTGGCATGAGCTAGCAAATATAAACCATACTGGAAACATTGAATTTATTATTTATTTTGGTAACGTACGCCACAGCATTTAAAAGCGTTCTGCCTGGCGCCACGGGCTCGACTTCTTACGACGCCTTTAAGGGTTCTTGGCGATCGAGGGTTAAGTGAGAGGCCGTGAGTGAGGGGCAGCTTTGGCCACGCCTAGCTACGCCACTGCCCGAGATTGTAGACCTCTACCTATACTTGCAGAAACTGGCGGATGATCTGATCGGCAAGTGGCGCGAGTTTTTCTCTGCGAAGCACGCGACGCCCGACTCGGACAGCGACGATGAGCCCATCACCAAATACAGGTAACACTAAGCTTTAGGTTCACTTTCCTTTAACCTTTATGCAGGCCGCACCAATCTACAAGGTTTTCCCAAAAAAACCAAATACATTACGGTTAATCCAGCTTTGATGACTCATTTGAAGACAAGTCATATTTCCCGAAAGTGCAATCTAATTTGAACCTTAAATCGAAATGCTAAAGTTGAAATTTTATTGGCGCGTATGTGGTCGATAAATCCTACTATGCCTGGAAAAGGGTTAAATAAATCCTAATATTATAAATGTGAAAAAAACTCTGTCTGTCTGTTAATTGTTCACGTTGTTCACGAAAGCGCTGAGCCGATATAGGTAGATGAAATTTAGAATGGATATAGTTTGAGGCGCAAGGATGGTCGTAAGATAGATTTATTAATCATCATCAGTCCTCGCAGACGGTGTCGCGGGCAGAAGCTCGTTCTGATTAAATAAATATGAGACAATCAACTTGGTCCCACACTAAGCTCAATAATGCTCGAGTTGCCGGTGTAAGGTGACCCATCGACCGCATGGTTAAACAATACAAACTAAAAAAAAAAATTGCCACAACCTCCTCCTTCCATCAAATTGAAGTCGGTTAAAAAGCGGCACTTGCTTGCTTGCTTGCTTCCCGAAACCCGCGCTCATCCCGATACTTCGCGCGTAGTGAATTTACTTTTGCGGTAGCTTATTCTATAAGGTCGTATGCGGCAAAACAGGTTTTACCGTATAGAGTAAAAAAACAAGAACTAATCGAAAAATCACAGCTTTAGCATTGAAGTGTGTGTTTAGACTAATCTATGGAAAATTTAGAGGCTTGGATCGGGCCCATTTGACTGTATAATGAAAACATTTGTTTAAATAGAGGCATCGTTGTTACGATTTTCTCTGCTATAAAAGTTAACCAATCGTGTAACGGTAACTACAAAAATGAAGGCGATACCATGAATAACCAGTTCACTAAACAATAGGGTTGTTTCCATCTACAAATTTTAGGGCAGAATTGTATTCCAATAACTTCTTTTGGATTATAAGAACATTTTTTAGGTGACCTCTAATGACCATATTTTTGTAAATATTGAATTTAAAATATCTTTTGGTACACGTCACGTGACCAAACTCAAAACGTCATTGAAGATTCTGATGACGTCACAACTCTCGGATTGATACTGTTGACAGTTAGGCGATAAACAACAAATGACAAATGTCAGTTGACAGTTCGTATCTTCTACGTATGTATGTAGTTATGTGTCAAACCGTAAACTGTGACGTCACACAATTTTCAAAGAGCGTTTTGGGCGCGAAAGCATCTGTCAAAATATATTTTGTTAATTAACATATTTAAAGCCGTTTTTAGTATAAAAGTTGAATTTTAGGGCAACTTTTAGTTAATGTAGAACGTAATACAAGCGTTTCAAAAAATTGGAAACAACCCTATTATTTCATGAATGAGTTTTGTAATTGCCGAGATAAATCAAGATACCTGACGCCAAAATTTACAATGCGTCGTCATAACTTAGTAACATTTAAACACGCATAAGGTGGAAGCCCTTACCGCGTTTCCTAGCTAGCTTATTCAGGGTCACTAACGACTGGCTAGCAGGCCGATAAAATTAATATGAAAAAAATATTGTTTAAAAAATTACAAATATGCAACAATTAAAATTACAAAATTTAAAACCACAGGAACCATAGCAGCGTCGACCTGTCCGAAGAAGTGAAACGGGCAATCCGAGCCGAGGTGGCGCGGGTGTCGAAACTGCCGGAGCCGGAGGAGCCCCAGCTCAAGAGGAAAACGGCCAACGAGCGGCGCCCGATTAAGAGGATAAGGATGGACGGCACGATAGGTACATACTGATCGGTCGAGAGCGAAGGTCCCCGTTTCAGCTTCGGCAAAAATGCCTTTGTACGTTATCACGGCTTTTTGCCATGGCTCATGGGAGCCTAGGGTCCGTTTGGCAACTAATCCTAAAAATTGGCGTAGGCACGAAAGCGACTGCCATCTGACCTGCCAACCCAGAGGGTAAACTAGGCCTTATTTTTATTAGTCCGGTTTCCTCACGATGTTTTCCTTCACCGAAACGCGACTAGCAAATATCAAATGATTATTCTAATTATTTCCAGGGTATGATGAGGAGGACAGGAGCGTCCCGGAGGTGGTGTTCGCCGACGTCAACGAGGATGACCAGCTGTTGGAAGTCAAGCACGAAGTCACTATAGAAGGTACAGTCCATGTTAATGAGTGTTGGTTAAGACTCATGTCCTTTGAGTCCTCTGCTTTAAGACTCGACTCAGTTTTTAAGTCGGAAGTCCTTATCGAGACCTAAGTCTTTTGTAGAGAGACTTTAAAGAGATCTCTAATTATGTACAAAAGTTTTCTAAAAGGATATCCACATTAAATTCGCGGGTTATACACAAATCATTAAGAAATGATAATTTTCCTTTGTGTTACTCGTAGATAAAACATGAAACTTTTGACGAAGTCTTTATTCGAAGACTCGAGTCCTTTTAAGTTGACTCGACTCGTTTATTAATACTAAGGAATATAAGTTGTTTTACGAAAAAAAAATTGTTAATGTCGAGGCCAGATCATAGAATTTGTTTATGAAATGCCATTTTTCAATTGATCACTTCATAATATGGTTAGGTTTGACTTTTTCACCGACGTATCAACAACCGATCATTTCATGAAATGATTAATTCTAGGGGCCGCCCCACACTAGCCTCTCCCTTGCGTCGGCATCTAGACTCTGTAGAAAATGGCGTCGCTGCGCAGTTGCGCCCACGTTGCGTCGAGCGGCAGCCATAGAGTTGACTAGGCGCCGACGCGCGGGGGACGCTAGCAGAGATGGGAAAAGTATTTTATAAAAATTATTTAAATACAAATACTTCCTTGCTATACTATTTCAAATGCAAAATACAAAATGGTTTTAAAATTTCTATTTAAAATACTTAATAAAAAATGAGTATTTTTTTTTAATACAAATACTTATCGATAAAAAGTACCTTTACAGTACATATGGGGCTACTTTATAGCACTAGTGCGAGAAGTAGCATATTATGTTACTGTGTCGAACATTTAAAGGGCCATATGTACTGTAAAACGTTGTACGATATATGTGCGAATAGGTAATTCGCAACTCGTGTCGATTTAAAACACTCCCTTCGGTCGTGTTTTAATTTATCGCCACTCGTTTCGAATTTCCTATTTTTCGCACTTGTATCGTAATGTACTAATTCGGAATCACTGAGTCAGAAAGGCATTCTTTGAATGTATCGACAGTGTATCGATCAGTTCTGTAGAAAACAAATATAAGTTGTTTTCCCATGTGGATGGATGGAATGGACTTTTAAGTAGTGATTTTAGTAAGTGATGTTTTTTAATAACATTTTTTTTTCGTAATGTTTTACAGCTAGTCTCCTTTTTAATCTCTAGTCTACATAGTAGACTCGTGTTGTGTGGTGAAAATGTATGCGTTTCACCATGACAGCAAAGTTTTTTCACCTCTCGTGCCTTGAAACCCTCGCAACGCTCAAGACTCCAGTTTTTAACCACTCACTGCACTCGTGGTCATGTGCGACGTTGCTAAACATATTCAACAGTTCCATGTTAAAATAATGAGAGTTGCAAGGATAGTAACGTCAGAAAAAAGTATTTTGTATTTTGAAAATAGGTCCCAAATCCTATTTCAAATAAAATACAAAATGGTTTTATAAAGAAGGTATTTTAATACAAAATAGGTATTTTGCATTTTAAATACAAGTAGTTCAAATAAGTCACATCTCTGGACGCTAGTGTGGGGTGGCTCTAATATCTGGCCACGACGGTAATATATATTCATTTTTCAGAATGGAAGAAGATGGTGCACGTCAAAATAAGTGAGGACCTGACGGAGCTCATGATAGAAGTACCTCAACACAATGCGGGGCACACGTCGGCGTTATGAGTAGATAATAAAACTAAGCTATAAGCTGTTTTAGGACTGAATATGATTAACCTTTTGACCAGCTGTGGACGTCATCATAGTATGGCCTAGGACGCCAACGACGGCTACAACCGTCAGCTTCGCCAATGCAATAGGGATTTACGCGTGACTCCATAAAGTTAAATTTCGCTTAAATAATCGCGATCGCCCGGCGTCCGGGGCACGGGATAATCCTTCGCCGTCTGGCGTTCAAAGGGTTAAGGTATAGTTTTAAATGTAAAATGTGTACCTAAATATATACTAAGTGGTAAATAAATTTATTGTAATCAAATCAAATTGCGTTTCCCGATTTTCTTTCTCTAACCACCCACCAGGTAAAACTTCACCCAATAACTTCATGATTTTGATAAAATACTAAAGAAAAAGTAATTCAGGCTTCATGTCTGAGGCTGTATTAGGCTAGCCGCACACATACGGAATTTTCATCCGGTTTCCGTACGGAATGACAGGTGTGAACGGGACGTCGCTCTACAAACTCATAGTGCTGTCTCATTTACACCTGTCATTCCGTACGGAAACCGAATGAAAATTCCGTATGTGTGCGGTCAGCCTTAGAACCAGCATTTACAGTTGATACACTGACAATAATTTGGCACTTTGACTATCAGCCTAATTTCCCCAGTATTGTCTCTTACCTTTTCGACGCCAATGACGGATATATACGCACCGTAGGTGCAACGCCGAAGACGGATTAATCCGTCACAGACCAACATAGACATGCATGCATAGGCGTGCATGTGCATAAAGTTCAGTTTCAGTTTTGACACTTAGGTGACATGGCGTCCGAGTGACAGTTTTTGTGTTTGACACGGTGTCGAAAAGGTTAATATTCTCTTTCGTATTGGTTATGTGCGTGGCGTGAAGCTCTCGCGTCGAATGATGGTCCAAACGTAGTGCTCTTTGCCTATGACGGTTTCTTCAAGTCGTGGTTTGATGGAGACTTTTCATATATAGAGATTTTGCTCCTTTTTCTACACTCCATAGTCGGGATAATTGAAGAAATATGTTTTTACCGTATTTTTGTTACTTAAAACGTTACATTCGTGCCCACAGCGCCAAGGACATGACTAGTAACGACGCCTATAGGTGTTCTTGGCGTTCAAAAGGTTAAACTAGCATGAAAATTTGACCCCAAGAAAGTTCACTTTTTGCTACAGCTGTCAGTTTTATTACCACTCGCGTCGAATGATGGTCCCTATCACAGTTCATGTTTATATGTGTTATGGCGGTCACTGTCAAAGTAACTCACACTTTCTAGTAAGGTTTACATTAGCTCCTTTGCGCCCGGGAGCTTGGCGTTTGAATGATGTTTGTATTTATGACATAAAGCGTTCAAAAGGTTGATCTTCTGACCGCCACAGTCGGCTGTGGACGTCATCGGAAAGTCTTGCCAAGAACGCCAACGACGGCTACAGCCGACAGCTTCGCCAATGCAAAAGGGACTTACGCGGGACTCTGTAAAGTCCAATTTCGCTTAATAATCACGATCGCCTGGCGTCCGGGGCACGGCATATTCCTTTGCCGTCTGGCGAAATCGAACGTACGAGTGGCCACATGACCAATATAAAATTTTCTAAAGTACAAAAATCAAACACAGCAAGTCTAAATAATGGTATATTTTCAAAAATATTGTTACATGACCTGCATTATATATTTACAAAAATAAAAACACAATAAAATTAATATTTCCAGTTTTACAACCGCCAATGCTTAGGTACAAAAATTAAATAAAAACATACAATATCAGGGTCGATATAATACTTAGCAGTATATTTACATCCGAAGCATACATAATTATATTTTTTTGTATTTGTTTGTCTTATAATATGTGTAGCAAGATATGGTAGCAGAAAAAGTGTTCACAGTTATGGCACTTATTTAGACTTTCTTAGTAAAATGAGTTCACGATGTAATTGAGTATATATTTACTACACATATTATAAGACTAACTATAATTAACATAGTCCGTTCCTTTCAGGTAGTAATATTTATTTCATTTAGGCAACATTTTTTAATTGAACACACTTCTATAAAAGTAATATGTCGTATTTTGTCTGTTCGGTCAACCGTCCTTCGGGTAAAATTATTTTCAATTTTTTTGTTCACAATGTAACAAGTTTAATCGAATAATTAGCGTCGAGAATTCTAAGTAACGATAAGGTTCAAAATTACCTTAATAACCGCTACGATATTTTTTCTTCTGAAGCAAACCTTTACCTCAAACGACTTATGAGTTGCCTTCATTAGGGTGGTATTCCATCTGTCCAATATCTTGGTCCAATGTGTATTTGTATCTCACATTTTGCTTAAGGAGAGAGAGACGCAATGCACGTTGGACCAAGATATTGGCCAGATGGAATAGCACCCTTAGATGATTATATGGACAAGCGTTTCAAAAATTAATGACTGACGTTACTAGCTCGTAGTGTGTTCAATTAAAAATATAGCTTACACGTTAAAAAGCGCGTCTACTACAAGCGGTCTGAGCTCGAATTGTTCAAATTATGGTTAAAATTAAAATTTTGCGCCCCCACAGGGGCTTGTCACCGTTGCCGTGGGGCGAGTCAAGTGGACCAATAGGCTTCAAATTTAGACTAAATTTACATTAAACAAGAAGATTGGCCACGTTTGTACATTCCGTTCCTCCAATATTCAAGCTATTGCCAGGCGTCTATTCCACCAAATTTCAGAGACAGTAAGTAACGAGGATACATAGCGTCACTGTTTACTTGTTTGACCAGTAATGTACGGTTAATTGTCAATGACAGACAGGCAAAGGCCAGACGGCGTTAGTACCGCAACAGGTCTCAGTTTCATCCATTTCGTTGGGCGCTTAGACCCCTGGTTTCGGGTTCCGCAGCGCCATCTATTGAACGGAAGTTGAGTTATTTTGAAGCAGGTTTCAGCTCCATCCATTTTGTACAGTGCTTAGGGTGCTATTCCACCTGTGTCCAATGTCATTGCGTCTCACTCTCTCATTAAGCAAAATGTGAGACGCAGTCCTTAGACCTCTGGTCAAAATAGCTCAACTTCCGTTATCGTGCTGAATATTGGAGGAACGCCAGTTTGTACAGACACTGGCTTCTTATTTTATTTTTCCTTAGTGATACTGAAATTTCTCGCAATTTCTCTCTCCAATATATGATATGATACATATATATGATACATTTATTTTCAGCTAAAAATAATAAAAATATTTGTCTTATTTAAAGAGGGTTTCTAGCCGGATGATCGAAAGTGACCGCGGCCGAACAAACGTCCCACATTATCGCTTACCATAAGGACGCATTGTCATGTTATTCGTATAAAGATACAAGCAAATTTCATCATTATGGCAAGCGATAAAGTGGGACGTTTTGCCGGCCGCGATTACAAATTATGACAGCCAAGTATTTCCAGCCAGTCCAGTCCAGAGTTGTCGAGCCCTGCCACGTTGCTTAAGCCTTTATAACATAACACAGGGAACATTTTTTTCACATGATTTTGAGCTTAATTTCAAAGTGATAGGGTTTGTTATTGCATAATATCTGACACCCTTATGCCTTGTAAAGGGTTAAATCCGTTGTAAAATAATTTGGCAATACCATAACCATCATCATCATCATCGTCATTCGGCCTATTCTCATGTACGGCTGTGAGGCCTGGACACTAACTCAAAAAGAGGAAAGTCAGCTCCTGATAGCGGAAAGAAAAGTGCTCAGGAAGATCCTGGGACCTGTCCGAAGTGACGACGGCTCCTGGAGGATCCGGAAAAACGCCGAGATCGAAGAGTTGGTGGCTGAGCCCAATATCATAGGCGTAACTAAATCCCACAGACTTCGCTGGCTCGGTCACCTACTCAGAATGGGGAAGGATCGCGTAGTCAAGGAAGCGTACTTGGGGCGACCAATCGGCCGTCGTCCGATCGGGCGCCCCAGGTGCCGCTGGTGTGATGTCGTGGAGGCGGACCTGCGTCGGCTGAATGCCAATTCATGGCAGGAAACCGCGCTGGAGCGGGACAGGTGGCGTTCTCTCGTTTCGGAGGCCAAGATTCTTTTTGGATCGCTGAGCCAAAGCAGTTAGTTAGTTAATACCATAACCATCACATTTTCATAGAAGATTGATGTTTATGGTGACATTGCCGTTATTTCATAGCAGATTTACCGCATTTACTGCTAACGTTTTCATAGCACTACGCTCTTAGCCGATCCCAGCGTTTTCCCGCTTAGTAGAGGAAAGCGATTACGAACAGAGGACCCGCGCGGATTCCAGGCACTCAAAGTGTTAACATTTCCAGAGTCAAATGTGAAAGGAACATTGCACCATTCAACTCGCCCCACCTCGCAACGGTTAGTCTCCGATCCGTACTAATCTAACTTACACTAGAGTTGTTTTATAAAAAAGTCATAACATTCCTACGTGTTACATCGTTACAAAAAGCTAAACCTCAGTCGTGGGGCTCGCGCATTCCCAATCTTAATACTGAACACATTCAGGAGATCGTTTGAGTTGTAGGCCGTTAAATACAAATCATATAATAATTGTGTTCCCACATTTGCAATTGGGAGTATTACTGCAATGTTATCCCGCCAGAGTGTAGCCCTAGCAGCTATCGTAAATAGAATAACTTATACATACTGTGCCTTAACCTTTTGACCGCCAAAGACGCTCGCGGCTACAGCCCAATATCAACCTTCATGCGTACCGAAAAGGTTCACGATTACGCGCCGCATGCGGTAGGCGTGGCGTTCAAAAGGTTAAACTGTGTTTTGACAAGTTTTCACAGATAATAAAATATGGCATTGATGCATCAAGGCGGTTTGTTTACAAAGGGCCTACCGGGAAAGGCGAAATTTAGTCATCTGCCTCTTTATAGCTTAAATATGCTATGCTCCTATGAGTCGTAGAGGTTAGAAAACAAATTGCGTTTTTCTTGTTCCGTGGTAGACCCTCAAATTGTGATGGATTGTGGTAGGTGGTGTGGTAGGGGGCGCCACCTCTACGCAGAGTTTCGCGTAATATTCCCTATTGTAAAATGATATATAACATCGTGTGACAGGGACCACATAATAAATTACTATCAATACCATCATGATGTCCCTGCCACAGTTGTATACCATTTTATAACAGCCAATGTGGGAGCACCATAATGTTGGTAAAAACTAGTCTTTGGTGTCCTTTCCTCACATTAGTCAAATTATACTCGATTTTTAAGATTCCAGTGATAAAATCCTAGCTTGCTGTTAACATAAAATTATTGCTCACTTTTTATGCTCGTAAAGTTGGTATTTTAGTCGCGTGTAAGCGGCATAAATTTGCGTTTTGTGCTCTAGAGCATAAAGTAAAATCTTCTATTACGCCCCTAGACTTAAAAAAACCTTAAATACTGGATATTTTTGTATATTTTCCTTGCAATCGAAGTGAAAAGCAGAGTACATAACTTGGCATGAATACCCATTTTATCCTAACCTATGTTGATAAATTGCCTCGGATGAAATAGGTCACTTTATGCCCTTACTGGTAGCAACTGGATATAATTTATCACCCTTTACCAATGGGAACAGCTCAGTAAAGATATCTTAACAAAATTGATGGCGGTGGTTTTAGAATCTAACAATAAATAGTAGATTATACAACTAGGGCATAAAATGTTATCCGAGGCAATTTACACGCGACTTATGTCAATTTTACGAGCAGAGAAGTGAAAAAAATCTATGACTGTTAAGACCTATCTTAACAAGTTTAGGTATTACCATACTTAAATACCTACTTACCTAATCTAGATAGATTAAGTCTCTCTATCGTCGGTAGGTGGCACCACCTATGAAATGTAACTAATTAACCTCTTTAAGGTGACATCTACCGAAAACTTGTGTACTTGCTCTCTAAGCTTAGCCATATCAATGTATGCAATAGTTCATAAACAATCCATAGTGTGGCGCTGTACGCGACTATATAAGCTTCTACATGTGTATAGATTAAATCACTTTTCTCAACTAGCCTTCTGTTAACATTAAATATAACTATTGTAATTCTCTGCTTTGATTCGGTCTCCATCACCTCCAACGCTGAACAATGACACCTTATACAGAATACTTTTATGATAAAACTGAGCTCTTTAGATTTACACTTCTAACCTAGACTAGTTGTAACCAACATTACCATTCATAGTAATAAAAAAATATAGGTCTACATTATAACTCTGTATCTTTAGGTATTTAAATAAAAGTAAACAAAATCTACCCTCAAATAGCTACTTAAACCAGTTGAGGGTAGATGAAAACATTACAAGATCAAATAATGTAGGTTAAAGTCAGGTCGTTCAGTCACAGATCCAGGCGGTTCTGTCACAATGTTTTAACTACCCGAAAATTTTACTTTTATTTAAATACCTAAAAATACAGAGTATAGGTATAGTTAAAACATTGACATGTAAAAAAAAGTATAGACAGGCTCTTATAACTATAGTAGTGAAGGTCTAAATGTGGCTTTCCATCACAGAAGGGTCCTTATACTTCATCTGTATTAAGGACGATTCTTTTTTTTTTTTAATATAGAAGGCAAACGAGCAGACGGATCACCTGATGGTAAGCGATTACCGCCGCCCATGGACACCTGCAACACCTGAGGGGTTGCAAGTTTCTATCGGAAATCTTGTTGGAATTTAAGATGGAAACGTGCTTATTGCACATGATGCATAAGGCTCTGCGATGGAAAGCCACAAATGAATAACCAATAGCCTCGTTGTTCAGCCTTAATCTACAGTGGAATGCGGCAAGCCCTCTACAGGAAGTTATCGGTTGGATGTGAACTACGCTTGCATTCGAAAGCGATTTCCTCAAGGCAACGTGGACATTTTAAAGACGACCATTTTGGGGTAAATTAACCTTTTGAACGCCAGACGGCGACGGAATATGCCGTGCCTCGGACGCCGGCGATTTTTTAAGCGAAATTGAACTTTACAGAATCCCGCGTAAAGCCATATTGCATGTCGGCTGTGGCCGTCCTTGGCAAGACTTGCCGATGACGGCCACAGCCGACTGTGGCGGTCAGGTTAAAGAAATATAGAATCCAACTAGTCCAGTTAGGCCACCATCAAATAAATCGTGACCGCCAAAGTGAAACACATCCTTATTCCTATGGTAAGGAAGGTGGTTGCAAAATAATTTGGCCAGTTTATCTGTCACTATCTATTTGATGCTCATATGCTCACTGTCCCAGGATACTGGCCAAAGACGTCAACTGACGCGCGAGACTACACCCCAATGTCAACCTTCGGCAATTCCGACAAGGTTCACAATGACGCTTAGTGATTCAATGAAATGTCTCTGAAGTAACTAGTAGTTGTTACTATACAGACATAAATCGTACAGCCAATCCAGACATATGTATAATCGTTAATTTTCAAGCTGGCCCTTATGGCTAACTCTTTGTATATTGTAAGTAAAACCGCACCTGCTACTTACCTGCATCAAAAAAGGTTCGGTCATTGGCGTATAATTCTATTGTAACTTGAGCGCGGGCTAGTCCAACACTCAAAAGACCAGTGTAAGTGCGCTCTCCGATAACGCGCCTTTGTCACACACCTCGAGGACACATTTTAGACTGGCCTATAGCGTTCGACTTGCCGGCACTCAGTAACCATAGAGGGACTACACAGTCTCGCAAGGTATTTTTTCCATGAGTTCATTTTGAATTTAATACTATTGCAATTTCCATAGGAGGTGTAATTCAACAACCGGTTGGAGTGACCGAACCTTTTAAGTAGCACGTGCGGTTTTACTTACAATAGACCATGAATTGGTCGTAAGGGACAGCTTGAAAACGAACAACTTTATAGATATGGTCGGATTTTGCATTGGCAAAACTAGGCGTCCACAAACCAACAAAATAAAAAGTAAAAGAAAGGAAGTTCCTTAATGAGAAATTAATAGAATCCTCTTGCAATTTATGTGCAATACGTATATTTTTCTTGCGCAATTGCGGTTTCGAATGCAAACAGTATGATATATTTCACTATAATTTCTTTAAGGTAGGAAAAATTTGTTTAGAAATTTTAGGGGTTTTACTTACAGCTATTGATTTTTGAAAAATAAAATATTTTTATATATTTTCTTATTATAGTGAAATAGTGTGGAGTATCAGGCAGCATGATATCACATCCACCGATTTTATTTGGTAAAAAATATTAACATAGTGTATATTTTATTTAGCTCATACAAAATCTAATTACGTCGCTTATTCTACATAAAAATACAGACAGTCATACATGTCACAAGACAAAACGAGTCTTGTATAAGTGTAAAAAAATACGTAAAAATCATAGATATAAAGAGTTCAAAATTGTTGCATGGATAAGGATTGTGCACACTGGGAGCGATACGATAACACTGTAATTTTCTATATTAACTGCTATTTAATTTTAGGTTGAGTATTTTAATTTATTTACATTACCAGTATTTCCATATATTTTCTTATACATTGAGAGACAGTATGCACGCACCTTTATTTTTGTGCTTGGGGTTCTTTGCGAAACCGGCCTTAATTCTGAAATCTGCGGTTTTTAGAAAACCTTTCACATTTAATGCCATACGCGATAGTACAATCACCTCCAAAATATTAAACAATTCTGAATACGACTGTACACGAGTTGAATAACTTTAAATGATACAAATGCGTTATCATTCGATGCTAAAATAAATATTTTAAATTTACTTTATCTCTCGGCATTCTAACTCCTACTTACTCTTTGGACACGATTTCGTTTCCGGTATGTTACAATACCGAAAACTATACAAAAGCCTAATATTAAAGTGACAGATCTACTATAGTTGGATAAAATGATTACTATAATTACATGTGCGTTCAAATAATGATCTCAAATTTTGGGAAAAATATCCATTTTATGGACGTTTTATTTTCGATAGTAAAAAATATAAAAAGTCTGTCAAAACATGTCATTTTGGTACAAGATTATTTACGATCATTAGTTACTATCGCTCGGGGTCCACAAGCATTTAAATATGTATGTATGTTAAATTTCAGCTAGATCGGAAACCGGGCAGTGGCTCCAAAACTTTCAACATTTAATTATAGACAGACAGATGATACTAAATAAAAACTTGAAAAAAGTTATTCGAACGCACGGGACCAGGTATCTATTGTAGACTAAAGATATGAAGGCTGTACGCCAACTGTCTATAATGACCTGTACAGAAACTAAACATACCATGTGGTATTCTAATTAAATAATAAATTATCATTCCATTTCAAAATTGTTAACTATCATGTCAAAATATTCAGTAAAAAAGCAGCTTTTTCATAACCTATCTAATAACTACATTATAAACATATACTGAGATACAAAACCTAGTGATCACTGATTTGTACATAGATTAAACGTAATAAAATAGAAATAAACATGGTTTCTAAAATAAAAATAAATTCGTGAGCAAAAGGCAAATGCGAACGTCACAGGGAACGACGAATAAGCACCTAAACACAAGCAAAATTGCAATTTATACATATAAAAGACTTTCTTAAATATTGTATACCTTGCTCCTGTGCATATTTAAAAGGAAATAGATCAATCCACATCATAAAAAAATCACAATTTGACTTACAATTAGGACATAGCAACACTATTCGTCAAAAATACACATTAATACGGCGTTTAGTGTTGCCACGTTAATACTTGGTTCACCTTTTGTTAGTCAAACTCATAGGCGTGAATTGTAATGTTTTTCACGCAAGAAACGTAGATATTTTTACAACCGAATGAACATAATACAAAAACGCACTGAGACTATGAGTTTCCTTTTCGCTCACTCGTTCACATGCTCACTAGTGCCGTCTCACATAACAATCAACATACGCTCGAGTATACCACAGGTAAAATATCGTAGAATAAATACGGTATTTTCGTTACAAAAGTTTGAGCGTCGTTGCCCACATAAGGTGTGCAGGTAAAATTGAGCCTACCGTGCATGGGATAAAGTCCATTTGCGCTAAAGGCGTGTGGAAGAAAGTTTAACTGTCTTCTAGTAGGTTGTGCAGCTCCGCGTAGTTGAGTATGGCACGGTGGAGGAATTCGTATTGCAACTGTAAAAAAAAGTTTCAAAATTAGTAATTAAAAACAGACAGATATTTTAAAGAGTTGTGATTACTCGTAGTTCGTTATAAGCAAGCGTTATTACGCGAAATTATTTTGCTTGTTTTAGGCTGATATTTGTTTGAAGCTAGTCTAGTCTAGCTAGGTTTTTTTTTACGTTGGCTGGCCCGATCAGTACTATTACGGCTAACAACAACAAGATATAACAAGAGTGTATCTTCTGTTAAACACTGAAAGTGGCTATTTGCCATATTACACGACTCCTACACACTATGCCAGCCCGGCGGCTACAACACCCGCCGGGCCGGCAGGCAACGCCAGCCCGGCGGCTTCAACACCCGCCGGGCCGGCAGGCAACGCCAGCCCGGCGGCTTCAACACCCGCCGGGCCGGCAGGCAACGCCAGCCCGGCGGCTAAAACACCCGCCGGGCCGGCAGGCAACGCCAGCCCGGCGGCTTGAACACCCGCCGGGCCGGCAGGCAACGCCAGCCCGGCGGCTTCAACACCCGCCGGGCCGGCAGGCAACGCCAGCCCGGCGGCTTCAACACCCGCCGGGCCGGCAGGCAACGCCAGCCCGGCGGCTACAACACCCGCCGGGACACCGCGGGCTTGTAGCCGGCGGGCCGGCCGGTACGCGCACGCCGCATCACGAGAAAACTTAAATGTAAGTAAAAATTAAATCTTTGCGTAATAATAACTCCACGGACGATTCGGCCACGACGACTTCTATCAACTCAGTTGCTGTCTCTGGTGTGCTCGCAATACGATCTTGTTACCAAAGGTTCGCGAACATTGCGGGCATGTGAGCACACCATTTGTGTATTTTTTTTTTTGTATTATGTTGTTACTTTGTAGTATGTATTTGAACTAAATAGGAGCAGTCTGTATAGCATGGCGGTACTCACGAAGGTATTGATGGTGCCGGCGCGCTGCGAGCGCACCTTGCGCGCGGTGGCGGCCACGTCGACTCGCCGCTCGTTGCGCAGCTGCGCGATCAGAATGCAGAGCGCCGCGAACAGCGCCGACCGTTCTGTGCCGTATCTGAATTTTTTTTATATGTGGGTTCGGATGTCAATAATCCTAATTCAAATTAGTAAACAACCTATTAAAACTCGGCAGTTTTTTTAAAACTGTATATACACTTCGAGAGACTGCTACTTCTTTCTAACAAAATTTATAAAGTTTAATTAATAAATATCGCAAGTTCTACACACTATTAGGTATCGCAAACCTTTATCCTAATTGCCATAGATAGGCAACTCTTTCATTAGATGACAGAAGTCACAAACATTTTTTTTGAACACCACTCATCAGCAACCCTTTTTGAATATCACAATTGATGACATTACCAATATCTTTTTCAAACTTCATGTATGTACTCATTGGCAGTGCAGCACCATTGTGGGCCAGAGATCACCAACATTTTCCTTCAGTGCCAGTGGTCAGTAACTTTTCCTAAAATTAAGTCTTACTTACTGGCAGTGCAGCGCGGCGGGCCAGAGATCACTAACATTTTCCTTGAGTCGGTAACTTAGATCTAAAAGTGCGTATACACTGACTGGTAGTGCAGCATGGTGGGCCAGAGATCATCAACATTTTCCTCGAGTCGGTAAGTTAGATGTAAAAAAGTGTGTATACTGGCAGTGCAGCACGGTGAGCCAGAGATCACCAACGTTTTTCTTAAGTCGTTAAGTTAGATCTAAAAGTGCGTATACTGACTGGCAGTGCAGCAGCATGGCGGGCTCGGGCTGCGCGGCGGCGGCGGCGGGTGGAGGCGGCGGGCGCGCGGCGTCGGCCAGCTCGGCCAGGCCGCGCGTGACCTCGGGCACGTGGCCGGGCGCCGTGGGCCAGCCCTGGTACTGCAGCTGCCGAACCACCATCACGTCGCCGCTCTGGAATCATCCACATACAATCAGCTTTTCACAATCCTTTATTTGGGGGGAAATGTACCCGTTTTGCCTTAATTATCCATACATAATTTATTAGTTAGTTTTGTAATGGTCCATACATTAACTGCGTTACAAAACTGACAGTTAGAAGTGGGACACTTTTTTATTGCTTAAATCGATAGTGCTCGTAATTCTGAGTAAAAATAACTGAAAATTTGTTTGTATCAAGAGAAATGATTGCGCGTCGTCAACACATTAAAAAGGGAAGATAATGCAGTTTCATCCTTAGTAAAACGCTAAATGTGTCTATATTTGTTTTTGCTTGACGAAAAAAAAAGAAATAGAATGAAGTATTCCCATCTTCACATTGCAGCAGGATATCGCAATACACGTGTATAGTGCTGTCTCGCTCTCCCACCTTGTTGTTAGTGACCCGGAACTGCCGCCTCGTGTAGTACGGGCAAGATTCGCTCTCTTCATACTGTACGGAGATGTGCTCGTATTGCGCGGTGCCGTCGTCCCAGTAGCGCGGGCACTTGCCTTCACCCAGCTGCAAAAAATACAATCATTAGCAAAAACGTCGACGAGCATTAGTGCAAAAGCTAGCCCAGTAAAGGAGAAGAGTAAAAGTATAGAAACAAAATAAAAATTGCGAGTATTTTCGCTCAGGGCTTAATTCAAAAAAGAAGGAATCGTCTAGCTAAGTTCCCGTGTCCTAGTGGATTTCTCCGCCGTCGCAAGCCCGCCTCGCTCGAGGCAAGCGAACATGCAGCCGCGATATCTCTGAGCCTGTCCTGGCGAGGCGCTTTACGGTCGGGCTCAGCCATAGTTATATAGCGCTATTTCTATACTGGCGCGTACCACTGAACGCTGCAATGACGCCCGAGCGGCTAGAGAAACTCAACGCGCGAGTATAGAAACGTTTCATCTGGACAAACTCTTTGGTGAGCATAGATGGTAGGATCGTATAGCTGTACTTATACGGTGTGCGCCCGTGAGGGACAGAACATACGCAATGCGACAAAATTAAAAACACGTTTCTAACATTCTTGACAACATACCTAAAACAATCTACGTAATTTGATCGGGTTATTTGTTGTCCGCCTAAAACAGGAAAAAAAAAAAAAGAAACTGACAAGAACAAACAAAAATAACGCATTCTCTGCTACTCCTACTGAGATATCCATAAGACTATCCCGTTTTGTCAGTTCCCCCACCACTCAGTTTGCGAGGCACCTCTATGCTGTGCAGAATTGCGAGTCGATGCGTTCAGGTTCTTTGTGTGGATCTTGTGAGGAGAGTTCTTATAACGAAATAAAAATTGTAATAAATTTAATAAAATAAAATATTTGCCGCCCAAATAATCGTGACTAACTAGGCCTCCGTGTATTTCTTTAACGACGACTGAAATTGTTATTTATTAATCGATATGTTTACGGTACAATATACGTACTTCACTTAACATAACGATAGTAGAGACGTTGTGTTCGGACACCATCCGCCAGAAGTCCACGATGGTGTTCGGGAGCGGGTCTTGCGTGATTATGAAGCCTTCTGAATTGTCATATGCTGTGAACAAACACGGAATTTTTAACGAAACTTAAATAACAAGCTAGGAATAGAACCCATATCCATCTATCATAGTCGTAATAAAAAATCTATAAAGGTGGTAAAATAACTGAATATGCACTTTATTGCCTTGACAATAACGTCGAATTTTGATATTTGTTAGCACCAACATTGACATAATTAACAAAATTTATCATTTGACCGACTATTACAATCATTAGTAAAAAAGTTACCAATTTTTTTTAATTTGCCGACTCCTGGTGCACACAACCGGAGCTCAACCTGATGTAGGTACACATCAGGCAGGGGTCGGCTATCTTTTACAGTTTATAATTGTACTTTACACCTTTTTCTCCGGCCTATAAATACCCCAACTTCAGGGTTCGTCAACCTTTTTTTGAGAATAAACCAATAATGCAAAGACGGCGCTGGGGCCAATATGACGCGGTTGCATATGACTGCATATGCGGCTAGGTATTTCTGGCTCCAGGGGTCGGCAATCTTTTGCTCGCCAACAACCACTCAGTGAGTTGAAAGTCCTCAATCTGGGAGGTTGTCAACCTTTTCTTAACAGAGAAAAATCTTACCAACTTGCCATCCCATTTACGGAGTAGATGACTTAAGTGTTTCTCTATATGAACTGTATGAGATCGTAAACCTTTTTTTAACTTACCTTCAATGAAAGACGCGTTGATGTAGGTGGAATAGTGCAGAGGCGGCGCTGGGGCCAATATGACGCGGTTGCGGTCATAGGGTAGGTATTCTGGGCTTCGATTCTTGGCCCGGGCTTCTTCTACAGAGCCCGCTGAGCAGGATTTTAGTGGTTCCGTTACTGGCGGGTTCATCATTTTCTGTGACAACAAAAGTTTTTCAGTCAAAAATATCATCAATTTTTCATCACACTTGCTCGAAAAAGATCTTATTTTCATACAGGTATACTGAAGGACAAAGGCATTTATTATTCCCACGGGGGTTATGTATTGTGAAAAAAAAGGGAGTTATAAGTTTTTCCCAAGGGAGTTAACCAAGTAGGTATGAGTTTTATTTATAATAAATTTTTATTGTATTTGTAAAAAAATATTTAATTTAATTCATTTAATAGCCGTTTAAAATATGTTTACAGAATTTTTGAATCATCCGGATACGAGTAGGTCTGTGCCTTCGATGCCTAAACCTGTCAAAGAATGATAATATGGCAGACGAATGTTTGAAAGTGTGATGAAAAACATTGTGTGTAACTCCGGAGGTAAGAATATTGCAAGCTCGAGTCTTTAATTCACACCAGCCTGCGGTTTTCGTGAATTAACACCTTCTTGCAAAATTTCTTATACCTCTCTCGTTGCAAAATGTACTATAGTTAATCATCCATGCAACCCAAACATTTTTATTATCCTTGTTTCGGCCGAATATAAATATATTCAGCCCATCTCAAATGTAAACAGTACCTCGAACTCGTGCTCCATGAGGCACTTATCAGCGCCCTCTGCCGTATTCCTCAAACGATCGATGCTGGACTTGAGCCGCGATGCCGGGATCTCTGTGTCGCCGTAGTGCGCGTACTCGACTAGCGCTCGGTAGACGAACACGTATTGTTTCTGAAAAGAGAATACATTCTAAGCATCGGAGAGTAATAATTCACGAAAATACACAAATATCTAAATAAAGTTAAATTTGTACCGGCGCTTGAAGCTATACTTTAGATCATACACGAGCAAAGCGCCATGTAGGAAAAGTGAAAAAATAAAATTCCTCTCGTCGCTCGCCACCGTATTGCATGTTCGTTTTGTCTGAGCAGTGCATGTGTGCTCTTGGACAATAAGTAGGTTATTGCAACATGATCAGTTAAATAAACAATCAATAAAATGTCATATGTTGTAAGTGTTATAATATAACATGGACATCTGTCACCAGGATGTCACTAGAGAATGTCTTTCCCGCCGGAGTTCAGCCACGGTGGTAGAGACTTATATCGTGGACACAATAAACTGACCATCCGCCATGCTTATTGCAATGAGATAAGGTCTGCCATTGGTCACACCAGGGACTGCACAAGGAAGTTCCTCTGCGGCAGACTTCAGCAACGGTGGCTAACACTCCGTCGTTAATACAATAATTTAAACATTTATCAACCTTATTACAACGAGACAAGGTCTACAGCTACACTAGTCCGTCACGTCACAAACTACACACCAGCGACTGCACCAGGAAGTTCCTCTGGCGGCGGAGCTCGGCCACGGTGGTGAACACGGCCGCCCGGCGCGTGGTGCGCAGCTGCTCCAGCAGGCAGTCCAGCGCCACCAGCGTGCCCGTGCAGTGTCACAGACTCACCAGCGACTGCACCAGGAAGTTCCTCTGGCGGCGGAGCTCGGCCACGGTGGTGAACACGGCCGCCCGGCGCGTGGTGCGCAGCTGCTCCAGCAGGCAGTCCAGCGCCACCAGCGTGCCCGTGCAGTGTCACAGACTCACCAGCGACTGCACCAGGAAGTTCCTCTGGCGGCGGAGCTCGGCCACGGTGGTGAACACGGCCGCCCGGCGCGTGGTGCGCAGCTGCTCCAGCAGGCAGTCCAGCGCCACCAGCGTGCCCGTGCAGTGTCACAGACTCACCAGCGACTGCACCAGGAAGTTCCTCTGGCGGCGGAGCTCGGCCACGGTGGTGAACACGGCCGCCCGGCGCGTGGTGCGCAGCTGCTCCAGCAGGCAGTCCAGCGCCACCAGCGTGCCCGTGCAGTGTCACAGACTCACCAGCGACTGCACCAGGAAGTTCCTCTGGCGGCGGAGCTCGGCCACGGTGGTGAACACGGCCGCCCGGCGCGTGGTGCGCAGCTGCTCCAGCAGGCAGTCCAGCGCCACCAGCGTGCCCGTGCAGTGTCACAGACTCACCAGCGACTGCACCAGGAAGTTCCTCTGGCGGCGGAGCTCGGCCACGGTGGTGAACACGGCCGCCCGGCGCGTGGTGCGCAGCTGCTCCAGCAGGCAGTCCAGCGCCACCAGCGTGCCCGTGCAGTGTCACAGACTCACCAGCGACTGCACCAGGAAGTTCCTCTGGCGGCGGAGCTCGGCCACGGTGGTGAACACGGCCGCCCGGCGCGTGGTGCGCAGCTGCTCCAGCAGGCAGTCCAGCGCCACCAGCGTGCCCGTGCAGTGTCACAGACTCACCAGCGACTGCACCAGGAAGTTCCTCTGGCGGCGGAGCTCGGCCACGGTGGTGAACACGGCCGCCCGGCGCGTGGTGCGCAGCTGCTCCAGCAGGCAGTCCAGCGCCACCAGCGTGCCCGTGCAGTGTCACAGACTCACCAGCGACTGCACCAGGAAGTTCCTCTGGCGGCGGAGCTCGGCCACGGTGGTGAACACGGCCGCCCGGCGCGTGGTGCGCAGCTGCTCCAGCAGGCAGTCCAGCGCCACCAGCGTGCCCGTGCAGTGTCACAGACTCACCAGCGACTGCACCAGGAAGTTCCTCTGGCGGCGGAGCTCGGCCACGGTGGTGAACACGGCCGCCCGGCGCGTGGTGCGCAGCTGCTCCAGCAGGCAGTCCAGCGCCACCAGCGTGCCCGTGCAGTGTCACAGACTCACCAGCGACTGCACCAGGAAGTTCCTCTGGCGGCGGAGCTCGGCCACGGTGGTGAACACGGCCGCCCGGCGCGTGGTGCGCAGCTGCTCCAGCAGGCAGTCCAGCGCCACCAGCGTGCCCGTGCAGTGTCACAGACTCACCAGCGACTGCACCAGGAAGTTCCTCTGGCGGCGGAGCTCGGCCACGGTGGTGAACACGGCCGCCCGGCGCGTGGTGCGCAGCTGCTCCAGCAGGCAGTCCAGCGCCACCAGCGTGCCCGTGCGGCCCACGCCGGCCGAGCAGTGCACCACTACTGGCCGGCCCATTAGGTGCGACCACGCTTCGTTCATACGCTGAAAAATAAATTAATTGTCAGACAATTGGCTTACTCAGCAATAAGCGGCATAACAACCACCGTGAGCAGTTCTTTTTAGTAGTCTATACCATCAAACATGTTGTAAATCTACCGTAGTCAACCTATCTGACGAGAAAATTATGTACAATTGAAAAGATTTCAAATGTAACATCCTATACATACAGTATATTTTTCTGTTAATTGGGAACGTCCTACGTTACGTGCCCGTGCCCGACTGCTCGCGGCTATTGGCGCGACTATTTAAATCTGGAAATGCACAGAACCTGCAAATCTAGCAAGACGCACCACATATCTTACCCAAAGGTCACGGAACGTTCATCATTCATTTGTTTAAACTAATCGAGCGTGCGTTTCGGGGCTGAGGCGCTAGCGGTCAGCATTTTCCATACCTTGATAAACTTGAGTATGGACTGCGGTTGCTCGGGCGCGGCGAAGTCCTTCCACATGAGGAAGTGGTACTGAGCGATGCAGGTGTTGTTGTCTTTACTGTGAGACGTGGGTTCAATCCCGGACAGTGTATCAGGTGGTTACCTTGATAAACTTGAGTATGGACTGCGGATGCTCGGGCGCGGCAAAGTCCTTCCACATGAGGGAGTGGTACTGAGCGATGCAGGTGTTGTTGTCTCTACTGTGGGACGTGGGTTCAATCCCGGACAGTGTATCGGGTGGTTACCTTGATAAACTTGAGTATGGACTGCGGATGCTCGGGCGCGGCGAAGTCCTTCCACATGAGGGAGTGGTACTGAGCGATGCAGGTGTTGTTGTCTCTACTGTGGGACGTGGGTTCAATCCCGGACAGTGTATCGGGTGGTTACCTTGATAAACTTGAGTATGGACTGCGGATGCTCGGGCGCAGCGAAGTCTTTCCACATGAGGAAGTGGTACTGAGCGATGCAGGTGGTTTGTCTTTACTATGGGACGTGAGTTCAATCCCGGACAGTGTATCATGTGGTTACCTTGATAAACTTGAGTATGGACTGCAGATGCTCGGGCGCAGCGAAGTCTTTCCACATGAGGAAGTGGTACTGAGCAATGCAGGTGTTGTTGTCTTTACTGTGGGACGTGGGTTCAATACCGGACAGTGTATCAGGTGGTTACCTTGATAAACTTGAGTATGGACTGCGGATGCTCGGGCGCAGCGAAGTCTTTCCACATGAGGAAGTGGTACTGCCGCACGATGCGGGTGTTGTCTTTTACTTCTCGTGGAGATGTGGGTGCGCTCCCGCTTTCTGGGTCTTTGCAATCTAGAAGATTTATCTCAATTGAGAATCTGATATAAACTCAATCTACAATTACCCTTTTGACACTTTAATGAATTGTAAGGAGTACACCGAACGGATGCTGCCCTTGCCCGTATCATGGGACGCACGTAAAGGCAGCACCCGCCAGGGTGTAAGGACTTCTGAGAGTTGATATTGGATTTAGGTTATTGGATGAAAGCGATGGAGTAAGTATACTGAGCTATAGGATAAAAAAATATAGCTGAATGATTGTTATTATATTAGTATTCTTCGTCTTTCATAAATGGGCTACAAATAAAGAAACAAGTAGCAATTTACCTCCGTTTCTCTTGGCGACGCCGTTGTTCTCCACGATCGGCTGGCCTTCAGAGTTGGTGGCCTGCTTTACGATTTTCAACTCTCTCACTATGTAATCAGAGTATCTGCAACGAGTAGGGTTATCACTTTATATTCCTACCGAAAAGGAAGCACTACTAAAAACTGTATGCACAATTTCGGCAACAATTTTTTAATATTCTAAAAAAACCCTCCAAATTATCAGTTATTTTTGAAATTAATAAATTTCATTTTACATCGGCAAAAAATGACTTTCTTCCTATTTAACAGATACAGATAAAGCTATACGTATAAGAGATGTCTTCTGCTAGGAAATCAAGTCAACCACTTGAGAGTCAATCCGGTCATTCTACAGCAATCTCATTCCCCTGGCTATTCGCAAATTCCCAGAACATGCCCGGGTTACACAGTCACCGAAAATGAGATGCTAATAAAGCGGCATCTCCTGGGGCTTTGTGGCCAGGGGAATGAGATTTTTGTAGAATGATCCTTGAACGAAAGTTCATTATTTCAGTTAAGGCCTTAATTGATGTTTGGTTTGAGCCGTTCGTTCGCTGCATGAGAAGTTATAACCTCACCGTTTTTCGGAAACGTGGTGCACAGTGATAGCGCCGAAGGCCCGCGAGCCACGGTCTTCATCCGGCCAGTATTTGGAGCATTTCACCTGAGAATAAAATAACAACGTTACATAACAAGATAAACCACTACCAGTAAATATTTAACCTTTTGAATTGCCAAGAACACGTCGAACGTCGACTAGTCGTGCCCACAGCGCCAAGGATAACTATAGGTCTCATGACGTCAAAGTAACCTTCACAACTTCGAGTAAGGTTTACATTAGCTCGCTTACGCCCGGGAGCTTGGCGTTTGAGTGATGTTTGTGTTTATGAAATTATGATATAAAGCGTTTAAAGGGTTAAAGACGGCTACATTTTATTGACAATGCAAAAAGATTTTCCGAATTTGTCCAGTACTTTTTTAAGACTTTGTAGACGCGCCTTATTCGAAGCAAACGCACGCGCGCAAGCGTGCCTCGGGCGAGGCAAATCCTCAGTGGTCTGTGAGGATTTGCCTGGTCATTTCTTCGCGAAGTAGTCACCGCTGTTCAGTGAAATAATAGATTGTACAACAAAGGCATAAAGCGATCCATTTTTCTACGAGGCAAGTTTGTATGGCAGACGCAGAACGTTATTGCTGAGTTAATAAGGGTCGTAATACATGATTTAACTTTATGCTCTAGAATATAATAAGCAATTTTATGCCGCTTATACGCGACTAATTTTACTAGTGAAAACCCCAGTTTTATCAAGCTTCCAATTTCAGCTAGAGTTACAAAATACCTTGCTGTACTCTTCCAAGTTGGTGAGCATCACGATGAGCTCCAGCCCGTGCTCCCAGATCATACGCCAGAAGTCATTGACGGTGGTGTCTGTGGGGCCTTGTGCGCAAATGAATTGCTTGTGCTCCTGAGGATATAAACGTATTTATACAACACGTAGGCCTAATTGTAGTATTGCTAGTGGTTTAAAAATTATTGACAAAGAAGTTCGTGTAAAATATCAGAATTTAGTATACGGTAAACAAATAAAAACAGAGAGTCAATACATAAAATAATTATATTCTGAGTGAATGTTAATTTATTTAAAAAAAAAGTCTTAAATCCAATTTACTTATCGTAGTCAAAGATGTTATTATGCATAAAGAACTTACAATACCACGGAGTTAAAACATAAGATTTTCGCTTTTTTGCACTAAAATAAAAACAAGAACAAGTAATAGATTTATACACATTTGAAAAGGCGGCAAATAAAGAAATAAACAGGCAAAAGGTACAGGCAACCAATTCGATTTATGGGCTATTTCGTACTTTGACACAGTAACAGTTACATATTATATCCCTAATGTTTACCATATTATTTGTCACTGTGAAATGCCCCACTGTTAACGGACTGGTATACGTCTACTGTGCGTTCTTCCAGAAACTTCCTGTCTCGCACGGCTAATCAGTGGAATGAACTATCACCTGCAGTATTTCCGGACCGATACGACCTTCAAACCTTCAAGAAAAGAGCGTACTCCCATCTTCATCATCATTGCTTACCATCAGGCAATTCTTCTGCTCGTTTGCCTCCTGTCATAGAAAAAACTACAAAGTAGCCCATAATTGGTTGACTGTACAAGCAACGCAATCAGCAGTACCTGGCTAGGCTCCGACGGATCCTTAGTAAGCAGAAGGACAGACAGACACATTAGATGGGTACAAACAATAATTGATATAGCACAGGTGCAGAAATTAAATAAATATCCGAAGACCGTCGGTAACGTATTAATTGGTAAGTTGTTATGACATTTCGATGTCAAAATGACTAATAAGATAATTCGCAGTATATAACAAAAAAGACGAAAAAAATCTGTATTTTTAATAAGAAAAATTTGTCTTATTGTTGCCCGTTGAAATTTTGAGACCTCTCATTTCGAATCAAAATTAAAAACGTCAGTTCCTAACACAAAATAGAAACCCTAAGGTCTCAAAATAAACTTGTATGCGGCGGGAAGCAAAAGATTATATCAAAAAATAGCAGCCAATATTAGTCACATACAAGGAAACATATCTATTGTTTTTTACCCGATGGTTATACTCTCCGGTTTCCGATTTCTGTTCATTATCCCAATAACCCTCGGATTCCACCTTTTCCTTCTCACACTCTTTTAACTGTAAATAAATAGAAAGTGGAAAAAGCAGAGTAGGTGTTTAGTGCAGAAAGACTTCACACAATAATATAATGTAATAATTAATATAGGGAAGCCAACATCAATCGACAAACACACACTTATAGCGTTGCAACCACCACCTTTAGTTTGCAAATCGCATTTTATTGGCGCATTTTAAATGGGCATACTACATTATTCCAAGTCCTTTGTCGAGAACATCATACATCGGATATTTTTATTGTTAGGCCGCGGACTGGACGAACGCGTCGCGGTAAGCGGCCGCCGCTGTCGTCCAAACCAGATTAATTCAAGTCTATACATTTTGATCGTGCCGCGCGAACTACCAATATGTATATTGGTAGTTCGCGCCACGTACTTGAATGACTCTGTTTTGGACGACAGCGGCGGGCGCCCGCCGCGCCGCTTGCGTCCAGTACGCGGCCCAAATCTTAATCCTGAATACCAACCTAATAGTCCATTAAATACATATAAACAAAAAACCACGTGACCCTATCTTGCGGTCAATGAAGTACAACATTTTATATCTATGGAATTATGTATTATGTCATTGGCAGAACAATTAAGCTATCTGGTATTTTGTTTACATTATTTTAAGATTCGAAGTCATGAATGAGTGATACCAATGCCAAGATATTGTTCATGTATAACCAAATCTGGTGTTGATAAAGGCGGAGCAACTTTTTTGTCATTCCTTGGTTACCTTCTCTTACGTCTCTCTATAATCCATGATTTTAAAGCTTTTAAATGACCAACCTTGTATCCCATGACATAGTTCGCGTTGATATAGTCCGTACCAGTGATGCCATCTATCTGGGAGAGCTTGACCCTCGTCTGGTCGTAGGCCTCGATGTCGGGGTAGCGGTTCTGGTACTAACCTTGTATCCCATGACATAGTTCGCGTTGATATAGTCCGAGCCAGTGATGCCATCTATCTGGGAGAGCTTGACCCTCGTCTGGTCGTAGGCCTCGATGTCGGGGTAGCGGTTCTGGTACTAACCTTGTATCCCATGACATAGTTCGCGTTGATATAGTCCGAGCCAGTGATGCCATCTATCTGGGAGAGCTTGACCCTCGTCTGGTCGTAGGCCTTGATGTCAGGGTAGCGGTTCTTGGGTTGGTTCTCGCGCGCTTCGGAGGCGTGTGTGGTGCGGTCCGGGTAGCATTCGGGGAGCATTTGTAGCAGCTGTAACGAGATTCAATACTTCACTCTTTTATTCGTAAAATTTAGTATACTTCAATTGACATTTAATTGACAAGGACAAATAATAACGAGTGTTTTCGAATTTGCACGTGGACAAACAAAAATTATCCAATATGTACAAAAAAATGTTTGAAAAAATTGTGCCAAACAGCGTCATTTCAGCTGTCACTAACCTTGTATCCAGGTATGTCTAGGTACTTTTTTTTGGCAAACAAGCATACAGCTAGCCTGATGGTAAGCAGTCTCCGTAGCGTATGGACGCCTGCAACTTTAGAGGAATTACACGCGCGTTGCCGACCCTAACACTCCGCACCCTCTCTCAGTTCTGGCAACCTTACGCACCGGCAGGAACACTACACTATGAGTAGGGTCTAGTGTTATTAACTGTGGTTTTCGGTAAGGTGGAGGTACTTCCCCAGTTGGGCTCTGCTCTAGATCTCTCCGTCGCTTCACTTTACTTGTTCTTGTTTGTAAGGATTAGCGATTTATTTGTGGCCGGCGTGGGCTTATGGTTAGAGTTAAGATGTCGCACCTCGAACTCCTTCTGGAAGCCGTAGTCGGAGTCGGCCTGGCGCTCGGCGTAGGCGGCGGCGAGGTCCTCCAGCGCGACGGGCGGCATGTCGGGCGGCGGCGCCGACACCAGCGGCGTGCGCCCGCCGATGTGCCCCACCACGTACCTGTGGCCAGGAGAATATAGCCTGCATGAACTGTACACGGCAGCACAGAAGCCACCTATTCAGTGGCGCGAAGCATTAAGGTGCCTTTCGACCACAGATGTGCTATGCTGTGCTATGCTATGTTTTCATACATTTGAAACGTAGATGCAGATGGAGCTGCGTTGAAATGTATGAAAACATAGCTTAGCAAGCATAGCACATATCTGGTCGAAAGGCACCCTTATGTAATGTTTCCATTTTTTTATGATACAGGAGGCAAACGAACAGACGGATCACCTGATGGGAAGCAATTACCGCCGCCCATGGACACCTGCAACACCAGAACGGTTGTAAGTGCGTTGCCGACCTTTAAGATGGGAGTACGCTTTTTTCATGAAGGTTTGAAGGTCGATAACGCAGGCGACAGTTCATTCCACAGTTTAGCTGTGCGAGGCAGGAAGTTTCCGGAGAAACGCACAGTTGAGGACTAAGTGGTGAGGATGTAAATGTTGTTGCGTAGGGCGATGGCGAAAACAAGCGGCAGGAATTAATCCGAACAATTCCTCGGAGCACTCCCCGTTGTACATGCCATAGAAAATGCAGAGCGAGGCTACATCTACGCAGCGCGAAAGAGTCGACGATTTTTAGTATACAGTATAATTTCGCCATGTTCGTCTATCCACGGCTTTGCTCCGTAATCGTTAGTCAACGTCAACCATTTTTTTTTTAAATTTAATATTTTCGGAAATAATCGCTCCGAAAGAAAAAAAAAACATGTCCCCGCTCTAACTTTTGATCCTCGGGTCCAAAAAAATTAAAAAAAAAACTTCTTGTTACAAACGCTTAGTAAATATTTTCAATGAAAACTATAGCGAACATGATTGGTAAAGCCGTTTTTGAGTTATTGCAAAAATCTTCTCTTCTTAGTAAAAAGACGTCCGAAGCGCTGCGAAGATACTCCCTTATGCTTATTTATTTATTTATTTATTTATTTTATTTTATTGGTATTCAGGATAACAACAGCCGTAAATATAACTAAACATATAAATGCTTACATAAAAGAAGGCCAATGACAGTCATCCATTAAATTGCAATACATAACAAAGTAAAATAACAAAAAAATTAAAAACGACGAAAATGTACAATATACACACAAATGCATAATGTACATACTTATTCATAGCTCCCGTTAGGCCAGTTCTGACAGAATGGTAACTACGAAGCCCTACACTGAGCATGGCCCGACATGCTCTTGACCGATATATTAGATTAAAGCCCCTACAGACCCTACTATGCGAAATATAGCCAGCGTTTAATGCAGGGGGCAGCATCTGCCGTGAATTGTTTTCTCTTACGATTCAGGTCACAAGATGGCAGACCCTCTAACACGCAGTCTCTATCTTTACCAAGGCTACAGAAACATGGTGGAGGAAGGAGGAAAGACCCTCATACCGAAGGAAAATAAGTAAGTGAAGATAAAAATCCATTATGAATACTGATAAACGCATTTTGCTTGCGATGTTACCAGTATCTGATTTAGTCTAGTCTAGACATTCATACTGACATACATACAGTTTTTTTAATATACTACGTCGGTGGCAAACAAGCATGCGGCCCGCCTGATGGTAAGCAGTCTTCGTAGCCTATGTTCGCATGCAACTCCAGAGGAGCGACATGCGCGTTGCCGACCCTAAACCCCCCCCCCCCCCCCCTCGTTGAGCTCTGGCAACCTTACTCACCGGCAGGAAGACAACACTATGAGTAGGGTCTAGTGTTATTTGGCTGCTGTTTTCTGTAAGGTGGTACTTCCCCAGTTGGGCTCTGCTCTAGATCTGGAATGACATCCGCTGTGCTGTGCCCTACCACACAAAGCGAGATGACATTCACAATGCCCATACCTCTCTTTTGGACGTAGTTTAAGGACGTACTCAGGTTCCCCTACTTTTCACTAATATGCCATGTTAATTACTACCTGAGCGCGGCCTGTATGGGGTTGAGCTCGACATGCGCGTGCCGCAGCGGCTGCTTGCGCGCGCGCCGCGTGTGGACGATGCAGAAGATAATCGTAGCCAATAGGAGTAGAGCAGCTACACCGCAGCATATCTGTAACCACGTAAAAAATCTCACGTTTAGACTCCTGCAAAGCCGATACAAAAATTAATGTTGCTCTGTAAGTAACATTTTCTCAAACTTGTAATGAAATGTTGACATGACTTACTTCAAATTAGGTCCGGAAATACCACATATCAGGTGCGATGAGTGAAGATGATATGTAAAGGAATTTCATACAGCCTTACACACCTAGGCCTGTAAGGCAACCTTCTTTGTTTTTAAACGTCAAATTATGGCACGTCTTGGCATCTATAAGCAAAATTCTGCCATTATCCTTTTTTCTTTTTTGTGTTTGTAAAATATTATTTCAGGATTTCAAAGGGGAACGAAAATTTGATTATTTTTGCGCTACGACGTACAGTTTAGGAGATACAGCCATATAAAGTTTTTTCTTTCAGTCATGCAGAAATCTTTATAGGGCGGTATCTGCTAAACCGTGCGTCGTAGCGCAAAAATAATCAAATTTTCGTTCCCCTTTGAAACCCAACGTACTGACACATTAGGACATGAAACAATCATCATCATCATCCTCCTATTTTTTATTATTATTTCATTGCAAGTTTGAGAAAAGCACTATACAAATCTCGGCGAGAAAGGTTGCCGGCCGCGTATCCCTATCGTCCTCGCTACGCTCGACCGTCTATATCTACTTGGCCTGCAACCCTTCGTTTCCCGTCTTCTATAGTAATGTACTATTTCCGTAA
Source organism: Cydia pomonella (assembly GCF_033807575.1). Lineage (NCBI taxonomy): Eukaryota > Metazoa > Arthropoda > Insecta > Lepidoptera > Tortricidae > Cydia > Cydia pomonella. Next base: position 9,403,445 of record NC_084725.1, on the reverse strand, counting down.
TGAGTATTTTAATGGATGATCAATCTTTATTTTAATCAATTTAGCTGTATAACATAATTTCTTTAGATATTGATGCAGAAAAAGATCTCTTGTATATTGTTCTTGTTTTTGAATTCTGATTCAGAGAGCTAAAAATATTTGGGACAGAAAATAGTATGTAAAAAATATGTACACACGAGTAAATTACCTCTAGTTCGTGACTGACAGATTTTAATACATTTAATTTTTACCTTAACTCCAACTTACTAATAATAATACGCTTTACACCTTTTTTTTTTTATACTACGTCGGTGGCAAACAAGCATACGGCCTGCCTGATGGTAAGCAGTATCCGTAGCCTATGTACGCCTGCAACTCCAGAGGAGTTACATGCACGTTGCCGAACCTAACCCCCTCCCACCCTCGTTGAGCTCTGGCAACCTTACTCACCGGCAGGAACACAACACTATGAGTAGGGTCTAGTGTTATTTGGCTGCGATTTTCTGTAAGGTGGAGGTACACCTCCTAAAATACAGTTTTACCTGTAGCGCAGTTTCCATGTTGTTGGCGGCAATAATCTGCGGCGGTATGGCCGTGTTGAGTGCATTTGTGTAACTACTGTACAGGGACGGGTCTTCAGTGCCGGCTGAAAAATAGTATATTATACAATTGTGATATAATGGAGAGCTTTTCAGTCGAGTACCGAAGGCCACGAAGCTTGCTGAGTGGCCTTATTAGGTACGAGATTGAAAAGCTTGATTAAATCACTATTGTATACATAACTTTATCTATGAGTCAACAAAAATAAATCGTTTACACTTCGCATGTTCGTAAAATTGAGGTTCGCTAAAAATAGTCCGCGGTAAGCTCGGCCTAATTTCACCTTCCCATACAAACGTACAGGAGTTTCGTTCTCATTCTAAAACTCCAGTAGGATTGTAATGCACCTTATTGACTTAGCAATTTTTAAAGTCTCGCATCTGCCCTACAAATTACCACTACTGCAGCCGGCGGCCGGCGCGCCCCCGACCGGCTTGAGTACGATTTTCTTTAGACATATATTTATTTTTCTTTTTTGAATAATATTTTAGGTTATTTTAACCTAAAATATTGGATATTTCTGTATATTTTCCTCGCAATTGAAGTGAAAAGCAGAGTATATAACTCGAGCATAAATGCCCCATTTTAACCTCAACCTATATTGAAAATAATCTGTGTCCATTTGCTAAAGCCGAGCGGTTGACTGGCCATATTTTGAGGCATTGTGATTGTGGTACTTATTATGATTAATTACTTACTATTTAGGTATTTCTAGAAACATTGCCCTAGTTAATATTTATTTGTACAAAAATGTTAATTTGAACATAGCTATTAATAAATTATTTATTTATTCAGACAAATCAGTGGTCCACACTTGTTAGTCAGATAGATATCCTGTAAGCTATCAGGTTATTTGTATTTGTACAAAAACTATTACTAAGTTTTATTTTATTTTCTAATTTAAATAATGAACATCCTCAGAATGGGAGTTTGGGCGATAAGTACTTATTTGAAATACTGGTGGTGGATAAGTACTTATTTGGCTTACTGTGGGACTTACTCAATTTGTGTAAGAATGACCAATTATATTTATATGTATTATTATGTGTAAAAGCTGTGTAAAAACTTACGTATTAACTCAACGAAGAGCGTGTAGTTCACTGATGGGTCCAATTTCCCGTCTGTCGGCGTGATTAATTGATCCTCTCTGTAACAAAAATGTATCATATGAGATACACGATAAAAAATCTCGTTTTTATATGCACTTCCATCCGTTGTCTAGTTCTAAATTCCTCTATGAATGTAATAAAGTAGTCTAACCTGGTATCCCAAGACCTCTCAAACTTTATTGCCTCAGTTGGCTCAATGTAATCATTCTCGGCGGTTACTATAGCAATCTTCGCAGTCGTAGGGTGTTCTTTTCGAAGCAATTACATATGGTGTTGCAGTCTTCTAATGACATTATCTCACTGTATATTCACACCTAACTTTATCTACGAATAGTTCTTACCTGGGATCCGAAGATCTCTTAACCTTCTGTTGCCTTGTCTTCATAATCGGACGCAGCGGTAACTATAGCAATCTTCGCAGGCGTAGGGGGTTCTTTTATTAGTAGACGATCAAAATAGCGGTTGTTTTTGTCTTCACGTAACATAATCCCACTGTTTATTCAGGCCTAACTTTATCTGAACCCCGAATAATAGTCTTACCTGATATATAACTATGGTTCTTTTCATACTATTCGGCTACATGATTGCCGTCTTTACGTAACATAATCACACTGATATTCAGGCTTAACTTTATTCACGAGTTTAACCTAGAATTGTTCTTACCTGGTATCCAAAGATCTCTTAGTCTTCGCTACTTCCGTTGTCTTGTCGTCATAATCGGCATCAGCGGTGACTGTAGCAATCTTCGCAGTCGTAGGGGGTTCTTTTCTCAGTGGCCGCTCGAAGCAGCGCCTACATGTGTTGTTGCCGTCTTGACGTGGCATGATCACACTTATATTGTCGCCGAGTATCAGCTCGACTTTAGGGAAATTTTCGCTAAAAAAAAAAACAGATAAATGAATATGAAGAAAAAGAAAATAAATAAAGTATAGATAATTGATGTTTTCTATGTATGTAATTAATCTATTTAAATATGTCTATTGTCACTTATTACCCATAATACAAACTTTGCTTAGTATGGGGCTAGGTCAAAATTTATATAAGGGGCCGTGCGCGTTGGGGGGTTCGCCATCTTGTGGCCTGAATCGGAAACATAAACTATACATTGACTGTGACATTGACACTTCACGCCAAAGCAAGTGTTGCCCTCTACAATTCATGCGCATTTTCTTGTGCATTGTAAGTTCTGCCATCTAGTGGGCGACATTAGAAGCTTAAACTTGACACTTACACCGCGCGGCAATAAACAGAGGGCTCCTGTTCTGCCTCCTATAGTTCATGCACGCACCCTATAAGATTAAAGCGTGGCGTGTGTAAATTCCTATGTCTATATAAAAAAATGCAAACATCTTACTGGTTGAATATGTCAGTGACGTAGGCTCCCTCCTCGTAGTCGGAGTTGGCGGCGTGCGCGTCGGCCCACGTGATGAGGGGCAGGTCCTGAGGGTTGGTGGAGATCCAGCCCTTGCCCTTAGGTAGACGCACAAGGTATACCCTGGAACAAATAGCCACGTTGTTTATTTTGCACAAGAAAGCTGAACGTCGATCCATTACAGGCGGCATTTTTAACCCACAGGAAGACGTGCAAAATTACTTTGGCAAGTGTCACAGCTGTGGTCATCGTCAAACTTTTTTTTAGAACCAACCATTAGACTGACTGCGCTTAACCATATTAACCTTGGTACCTTAGGGCCCGTGGCACCAACTACAGTTAACAGACTGATCAACATCACGCAACAGAGATCTATGAAGCTTCCCATACAATTCAATTTAGGGAACCCTTTAACGCTGACAGACGGTTTAGTGCAAACAATCCTAAGTGAAGTAAATGGCTATTGGCTACACACACACATATGGGAAAGTTAATAGTAATATATGGTAAGTGTATGGGTTAAAATTGGGGGACAAACACTGGCTCGTACCAATGACTTTTCGGAACTTATGTACGAAATATGACTTGATAAAAAAATCCGGGATAACGCGAGGAACATGGTATGGAAATATTACGAAAATTGACATTTACGATTGAATTTCTTTGTTGCCTTGCCTTTAAGAGATATAGTACATTACTGCAGATGCCGTGAAGTAAGGGATTGCAGGACGAGATTGCGGTAGACGGCCGAGTCGTAGACAAGGCCCGATAAAGCGAGTCTTGCAATCCCTCCGGGCAAGTATTGTATAGTGCTTTTCTCAAACAATTATAATTAAAATAACTACTAAGTAATCAAGAGAGTTAGGAAACATTTAAAATTATATTCATTCAAAGATACAACTCAAATCAAAAGAAATAATCGTAACCTAAATCAACTAAAAGTACCTTTCTCGAAATTAAAACTTGTCGCAAGTAGCCCACATTATATGACTATGAAAATCTACAACCAACTCCCAAACTCTATCAAAAATCTGGACAATGTAGGTCAATTTAAAAAACACCTGAAGCTGTTTTTAATTAATGGATGTTTTTATAATCTTAATGAATTGATAAAGTCAGTAAATGAAAATATTACCGTGCTTTGTTTATGTAAGTAAATAATGTAATAATACAATCAAATGATCATGCGTGAATGTATGTGTAATATTAATGAAATGTGCGAAATAACCACCTACTTGTAGCCCTTTTATATTGTTGTGCCCTTACAGGGTGCCACATGTATACCTATATGTTCCATTCCATCCATGCTTGTAATGTTATATGCAATAAACTATTCTATTCTATTCAAGTAAATAAGTTTGTTTGCTTTTTCTGGTAGCACATTACGCATAGCTAAGTTGGCTTCCTCTCTTAAATTAGGCGGAGTACAGTTCATAATTTCCCTATCGCTCTCGTCACTTAATGTCATTTTTATTTTTGGTGATATAACATTCGGAACGAACGAGAATCAATAAAAATGTAAAATGCCGCCTTTTTATTTTTTCAACTTTACATTTGAATAAGCTATAGAGCACCATGTTTAACCGCTTATAAATATAGTAACATAGATTTTTTTTAATGTCGCAAGTATGTGTACAGAGAGAGCGGTCGTTGGCTGTATGTAATAATTCCTTTGTCAGTCTAATCTTAGTGAGCAAATTTAAAAAGTTAAGAGCAGCGGACAATAATGTACGTTTCATACTAACTCCCTACATTACTTCTTGGCCTACTTGGAGGATTTAAAAACTGGAGACGCCTTGACTGTAATTTTCTGTACAAAACAGTCTGTCGATTTTTGCGGGGGAGGGGCACGTCAGATGTATGGCTATTTCTACGTAACGTACAAATAGGCATGTCAGATAAACGTCAGTCCATACAATACACATGAGCATTGGCCGAGCTTTCCGACAGAGGAGTAAGCTCTTAAAGGCGACTCCAGTTGTGTTATCCTCTAATTCGTCTTATATTTTGGGCTCTGCGACAGCTGTCATCTCAATACAATTTCTAACCTTAAAATGCCAAATTGTATTGAGATGACAGCTGTCACAGAGCCCAAGCTATGTGAAAAACATTATAGACCTATAGTCAGGTAAGGAGCCATAAATGAGCAACTTCATGTCTTCATTTCGTGACATTAACCCATACATTTCGGAGTAGCTGCGAATTTGCATGGAGAAATTATGAATGAATTGAATGATAAAGTCGCCATGCACTTTTACGGCTGATGGTACAACTTAGCCCAAGTGTATTTATTAAAAACTTATAAGCTCCCATTTTAGACCCATCGTTGGAATTGTTAAATATGACCAATACGGCTGAGCTCTGACATTTTTGAACGAAAATGGGCGAACGAAAGAGACATTGATGAATAACAACATGAATGTTTAAAGGAAACTTTACGTACCTGTAGCAACAAATGGGTCCGTTTCGCTCTGGAACACGGGGAACTCGTACTCTGAGTGAATATTCAGAAGTATCCCCCTTTTTCTCTTCAACCTGCAAACATATATAGAATATGAACAGTGCAGCTCGTTTTTAAAAGATCACCAATGAGAAACCCTGTGGTTGTTAGTGCATCAGACCACCTTCTCCTACACGGTGACTACACGGTACCGCGGTGACAGAGGGGCTACTGTCAGGATCCAATATTACCTTGCGCCAGCTTGGTCGTGGTGGGAAGTCGGGTGGGCCTCGGCCCGTGGTGCAGTTGACCACTTTCTCCTGTCCCCGGCGACGGGACCGTGTCATCGCCATCAATCGCACCGTGTAGTTCATGTTGGGCTTCAGATCTGGAACCCTGAGGAGTTTAAATATTCATAGAAACAGATATTTATTTTGGGACTTATTTCATGGACAAAGTGGTACAAAGTTCAAAATTAAAGGGCTGAGTTACATGTAGCTGTATGACCCCATATAGAATGCGGTAGTTCTAGGTTGATGGTGTCTGAGATTATTTGGAGTTACCACAAAACATGCAAACAGACAGCTGTCAAATTCGGAGGCACGTTGTTTTCTTCTATTACACTTCATGCACAATCAATTACTATTTGGTATACCTTTCCTGCCGGGCTAGCACATGATTGGCGCGACAGAATCTCGCGACGAGATAAACTACCCGTCCCTCTTTAATTAACATAGAAAAAGACGGGTAATCTATCTCGCCGCGAGATACTGTCGCGCCAATCATGTGGTAGGCCTACTGAACAAAACAAATTATTCCAATCCAGCCTCGGGCATTTAGGGGCTAGCTTGGTCAGTTTTTCTTCATCATCTATTTCAATTTATACCTTATCATGTCGCAGTAAGGTTCACCAATGGTCAATTAACTAAACTAAATTATGATAGTTAAATATAATGAGAATTTACCTAGCAAGAAACGTCTCGTTGGTGAACAATTTGGTGAGCGGTCCGAATGTGTCCACCTTCAGTTTGCCGAACCGGTCGATATAAGTCGAGTTGCCCGTCACCTCCATCTGCAAAAAGGTTAGACGTTTAGGCCATAATGCTCCCACGTCCATGATAGAATTGTTAGGGTCGGTGGGTATAAATACCGTCCCTAGTCCAAGCCTCCATTTTTTTCGACCTTGTATGTGAAAGGCTATCTATTGTATCTCTAGTCGTATTTGTATTATAAAGTCCGTTCAAACCAAGCCGCCCGCAAATTTGACATTAAGTATGGCCTTAAATTATCACTGCCAAGAGTGCCAATATCGGTGCAAATTACGGAATTCTCCCGGTACCGAAATAGTATGGCGAGAACCCGTTAAATGATGTATAACACGTTGGTGGTTTCATTTTTTTTTGTGACAATTAGTTACTTGTATGGAGTGCCTCCCTTAAAAATACATTTCTTACAAATTTTGAGTACAATACACCTATATTTCAAATTTATATGACCTTTTCAGCACTAAATAGTTTATACCCACAGCATTCTGTATTGAGTAAATACTCAGTATTTATCTGTGAGTATTTCTAGTTCATGTAGTACCTCTGCTCCACCGAGAAGTCGCAGTAGATGACAGAGTTGTTCGGGTATCCCCTCCATAGTCAACGCCTCCATTTCTTACAAACAGTAAATTTTCTGATTTAACTCACCATGTATCCCTTAATCTCGGCATTGGGCCTGGTGGGCTGCTCCCACGTGAGATTCATGTAGTACCTCTGCTCCACCGAGAAGTCGCAGTAGATGACCGAGTTGTTCGGCTCGTTGGTATCCCGTCCCTAGTCAACGCCTCCATTTCTTAGTTTTTTTTAAATTATGTAATAGGCAGCAAATGAGCAGATGAGCCACCTGATGGGAAGCAATCATCGCCACCCATAGACATAAGCAACATCGGAGGAGCCACTTATACGTTGCCATCCTTTGAGAACCCTAAATGCCTGCTTCTTGAAGAGCCCCATGTCATAGCGCAAGGGAAACACCTCAGAAGGTGTCAATCCGCAACTTGCACGTTCTGGGCAAAAACGAGCGAGATGCCCGCTTGTTTTTGGTTTGCCACGCGTCGAGAAAGTGAGGATGAACTTTGTTTTGTTTGTTTGATTTTCTGGTTTAACTCACCATGTATCCCTTAATCTCGGCATTGGGTCTGGTGGGCTGCTCCCACGTGAGGTTCATGTAGTACCCCTGCTCCACCGAGAAGTCGCAGTAGATGACGGAGTTGTTGGGCTCGTTGGGTATCCCGTCCATAGTCAACGCCTCCATTTCCTTCGACCAGTTCCCACAGCAGTTGTAGTTGCCGCCGTATTCAAAGCATGCTTTCGCCTGAAACAGAATGGCTTTTGAAAATATACCTATCCAATATTTTGTACGCTAAGGGTATATTTTGATTAATATTTTGACTCAATCTGGAACCAGAATACCTTATCCTTACTTTTCAAGGGAAAACCTTTTGTAATGGGTAACCTAGTGAACAGCTAAATAACTGGTAAACCGTTCCATATGACTATCCCCATTACCCCCATAAAAACAGGTTAAAAGGTAACGTCTTATTCATAAAACTTTGCCATACTCTAACTAATAGACGTCAAAATGCCGGTTAGGGACAAACGAACGCCATAAAAGAATAAGTTAGTCACTATAGGGATTACCCTAATGATTTTAGCGCTTAGTGTAAAAAAAAAGATGATTGGAGACTTAAATTAACATGCTTACATATGCTGAAAGGGTAATCCTTTGTTAGTAAAATTAAATAAAACATTTTTTTTAATTACAAAATCTTTACCCTAAAAACGTAGGTTGTGTGCGGATCGAGGTTGTTAAACATGTACGGTAAGTTCCTGTCGTCTCTAATATGAACTGCGTTCTCTGTTGTGTTATTTTTGTCGATTTTCTTCCACACCTCCAGCTGATAATAATGTACGTACTCGGCTATGTCACTTGGTGGGGCACTCAGACCAATAGTCATCGAACGTGCCGTGAATCCATTGATGGAAATATTGGGAACGAAGTCAGGGTCTTTCGGCAATGTGGTCAGATTGGAGACTTCATCATGATTGCTCCCAGCACCAGTTTCTACTTTCAGTTTTAACTCATACGTGGTGTTTTTCGCTAATCCATCCAGGACATAGAAATTTGCCGTTTTATTGATAGACGTAGGACTGAAGTGCCTTTCAGTGTCCGTAGTATTTTTATATGTCAATTCGTATCTTTTAATGTCAGAATTGTATTGTTTTACCGTCCAGTTTAAATAGATTGACGAAGAGCTGACAGGCTTAGCAAATGTTATTGTGACCACGGGCTGAGCAATGATTTTAACATGTATTCTAGTGGTTAGATTTTTGTATCCATGGGAATCCCAAACTCGACATATATGCGTGCCATTTTGGATATTGAATGATTCTTTTGATATCTGTGTACTGTAAGTGCTGATGAGTTGTTTCATGTTTTTGGTCGTAGTCCCATTTAAAGGGATGTCTTCTTCGTTGTATCGTTGTAGTATCCATTCGATCTCAGTTTGGTCGTAGACTGTAAAGAAAAATATAAATTATATTTTTCTTATATTTTATATTATATTCTTATATATATTATATATGATGATTAAATAAAATAAGCAGGTATTCTTCTGTAAATGAAAACTACCTACTTTATTTTCACGTCACTAATATGCCCAAAAGTTTACATTGGCACAAGTATTCCATCTTTTAATGAATAAAAAAAAAACAATAATTGTAGGTTCAACTCTAAATCTTTGACGATCGGCCTAGTGGGTAGTGATCCTGCCTATGAAGCCGATGGTCCTGGGTTCGAATCCCGTTAAGGGCATTTATTTGTGTGATGAGCATAGATATTTGTTCCGAGTATTTGTATATTAGATATATCGTTGTCTGAGTACCAACAGCACACCGTGGGACTTAGTCAATTTGTGTAAGAATGTCCCTATAATATTTATTTATTTAGATCCTTCAACTAATAACAAAATTTTATTTGAAATAAGATACAGTTGTCAAGCTGTCCAATTTTCTTTTAAACACATAACGAGGCGTCAGGGAAAATACAGCATATTTTAATTTCTATATATATTTTAGAATTATATTATATTGAATCCCTGAACATTAATTGAATGTCACTTATATGCACACAAGATGTTAACTATCCACCGAAGTGCCAAGTTTTACTTTAAATGTATGAACCGGGTATTTATTTCAGATTTACTCTACTCAGCTCTTGATCTAAGACTATTGTTTATAAACGATATAAATTACGTAAAACGTTTAATGTAGAATAAATGGATGAGCATCCTTGTGTCCTTGCGAAAAAACCCTCTTAACGACAATACATGAGCTATTTCTAATGATAAAATGTTTTTAGTGGTGTATATTTTGTACTTAATCAGAATTTCTAGGACTATTTTTGATGCTTAAATTACAGGGCCTATATGACTGTGACAAGGGTGAGGTAGCTACTTTAAGGTGGTATTCCGTACATACACATTGAACCAAGTAATTTGACACGTAGAATACCATCCTTAACCCTTAATAGGGCAGGAAAATTTCAGAAATTACGCAAATTTTAACCACCATTTTTTATTCTTACATATAAAGTCATGGTAAATATTTGGTGAAGATTTATATTGGCAATGTCGAGGCCGAACACTATTTTTTTAAAGACCTATAACCAAAAAAGGCAAACGAAGAAGAAATAGGGTGCGTTTGTCACCTTTTTCTCACTGTTTCCTCCCATCTACTCAAAGAGATTTCTCATAGTGATAAGTTCGCTTTTGTAATTAACTTTTCATATAGTTTTGTATAGGTTTTTGTACAATAAAGAGTAACTACAACTCCTACTACAAATACAGCATCCAAGCTTATATTCAATAAGATGTTTACATCTAAATCACACTACCTACTCAGTTCGTTCGTTGTTTGTTCAAACAAAGTATGTGTACGTAAAATGTTGCTTATTTCCCCAGTGTTGCAATGCCTAATCTAAATATGAATATAGGCATATATTCATATTTCCCTAAGGAAGAGTGTGTTCGATGAATAGTGTCATGCTATTTAACAATGTAATTTGTGATAACTACATGCTAATAATAAATAGATACAAATCATATCTTAGCGAACAAATAAAATTATTATATTAAGGGCCTGTTTCATAATGTCCAAGATAAGTATCAGATAGCTAATTAGCAAAATAATAAAAAAAACAACGGGTTGCACTCGGGTAGTGCCGGCAGAAGTGAAAACTTGAATATTAACGTTGTGCATTTTTGATATTTTGGAATGGTTAGGGAATCATTTTGCACGAATTGCTTTAATTATCAGTATAAAAGTACTATCATGTATGTGGTAAAATACAATATTCATTTATTGCGCTATCGTACACAAACATGACAATTTATATTACATTAAACATTTAACACTTCAGAACTATTACAATTATTTAACATTAAAAAGCTTGTCTCTCAGAAAAATCAACTTCCATCCATAATTTCAACGACTCTTACACCATCATCATTACTAGAACCATAATGGAGTTATTCGATCAGGTCACGTGTCCGTCTCACGAATCTGTCGGTCACGTGCCCTATCGCGAGTTTATAAAAAATTCTCCATCACAAAAAGTGCACAGCGCCGCTAAAGAAGTTTTCACTTCAAAAAAACTTAGCACTTTATACCAGTTAAGGATGACTCACGCTAGAACGGGCCGGAGCCCCGGGCGCTTCGTTTTCTACGGAAAGCACCAAGTGATTACCAATCAGGCGTCATAGAAAATGACGTGTCAGACGCCTCGGCCCGGGCACGGGCCGGTCTAGCGTGAGTCATCCTTAAAACTTATTTGAAGACTGTGAAACGCCAATAATGACTTTATTCGTCAGATAAGTGGCAAGTAGCTTATTCAGGATTTTACTTGGATATGGTGAAACAGGCCCTAAATATTTTAATTTGCGTTTCTCAAGTACTCACACTATTATATATAAACTATAAACGGTGAATACTGTGATAGATGTCACATACTGAAGAAAAAGTGGCCAAGCCTTCCGTTGGCTATCTGGTCTCCGCTGGACGGCTTGGTGGTCACTTTTTCTTCAGTATGTGACATCTATATAACCTGACCTAATATGACCTGAACATATTTAATAAAGGGTTTTTCAAAAAAAACAAAGGCTGATTACTGAAACAGATTATTGAGTCTCGTTATGTTACGTCAGTCATGTATAATGTAAGATTGCTATTGTCAATATTATTACGTGAGTTCTTATGAATGCGTGGTCCTCTTCTTATGTTTTAGATCGTCTTATTCACGAGGACGTTGGTTCGTATTGTCATGCCATTAAAGGTGAGATTTGTCAAATTCGCGCGTCATCGGGAATGACACGATCTATATGCCATAACTGCATGCAACATCAAAGATAGCGATGCGGTTAATCTCCCAAAAATATGTAAACACTTTATTGCACTATACAAGTACATAACAAAAATAAAATATTTTACAGTACATATGGGGCTACTTTATAGCACTAGTGCGAGAAGTAGCATATTACGTTACTGTGTCGAACATTTAAAGGGCCATATGTACTGTAAAACGTTGTACGATACATGTGCGAATAGGTAATTCGCAACTCGTGTCGATTTAAAACACTCCCTTCGGTCGTGTTTTAATTTATCGCCACTCGTTTCGAATTTCCTATTTTTCGCACTTGTATCGTAATGTACTATTATGGGAATCAAGGGATTTTCCTTCTAAATTTTTCAAACGAAAAGGTTGGCAATACTGATCTACTGGGAGCGTGATTTTGTATAACGGTGAACGCATAAATGCGTTGCTGGCAGTGAATGTGTTAACAGTGTGGATCAGGATTCTCCATTCGGACCGCGAACCTACCAATTTGGCCCGCAAGAAGAACCAAATTTCACACAAACGACCCACCGGTCATGACCCTCGAGTCAGAAAGTTTGGAAATGTTCGTAAAACTTAAATAGACAACTGGTTTTTATATTTTTCTGAAAATATAATCGCTATGCGAAGAAAAAAATTTAAAATTTAAACGATAAATGTTCGCGCCAAAAAGGCAGCCAACATTCTTGTGACGTCATAATAGCAGTGGAGTGACAGAGAAACGTCACATGTGCAGTGCAAACTTTTCGCCGTTGTTACAAATATAACACTTGTTTCTGCTATAGTGACGTCACTCACGAGAAAAAAATTGTGGTCGCTGTTTTCGGTCACGTAATAAAATGTTGAAATTAAAAATTATTCTCACGGTTTTATAACAAAATAGTATTTAATTCACATTTCTTATGGTAAAACCTATACAAATAACATACTTTAATAAAAACATACTTACATACCTGTATAAATAACATACTTTCATAATTTAAGTTTGATAGATGAAACTCCCCTATTATTAGTATATTTATTTATTTAAACTTTATTGCACAAAAGAAAACTTAAGGCGGACTTAATGCCAAAGGGCATTCTCTGCCAGTCAACCTTAAGGTAAAGCAGGGGATATTGTGGTGTATACATACCCTCGAACTCGCATGTCAGCGTCAGCGTCTTATTCTTATCCGCCGGTAAGGTAAACTGCACGATGTTATTAGAGTCCGCCTTAGGATCAGATTTCATGGAAACTGGTTTCCCAGGGAAGCTTAGATTCAAGTATTCAGTCCTGGATTCCCCTAGGACCATGCAGGTATAGTTTCTGGCGTCATCTTCTGTGGCGTTCGCGATTTTCAGGATATAAGACTGGTTTTTGATCTCGGTTGCGTATTTTACTGTTGTTTCCGCGGTTCTGTGAATAAAAATAAGTTTTAGTAGTTGCTCGAGTAAAAGGGTTTAGTGGTTTCAAACGGTTCACTTTTTTAAGCACCGCAAATTAGCAAGTTAGTGACAATCATGTGACTAAAACTGCTTTTTAATAGACAAGATTATCCACAAATTTTATACATATTATATACACTTTTTGTTAGTATTCATACGAAAGGACCAATCATACTAAAAGCGTAATGCAGCTCGGATTCATGTTGTTGTGCATATGTCGCAGCCAACTGGTAAAATTAGCCAGCTTTTTCGTTGCCTGAAGAACAACCAGTCAAGTAATTGATCGCAACGTTTTACCAGATCGCTGAATGTCATGTAGTCATTTAGTTAATTTGGACATTGATGAATATGTTCGGTTAGGTTATTATTTTATTTTAAATTTATTTTTTACTAACAAATTTATTTTATCTTATGTTATTTCATTTCTTTAAGTTTTTAGTTTACATTTAAATCACTTGGCTGCGTGAACCAGCCATTTTCAAAGAGCTGATTTTCAATACGCCAATTTGGTAATCTCAGACTGATTATCTATCGGCCTAGGCGACTGATGAACTGACTGAATTAACCAGATGGCTGCAACACATGCTCATGACGTAACGCGTAGACTGACCACGCTAACTTTGCACATACTTGGCAGTAAGAATGCACACTGCACAGGTACATATCCCTATAAGATCCATACTTATCTCTAAAATGTGTGACAAGGACGGCACGAATCGTCTACTGCTACTTAACTTTTTGGTCAATCTCGCACTTGGCTGTTGTACGAACCATAATACTAATTTTAAATATCATTAGGTGACAACTAAAACCCTATAAGTCTCAAACCAAGCACACTAGTACCGAAACATGGGTGTTTTTTGTTGCAATTAGTGAGTTTTGGTTGTCACCTGACGATATATTCATTATTGTCTCTTACACACGGTCACAGGAGCTGTGCGGCATACTGGGTTATAATATAACCCTGAAAATCGAAGTTCGTCAATTGCAGGCATTTTTTCTGTCACTCTAATTACGTCTTAGTGAGAGTAAAAGAGAAAGATCGCCTGCAATTCGCGAATTTCGGTTTTCGCGGAAGCTCCCTGGTGTGTGCCTTAAACATGCGGAAGCGACAGAGCATTCTTGATTAATCGCGCACATCAAAACTCGAAGTACTGTTATCTCTCTTTCGCTCTTTCGTTTTTGGACCGATAGAGGACAGAAAGGTATATACGGTAGTCCTGTAGCAGTACTAATAGTATTATAACATTTATAACTAACTGACCATCGGGAGAACTTATCACGTTGCAGTAAAGTGTACAAATGGTTATTTTAAAAGTCATTTCACTCGAACCGTCATTGTTCAATATTAACATCGCCTTTTCAGTTGTTAGTCAAACTATACATTCTTCTTCAGGGTTTTGGCTCTGACTGTCATATAAGCTGTCACAAAAGCATACAAAAACCTAAGCGTAAGCGTTCACAATCGCATATTTGACCTGCATGGCGTTGCTCGCGTACATGGGCTACGGTGATTGACATCAATTGAAAGCGTCATCATCACAGTTTAAAATGGAGTGTTGTCATACGGAAAAATTTGCACATTTTCCGCAAGCATAGGCCAAACTCACTATTACTCAGTTTTCCTGGAGTCACATTACTTGCGATCGAAAGTTGCCATGGTGCGATGAAACGACAAAATAATAATGAGGTTAAAAATTACAGAGGGCGCTGAATGTTCCGTTGACAGTTAGTCTAGGGATTTTCTTTTCTGCCGAATGACTTTTCTTCTTCTATCTCCTGCCCTTATCCCACGTTATGTGGGGTCGGCACAACATGTTCTTCTCTTCCATTCTCCTCTATCTTATGAACACTTTAAAGCGTCAACGTCAATTGGCACAAATTTCGAACCCTACTTGTTTTTTTTTTTAGTAGGGCACGTTGGTGTATAAATGGAACGTTTTTCTACGGGCTCCAAATGTTTTAAAGCATAAAAAACAAACAAACATAAAAAAGTAAACGAAACCGTATTTCAGTTGGTCATAAAACTCCAGTTTCGTGTGGTTCAAATATGGGAAGATAAAAAATACAATGATAAAAAAAAAAAAACGAACCCGTCGCCATTAACCGTAGTTGGCTCTGTAGATGTTATAACTTCAGTTGTTGTCGCATAATTTACAGTCACATTGTTCTTAGTGATAAACCTGTATGTCGAAATAGTCAAATAGATACGTATCAATTATTGACAAGATACTCGTAATTAAATAAAAAGCTTGTAAAAAGAATTTGTTGGGAAAATGCCGAATATTCGGTTGTTTGGTGGAAACAGCTTTCTAGTTTCTAGAAAGTCTTAGCTAACTCTGCATGGAATTTTGCACATACGAAGTGTGACAATGTTATCATTCATGTCAAGTTCTATGAATATATGACGTTTATAATGACACAGCCATACTTTGCTCCGTTCAAGTCGCTGCAAATTTATTTAGACGGACTCTACGATTGACAAAGATAAAAATAAGTTCTTGGCAAAAATTAATTTCTTGGTACAACCTTTTATCGCCGATTGTACTTTTCTTACCACAGGCAACTAATTCTCACCTAAATTAGTTACCGTTGTTTTATCTCAGAGTTCCCATGTCCACCTCCTGTCTCCATCATCAGATCAGCTCCATGTCATTATAGTATTGAATTGTCATCCGATTTACATATGTATACAAGATTTCAGCTCAATCGGAGGTCGCGAAGTGGGTCAAATCTAGCTTCCAAGATATATATTTGATACATACTAACAAAGCAAGTTAAATAAAAGCTTGAAAAAACTCGTCGTCAGAAACCGTAGTAGATGGCACTGCTGTTGTCACTACACTCAAATTCGTTGTCAAAGTTGAAATCGTGTAATTTACAGTCTCAGTCATATTTTATACTCAAATAGATATCTATAAAAAACTGACAAATTAGATAAGTAAATTAAAAACTAGTAAAAAAGGGTATCGTTGCATATGAAATTGCGCATATTTTCCTCCGTCGAAACTCCGGTTTCGCGGTAGATATCTAGTCCAATCACAAAAAAAAAACAAATAGAAAAGAAAAACAAAAAGAAAAAACAAACCCGTCGTCAGAAACCGTAGTAGATGGCAACACAGTTGTCAATTCACTCATGATCGCAGTTGTAGCCGTATAATTTTCAGTCTCAGTCATATTGTTCTCACCGGCGACCCTATGTGTGGAAATAATCAAATCGATAGTCAATATGGATAAGTGTAGCATACGGATAAGTGTGGCTGGCCTTCACATTGGGGCCTATACAGCATGTATTTTTGAACGACCGCATAATCAAAGTTTATGCTTTAATGAACACACTTTCATAGGTTTTATAAACAATTGACGACTTTTTTCCATGTAAAATATTTCAGCAAGCAATGTATCACTACTTTGTTTTAACTCAAAACGTCGCATTTAATGACACAACACGTCACAACTGTAAGTGATCATGATGTACGAATACATTGCCGCTCGAAATAAATTCAAAAATAGATATTCTTTGGTAGTTACAACTAAATTAAAAAATATTTCAGAATCGTTTTATAGCACTAGCACAGTCTAGATTAAGTTTGTGGTTATATAAAAAATACACACTGTATACACGTTGCATTATTGCGAGTTCATAGATTTGCTACTTGCCCGGATGAAGGCCAGCCACACTTACCCCGCAGCCACACGTAACCGTATTGACCTTAGTCAATTACAGTCAGATTTCGGCTGCAGTCATAGATTGTGCAGTGGTTTCGATCACGATAGACTAACACAATAATAGAGTAACCATTTGAAAGGGTTACCCTATAACACGGGTCACTCACGTATAAGGGCTAGTAGCACCAACAACAATTGATGGATTGATCGACGCTAATCAGACAGCTTAGCATGAGTTGCGTTCTCGCGTGCCACTGCATATGTGACGTCTTACGGGTAAAGGTACCTTATGGCGGTCGGCGTTTACGCTGTTATTACCGACGCTCCAATACTAATACGAAACGTAAGACCAACCGCCATAAGGTACCTTTTCCCGTGGAATGTCACATATATGTCTAGCGCGACTTCACCTATGGAGTCGTGCATGAGATTATGACAACGCAAGTCATGCTAAGCGGTCAGGAGTGAATTATAGTAACCGCTCTGGTGTTGTGGGTGTCCATGTGCGAAGGTAATTGCACATAACCAGGCGATTTGTCTGCTCGCTTGCCTCCTGTATTTAAAAAACTAACCCTGTAACAGGAACCGTAGCAGTTGTTGCTTCAGCCACTTCCTCATAGATTATGGGCTCGGCTTTCCCTTCGATGATCCATTGGACGTCCGGCTTCTCCAGCTTGCTGATAAGGCATGTGAGGACGGCCTCTTTCCCGTAGTCCCCTTTGGCTGTTACATTCTGTATGTGACGGACTGGGTCGGATTCACCTGAAACAAGGTTACTTATGGTTACTTAGGCCCACTATTCCACTAACCCAGGGTTAATCGGTTAAACCAGTAATTTATACACTGTACAATTTGACACTGGGTTAGTGGTTTAACCGCTTTACCCCGCGTTAGTGGGATGGTGCAGGTGGCGCTAAGGGCCAACCATGAACATGGAAAAATTTACTTCTCCTATGTACTTTTCTATCGCCTGAAAATGTACAAGCACTAAATATAACAAAACACGTGCTCATTATTTTTTGCTGCTTTCAAACATATACTCAAACCAGCCATTAACTAGCAAGTTGCTTGAGCTTCACTTTCTATAGGAGCTAGAAGATTTAGTAATTTTTTAGTACTTTGGAGGACAATTTCTCCCAATAGGTTGAGTTTGGGCAGCTAAAAAAAATACGTGTCCGTTATTTTAGACTACTCTATAACATATATAAATATAAATCAAATATATAAAAACCGGACAGTTGGGAACCTTTCCTTGTTAGCTGTATACTTTTGGTTTGTTTACTTGTCTAGTTTCTAGTATTATTTTTGTTGACTCGTAGGAAAAGTATTGTATGCAACGTTGTATAAGTAGGTAAAAAAAAATTCTCCAATATGCTCGGAAATGTTCACCTTATTGTAGCAAAAATAGTACGGGAAGTTCTTCGTTACGGTCAAACTCAAATTTAAAAAAATTCAAACCATTATTGTCGTGTTTTAGCGGACGGAAAAGTTATTACTGTATTGTTTTTTACTTCTTAAAAAAATTGTATCCACTAAGAAAAACGCATACAGCCAATTAATATAGCTATGGGCTACGTCTACACGACCAGGTCAGCATCATTTCAAGCTATAGGATAGAGTTGTGTAAGACCATCGTGTATGATCGTGCGATGATGCTTAATAAAATCAAAGACCATATAACTTTTATATTTTTTTAAGGCGGTGGTGGCCGAGTGGATATGACGTCCGACTTTCAATCCGGAGGTCGTGGGTTCAAATCCTGGCTCGTCTCTGATATTTACCACTAGCTTTTCGGTGAAGGAAAACATCGTGAGGAAACCTGCATACATCTGCGAAGAAGTTCAAAGGTGTATGTGAAGTTCCCAATCCGCATTGGGCTAGCGTGGGGACTATAGCCCGAGCCCTCTCGCGCATGAGAGGAGGCCTGTGCCCAGCATTGGGACGTATACAGGCTAAATTATTATTATTATTTTATTTTTTTAAGGATCTCATGCGTGCAAATACAGCTTATATTGCATCATTCTATTGAATGAGCGAATATTGAACGGTACTGAATGGCAGAATAGTTGTGCCTTTATAATTAAAGAGGGAAATTGTTTTTGATGTGAAGGTTCGATTTGAGTGCTGGTTCATGTTTAAATTATGATTATTTTACCTGATTTCCTCGCATGTTTGGAGAAAAGCACTATATATGCCTCGGCAGGAACAGCAATTCGTGGATTCGTCTTCTTTGTCGGCTCCGCTTCACGTCGTCCGACAAAATCGAAACTCATCCACGAATTGCGCTTTCCCGGCCTCTGCAATAATATACTTATACCCTTCTTATACAACGGTTGCATAAAATACTATTCGCTGGGCAAATGCCCGCTAGAATAATCATTGTCGTAACTGAAAATATTATTACGAGTACAAGTGTTAATAAATAAATCCAATGAACCTTTTTGACGCACCATTCAAAATTGTTCATAGTGGCATGGGAAATCAAAAGCAAAATATTAGTAATATAATTCTACGTAATGTTAATATTATCAGCGTATTTATTCGACGGGGAAAGTTTAATAATACCATGACCATGACGCAAAAACCAAAGCAAGTCCTTAAAACCAAAGCAACCCTTCTTTTTTCCCTGCGGGGGTACTTGAGAGGTGCCTAACAAGAATTGGGGTTGCAAAGTGTTAAGTAAAATATGACTGTAATGTCAGTCTTATCGAATGGGATTAAAAACTAGATTTCTCACAGGGTTGTTCACATTGGATGCGGATCTGCACACCATTTTGGTGTGCGAGCGGGACATTGCTATATGCATGAATAGCGCTGTTTCGCTCATACTGGAGCGACGTATTGAGGTAGTCTTTTACCAAATCCGAAAACAGAGTATATACGAACATTAATATACGTAGACACAGTCACCAATCGGAGCTGCCTACAACTCACAAAAATACAACTGTATTGTCAAAGGGGCTCAGGTATTTTTCAGCGTCTTGTATAGTAGAGTCTGTTCGGAAAGAGAAGAGTCGTGGAATGTATTGGGCCCCATACATTTTTCAACCTTTACGTAAAAAAATCGCCTATGTATTGCTTTTCGGCTGGCAGAGGATTGATGAACACCACAAATCTACAATGACCATTAAGTTTAAAGATAATTGAAGTACAAAAGGGAAGCCATCACGTACATAATTATGATGAATATTTCATAAGTGCGAAATGGCCAGACTACAAATGACAAAACGAGGCCACTTTTGTGCTTCATGGGGGCCGCTAGGCCCGCTAGCGGCCGTCGAATTGAAAATACGAATATCTGTATTTGGAAGACCGAGCTTTGCTCGGAAAACATATAAACTAGATCGATTTTTTGCCCCTGAAAACCCCCCATATAGCAAATTTCATCAAAATCGTTAGAGCCGTTTCCGAGATCCCCGAAATATATACAACAGCCTTCATGAGCTTACTGAGGGACTTAGGCAATTTGTGTAATAATGTCCGATAATATTTATTTATATATACATCGTGTTTTTATTGAATTCCGATAACTTCGGGGTATGGGTAAGTACGTTAAAGGAAACTTAATGGAAATAAAAAATAAAAAACCGGGCAATTGCGAGTCGAACTCGCGCACGAAGGGTTCCGTACCATTATTTATAAAAAATATGTTTGTTGTATGGGAGCCCCCTTAAATATTTATTTAATTCTGTTTTTAGTTGTTATTTCTTATTATAGCGGCAACAGAAATACATCATCTGTGAAAATTTCAACTGGCTAGCTATCACGGTTCATGAGATACAGCCTGGTGACAGACGGACGGACAGACGGCCAGCGAAGTCTCGGTAATAGGGTCCCGTATTTGACCCTTTGGGTACGGAACCCAAAAAATGTATATTTTTTTATTAATTTTTATTTCTTTATTTTTATAAAAAGTCATTAAATGTTGCATATAGAGTTGTTGTAACAACACGGGTATTACATTTAACTAAAACCAAACAATTGAAAACTGACATCGATCCTCTTTAGGTCTGTTTTTTTATTCCGTAGACTAAAATGACGTTTCATATGTAAGACATGACATTTCTTAGTACGACATGAAATGTCATTTTAATCTACGGAATAAAAAAACAGAATATAGATAGTAATTAAGTTTAGCAGCAAATGTATTAACTCGTACTTAACACTAATCATTATGTAAACAGGACCTAAGGCAAGTGTACACGCTCGTAGGGGCCTTATCAGATAAAAATAAAATGTCGATTATCTTCGAAATAGAGCTAATTAGAATACCGGTGTCTCTGGGAAAGTTGCTTAATTTAAGCTCAGGAATGCACCCTTGAAATTAACGGAAATCAACAAAAAACACGGTTTATACAAGAATAGAAGTTTGTCCAAATTGCAAGAATTGCTCGTTTAAAGGTATAAATAAAATATAATAATATAATAAAAGAAAGATAAGATATGATACGGTGGGTGATTAAAACAAAATAATTTACGCAACCAAATATTTATTATAAAATTCAAACTTTTTAAAATTACAAATTATCATTCCCATTTTCGTCGCACCTTTGATATTTGACAGGCAATCTACGATAAACATAACCACTACAGTATGCAACATATCTGCAGCCATTGCATCAATTCACCCTGAAATATCTGAGTTGCTTCTTAATGTTACAATCAAATTATAGATAGAGGGATAATAAATGCATTAATCACGGGACAATTAGGACCAGTATTAATAATAATGAAACATTAACAATGTTCAACGGTTTTGTGGTTTGAGTCACGATTCTACGTCAGAATGTATGATAGCAGTATATATTTATCCCCAAACTGATTTAAATGTAAACATCAGCTTGCTAGCGTTGTCACGACTCATGAGAACTTAGAGTCCGCTTGGCAATTTATCCCAAGAATTGGCGCTGACCTAACCCAGAGGCGAAACTAGGCCTTATTGCAGCGGTTCCTAACCTCGGGGTAATTACCCCCGTGGGGGTAAAGCTGGTATTTCACGGGGTATTAAGCTTAATTAAAGATAACAAAGATTAGGCCTATACGAAAGACTATTTATGATTATTGGGAGGGGTAAAATCAGCATCCCTAGTTAGTCTTAAGGGTGACAGGACTGAAAAGGTTAGAAACCACTGCCTTATTGGAATTATTCCGGTTTCTTCGCGATGTTCTATTTTGATTCCAACGTAAACAATTACGAAAATACTTTTATCAATTATCTTCTATGTTGTATATATATTCTTGTAGTAGTACGTTGAATATCTAAATATAGTACAAATCCTTTGATTCGTAACTAGGGTTTGAACGACGGATCTGAAGTGTATGGGAAGATCCGCGGATCCGGATCCTGATCCAGGTAATTTCTTACTTTTCGGATCCGGATTGCAAACCCTATTCGTAACGTAGTGGCACCAGTGACACACCAATAGGAACCTATTGTATTGTATTACATTTATTTCAAGCAACATGGCTCATCAAAGCCTTGAAACATAAAAATTAATATATCGAAAATATGTATATTTACAGTGTAATTACGTTAAAAGATAAAAACTCACGCGACTAGCTTATGTCGCAAGTCTCGTGCAGCGCGCCATATCTTTTGTTTCCTTTTAATTTCCTGGCTTTACGCCCCCTCTTAATAGTATCTCTTCCAAGGTTAGAAAAAAATAATTCAATAACATAAATAATCATACCTACCCACTCAATTATCGTGATAACTGTCATGATTTTATTTTGATCGTTATCAAGTTGACATGTTGTTTAGTGACATGAAACGTGTGAAATTGGCATAACAGAAAAAAAATCGGCGGCGGCTAGTCAACATCGTCGGCGGCGGCGTGTCAACATCGTCGGCGGCGGCGTGTCAACATCGTTTATGCAGCACCATCATCCAATCAAATGTGAAACTTACTGGAAGGATTTAAATAAGGTCCCACAATAGTAAACAGAGTGTTGCTCTCAAGGTCTAAAATACCTTCCTTCAATAGAGATACGGATAAAGGGACATAAATATCTACACACTCCCTTAATGTATAGAATAATGGATGTGTGCACATATTTTTGGAACTTTGTTCGTGTCGATGTTTTGTTCTGAATGTATCATCATGTGTACATTGGATGGATGAACTGTATTCATATCATAACAGATAAAGATAGTTATCAATATCATTATGGAAAAAAGCGGGTTTTGTTCTTTTTATTCAAATATAATTTTACATTAAATAATTGATATCCTCATGATGTCATAGCACAACTATTATTACTATAATCGTTAGGGAAAAGAAGACTATATTTGAACATATTTTATATTCACTAGTGACTCACAAATCTATTATTGAAATGTATTAACTATTAAATGTAGGGTCATTCACTTGTTACAAGCTTTTCTTTAACTTGCCTTGTTAGTTAGTTAGTGTGGGTCCAATCACGAAAGCTAAATTTGACCCACTTCCCCATTACCCATTAGCCAGGTCCACACAGAGCGAGCATACGCGCGAGGCAATTTCCTCACGCACAAACCCGCCAGTGTAGACGTGCCTCGGCCGGTTTGTGCGTGAGGAAATTGCCTCTCTGTGTGGACTTGGCTATTTAGCTGAAATTTTGCATACATAATTAAATTGCCATGGGAACTCTGTGATAAAACAATGCAAACTTATTGTGATTGGGGTTGTTAGAATTGTCTCGATGAGCATTAGTTGCCTGTGGAAAGAAAAGTATAGTCAGCGATAAAAGCTTGTACCAAAAATTTTATTTTTGCCAAAAATGTATTATTTTATGCATTTTACCCCTCCTATTCAGGTGAAGGCTTCCTCCATTGATTTCCACTTCTCTCAGTCTTCAGGTATTTGGATCCAGTTTATTTTGTTTATTTATTTAAAATTTGATTCAGACAACAAGGCCCATGAAAAAAGTATAGTACAGTGGTAGCACTTAAAGACTAAGGATTAAGGATAAGGAAAAGTTTACAAGTGCCTGAACTAGGAGTTCCTGTGTTTCAGGCAGAATAGGACAATATTTATTAATTTGTAATTATTCACTTAATTATAATTATACTATAACATACTTTACATTTTATAAAATGAATACTAAACACTATTGAGTCCAGGAGTTTTCTTCCAATTTTGAAAAAGGAGGTGGTTATTTTACAGAAAACACAATAAATACTCTTTAAAGTTGCTCTTAAGTTATTAATATAACTGTGTCATAGTCAGTGGTTAATAACCATTTATCATTATCATTGCAGAAAACAATGCATCATGTCATATTGGATATTTCTGCTATGTTACAATGTGTCAATCTGTGTTAAAGTCTAAATCATGTTTCAAACTAATTTGAATCTTATTTCAAGGACATTTGTGACGTTTTATAATAAATCCATTGTTGGTAGGTGCATTATAAATAGAGACATTCTCGATGACATTTGTAAACTTACTCCAACTAAATAAGGTGCAGAAATGATCAATCGGTTTAATTACAAATATTTTATAGAGTAGGACCAAGTTGAAGAAAAGTAACCCTGAGGAATTTCGTACATTGAACTGTAATAGGCAGAGCGCCGGGGTGGAGGGGTTGAATCACATAACACAGTATACAGGTTAACAGATGTATTGTCTCCCAGCTTGTACACTTGAATCTCCCAAATACTTGCTATTCTATCATTATATATATTTATTGTACGTGACAGAAGAGGAAATCCCTTATCGAGTGGAGGCGCAAGATCTACATTAAATGTGCTGATCACTCAATATGCACTGACGTGCCAATATGAGTGTCTGCCTATCGCACCTCCCCTGAAAAGGTAGGGGTTCCCTCCCCTGAAAAGAACACTATTGGTAATACAACTTTACTCTATTCTTATGTACTAAATAAGACCCTATTATGTCTTTTATTTTACATGGTCCTAAATATAGGTCATTTAATTTATTGTAACATTCATTCTTAATTAATACTAAATCACCTTAAAATTAACAATGCTTGAATTACAATTTCCTTTTAAAATTAAATTATTTTTAACACAACTATTGCATTTCACAAGTAATATTTCACATTTAAAAGTTACAACATACTTATATCATGTTTTATCCAAGTCCAACCAATCTAAAAGTTACTCCTCAACAGATGCTGTAGCTGTGATAGGTAGTTATAAATTATAACTATAATTATTACCTTCCGTTTGCTAAACTTCTGCTCCTGACAATCTTTACATCGTTTTACATACTTAATTCAGTTTTCCCAATAATACTCGTACCTCTTCTGGATACCGTTAATCATTCTAGTTCTACCAGCATATCCACTAGTTAGTAACAGTAATAATCCTTTAAATCATTTCCCGATCGGTAGGTTCGTTTATAAGTAAAAACTAAATAGTTCCTACATAACCTATGTAATTCATCATGTCCCGCGCGAAAGACCTTAATTAATCAACATTGTAACATCCTTTTTACTTGTGCTCATTTTAATATAGAACAACTCTACTATATTTAAACTTTTCCACAAAGAGCCATAAATAATCCTAATGTCTACTTTGGGACCTTTCCATAACATGATCAAGTCTCGTAACGATACGTCTATGCGTGCCTTCGTTCATGGAGAATCTTGATTCATATAAATTATAGAGTTCACACAACAGCATTATCAGTATCATATTTTAAACTTCTGCACTGTATAACCAAGTCTCGTAACGATACGTCTAAGCGTGCCTTCGTCAATAGAGAATCTTGATTTATGCATATTGCAGAATTTACGTAACAACATCATCAGTGTCATTTTTACCGGGACGTTCCGAATATTCTATCCATCTTATCATTATTTACTCGACCAAATTATTAATTCTGGAACTTCCTGCGTCATTTTCATGATATCTACTACTCTAGGCTGGGTAAGCTCCAAAGACGTAGTATCATAGTGTCGTGTCCAGTTTATTTGTTTAAGTATAATCCGTTAGATTCCTCAACCAGTAATCCTTATCTATTTATAATCCGTAAAAAAACAAAACTTGATAATTCTCTTTCTAAACAAGTTACATCTATGTGATAACTAGTATTATAATACCAAATATTTACATAATCTTCGTTAGACACGAAAAAAACACAAATTCATTACATACACATGTCATCCACCTAAATCACGTGCTGACTAACATTGACATTACACTATCCGCCTAACGTACAGAAACTACATGATTTCTGCCTACTCGCGAAAACACCCGTCCTCGACCTTGCTGACTCGCACTAATCGCACCGCGATTATAGTTTGAGTGTGCAGAAACAAATTCGATACAATCATTTTTAGAATGCAAAGAAAGAGGCATCTCTAAATAAACATCGGTAATTTTCGATACTCGTACCGTATCCGACCTTAATAAATTAAAAATCCCCGATTTGCTAATCGCCGAGAATATCCGCTCACCTCAACATCAAAATCCACAGCTGCAACTTCTTTTCCTTACAATATTGCTCTACTAAGGACTCCAACTTTTAACACTTGGCCCCCCCTAATAACTTATCTAGACTACTCATTAAACAAAATAAACACAAATATAACACATGAAAATTAAAAAAAAAAAAAACTAATCATAAACATATCACCTAAACATTTTCACGAAGAATCGCTCGCCATACCGCTTGACACTCCAGCACCCGGCAGCGATGCGTAACCAGACGCGTAGCCGACGACATCCCGGACCTCCGACAAATCCAAACCCGCCGAAGCCAATGAAGCAATACTGATACTGGCAGCGGTTACCATAACATTTTCCTTCGTTTATCATTATGATCTCATTCTCCGTTTCAGACCACCCATCTTGGTACGTTGATTACCCAAATTAACAAAACAATAAATCACTGGGTAAGCTCGACGCCACCGACTCGTCCTCAAAGTCCTCTTCATTGTCGTCGTCCATGATGATTTTATATCCGCAGTATCCTCACACAGAATTCGTGTCTACGGTCGCCATGTAATAGGCAGAGCGCCGGGGTGGAGGGGTTGAATCACATAACACAGTATACAGGTTAACAGATGTATTGTCTCCCAGCTTGTACACTTGAATCTCCCAAATACTTGCTATTCTATCATTATATATATTTATTGTACGTGACAGAAGAGGAAATCCCTTATCGAGTGGAGGCGCAAGATCTACATTAAATGTGCTGATCACTCAATATGCACTGACGTGCCAATATGAGTGTCTGCCTATCGCAGAACTACCTATTTCTATCTTTCTGTCAGTGTCATTGCCTGCCGGTATCAAGGGCGTGTGATGGAGACAGAAACAGGTGGGTCAATGTATAATGCTGAGCGTCTTTAACTCCACATTTGCAATAACAAAGTGTGTGTATGCAACAAACGTAAGCTATCTGAGAGAACGTAATAATAGTTATGCTGTTGTTTACTTCTAAGCATTAGTGTAAGTATGATATTACTCATTTCAATGTTATAAACACCGAGTTGTTAAAAAGTTTATAATGAGCGCCTATAGCTCACTAAACTGTATTAATTTACTGTTATTACTATCTAGGATGAAAATGTACACTAGATTAAGTAATTAGATTGTAATATACAATGTTAACTAAAGAACTCATAAAAAAAAAACAAACTGTGGCAATGTCATTATTCATATCAAATTCATATGAAAATATGATGTTTATAATGATTCCCTCATTTGGTTCTATTCAAGTTGGTGCAAAAATAGCTTAGCTAAAGTCTAAGCCTCAGACAAACTCTATTGCATTATTGTTTAAACATAATCTCTTATAGGTGCAGCACAACTTCTTGAACATGTGACCTCGCCTTTAAGTTTGTTTGATCCTATTATTACTTGCATGACAGAGATGGAAATACAGTACAACAGTGTAACTTTGTACTGTATTTCCATCTCTGTCCCGCAAATAGTAATAGAATTATGATTTAAAGGCAAAGTCATTTAAATGACAGCTAAAGCAGTGGCTAATCAAGTTTTATATGATTTAAAGGAGTATTTTTTATTTAAGTCCATGTAATTTTAGATGTACTTAATATAAATTTGAGGGACCTGTATATATATATATATATATATATATATATATTAAATTAAATTAAAATTCGTTTATTTCGAGTAACATAATGCCTCATACATATTAATTTGGAACACTAGACTTAAACACTATTCTACATATCTATATGTAATCAAAGAGCACAGAACGCCATCCTTCGAGTGATTGCCAACGCACCGTGGTTCACCCGAAACGATGAAATACACGATTATCTCAATATGACCACCATAAAGGAGGAGATCAAAAAATTCACAAACAATTATATTGAGCGCCTAGCAAGCCACCCTAACCCACTGGCTTCAAAATTACTGGATAAGACTAAAACTGTACATAGACTTAAAAGACATAGACTTTTTTTATCGTGAATATTCACTCCTTATACATAATTGTGGTAAATCTTCTTTATATTTTTAATTATTCATAGTAAACATTAGATATAGTACAATAAATGATAGTGGTTTTAATAAAGGGCTAATTAAAATAAACGCAAAATTAAACAGGTTTAAAAAACTGCAAAATTAGATGTTAAAATACTTTTGTGTATATTAGATCATATTTTAAAAAAAAGCATAGCAGAATTTTTGAGCGCTGTTTTCTGGGCCACCATCTACAGTGGTGCCAACTGGTAAGCACAAATACAGTAGCCCTCATTTGTGTAACTCCTAGTTAAGTATATTAGGTAGATATGCTAAGCTATAGAAAATTGATTGATATATAGGATTTATCTGCTTTGGCTCACTCATAATAAACCATTATTTTTTCTTTCATTCAAACGGAGTACACATTTTCTTACCCCTTTTCTTTTTTAGTTATTAAGAACATATACCCATTTTATGAGACATTTAACAACAAAAATATTTGCCATACTAAATGTATTTCATAAAAATATAAATACCACTTTTATGGTCTGATGAAGGATAACAAAATATAATATTATCCTTATCAATAATATGTTATGATACATTCAAACAAAAAAAAACATGTAATTAATATTATAAATGTTGATATGAGTCATTTTTGTATCTTTAATCCAATTAACATATATTATTATTATTGCAAAAGTGGTGGAAATATACTTATAAGGTTCATACCAGAGAAGGAGTAGATACATTAATATTTCCAACGCTAAAATGTGTTTGTTTCAGTGGTATTTCGGTAAATGTACTGTATTTTTGTTTTTCATTTTAAATTATTATTATCAATGGACACATATGGGAAATTCTAGTGTTTTCAAGTACAGTATCTTTTCTTCTATTAATGCAGAATCAAATCGAGCCAATTCGAGTTCGATTATTCATTGCAAAAAACTTTATAATTATTTCTTTACAAGGCTTAACTTTATATTTCGTATTAAGTGCAAACGAATAGGGTTACGATGGACGCAAGAGCCGCGAACCGGCTTTTGGGAACCATAATACTATATGAAATACAGCCCGGCACTTTATCTTTGACCACTGGTGAAAAATTAAGTATAACATCACATCCTGGCAAAACATATCCTGTGTCATAATACATAAACAGGTAACAAAAAAAATGCGCGCCGCACAAGATAACACCTACTCTCACGACACTAAGCAGCGGTAAAAGACCCCACAAAAGAAATAAAGGTTCAATTAAAACAACGTAAAATAGTTAATTACTCACCCGAAACAGGATAGCAGAGCGCGATACATAAAACGTATACAGGAATCATGGAATACTTCCCGATCAAGAGAGCCATCGTCATGGCGGAAGCGACTGCTTTTCACAAACACTGCACGCAATCACGCTGTGTAAAAGACATTGCACGGTGGTTAGATCATTTTACAAAAAGTGTTACACCGTTATCACTCACTATTACTTTAATTAAAACAAAAACAAATTCACAAAGCGGCTGCACCCAAAGCCGAACTCTGCCGAACAAACAATCAGGTGCCTAATGTTGCCAGTGGAATGAACATTTTATAATATTTTTCACGTCCGCTGTCAAATTTTAAAATATAATAATTCCAAAAATACATTTTAATTCTTGTAAACAATCTATAATATCTAAATTTTAGAATAGATGTATTATATGAATGCACTGGATATTATATTATGTGATTTTGGATAATATGATATCTTATTCATTTCGATAGAGATTTTTTGAGGATATTTAAAGTATAAAATAACAAAGATTATTTTATTTGATAAAAAATATATTATATTTTAATAGAGTTTTAACACAGACAATTTTTATTTTTTTATTAGTGATTTTGTTGCCACTCTCTTTCTTTGCTGTGACAGTTTTAGCATGGTTTTAGCGAAGCTATAAATTAGAGATTACATGGCAACATTAATTGTTTATTGACAAGACTAATGACAGACGGCGGGGTCTCGACCGAAGGCAGCTTACTTTAATTTAAGGATTTTTTGACTTATTAAGTGGATTATTTCCATATTTATTCGTTATTTAAGTGAAAATGTGGATTATGGATGCCTTTTAACAGTTCACGCACGTTCCTGCGTGCATATAGTGCTATAAAATGTATATTCGGTGTATGTTAGGAGCCATTTTTATTATATTTATTTTGTGCGTTCATTGTGATAATGCAGCTAATTACAACGAAAGCAAGGAAATTTACGGTGAGTAAAGAGTAACGTTATCTTTATTTAGTGTTTTAAGTGTAGATTAGTGGTTGGGATTGGTGGTTATCATCACATCGAGATGTTCACGCCTCTCCGGAACATCCGTATCTGTCAATCTCATCCCGTGTCCGAGGCTGAGTAATATTATTTGCAAATGTATTGCGTATTGCGCGCCTGGGTAGTGAAATATTAATTAAATGACCTCTTCGGCCATTGTCGCGGCAGTGTGACCTTTAATGCTCTTAATAAAGCATGACTAAAATTGTTCTAATCGGACACCAAGTCTATATATAAAAATACATATTTTTTTATAATGTTAAATTAAACTAGATTTATTTTTATATTATAAAACACAAAATATTCTAATTGGCAAGACTGATCATATTAGGTCAACAAATGTAAAAGAAGATTAACATCTTAACACACAGTGGCAGCATGTAAACATAATTTAGATGTCTCGGAATAACCGGATGTGGCATATGCAATTTTGGAGCTGTTGGAATTTTGATTTAATTTCAATTAATCAAAATTTAAATGACATACTTGGTCGGGAGTCGACAGCCTATCACTGCAAAGGATAAGGAATGGCCACTAAGTATAATAACCCTGCCTATGAAGCTTGTGGTCTTGAGTTCTAATCCTGTTCGTAAGGCTTTTATGTGTGATGATTACTAACATTTTTTCCTCAGTTATATAGATGTTTTGTTAGTTTTTACGTAAGTAAGTAAATATTCTTTATTGCACCAACAATTATACAGTGAATATACATGTAAAACTACAAACAAATTTTTAAAGAAAATAGAACCATATTTATCTGCACAAGTACATAGTAGAAGCTTTGCATTGTTTTTGATCTATGTAAGATTAACCTTTGTGCATTTCACATCTTTCAACTAATTGTACTAAAACTTCATTGAGATGTTAAAATTAGTATGCCCGGAACAATACTCAATGGTCATAGTTTTTAAGAAATGTGCTAAAGTTTGCATTAGGATATTTATCAGATATTTTATGCAGTATAATAATGAAATAATCTGAAGTAGCATGATTATTATGTTTCATGGCGCATTGGATATTATGTGTGTAAGATTATGGAAACATATTTTCAGATAAAATGAAATAAAATAAATTACTCAGTTTTAAACCTAAAATTTAATAAAAACCAAATGCTTGATCTGGAAACTCAGACTTACCAATGCAACTCTTTCTAGTCCTAACGTAAATTAAGTACATACATCATTACAGAATTATAATAATTACCCTCCCCTTTGTATAATGTTAAAACATGTATTTCCTAGTAAGTGATTATTGTAATGTTTTGAGAAATAAATATCTTAAACCATGAACCATTATAATCATCAATTAATTTATCTATGCACTGCATCAAACAAAGAAGTCAAAACATGTTTATTAATACAAATAATCAGAGCTGATAACTGATTAACTGGATTGTCTGATAAAAATGGAACATTCATAGATACAAATGAGTTCTAGTTCATTTTAGCCTCTCCATTCATAAGCTGTTCAAAGTACTCATTTCATCTTTTGTTTATGTCTCTGTTTGACGTTACAAGGGTTGGGTGTTTCTTATGTATTTATTTATTTTTGTAAATAGTGCTTTAATTAATTAATTAATTAATTAATTTTTTCTGCTTTTTCAGTATCTTGTAGAAGTTTTTGTTTGTAACTGCTCTTGATCGGGCTACTGTGGTCTTCACTATCTTTATAAGTGTGACATGCTTTTCACAATCTTCTTCAAAGTCCAATTTTTGCTAGGTCTTGAATGCTTCTTTTTTGCATTTTATTAGTGCATTTTATAAGCTCCCATGCCACCATGAGCAGTCTTATTATTAATTAATTTCTTTATTTAAGACCATCACGGATCAATGTGTTATACAGTACAATTATTTATTACCGCGTGCGTGTATAAAGCAGCAGTTATTCAAATACATGCAATCCAATCTGTTTGCTAACATACTTAGAATGCTGTTGGAGCTGGCCCTCACTCTGCACACAAGGGATGTCGCTCGCTTGCGCATGGTGGTGTAGAAGCAGTCTACCCGCGCCTCCGCGAACATCCCCGATGCACTACAGAATTTGGGCAGACCCATGAGCACTCTGAAAGCATTATTATATTGAACACGCAGAGCGCTGTACCGTTTATGAGTATAATCAGCCCACAGGTTGCTTGTGTAGAAGGTTGTACAGTAAGCCCTAAAAAGGGTGACATTTACATCTTTAGAACAGTGAGCAAACCTGCGAGCTATTATATTAGCTCTGACGGACAACGCTCTGCGTTCGCGTTGAAATGAGATGCTTATAAACTTTTTCACACTCTTTATATTATAGAAAAAAGTAGTGCAAAGGATTGATAACATTCATTAACACAACTTATCACTGATAGAGTGATAAACAAAGTGATTATGATATTGATATGGTATTTTAATCTGTGCCAAATGGCCATGTCATTAACCTCATTTACTGTACCATTGATTACTCTGTTAACTGATAGATCTTACACCTTATTGCAAATACATAAGGCCCACATATGGTCAGTTAAGAGTGTTGCTGTTAGTACCATTGTCCACACAGAAACCGGATTTTTTGCCTAAACCGATACCGAAACTAGGTTCATGGAACATGAGTTTTATGCCGAATTCTGCCAAAACCGAAATTCGATCGGACATTACTGGAAACACAGTTTTGGGTTTGCAGTTTTTTGGGCGAAACCGAACTTCAGGTCGAAATTATGATTTTAAATGGCGAAACCTGCCAAGGCCAAAACTACGGTCAGACATTACCGAAATACAGTTTCGGCGCGGTCGAAAGTTTCCGCAGTTTGTGTTGGCCGAACATTTTTCCGAAACATTATTTTTATGTCGAAACCGAAACTTCGGTTGGCCACTAATGGTCAGTAATGTTAGGAGTGTTAGTACAAATGCAGTCTTCTTTTGATTATTGGTGGTTGCTTTTTGTACTGAATTGCCACCGAAACTGTCTTTTCAGTATAAAAAGCAACCATCCTTCGCCGAAACATGATTTTTAAACCAGCCAAACCGAAACTTCGGTCAGACATCAACGAAATACAGTTTCGGTGCGGTGGAAAGCTTTCGCAGTTTTTTGGGTAAAACCGAACCTTTGCTCAGTATGTTAAGAGTGTTAGTTTAGTACAGATGCAGACGTCTAATGATTATTGTTGTTTGTTTTTGTTTCCAATACACAGTCAAGTTTGTGCTTTCAACTTATTTCAACTAATAGTGTAATAAGTAGCCATTAACCTCTTTCTTAATTAGTTGTGGCAATTAGGTATTATGTGATTAGGTACATGTGTATACAAAGTTAATTATGTTGTATGACATTTAACTTGCAGCTTTTGATTTTTTGAAGTGAAAACTTCTTTAGCGGCGGTGTGCACTTTTTGTGATAGGGAAAATATGTTAAACTCGCGACAGGTCACGTGACTGACAGATTCGTCAGATTGAAAATTCATAAGACGGACACGTGACCTGATCGAAAAACTGTTGCAATGTCATTGAATCCAGTAGACGGCAATAAATGAATATAGTATTTTACCACATAAATGACAACAGTTTTATGCTGATAAATTGATAATTAAAGCAATTCGTGAAAAATTAATTCCCTAACCATTCCAAAATATCAAAAATGCACAACGTTAATATTCAAATCTCACTTCTGCCGGCACTCCCGGAGTGCAATCCGTTGTTTTTTTGGTTTTCAATCTAATAAAAAGTCCACATGAACTGGGTTCTTATATATTGCAGTTTAAACGCCCAGCAAGCGTTTGTTTCATAAACTGGAGCTCTATGAACTAATTACGGGACCAGATATACCTCATGTCATTGTATGTGCACACTTACGAGTGCTTCTTACTTCCTGTGCGCTACTACACTTTGTGGGTTTTGGCCTCTTCCACAGTGCTTTTCCATTTGCTCCGGTCCTTTGCTTCCTTCCTCTAATTTGTGTACTTTCCCATTTTTCGAAGATCCTCTTCCACTCAGCCTAAACACCGTTTTTTTGGCTTGCCTTGTGTTCTCTTTTGTTGGGATTTCCACTATTTATATAGAAACGTGAAATTCAGCGGAGCCTGCCGGTGGGTAGTGACTCTTAATACCTTTAATACTTTTAATAAAATAATAATAATAAATATTATAGGACATTATTACACAAATTGACTAAGTCCTACAGTAAGCTAAATAAGGCTTGTGTTGAAGCTAAATTATGAAACAATAAACTGTAAAATGTAAATTAATTTTCCGTTAAACCTGTCTTAAAGCGCTTCACATCGTTTATGTGTGTGTCGGAGACAGATCCTCTGTTGTTGTTTAATCTTCGCAACCCCGCGACTACATGACCTACAATTTTCGGTCAGGGTCGGTTAAACTCGACACCTTCGTCCCCACGGCGGTTGCATCTTGCAGAACGGTCACGCTTCTTTGCGAGTGTTTAAAAAATAACGCCCGTAGTTTAATTAACTTACCGTAACGTAAATAAAATGATATGTCATCCGTAATAATAATAAATAAATCAATATTTCGGAACATACTAACCCAAATAGACTAAGCCCCAAACTAATCAAAGCTTGTACTATAGGTACTAAGTGACGATATCTTATACCTTTAAACGAGCAATTCTTGTATATATATATATATATATGTATATATATTTCCGGGATCTCGGAAACGGCTCTAACGATTTCGCTGAAATTTGGTATATGGGGGTTTTTGGGGGTATACAATCGATCTAGATTAGTCTTATGTTTGGGAAAACGCGTGTTTTCGAGTTTTCATGCGTTTTTCTTTCGACGCAGAATATGGTCGCAAATTTCGTGTTGCCGGCCACTGCCCGTCTGGTCCAGCGGGTTAAGACGCGGACTGCTAAACGAGTGTTATGGGTTCGAATCTCGCCCGGTGACTAACTTTTGTTTTTTTTTTAATATGTTCAAGTTTATATATAATGTTTGAACTTTTATTGTTTTAGACAAGTTTAATTTAGTAAAAAAATGTAGTTAAGATTATCACCTATACACCACCATATTACAATAAATAGTTATAACCGAGCAAAGCTCGGTCGCCCAGGTACTATATACTTAAATAGATAAATACATACTTATTAACACAGAAAACACCCACGACTCAGAAACAAATACCCATGCTCAACGCACAAATAAATGCCCTTACCGGGATTCGAACCTGGGACCATCGGCTTCGTAGGCAGGGTCATTTAAGTCAGGTCAGGGTATTTTAAATGCGAAAGCGCTATCTGTCTGTTACCTCTTCACGCTTGAGCTGTTCAATTGATCTTCCGTATTCTAAAACCATGACTTAAAGGGGTCAAAAGGGGGTGGAAAAATTTACTATGAAATGAAAGTATTTAATCTTAGCAGACTAAGTCGCGGGCAGAAGTGTAAATTAGTGGCACTGTGAGCTATAGACCTCGTGATATTCTTAAAAAAAGTAAAAACGGAAAATACTTACCTACTTCGTAGAGTAAATTATCACAGCGAACTCACAATGGTCTTAAGTGCAATTTTAAACTTAAAAAAAAAAAAAACCGAACCGACAGATAAATTGTACCTAACTATCGAACCTACTAACTACGGAAGGTGGAGATAAGGAATGGAATCTCCATATACCAAAAAGTGTCATCAAAAAACCTTAAATAGCAATACCTAGAATACTTGAAAAAAAAAATCAAATCATAGACAGCGCACTTCACTCCGTCAATAACGCCTAGGTTCTTAGCTACTCTAGCGCTAATCTGGAGAGATTTGGAACTATTATTTATAGCTGACCACTGGACACTTTTGCATAAGTTCTGCCTATGGAGATTGCGTTCCTTAACTCTACCTTCCATACTACTAACCACTCACGTGCGTTTGGCAAATGTAGTTGCCAGCTGTCACCCTTATTTTATTGTAATAATAGAAGTCACTAAACAATATCAAGCACGTGAGTGGCTAATAAAATTTCACGAGAATCGGTTGAGTAATGCGACCTGTAGAGTTGAACATCCAGACGTAAAGCATTTTTGCCCAAGCTGAAACGGAGACCTTCGCTAACTTTCGGTTAATAAGTATGGGAGCACCAATATGCTCCACCTAGTAAGCAAGTGATCAGTGGCCCAAACAGACCCGAACTCCATATTCGCCCTATGGCGTTGTTTTTGGCCGGTCAATGACTTAGCACAATGGATTGTGCAACCATTGTCTCGACTCAATACAGACTTTGTTCTTAGCCTTCGTTAACTGGGTTATGGTGTTGTTTACCTCTTTGGCATTGGCCCTTGTTAAATTTAATGGCGGCAAAACATAGCCTTTAAAATTATTGTTCAGAAATTAGGCGTTTCCGCGTACGACAAAATTATTGTTTAGAAATTAGGGCGTTTCCGCGTACGACATTCGTGGCGACATATCTGGGGATTTCATGTAGAGAACAATGTTATGTTACCTGTTTATCACTTTGAGTGATAAGGGACAACTCGAGAAAAATAATCTTGCCAGGGACCACCAACGGTTGGAAGTAATATCTTTGATTAATAAAGTCAACAAAATGCTTTTTGGTTTATAAATATGCGGACCACTTTAAGGGTCTCCCCAAACTAGTCGACGCCGTTTCGGCAAATCGCGTACGGAAAAAGCTTTATGTCAACGCAATAAGAGCGAATAAGTCGTAAATCGGCTCGGCCCACGCGAAACGACGTCTTTCGACGGGAAAACGGCGTTTTGCCGTAAAGCTGTTCGCATTCGTACGACGCTGTTTGCAGCCTACCGCACACGTTCGCATTCATAAATCTCCTTATACCACCGTACGGTGCCGGAAAGAGTTGAACGGCTCCGATCACGGCCAAGTACCTACGATAAGGACCGGTCAGAGCTGGCGGAAGCCGTTCAGCGTCTTCGACGGCCGAACATAGCTGACGACGGCCGAACAGAGCCGATGACGGTAAAAATGCTGGTAAGCCTTTTTTTCCATGCCCGTCTACGTAAAATATCCATCATCACAGGTTATTATATAATATGTAACAATTACC
This sequence comes from Cydia pomonella, assembly GCF_033807575.1. Classification (NCBI taxonomy): domain Eukaryota; kingdom Metazoa; phylum Arthropoda; class Insecta; order Lepidoptera; family Tortricidae; genus Cydia; species Cydia pomonella. The sequence goes on along the minus strand of NC_084725.1, from coordinate 9,365,729 downwards.
AAGGAAAATAATCTTACAGGTCTGTTCAATTTCAAACTCAGGTTGTTACTAACAACCAGTCTCCAAAAATGAGATTTACGATTGCCGATCACCCGCTGTCCTACATCTGTTCGTCGGACTCAACGGCTGTACGTGTGCTGTCTGACGTCTCGACGGCAGGACGGAGCACGGGAGAGCCGACCGTCGCTTTACAACTGTTGCGATAGCAAGTCGCAGGCGATCGGGCGTCTCTACGGCCGCAAGGAGGATGAGACTGCTAAACGCAGGTGTCCAACCGTGGAGACGGTCGATCGGCTAAATGCGAATAGTGTGGTGTAAAACACTCGGCGAAAGCCGACTCCGCGTCGACTGGTTTGGGGAGACCCTAAGGTTAAGAAGCCCTAGTATAAAGTATAGATGTTGAAGACGAGGGACATGTTAGATTGCTTATAATGCTTTTAATGGCTATTGTAGGGTCAAAACCAACCTGCTTGCTGAGTCGTAAATGATGCTTAATAATTTATATGGCTGTCTAGCTCGCCATCTCTAGCAATGCGTGTTGCAGTTTTCTCTTTTTAGGGTTCCGTAGCCAAATGGCAAAAAACGGAACCCTTATTGATTCGTCATGTCCGTCTGTGTAAGGCATCGCATTATTGTATGATTTATGTTATGTACGTCCATGAATTCTTTATAAAGACAACGCATTTCGAAGTTATTTGTAAAAAAATACAAGTTCTCCGAAAAGGACTCAAGTCTCTACAAAAGACTCGAGTATCTAATAAGTTGAAAAGAACTAGAGTTTCATCTTAATTATGAGAGTCTGAAAAAGTGAGTCGAGTCTTAAAGCAGAGGACTCAAATGACTCGAGTCTTAACCAACACTAGATGACAATGCAATATTATGATGACATGGAGCTGATCTGATAATGGAGACAGGAGGTGGCCATGGGAACTCGGTGATAAAACAACGAAAATTAATTGATTGTGTTTAGGGTTGTTAGAATTGTCTACATAATTATTATTTGCCTGTGGAAAAAAGTACAGTCAGCGATTAAAGTTAGTACAAAAAAAATATTCTCAAATCTCATTTTTATTGTAGTGGTACTAACAGCGACACACTCAACTGCCCAGGGGTAGACCTTATTCTCTTTTCAATAAAGTTTACAAATACTCAAACTATGTCGACGATCGCACAAAAAACTCTTACGCCCGACATGTCTTGTCAAACACGAAATTGCAGTTTATGCAACCGCATAATCCTTCCTTTTATGATATCATTATAAATGTTGCCGTTATAAACTGGGTCAAACCAACTTGCTAAGCGTGTCAACTGGGCTCTCATTCACCACTTCGTTAGTGTTGCCAGTATCAATTTGTGCTCCGACGGTAATACTTATTTGTTTTACATGGGGACTAATTTGTTTTCACCACCAACTGGTAAAGTCCCTCTTGACTGTTCAAAACTAATGAGAAAGTTGCATTTCATCTACATGTGTAAAACTAATATTAACCCCTCGTGCTAATGTTGATAACCGAGCAAGTGAAAGATTGAACTAGCATTGGCAGTGGTTTGAAAAGTAGAATCTACAGATAACACAACATTTTTACCACACCAATGCGAGGAAAATAACACTAACTGTAAAACATTACAGGTTCAATCAAAATGACCGTTATTAAATATTATATCAATCATTTAAAAATAATAATAATTTCTACCGTCCAATGTGAGGAAACAGTTCAATATTTAATTACTTTTCCACCCTTGTAGATAAAACACTACTCTCTCATCAGTTTATGAAGAGCTGAAGAGCCTTTATGAGCTGGATGCCTAGCCAAGATACCAATCGTTTGCGCCGTAGCGAAGGAAACGCTAATGTCTCTCTGTCGTACTAATATGGAAGAGTGATGGAGAAATACCGTTTCGATTGGCATCTTGACTAGGCTCTCTGGTGTGGTGAAAATATTTTTTCTCGCTTTGCACCTTAATCCTTTGTATTAAGGCGAAAAATGTATCTTTAACGTCGTCTGTATGTCGCTGATATTGATAACCGAACAAGCGAAAGATTCCAACATTGAACCAGGAGCGTAGTGAGTGTTTCGAGATGTGGAATCTTGAGCGCTGCGAGTTGCGAGGGTTCCAAGCCACGAGTTAAACAAACTTTGCCTCCGAGTGAAACACAAAATTTTCACCACACCAACGCGAGGGAAATACTAACTATGAAATATCAAAAAAAATCAAATCAAAATGAACGTAATAAAAAAGAATATCATTCAAAATCATTTCAAACTCAATTCTACTTTGCCGCACATGTGAATAACATACTTTCTCATTCGTTTTTGAAGAATCAAGAGGGCCTTTACCAGTTGGTGTGGTGAAAAATGTTTTGTAAATAAATAGGCCTTTACTCGATGCGATTGCGGAAAGTTGCAAGCGCCCTAAATAAGTTCTGGGAGTAGGTTACGCGACTACTCGGTCTAGTTTGCCTAGTAATGATGCAGAAATGTTTTTGAATGCGTGTATGTATATATTGCAATATATATATGTATATTATGTATTGGCCCTGGCCTGGAAGATGCCCGGAAAACGGAAACATGGTCGCCCTAAATTTACTTGGCGCCGTTCCGTGGAGCAAGAGTTGGGTGTATTGGGGATGGGGTGGGAGGAGGTTACCCAAGCTGCCCAGGACCAGAGTCAGTGGAAGAAAATTGTTCGAGCCCTACACCCCAGCAGGGGGTAACAGGATGGAAGGAAGAAGAAGTATGTATACATTAGTCTGTCAAGCCATTGCGGTCTGTAAAAAGCGGCAAATTATAAAAATGTAGTGGCGAAGGGTTATCCTCCCATATAAAATTTGTAATTCTCACCTTTTCCTACTGACAAGTTGTTTGACAGCCTATAGATCCCCAAGCCTATACTGCTAAACGGATATTAAGAGGATACGGGAGCTGAGATTTAAATGTTTTAGGTGAATATACGATAGCGGATAGGGTTGCCTGTCCTTACTTGTCGCACTGTGAACGGATTGCATTCCCCCATCAGTGTTGTCTTATTTTAAGTTAATGTTTGCTGTACCTACTAACCCCTTAGTTTGTAAGTTCTACTAATAAAAATATGTGTCCATGTGTTACATGAAATAAAAATATTCATTCAATCATTCATATCCGTCTCGCTATCGGAAGCGGCTCCTAAAACTAGTGCGACAAGGACAACGCCAGGTTAGGCGAAAAACCTTGTATAAAAATCTCAAAAAATGATGTTTCGTACTCGACTGTTTCCTCCTTCAAAACTTAACCAAATGTAACGAAATTTTAAGATCTAAATTGTAATGAAACTATCTGTGTCGGACTATTTTGCTTTTTAGGCTAACTGATGTCAGTTTTGAATACCAAGCTTCTCGTTGCGCCCCAGTAAATTGGGCCGTTTTTGCGATTATTAGAAGTGCACTAGCGCCTTAAGAAACAAAAATATCAATAAAAGGAACACAGTACACACAGATAATAATAATCTGTGTTGAAAAAATCATTGCTCTAGCTTCAAAAACCACGGAGGTAACAGTCAAGTACGTTTGTATGGAGAAATTACCACTCCTGTTGCCTCTTAACGTTTAGTCGTTAGAATGAGTTGAATGACATAAGCTATACGTAATAAGTAATTCACTTTGTAATGTTATTCGTTCGTTTATTTATTAATGTTCCGTTCCGGGTCCATGAGATATTTTTTCATGTTTTAACATCTTGTAATTACCATGGTGCAATAAATAATGAATTTAAATGATATAGGAGTAATACGGGCAGACGAGTCGCCCGATGGCAAGCAATACCGTCGCCCAGGGACACCTACAACACCAGAGAGGTTGTGCGTTGCCGAAATTCAAGACGGGAGTACGCTCTTTTCTTGAAGGTCGTATCGGTTCGAAAATTCGCGGGCAGTACATTCCATAGTTTAGCTGTGCGAAGCAGGAAATTTCTGGAAAAACACAAATGAGGACTGTCAACCATCTAAGTGGTGAAAATGGAAATGTCGCGTAGAGCGACAGCGCAAGAAGCGACAGGAAAAACCTTTTTAATTGAAACTCGATAAAATGTAAAAGTCGTCTTCTTTTTAATTTCATACACTTTTAGCTAAATATTCTACCTTTCAACCAACTTTACCGGTCTTTACTCAATAACACTACTTTGCTTTGAAATTCTTACTTACTTTCCTCATAAAAGAACAAACAGAATCTCATCAGTCATCAGAAAACTCTGAATCCGAATAGATCCAAACAAAAAACTCATGTTCTCATGTCAGAATGCCGTTACCACGGAACATTTTATTTTTATTGATATAGATAAGTCTGGGTCAAAAGCTTTTAGGTAAATCTCGTCTCGTGACGTTAAGACTGACTCATCCCATTACGTATGCATCGAATTCGAAAACCATTCTAATTTGAATCTTAACACATACGTCATTAAGTAGAAAGTAAGTCTAATTAGTCTTGATCCACTTCCAAGGGTCAACTGAGGTATAAAGAGGAAAACTGCAAGGTTTATTCTGACCACAAATGTGTTCAAACTTAAATATTGGCTTCGTTTAAAATGTTAGCAAGTGCAAGACAATGAAGGAGGTTTATTATGAAATGAATATGTTGGTTTATTATATGATGTAAGTAATAAATGGTTTGCGATTATGAATGTTACGTTACCGTAGAAAGTTGCATTCAAATTAAGAACTGTACAAAACATGCCGCTTTGTAGGGAAATCCTATGCGCAGTGACCCTTTTTCATAGCTCCTGGTCCGTTATTATCTACTAGAGTTCCACCACGTCCGTACCTATCCTCGTAAGGCCCAAGGTCCTAATAACGATACAATTTCAGTAATTGCATTAAAATTGTACACCATTATTTATTACGAGAATGACATGAAATTTAAAACACCTCCCAACACACAAACGTTTAAGCTAGAAAACCTGATGCTTTTAAATAAAAAATTGGTTCACCCGTTTAAGGGCTACAGTGTCATAGACGAACACACAAACAGGCACACACACATAGCGGTGAAGCTTATAACACCCCCTTAAATAAATAAATATTTGGGGACAATCTTACACAGATCAGCCTAGCTCCAAACTAAACAAAGCTGGTACTATGAGTATTAGGGGACTATATACATACTCGTACATACGAGTATATAGATAAATACATACTTATATACATCGAAAACACCGATGACTCAGGAATAAATACTATCTGTGTTCATCACACAAATAAATGCCCTTACCGGGATTCGAACCCGGGACCATCGGCTTCATAGGCAGGGTCACTACGCACTAGGCCAGACCGGTCATCAAGGGTTCTTCTTACAAGAAACCTGTTCTTATTAACTTTAGATTTAATAAGGCTTCTATTCTTCCAGTTCCGTCCGCGCCACAGAACCTAACCGCGAAGGCAGTGACTTCCGAAGACATCCACCTGTTCTGGGCCCCGCCAAGCAACTTCACCCGCCACCCCGAACCGAAGAAAGAGGTCCAAGGAGACGAACCGGCTCGAGAGTTCGACTGGTACAAGAAAGACCAGCTCAAGTACAACGATGAGTTCTCGTCGTCGGATATTTTGAACGGCATGCGGAAACGAGATCTTCGCTCGCATAGGCATAGGTATGATTTTTATTTGTATGTCTTTAGTCATAAAAAAAAAAACGTTCGTACCCTAGCGACAAGAGCGGACTTTCTATCCGGAGATCGCGGGTTCAAACCCCGGCTCGTACCAATGAGTTTTCGGAACCTGTGTACGATGTACGTACGTACGCTTTTCGGTGAAGGAAAATATCGTGAGGAAACCAATAAGGCCTCTGGATTGACAGGTCAGATGGCAGTCGCTTTCGCAAAAATGGGCGCCTTCGCCAATTCTCGGGATTAGTTGCCAAGCGGACTCCATCCTCTGAGCCGTGGCAATAAGCCGGGACAAACGCTAGGAAGATGTCTTTAGTCATCACGGAACAATTGTGTTCCGGACATTTGGGAGGCTAACACGTAGAGGCCTTTTGACTTTAATGAGTTGATATGCGATGATGACGATATATCGTCGGGGATAGTGCAATACCGCGCAACTAACAAAGTCGAAAGAGTTCGAAATTAAAACAATGTACAAGGTAATTGGACCTTACTGCATTTGTTAGTTACGCGGTATTGCACTATCCCCGACGATATTATGATAGTATGTCAATAATGTACCTGCAATAAGTAAACACAATGAAGGCCGCAAAGATATCTGACACGATCTTATTTGTAGAGCCATTCCTATGGCGCGCTTGCGTGTCACATATTTTTGCGGTCTTCTAAGAGTAACATATTGCAGGTACAGAATAGTGTAGATGAAAAAAAAAAACATAATTTGCATGCTAAATTATTGGGAACATGTGCTGCTCTCGCAAAATTGCAAGTGAACACCTTAGAATCGGACCACGATAACTCTGTATGCCATTTGCAATAACAAAGTTTGGCAATGTCGTCCTTTATGTCAAATTTCTATGAAATTTTGACGTAAAATGACACTCCAAATGGAAATAACAACCTGAGGGAGTGTCGTTTTGCGTCAAATTTTCTTAGACGCTTAGATGGTTTATAGTTTGAGAATTTATTTCTCCAAAACAATATTATAATTCACTTACATAGAGAAATACAAACAATCCTAATATACATTATTTACACTTTATTTTTTTCGTAGATGGACTCTATTACCGTACCACATTTCTAGCAAACAAATGTTTTATTTCTAGGAAGCGTCGCCAAGATAACGCCACAGAGCACAACATTCACTCCGAGCACTCGGACGGCATAGACACTCATCTCGACATCGAAATCGTAAAGAAGTCGTTCACACCGGCGTACCCGCATAAGGACGCCACGCAAATCGCCTACGTCCTCTATTACGAGCAGGGACAGCCTAAGGTATGTGAACTTTTTACTCGACCTAAATTGTGATTGTTCTTGTTTAGATTAAGCCTGATATTGTAATTAAATACTCTATAGCTTAACGCACGCTCAGGCGTGTGACCAAGCGGGCGCGGGTCGGGTCGGCGGCGGGCCCGCGGCGCAGTGTGAATGCTCGGCGGCGGGTCCTACGTAGTCTGTTACGGTCCATTTTAATTGTAATAATATACAGCGTAAATGCAACGCGCGCCCGCGCCTGTCCCGCGCACGCATGCGCGTGTTCGCGCCCGACCCACGCCTGCGGCCTGTGTGATGATGTTCATATAAAACTAGCTGAAGAGACGCGCTGCGGGCTCGCTCGGTCACGCGTCCGACCTCCTCACCTTATGTGTGGGTTAAGTTCAAGCTTTGGAATATTATTTAGTACTAGATATGTATTAGAAAACCAAAACTTCTGCGTAGTAATTCAAATTATTATTATTTTCAATCTGACTCCACAATATAGGCCTAGCCTAGGCGGTCATATATTTAATATTAATATTATTACGTTTATTATTCGGACAACAAGATCCACAAATTTGTTAGTATTATTAAAGCTAAAACCTAAAATCTGTTAATATTCGTGACTCACTAATGACAGCGTATTTTTAATGAAGTGTTGCATTATTGAGCACTCATTCTTTACAGCAAGCCTTCCGGAGGCTGTTTGGGCTGTCACGTATTCTGTTCAGAAGCGATGCCATCTTTTTACGCAGCACAGCACTAAAACTGTGTACGCGTGCTTCCGCGAACATGGTGGATGCACTGTAGAACCGTGACAGCTCCAGCAGCGCCCTGAAAGCATTATTGTACTGGACGCGCAGAGAGCTGAGCGACCGTTGCGTACACCTTACCCACAGTGCAGCCTAGTACAGCGATCATAGGTTAAGGAAATATGTTTTGGTAAATAAATTATTTTTTTATTTTCTAGGTTGACGCGGCGCCGGTGATCGGCATCCCTAGCTCGGCCGATGTGAAGAAGATGAATTACTTCTCTAGTGATCTGACGATGGCGGATTATTCGAAGGCGACGAGGAATTTGACGCTGCTCAATACGGCTGGGAAGCTGACCAAAGTTGTCGGGTTTAAGTTGAGGAATTTAAGTAAGTAAATTTGGCTTTAATATCCTCTGGCACACCCACTTTGTCAGTAGTAAAAGGCGGCAAATTTAATAAAAGTAGGCGAGAAGGGTTGCCTTCCCAAACAAAATTTGAATATCGCGCCTTTTTCTACTGACAACATGGAAGTGTTTGAGTATTGTTATACCTTTTATACAAGTAAAAAAGATTGTATCCATGAACGTCTAACTTTCTCTTTTGAATTAAAAAAATCTGGAATAAAATATTTTAATTTTGAATACGTTAATAACAAAAAATACCTGTCAGCAAGAGGTGTCTGAAGTTCAATTGCTCAGAAATAGTATGAGTTTTTACAGAAGCGAGAATTTACAGCTCCTCAATTTTATAAAATTAAGTTTCGCACACTAAGCTTTTTTCACCTTTAGTTATATTTTTTCCAATTAGGCAGCAGAATCTATTGTTCAAATTCTTCGGAGGTTGCACTAACCATCTTCAAAAGGTTGTCAACGTTTTTTGTGTCATTGGCGCCCATTCTGTATTTATTATCTCATTTTCATGTAATTATCATTAATTAATTATACTCAAGAATAATAAATCACTTTACACAGAATATTGGAATTGCTTGCAACCGCATGAACGGCGAGGAAGTTACGCATTGATTGTCGGCGTTCGGAATCCTCTTTGATGTATTCTCGTGCATAATGATCGTTTACTTAATCCGACGCCTTGCTTTCACATTTCCGTTATTTACTATTTCACGCTACATCGGTTATGAAGGGAAACTTGTACTACGTAGTACAACAAACAAAAACGATTGAAAAAGTCAACGAGAGTATCGTAAAGAATAAAATATTAAGTTTACTTAATCCGACGCATTGCTGAAAGTTAAATTGCGAAGCTTGTAATCTATTATAGTTCAAAATGTAACGTATAATTGATTTAACTGTACCTATTATAATCTTGTAAATCTGTCGATCGCTCCCAATAACTTATGTGCTAAGTTTACTACCATTGAATGTCCTTACTTTGCTCCCCGCTGGGCAATTGTGCTCTGTTTTTATGCATGAAAACTATATCACGACCTCATTTAAGTTTTCAACATGATAGTAGTGATCGTCTACTTTGAATTTTAGAGCAACTTGGAGCATTTTAAGGTACCTATTTAAAAATACTTGCGGACAGTGAAATATAAATCTACAATAATTAGATGGTGGATAGTTATATTATATATTAACTCGAGTTTACAACAGATCTGAGAAATAATTACAGTTTTAACCCAAAATAAATGTGGACTCCAATAAAAATAAAAATTGGTCCGCCATTTTCTTTACGTAAGGTATTTATTATTTGGTGTTGTGGCCTTTGAGTGCCACTTCGTACCATCAGTGATCTGTTGTGTCGGCCCTTTAAAGTTCATTACTAAAGCCCGTTGAATCCAGGAAGTTCCAGATTCTTTCGGTCGCAATGTTCTGTACCTCATAGGGTTGCCGCCCTAAGTAGGTACTTCTTTTTGACATTAGTGGTACGTAAGGTATAATGCAGCTTACAGCTAAGAAGTTAAAAAACGCTTCGTTTCACCTTTCCAGAACCCTTCACCCCCTACAAGATCTGGGTGCGAGCATTCTACAGTTTCTCACTAGACGGCGTCAAGTCGTCGGACCTTTTAGAGCGTTTGGGCGACGCGTCGACGCCTTTGTACGTCCTCACTGACGTGAAGCCGCCGTCGCCGCCGATCATCATGAACCTCACTTGCGACCAGCCCAATGGTAAGGGATAAGACGTGTTTTCTAGAACCCTCTTCTTTCTGTAGAGATATATCATGTGGATCTTGTGGAGCACAGTTCCTCACTAGATGGCGTCAAGTCGTCAGACATTTTAGAGCGTTTGGGCGACGCATCGACGCCTTTATACGTCCTCACTGACGTCAAGCCGCCGTTGCCGCCGATCATCATGAACCTCACTTGCGACCAGCCCAATGGTAAGGGATAAGACGTTTTTTGCTAGAACCCTCTTCTTTCTGTAGAGATATATCATGTGGATCTTGTAGAGCACAGTTCCTCACTAGGTAGCGTCAAATCGTTAGACATTTTAGAGCGTTTGGGCGACGCATCGACGCCTTTATACGTCCTCACTGACGTCAAGCCGCCGTTGCCGCCGATCATCATGAACCTCACTTGCGACCAGCCCAATGGTAAGGGATAAGACGTTTTTTGCTAGAACCCTCTTCTTTCTGTAGAGATATATCATGTGGATCTTGTAGAGCACAGTTCCTCACTAGGTAGCGTCAAATCGTTAGACATTTTAGAGCGTTTGGGCGACGCATCGACACCTTTATAGTACTTTATACGTCCTCACTGACGTCAAGCCGCCGTTGCCGCCGATCATTATGTGTGAACGGGGGTCAAGAAAATGTGACATGTTGTGACAAGGGGGAGGGGGAGTCACAAACTTTGTGAAGTTACTTTAAGTTCATCAGTAACCGAAAATTTATTGATTTTTTTAAATTCGCTGTACAGTTAAATAACATTTTTTTGGAACGATCATCATGAACCTCACGTGCGACCAGCTCAATGGTAAGTAACTGTAAGACGTATTTGCTGTCCTGTGAAACTGTGTTATTTTCGAGATTTTTACAGAATGGAGTTCTTAATAAAGGGGTTATTAAAGGTTATGGTATTTCCGGATCGGGTTAAACCGTATGCTTGATGGTTATAATATAACCAATCCCAAATGGGGACATTACAAATGTTCATTATGATTGTGTAGAATAATGCTTGCGTGCGTAATGTGCTGTGAGCTATCTCCAAATAAAACATTTCAAATCATCAAATCAATATGTTTTTTGACTATCGTACCCTTTCCTCAAAAAATATCTACATCTAGACTGATAGTTGAATAACTACCCAGGTTTGACATTTTTACAAGCTTTTATTTAACTTGAAATGTAACTAGGTTTGCGCGGAGATGTGCGCAGCAGCTACAGGGCTCCCCCTCAAGCGAAGCGTACTGGTCGTCTGATGGATCGACCTGACCGAGTACACTTTGCCGGAGGTTCATTACCAGGTTCATGCGGATTCACCGTGTAGGCGGGCTTTAAACGGTCAATAGATACTGCGACAGCCCGTCCCGGCAATTGAATTGTGAAAACTTTATTACTACGCTTCAATACTGGATAGGGCCCTTTATATGGAGCTTGCAGCGGCTTGCGCACTGCATCTTCTCGCAGGAAAACATTCTCGCAATTTTCCAAATCAGGATGCACAAAAATCCCTTTACTATTAGGGTGCACCTTTTGCGTAGGCTTGAGATCATTTATGGTTTGCCGAAGTTGTTCGACGTAACCAAAATTTATGACAGGATTTCCAGAAATGGATGATGAAATAAAGTCTCCTGGCAAACGGAGTGAACAGCCATACGTAAGTTGAGCCGCGCTGACACCAGAGTCACTACGCAGTGCGGAGCGTAGACCAAGCAGGACAGTGGGAAGTTCTTCGACCCATTTATCTCGATCGCACAGCCGCGCCATAAGAGCTGCCTTAAGGCATCGATGCCATCGTTCAATTTTACCATTGCTCTCTGGATGATATGCTGTAGTGCGCACTCTTTCAATGCCAAGTAATTTAGTCAATGATGAAAAAAGTTCACTTTCGAATTGACGGCCTTGATCAGTTGTTATAGTTGATGGGCACCCAAAACGTGCGATCCATGCTTCGTATATAGTTTTAGCCACAGTTTCAGCAGTTATGTCTCGAATGGGTATTGCTTCAGGCCAATGCGTTGTCCTGTCTATAATTGTGAGTAAATACCGGTGTCCAGCCGATGAAATACTCAGAGGACCGACAAGGTCAGTATGTATATGTTGGAAACGTGCGCTTGGTGTGAAACATCCGACGTTGCTGTACGTATGACGTTGATTCATTCGATTATTGTCATTGATAATTAAAACTCAATTTTAAGCAATAATTTTCATGTTTTAATATTGGCCCTTAAACCCTTATTAGGTATGTTTGTACGGGTCAAATCTTGCAAGTTAAATTTGACCCACTTCCCGGTTTTTGATGAAGCTGAAAATTTGCATACATAATGTAACTCGGGTGACAATGCAAAATTATGGTACCATGGAGCTGATCTGATGATGGAGACAGGAGGTGGCCATGGGAACTCTGTGATAAAACAACGCAATCTAATTATGTCTGGGGTTTTTAGAATTGTCTCGATGAGTATTAGTTGCCTGTGGAAAGAAAAGTACATACAGCGATAAAAGCTTTTACCTAAAAATTTTTTTTTTGCCTAATTTTATTATATACTAAGTTATTTTCATTCATAATGTAACTTTTTTTAATTGTTAGGTGTCCTCTACTTACAATGGCGGCAACCTCTTGAATACAACAACACGCTAGACCAGTATGTGGTGACTCTCAGGAAGATTCCGGAATTGCAGCCCCGGACTCGGCTCAAACTGCCCACCAGCAAGGCCGATATCGAAACTACAATCAGTGTCGTAAGTATCATTTTTATGTCTATTCCGTACAAACAACAACATATGGCCGACCTGTGTCAAAATAAGAATTATTCAAATCGGACAAAGGTCAAAATTGCTAGTATGACATTTATTAACACTTGTATTTTTTAACTATGTTTCTCCAAAAGTGTCATCTTATTCACTAATTTATATAGTTTATTTAAAATTGTTTTACGTGAATACTTCTTCTTTCCTATTATGACTTCAATTGCGTTTCGTTCCACGGATCTGACGTTCTGACATACTACAAAAATCGATATGAAGTCAACCTAAATACAGAAATAAATACGGGAAAATTATTATAATACCATTTTCCTGTATACATTACCAGTGTTTGTTTTAGGAATTGACGGAAGGGCTTAGTAACAAACTTGACTCCTAATTGTTGACAGTCTCTACCTGTCATTTGGCATTAGTACGTAGTTGTATTTTGTGGCAAAAAATAAAACATTTATGGTTTGTGAACATGTACCTCGAATGGCGTAAATGGTGCATATTAAAGGAATCGTTTGCAGACGTTTGTGCCTAAATAGTGTTTTGTGCAATATATTATGAAGATGCATAGTGTTGTAAACAGACAGTGAGGTTCGGTTAATTCCCTGCTGTAATATGTATTTTTAACGTTTAAATAGTTGATTTATTTCCTTATTTAAGTGAAAACAAGTAAAGAAAATGCTGTAGGCGTGATTTATATATAACAATGCTGAAATTGAAAATGTAACATTTAACTAATATTAAGATAAAACTTCTTATAAATAAAAGTAATCACCACATCTTATAAAACAAAGTCCTCCGCCGTCTGTCTATCTGTATGTTCGCGATAAACTCAAAAAGTACTGAACGGATTTTCATGCGGTTTTCACATATCAATAGAGTGATTCTTGAGAAAGGTTTAGGTGTATAATTTGTTGAGGTTTTGTGTAAATCGTTTCAAGTGTTACCATGTCGAAAAACGCTTTACTACCCGTGCGAAACCGGGACGGGTCGCTAGTATAAAATAAAATGAAAACATACCTACTAATAATAAAGAAGTTGTAAAAATAATTCCCCTCCTAAAGCCTCCGCCTGCGGCATTGAACCCTTAACGCTGGCCGCGTTACCTCTCTGTATTGCCAGCGATATGCGCTGGCAGAGGTAAGCGCCATCATATCATCATATTACTTTATTGAGACCTCTTTATATAATATATATTATATTTATTTATATATTGTGTTTTTGAAGCGACAATAGATTATGTTTATTTTATTTTCTTTAGATTGTATCTATATACTCATAGAAAACTGTAAACTGGGCGATAAAGGTTTAGGTAATTGTAAAATAAGGAAACAGGTAAATTTTAAATGGATTATGATAAATTAATACATTCACTGCCAAGAACTCGTATTGTTAATTTTGTACTGTCAACGGGGCGCCCGGCACCGAAAGTATTGACATTAAATATGGGTAAAACCGTATCAACTTTGATGACTAAGCTTTTTACCTCATACTGGGTGATATCGACGATTAGTTGACCAGATATAAAGTAAACAAGACCAAAAATTGTTACTAGTTCATAAACTCATTATCCTCCTTTGCTTCGCGCTGCCGGTTTCAAAGTTGCCTCCTTTTTTTATTACGAAAAGGTAAGCTTTTGACTACAATCTCACCTGATGGAAAGTGCTGATACAGTCTAGGATGGAAATGCTTACCTAAAAGATTTCTATTCACTCTCGATTTGTACGAACTATGTAGCTTTACTTTTAATAATTTAATAGTTTTGTTTATGTTTAAAAAGATTTCATTTCATTAATTTAGTAGCCGTTTATAATGTTTTTACACAATTTTCAATCACGGCTGATTGGTCTGTGCCTTAGATACCTAACCTGACAAACAATTACAATATGGCGGACAAATGTTTGAAATGTCACCGTATTTATTAATTATATCGCTTAAAATTTAGTTTTTTCTTCGCAACTGTGATGAAAAGCATTGTGTGTAACTCCGCGGGTAAGAATATTGCAAACTCGGGTCTTTAATTCCCTCGTGTCCAATGTTTCACTTACCCCGCTCGTTGCACAATGTACTATTTTGTTGCAGTCGGTGGAGCTGTGGAACGCGACGCGCTACGAGGTGAAGATATACGCCGTCACGCTGTCCGTGGCCAGCCCTTTGCTTCTAGTCAACGGAACTACATCTGAACCTAAGGTACCTGGCCAATTCAAAACTGAACAACAATATCAACTTGCCCCCTCCTCCCCCCTAGTTCACTGGCTGGCTACGCCCTTGAACATTGAAGATAAGCTACTAAGCTCTGGCAATGAGGAATACAACATTAGATCAGATTATCTCAAAAAAATAAGAGATACCATTTTTTTTTTTTATACTTCGTCGGTGGCAAACAAGCATACGGCCTGCCTGATGGTAAGCAGTCTCCGTAGCCTATGTACACCTGCAACTCCAGAAGACATTTCGGTTAGCCTTTTCGCGTAACAAAACTTCTAATTGTTTTGCTCGTATCTAGTACGTTATTTGATCTACAATTGTGACGTTTTCAACCAAAATGTATTACTTTGTCAATAAGGTTCATATTGAAGCTATATGGAAATTGACAACCGACGATACCCTTTTGTTTGAAAATGACAACTGTCCACATTTGGCAGGAGGTTTCCCCCGAGTGGTGCCAAGTGCACCCCGAGGCGCGCGCGCCGGGCGGCCAGCTGGAGCAGTCCGCCATGAACGCCGCCATACTGGGCGCGGGCGCCATCGCGCTGCTCGCCTGTGTCGGCGCTGCCCTGCTCTACTGGAGGCAAGTAACTCGCGTGTCACGAACTAATCATGTTACCTTCTCATTATTAGGGCTCCGTAGTTAATATTTTTAGGGATCCGTAGTTCCACCCTTTTTGTTTTATACCACGACGGTGGCAAACAAGCACCGTAGCACCGTTATAGTTTCGCTATGTTCGTCTGTCCGCGGCTTTTCTCCGTGATCGTTAGTGCTAGAAAACTGCAATTTGGCAGGGATACATAAAACATGCATGGCAACAGAACGGTAAAATAAAAAGTACAAAAATATTTTTTTTAGGGTACCTCCCATACAATTTATTTTTTACGCTTAAGAGGAATTCCTAGTTGCGATTTTTCCATACAAACGCTCTCGACTGATTCCTCCCTGGATTTTTAACCTAGAGCAGTGATTTTTTCAAATAAGATCAATATCATCAATATCTGTGCCGCTATGTTTTGCTTTTTTGGATTATTTTATTTTGAAGAAAGATACAGCGCCTCGAAAATCGCAAAAACGGCTAAATTGAATTGACTGTAAAAAAAGGCACAGTATACAAATATGACAAAAAATATCCAAAAAATCAAAACATAGCGGCATAGATTATTTCTTCCTCTTGCAATTTCCAAAATTTCATATTGATTAGTTGCGTTTTGGAGGAGGAAACAGTCGAGAGCGAAACCTCGATTTTTGAGTTTTTTGCGAGTGAATTTCGGTCCGAGCTGCAGTTGTCCTTATCGCACGAATTGGAGGCGGAGACAGTTTCTAAATATACGTACACAGAAGGAATAGTGATGGGCATAACATCCTTATTAGGGATTGCAGAACCGGTACTGTTTTAAAGAACCGGGATTTCTCGGTACTTTCGGAACTGGTCTAATTATTTAATTTTTTTAAATAAAACGACAGCATTTTGCGATTTGACCACCTTTCGTATTATAATTTAATAATCACATTTTCTTTTATTACGTAGTAGGCAATTTTTTTTAGAAATATAGTATTTTACATTGCTCACACTTGTGCGTCACAAGTAAAAGATAACTACTTTGATGTTTGCCACTAGATAGCAAATTTAATGAAATTACATTGACGAGGGGATTTATATATAAGTATCGCAGTCGCATTGTATAATCCGCCGTATTACATTACGGCTAGCCGATATCAAAATAAGGGCCATTTTGAAATGCGGCGGTTCAACGATTAAGGTATGTTGGGTAAATACCGGATGCGGGTGAAGAACGTAGGACATTCATTTCCCCCTAATTTGGCTTTATTTTTTAATGTTGGCAACATTGTGTAAGACGCCATTTCATTGCGCCTCGACTGTCAGTGTCCCCGCGTCGCTCAGGGAGTCGGGCTTGTGCTATGTGCAATCACAGAGAGCAAGGTAAATTTCGCGAATTCTTCCTTCTATCCGATCTTCGCTCTGTAATTTATTTTGCGTATTGTGATGAAACTGTGTTTGTTTTTGTAATTGTGTTAACAGACCTAGCACTGCTGTAGGCCGATATCCGATCTTGACCCTTCCAGGTAAAGATCGGACCAGAAACAATCAGATCTTTACCTATTTAAAAAACAGCAGTGATTATCAAACTTTAAATTTTCTTCAATTTACCTACTGACCTTAATTATCACATTTATTGTTTTCTTGATCACACTTTCGGACCATTATTTTTATCCAGTACCACTACCAGCGCGACGGTTACTGACAATGTAATTTTTTTAATTTCCGCAACCCAAAGGTTGCCTTTTAGCGATAAGACCGCATGTTGTTTACCTGTGCTTATGTGTATGTTTTCTTTTGTATTGTTTTCTTTTATTGAGGTGTGCAATAAAGAGTATTTATATTGTATAGGGATGATGATACATGTTGAAAATAACAAAATCGAGTAAATTAGATAGCAAATGAGCAATTTTTCGCAATAAAGTACCTACACATACGGATGCATATGTAGATGTGCACGCATACATACATTGCTAGTTTCGGATACAAAATAGAGATAGGGCTTCGAAATTAGTTTCCTTAAAATGCTTCAAGAGGGCTCTCTTTTCCTATATATTTACTTTACTCTTTACATACGATCCTTACATTTTATAAAAAAAAAAAGATTGTATATAAACTATATATATATATATATATATATATATATACATAATTGAAAAATTAAACCAACAAAATCGCAATTTTAATTATTTTCCATACTTCAAGATGGGCTCTCAGTGACCTTGACCTTTTTAAAGAACTACTTAGTCTTTTTGATTTCTAAGTTTGATTCTTATTTTTTTGGCGACCTTCATTAAAAATGACTGGGCACGATTATTTTTTATTTTGATTTTTGTCCCTCCTACTTAAGTACTTAATATCTTCCAGTACATTCCATTCAATAAACAATACATTTACACTTTCCCTAAACCTGTACAGTTCATGAAATCTTAAATTGTCAAAACTACGCAACGTATCTATTATTTTAGTGGTTTTTTTTTATTACTTCGGGTAAACCTTACAATAAGAGGTTTCTTAGCACATTGTTTACTTATCAAATTGCCTTATGACATAGGTATCAAAGTTTGAGAGCCACAATTTTACCAATTTTTGTATCCGGGTTAAGATCGGATACAAAAGGGTAGACACCGGACCTATTTCTTTGTGATACCTTATTCTCTTTCCATTAGAAGCAACTTTTTTTCACCATCCAATGTTCTCCCTTGATGGCAAAACACTCGTTACCCTAAAAAAAGTATGTCTCATCTTTACACAGGTACAAAACTAAAACCGTTCTATATTGAAGATTACCAAAATTCAGGCCGAATCTACGGTTATTATTTAACGATTCGCTACGCAAGAATCTGTCACGTGTTGAGATCTCGAAAAAACATTTTTTCACGAGTTCTCTCAATTGGTCCCAAAATTGTCCGGCATTATCCCAACATACTTTACCCAGATTGTCATTACGATACGTTCTTCAATAAGGCGGCCCAAGTTTAGCCCCATCGTACTACAAGTTAAATAGATTGTAGTTTAAACATAGGTATATTTATACCTACTTACAAAATTTCACAACACACCATGATCACTCCCAACTTACTGATACGGATAGGTACAGTCAAGTGTAAAAATATGGGTGTACACATCTTACTCAAAAATATGTCCCATAGCATCTTATTCCAGTGTAATAAGAGCGTAGTACCATATTTATGAGACGATTCTTTCGATACATATTTTTGCACTTGACTGTACGACGACAACCGAAGCTGAGACATCATTCTTTTTTGCAGTTTTTACCTATATGGTAATTAACATCAATAAATCAATCAATCATTTATTATTTCGTCATCATAGGTGTAAAATACATTTAGTACAGGTGATAGGGTGTTTGGTATTAGGGTGTAATAGATACAGTATAATATTAAAATGAAAAACAATATTACGTGGTAACAACAAAAACAACTTGCGTCGGGCAGCGCAGAATAAATTCCGTCCGGCTCGCGGGCGATGTCGACGGAACGGCGCGCAATGAGCGAGCGCACGAGTCTCGCGTCTGTGTGCGCGCACTCACACTTAGATAGCTCCGGCTCCCGCCCACCGCAGCGCGACAGAAACATAGCTTCAAAAATTCGAGATTTGAAAAGTTGCTCAGCTAGGAATTGCTCTTAACGCTATTCAATCTGTAAATTCTAGTTTGGAATTTACGGCGTGGACTCTCAGCGTACGGCTTCCGCGTTGAGCGTCTACCCGAGCGTTTGGCGGGGTGGGTAGCACTAAAGTAATCTGAGCGGCGTGCTCTGAGACCGGTCGCATACTTTTGCATTTGTTTAATGTGAAGCCGCACGCGTCGACCCGCTCGAACACTCACTTCAAGGAATTACGTCATCGTTTACACCGTGTTTTTTGTACATTTCACTGATGATAATTTTTCTGAACAGGTGCAAGTCCCGTCTTAGCAAATGCATTAGTGCCGCCTACAACTACCTCGAAGAGGGCGGCGAGAGAGCCGCCAGGGCGCCGTTAAACTCATACAAGAAACCTGGTAAGTTCAGTCACTATTTTTGCATAGTTTATATTGTACTTACTACAACCATAGAGAAACAAGTAAGCATAGAGTGCTCAGTCTATACATCAGTTTTCCTACAAAAACGCTTATTATTTTCGTAGTCGACATCTAGCGTTAAGTAGCGGATTTATCGGTACCGATACTTAACACTAGATGTCGCGAGTGTCGTGACTGAAGAAAAGTATATTGCTCAACAATTTACAACTAATATTACAAGCAGAAGGAGTAAAAAATTGAGTTTCGGTTAATCCGGTTATAATATTAACTGAAAATTGTTGAGCATTATACTTTTTTTCGTCGCGACATCTATTGTCAAGTAGCAGTACTGATAAATCGGCTACTCGACCCTAGATGTCGACTACGAAAAAAATAAGCGTCTTGGTAAGAAAACTGATGTACGGAGTGAGTATTCTATGATTACTTATTTCTCTATACTATAACTCTGTCAAGTGACCATTGGTAGACTTTATGCCATTGCGATTAAGACCAATTGTCACTTAATTCTTTGGATTATTTGTCGTGAACGCTTTCTTCCTCCATTTACCAAATTTGAGAAAATGGAGAAACGGAATTGAAGAAAAAATTGTTTGAAATTTATTAATTAAATTCGAAATCTATTAATTAAGTTCGAAATTTATTTAATGGCATATTGACCCAGGACGATTCATTGGACCTATTTTCGACTCCTGAACAGAGATTCTTAGCCACAGCCGGGCGCTACCTCGAGGCTATAGTCGCCCCGAGCACCATTAGCACTAATTAGATAATATATATTTAAATATATTTAAATTCTGACTTACTGTTTTTGGTAGTAATTTATTATAGTTATGTTATAATTCAATTCTTATATTCCTATGTGTCATGTCTGGTGTATACTGTAAGTGACATTATAAAAAAAAATCTTACTACGATTTGTTGTAGTAGTAAACTGTTCTCCACTGCGGCCAGCGGGCTCCCCCACGCCGGCCGGGCCGGAGAGCTCGGCGCGGCCGCCCCGCATCGGCGGCGCGCAGCACCCCGTGGTGTGCGCGAGGGACTTCCCCAAGCATGTCGCCGCGTTACATGCTGATGGAGATATCGGATTCAGGTATTATATATTATACGAGGTTTTCCCGAGGGTATACAGTATGGGGTTCTTCAAAAAAGGAGTGTACAGGTTTTTAAAGGGTCGGCAACGCGTATGTAACACCTCTGGAGTTGCAGGCGTCCATAGGCTACGGTGACTGCTTACCATCAGGCGGGCCGTATGCTTGTTTGCCACCGAAGTGGTATTAAAAAAAAACGTAAGTTCCGTTCAGATATAGAGATCGAGTCGCTGATGCATTATTCCAAAGAGAATTTGAAAAAGAGGTGTAAGACAATTTTGTAGCCACAGTAAAATTACTGACATCTTTCGACACGTGATTAAAACTTTTAGAACGCCATTTGACTTTGATACTTATTATTTCACTGATATGTGTTAAATATCAAAAAGCGGTGCTATCTTACCGGCCATAACCTTAAGGTTTATCTTTGGCCTTTGATCTATTAGATGGCGCCACTTTTTGATATTCTAACACATATTAGTGAAAGAATAAGGATCTAAGTCAAATGGCGTTCTAAAAGTTTTAATCATGTGTCGAAAGATGGCAGTAAATTTATGTGGCTACAAAGTTTTCTTTGACAATACACCTCTATTTCAAGTTCTCTTTGATTATTCGTATCGCCTTCAAAGCGAACGTAGGAGCGGGGCCCCAATTCGTGTGTAACGTCATGTGATAGTGCTGATAATGAACGTATATACTTTTCATCACACTTGCTCGTAAACAATGTTATTGCATGCCAGCATACTGAGATGGAATAAACTATATTATGCCCACGGGCTGTAATATATTTATTTTTACATTATTCCCGTGGGCATATTTTTTAATTATGTCACTAATTCATGCGAAGCAATAACATAAAAATCAGTTTTACTTTTAAAATATGGGCGTTTGTAATAAAATATTTTGTTTATGTTTAAATATATTGAATTTTATTTTTTTAATAGCCGTTTAAAATATTTTTTACATAATTTTCAATCGTGGCTGAATGCCTTCGATGCCTTACCTTTAAAAAATTACAATATGGCGGACAAATGTTTGATATGTCACCAAATATAAGAATTATAACACATAAAATTTAGTTTTTTTACTCACAAGTGTGATGAGAACATTGTGTGTGCCACGGCCGGTCCAAAAATTACGAACTCGTGTTAATTAAGTCCAGGCTTCGAGCTTAATTAACACTTGTTCGTAATTCTTGATTACCGCTCTTAATACACAATGTACTATAACGCAAGCTCGCCAGATGTGGACGTACTTATATGTATAAATTCCTGAAATATCCCTTTTGGATTTGAATAATTCAAGTTTCTCTGAAAACTAAAAAAGCAATTAACAATTAACTTGTTTGTTTACAGTAAAGAGTACGAGATAGTGGTTGCGAAATCAGCTGCTCTCGGCCATACGAGCCACTACAGCCATCGACCCGAAAACCGGCTCAAAAACCGATACCTTAACATCACTGCATGTGAGTAACAGATATAACCAAATTTAATAACTAATCACTTCTATTTTAGGCTACGAGTACGAATTAATATTTAGGGTCAAGAATTTTATAAATGTAAAAATAATTTGCTTTTGAGATACCATTAATTTTTTTCTAACTATGAGTGTTTTAATTTTTCCTGTTATTCTATTGTTCCCGCGATCGTCGGTAGGTGTCTTAGAGCGGTCAGTGCATTAGCGGATCTTATGATGTAAAAAATTGTTTATTTACCTAAATGTGTACAGGATTTCCTTAACCTATGACTACCACACTAGGCTAAGCCTGTTTCATGGAGTTATACCAATACAATTTATTAAAGTTTTTAATCCACAGTCTACCCTGAGTGTTAGTTTTCAAATATCTAAAACTAAGTAATATTTCAAAAAAGCTTAAAAAAAATTAAAATAATAAAAGGCTTAATCTAAAGAAGAAAAATCACAATCGGGTAAAAAAGTTTAGTTAAGTTTTGTTCGGTAGTACAGACATTTCGGTCAGTTAGTATAAATACTGATATTTGTTCCTGAGTCATGGGTGTTTTCTATGTATTTAAGTATTTATAAATATTACATATATCGTTGTCTGAGTACCCTCAACACAAGCCTTATTGAGCTTAGTGTGGGACTTAATCAATTTGTGTAATAATGTCCTATAATTATATTATCCCGTGGTAACTTTTAAGTGTGCTCATAGAGCATAACGTTCGGTAGTCGCTTTTAGTAAAAAGATAGCTGGACTTTACTGCCGGATTGATGGATTGCCGGGTGTTGATATTTTTTAGAAATAAATAGAAATAGAAATAGGATAGATTGAAACATGGTTCAATGCGTTTCAAGATTAGTTTTTCATTAGCTGCACACTTCCACGATAGTTCAGTGCATATATTACACTATACACATAGCTATCAATATTACACTTGAAACGACATTAATGAGCAAAACACAAACCCCCTTATTCATAAACGTCCACTAAAGTTGACAAGCCGCTAATAATCGTTTATTCCTTTCCGTCATACCAATACGTCGAAAAGGCACAAACGATTATTAGCGGCTTGTCAACTTTAGTAGACGTTTCTGAATAAGGTGGAAAAATATTCTCGAGACGTCTTCGCCATCTTGAATCTCAAGTACAACCCCTAATAATTTTTAGACGACCACTCGCGCGTGTGCGTGTCGGTGGGCGGGCGGTGCGGCGCGGCGGGCTGCGCGGGGGCGGGCGGGGGCGGGGGAGGGGGCGGGGCCGGGGGCGGGGCGCAGTGCGGCTACGTCAACGCCAACTTCATCGACGGCATCCGCGACACGCTCGACGCCGCCACCCGCCGCAAGATCGAGCGCAAGATACGCAGGTAACTTCTAATAGACTGTCTGCCGCCTTGAGGAAACAGTGCTCATGACGGACGCTCGGACGTGGAGTTGATTTGTGGCCGGTAGCAGCCGTGTGAACGCAGCGGGTGCACCGCGGTTGCCGTCCCTGGTCAGTTGTCACAGTTTGTGGACAAACACGGTATCTATATGTCGTAGAATGTAGAATGATTGGGCTGGGCTATTTCGCTTCAGACCACAGTGTAAGGTACCGAAACCGCAGCAACGGGCCGACCAGAGTGTGATATTTAAACAAAAACACTCAAATTTATTAAGTGAGCACTTTATTATAACTATTACCAAACTACTATTAACTATTGCCTTTTGTACTATAAGGTTTTCTTTTGTGCAATAAAGATAAAATAAATAAATAAACTATTTTAATCTCAGACGCGAAGAAGAAGACGAGATGCGAGAGAGAACGCATATTAGGGTGCGTTCTTTATGGATGCGTACTCACACAGAGCATCATAATTATGCTATCTCACTTTCATGTTTGTAACGTGTATCTAATCTCCTTGCGTCGTATTCCTGAGTTTTGAGGGTTGCTCCCTCTTTTCTGCATCACTTTCTCTCGTACTATTTTTGTCTCGGACCTCTGACGGTTAACTATAGAGTAGAGAGTTGCGGATCTGGCCAGACTAACTTATTCTAAAACTGCACTGACTTTAGATTATATTGATTTCTTTTATGGGTAATACATATTGCAGTAAAACAAGAACTTTTGCAGATTACGTATAATTTTTAAAACATTTTTTTCAAAAAAATCAAAGTTTGTTTTCACCCTGTATAAAAAATTAAAATTTACAAAATTTATAAAATCACTTTAAAATAGGAGAACTAAAAGTCTGCCTTCCGCATAAGGGGAAAGGTGGGGTAAAACTACAAGGAAAATAAAAAAAATACGGCTGAAAATTTAGAGAAAAAATGAATTAATGTGATGAATAATTATGGACTATGAGGGTTGATACGATGGCGCATGATACCTAAATTTTTAACCGGTTAATTAAACAGCCCAACAAAAGAGGCTTAAAGAATTTTTAGGAAAATTTAGTATGGCGGATCACAGAACTTTAGCAAATGGATAAATTAAAAATATAACACAAAAATACACAAGAAATAATTAGAACTAGATAATACTGTTAAAATTTAAAAACAAAAAAAAAATTCAGTGGAAACAGAGTAAAGGGGATGAATGTGGCACACGCCAAGGTACCGGCAGCTGGATTCAGGTTTACTCGTGTAGAATGGATGGCGCACAAGTTGGCGACTTTAAACAAGCCGACGAGGTAAGCCTTACTCGCTTTCTGGCGAGCACGTATGGCAGCAGACCGGGCGATAACGATGAGATTTCTTCACTTCACCACTGCTTAGCGCCGACCTGCGCACGGCTTTGGAGACCTGTCGCTTCCTGGCTAGCGCGTATGGCAACAGACCGGGCGATAACGATGAGGTTTCTTCACTTCACCACTGCTTAGCGCCGACCTGCGCACGGCTTTGGAGACCTGTCGCTTCCTGGCTAGCGCGTATGGCAGCAGACCGGGCGATAACGATGAGATTTCTTCACTTCACCACTGCTTAGCGCCGACCTGCGCACGGTTTTGGAGACCTGTCGCTTCCTGGCTAGCGCGTATGGCAACAGACCGGGCGATAACGATGAGGTTTCTTCACTTCACCACTGCTTAGCGCCGACCTGCGCACGGCTTTGGATACCAACTGTTTATGAGAGGCCTCTCCTCTTCGAACGCCGATTTACGCGCGCCTTTGGTAGTCAACTGTTACCAGGAGCTTCTCCACCCGTGGATTTATGCGCACTTAAAAAGACTTCGTGTTAACTATTAAACTGGCTATAAATTGCAAAACTGGTTTAAAACGACCCGGGAACACAAACGACTTCTCCACTCCAAATTCACCAAACCATCTGCCGAAAAACAACTTCAATCTTCTCTTTTTCGAATATTCCATAAAAATTTAAATTCAAAATAAGCGCAAATAAGCACTTAATTTATTAGAAACGGCCAGGAATTATACGAAAAAAAGGTCGGCGCTTTCTTTTTCTTTTTTTTTGCTAAAAGCGCCATCTAACCATCAACGCCTGAATTATGAAACCGCATAGAGAGACAACAGAAAGAGAACTGAGCCAGCTGACAACTAGAAGAAGAAGTTTAAAAATAAACCGACCGATGTTGATTATGTAGCAATTTTGCTACAATATGTATCTGTCATTTAGTCACGACATATACAAAATATTTATACATATTTTAATTTCTTCCAAAGGCAACCATCAGTGAAGCCCGCCAAGCCGCCGCCCATAGTCGCGGAAGGCATTGAGAGCGCGTTCCTCAACATAGAATTCTCCGGAATCGTGGAGAGCGAACAGAGCGATAGCGACAGCGAGCGAAGCGATAGCGATCCGGAGCTCGACGATGTTTATGTCGACGTCGGTAAGTTATAGACACATTTGAATAAGTTTTTTGTTGATATGATACATATTTGTGTCGTTGACTGTACTTTTCTTTCAACAAGCAACTAATACTCATCGAGACAATTCTAACAAACTCAAACACATTTATCACAAAGTTCCTATGGCCACTTTCTATTTCGATCATCAAATCAGCTCGATGGTACCATAATATTGCATTGTCACCCAACTTACATATGAAGGTATGTGAAATTTCAGCTCAATCGAATAATGGGCAGTGGGTCTACTTTAGCTTGCAAAGTTTGACCATTGCAACTTAAATAAAAGCTTGTAAAAACAGCTATGTACTTTACCCATATCAAAGAGAATTTGAAATAGCGGTGGATTGTCGAAGATAATTTGTAGCCACAGTAAATTTACTGCCATCTTTAGACCCACGATTAAAACTTTTAGAACGCCATTTGAATTTGATCCTTATTATTTTACTGATATGTGTTTGTTAAATATCAAAAAGTTGCTTCTCTCTTTTATTTTATTGCCCTATCGGTAAGTTGGTTTTGGCCGCACGATACCGGATAAAGTGGGCGCATAGATTATGATGATTAAAACTTTTAGAACCCCATTCGACTTTGATCCTTATTCGTATTAACACGGATATGTGTTAAATGTCTTAAATATCAAAAAGTGGCGCCATCTTACCGGGCCTAATCCAAAGGTTGTGGCGCCATCGCTCTAAACGATGCCGCCATGCCTTTGGCCTTCGATCTATTACATGGCGTCACTTTTTGATATTGAAAGGATAAGGATCAAAGTCAAATGGCTATCTAAAAGTTTTAATCATGTGTCGAAAGATGGCAGTAAATTTACTGTGGCTACAAAGTTTTTTTGACCATCTGCCTCTATTTCAAATTCTCCTTGCCCTATATACATAATTGAATAATTAAATAAACAATCGGCACAAGCCTATTCAAGATCTCAAACTACCGAAGAGTCGTACAGGCCTAGATATAGAACTTTCTGGAATCGTAGACAGCGAGTAAAGCGACACTGAGCGAAGCGATAGCGATCCAAAGCTTTTGTCTCCAAAGTTTTTGTGTAAGATCGCCGCCAAGCATTTTGTCTACTTTAACCTCGTTTATTTTTGAATTTGGTTGTTGTGTTCATTCTTCTTCTTCCTCGCGTTATTCTGGCATTTTGCCATGGCTCATGTGAGCCTGGGGTCCGCTTGGCAACTCATCCCAAGAATTGGCGTAGGCACTTAGTTTTTACGAAAGCGACTGCCATCTGACCTTTCAACCCGGAGGGTTAACTAGACCTAATATAGGTACATATTTATTTAACATAACAATATATATAATGGTTATTATGGATATATACAGAGGATTAATATAACTAGCTTAAATCTAAAATAGGCCCTTGAGGCATTGTACAAAGGATGCTGGCGGTATTTCCTCGTTGTATTGTTGTGCGAGGAAGCCGCCAGCTCTTCGGTCACCAGTTACGTCAACCAGACGCTTCGCGATTTCTGCAAAAAACTTGTGCGCGCTGGGACCCCCTGGACCTAGAGCCTGGTTGTTGTGTTTATTCTGTAAAAAAAAATGTTTCGTACAGATGGTGTCCCGACGCGAGTGAAGCTGGAGTGGCTGGTGTGGAAGCGGCGCTACATAGCGACTCAAGGCCCCACCCCGCACACGCTCGACGCGTTCTGGCGCATGATCTGGCAACACAAAGTTCACACCGTCGTCATGATTACCAACTTGGTTGAACGAGGGCGGGTGAGTACTTATAGTATTTATGACACTGTCAAAAGCTTCGATTTCAAAGTGAAGTTGAGTCATGAAGTTATGTCTAAGTAAAGGAAACTTATCTAAAAATCTAGCTACATTGTTGTGATATTGGACAAATTGGATTAAAATATATATGTAGGCGTATAATGGATGGCTTTATTCACATGATAAGAATAACCGTCACTGTTTAACACCGCGGGATTGAAATAGATAGATACCGTTTTATCACGCTGTCACGTAGAAAAAACACCATCATATCCGTACTGTAGGGCTAAGATGGTCGGCTCTTTATCATTTGTCACGTTCTAACTAGTATGTAAGCGCGAAAGTGACGGGCGCTGGTCACTCAAATAATTAAGGTCGAATTATTTTACAGTACATATGGTGCTACTTTACCGCACTAGTGCGAAAATTGTACTTTAAAACGTTGTACTCGTACGATACATGTGTCAATAGGTAATTCGCCACTCGTTTCGAATTTGCTATTTTTCGCACTTGTATCGTAATGTACTATTATTGCATCATTTAGGAGTCTGGGATTCTGGTGTAGTTTTTACGAAAGCGAATGATTACGTAGCGAAGTTTATTGTAATTCGTCCAGTTTAAAAAAATTATAACAAAAAATAGTACTTTGTTAATTCGTGAATAGATAACGTGCTAGACAATCAGTGCTAACCCGTTATTTTTTTTTATTTTTTTTCATTTTTTTATTTTTATTTATCAAGTAACATGACTCATACAATATTATAGTTATACTTACTTCCGCATTTTTACATGCAATTAATGTTTCCACACTCCCATCGCAAAAATAAATATGCATATATTACGACCGGTCTGACCTAGTGGGTAGTGACCCTACCTATGAAGCCGATGGTCCCGGGTTCAAATCCTGGTAAGGGCATTTATTCGTGTGATGAGCATGGATATTTGTTCCTGAGTCATGGGTGTTTTCTATGTATTTAAGTATTTATAAATATTTATATATTATATATATCGTTGTCTAAGTACCCTCAACACAAGCCTTATTGAGCTTACTGTGGGATTTAGTCAATTTGTGTAATAATGTCCGTTAATATTTATTTATTTATTTATATTTACGATGGAGATGTTGACGATCTGACGTCCGACAACTGAAATACCAGGCAGTTCAGTATAACGGGTTAGCACTGATTGACTAGCACGTTATCTTTTAGCGGATTAGCAAAGTATTTTTTTTTTGTTCTAATTTGTATGGATTTCCGCAAAGTAACGTCTGATTCTATTCATTATTCTTCCAGTTTCCTTGCAAGGTTTTCCTTCACCGAAAAGCAACTGATAAATATCAAATTAAATATAATTGGTACGAGTCCGGATTGGAACCCAGGTTTGCGGGTCTTTTTACCGCTTGGCCACCTCGTTTTCAATTCATATCCCTACTGGGGCCCATTTCTCGAACGGTATAAGTCTAATATTATTAGTGTGTTGCCATGGTAAACCATACGACTTGACAGTTCGTGGACTAATAATATTAGTCTAATACCGTTCGAGAATTAGGCCTCTGGTCAAATTGATAATTGTTTTTCAGCGCAAATGCGACATGTACTGGCCGGGCGGCGGGCGCGGCAGCTCCGCGGAGTTCGGCGGCGTGCACGTCACGCTGCTGCACGAGGACGTGCGCGCCGCCTACACCGTGCGCCATCTGCGGGCCAAGAACAACAACCCTAAATCGGTAAACATACCTTTTTTACTTATTTACTTACTTCCTGATGAACTATTGTTTTAATTACTTGAAAATTCTGCGAAAAATCGACGTATTTCTTTAGTGTTTTTAGCGCCTGGAAACAACTAGGGAGTGCTCCCGGTATTGGTTTTCTATACAAATACAGTACCGGAACCGGGAATTCCCGGTTCTCGCCATACAAACTCAGTACCGGGAGCATTCCCTAGTAACAAGTTAACAACCAAACGGAAAAACTACCATTACAATATCTTCGTCCTCTTTTTATCGAATGAATCATGCTTTCATGGATTATAATGCCTTTTAAGTTTAGAATCATTTTCGCCTCTTATATCGGAGATGGGCTGAGATGACAAGACGCAAAACGCCATTCGGCTTCACGACACATGCCGCGGGTTACGTCTTAGCGTTACAAGTGTAGCTTAACCATAAATGTGTTATAAACCATTTTTTTCATGTCCACAGGATAGCGAGCCAGCAAGTCCGGTGAACGAAGCGGACGCGGGCGGCCGCATCATAGTGCAATACCATTACACGGTGTGGCCCGACCACGGCACGCCGCGCCACCCGCTGGCCGTGTTGCCTTTCGTGAAGGCGGCCGCCGCCGACCCCGGCACCGTGCTCGTGCATTGCAGGTACTAATACTGTATGATTATACTACAATCGGGGCTTTCGCGGTGAACCAGTT
This sequence comes from Cydia pomonella, assembly GCF_033807575.1. Taxonomy (NCBI): domain Eukaryota; kingdom Metazoa; phylum Arthropoda; class Insecta; order Lepidoptera; family Tortricidae; genus Cydia; species Cydia pomonella. Next base: position 9,335,846 of record NC_084725.1, on the reverse strand, counting down.
CAGAATTTTTTTGCCTCGATCTTTACGAGCGAGCTAAACTCCGCCTCCCATAGAGATAACCAATTACGATGCATTTAGAAGTCTTTATTTTAATAATGAAAAGGCTAAAAGCAGGTAATGAGACAAAAAAATTGTGCGTGGAGTCCCTCCGCTTCCACTTCAAATAACATTAACGTTAACATTAACATCTGCCAAATTTTACTTTATGAATAAATAAAGACTGTTTGTTGTACTTTATGTTACCGATTATAGCGTTAAACGTTTAACGCAACCTTGTTGCAAATCGCATAAGAAGTTTCACTTCAACAACACAGTAAGGACAGTTTATTAGTTGTTCTTGTTTATGCAAAATTTCGCCTCCCCATAAAGATAACCAATTAGAATACGTTTAGGATTCCATATCTTATTTTGCGAATGCCGGCCGTTGCTTTTTTAAGTGCCATACTATTGGTCATCACTTTTGTGTTATCGCCTCACCGCCTGCAAGACGTTCAAAAGATTTCGCCATTAAGGTGGTTCACCGCGAATGTCCCCGATAGTACCTTATGATTAACCTAGTAAGACTCAATGTACATATTCGTATGATAATCTAGTTAGAACCAAAACAAAGTAGCATTTATTTTGTTTTATTACTTTTTCAAACAAACTAAATTCATCCCAAACTACTATACTTAAAAATAGGAAACTTTGTATGGTGAGTGTTACGAGGTTAAGGTCAAGTTTTGCTTAAGTATGGCAGCTCGAGGCATCCGCTCGTGGTGTAGCTTTCGTGAAATCAGCTGTCTTTCTCGGCAGTTGTAAAATAATAGTTTAAAAATTTCATAGTTTTAAAATACCGGACTATCTGAGTACGTACCAAAGTCGTAGGTCGCCAGAGTCACAAAATACCATTTTCGCAGAACACCGGGTAGTCACTCTGGTCGCCTACCGTTTTGATATTTAAACAGTTCGGTATTTTGGTACTGCGAAATTGATATTTTGCAACTTCTGGTATCGTGCTTATGGGTTCTTAATTACGGACCTAGACGCGTGCCTAATAACCTCGTCCGCGTAATAAAATAATAACATGTGCTACGCCATGTATTTCACACAAATTTTAAAAACAAAATTGAACTTAGGATGCGCCTGAAATCTTACAAAAATAAATAATGTCTAAGTTTGCTCATAGATCGATATTTTTACAAGCTTTTTTTCTTGTTAACAGCGCGGGCGTCGGACGGACAGGCACCTACATAGTCCTCGACGCGCAACTCAACCAACTCAAGCTCACCGGAACCCTCAGCCCTCTAGGGTTCCTGTGTCGCGCGCGCACCCAAAGAAACCATCTCGTCCAAACCGAAGAACAGTACGTGTTCGTTCATGACGCGTTACTCGAGCACGTCCGCTCAGGAAACACAGAAGTTGAGTTCTCGAAAGCGAGGGAATATCTAGTCAAACTACTCCAACCCATCCCCGAAGACGAGCTAGCCGTTTTAGACCTTAAACCTACCAAGCAAAAGAGCGTTAATGACTTGACAAATGGAATAGAAAACGGTGAGACAGCCAGCTTGAAATCGAGTAAAGAAGTAAGCGAAAACAACGCGGAAAACGGAAGTCAACTCTCGATAAAGACGGAAGATTTAAACAGCGAACAAAGTAAGAGTGTTAAAGAAGATGATGAGACTAAAGAGGTTATGGTAAATGGGGATGAAAGCGAGGGGGTGTACGATTTGGCGCCGAGGTCGACGGACACGTATAGCAAGAAGATGCAGGCGTATAACAATATGACTGATCAGGAGAAGGAGGAGATGAGGAGGTGAGATATTCTTTGATTTCTATAACGGCCTCAATAGCCTATATAGCCTATATAGTGACTCTGCCGAATCTCGGTAAGAGTATTTATTTGTGTTTAACATAAATATGTGTTCCTGGGTTAAACATGATGGGCTATTCGATATATCGTCGTCAATATGTACAACACAACATAAGATTTATTTTTTCAATGTCTTTTTCCTTAGTTTTACTGGAATAAAGACATTGACATTCTGATAAAAATGACTGATATTTTGTCATGTGTGTTTTTCCTCACCAACAGGGCGAACCGAGTGGAAAATTACGCGTTGCTAGAACGCATGCGGTCACTAGCGAACCGGAATCAAACGTATCAGGGCCCGCCGCCAGTCAATCTACTCGAGAAACAGTTCTTGGTAAGCTCTATTTCCTGTATATTCCTTAGTATTTCCTTGAGCATTCACTTTATAAACTTTGTTCTGGTATTTATTTTTTTGCTAATTATTATTATTATCTCCAATATGCTTGAAAATGTTCACCTTATTGTAACAAAAATAGTACGGAAACTTTTTCATTATAGTCAAACACAAATTAAAGAAATTCAAACCATTATTGTCGTGTTTTAGCGGATGGAAATTTATTACTGTATTGTTTTTTACTTTTTAAAGACATGTATTCACTAAGAAAAACGCAAACAGGCAATTAATATGGCCGCGGGCTGCATCATTTCAAGCTATAGGATAGAGTGAGAGAGTAAGATACACGACTTTACATGTCTCGTTCTTACAAGACCGGCGTGTATGATCGTGCGAATATTGCTTTAATAAAATCAAAGACTATACCTATAACTATTATACTATTTTAAGGATTTGATGCGTGCACATACAGCTTTTATTGCACAATTATATTGAATAAACGGATATTGAATGGTACTGAATGGCAGAATAAGTTGTGCCTTTAACTTTTTTAGGGTTCCGTAGCCAAATGGCAAAAAACGGAACCCTTCGTCATGTCCGTCTGTCTGTCCGATTATGTCACCGCCACTTTTTTCCGAAACTATAGGAGCTATACTGTTCAAACTTTGTAAGTAGATGTATTCTATGAACCGCATTAAGATGTTCACACAAAAATAGAAAAAAAAAACAATTAATTTTGGGGGTTCCCCATACTTAGAACTGAAACTCAAAAAAACTTTTTTCATCAAACCCATACTATGGATAGGTCTTCAAAAATGGTATTAAGGTTTCTAATAACATTTTTTTCTAAACTGAATAGTTTGCGCGAGAGAATTCCAAAGTGGTAAAATGTGTCCCCCTCCCCCGTAACTTCTAAAATAACAGAATGAAAAATCTAAAAAAAATATATGATATACATTGCCATGCAAACTACCACCGAAAATTGGTTTGAACGAGATCTAGTAAGTAGTTTTTTTTAATACGTCATAAAAAAAAAAAAAAAATCCTCAAACCCATACGTGTGGGGTATCTATGGATAGGTCTTCAAAAATGATATTTAGGTTTCTAATATCTTTTTCTAAACTGAATAGTTTGCGCGAGAGACGCTTCCAAAGTGAAAAAAATTGTGTCCCCCCCCTGTAACTTCTAAAATAACAGAAGAAAAATCTAAAAAAGATATATGGTATACATTACCATGCAAACTTCCACCGAAAATTGGTTTGAACGAGATCTAGTAAGTAGTTTTTTTTTAATACGTCATAAATGTACGGAACCCTTCATGGGCGAGTCCGACTCGCACTTGGCCGCTTTTTTTAATAATTGGGTAGGCATCGTTTTTTAAAGAGGGAAATTATTTTTGACATTTTTGATGTGGCGGTTCGATTTGAGTGATGGTTGGTGCTTAAATTATGATTATTCTACCTTATTTCCTCGATGGTTTGTAGAAAAGCACTATGTATGCCTCGACAGGAACAGCAATTCGTGGATTCTTCTTTGTCGAATAATTATTTAGAATCATTTATTTATATATTGTGCATTACAGGTAATGAATACAGATGTTATAAACAATTTATGTTCTCTGTAACATGTCTTGCGACGTACAATAATAAAATTATAGCTTAGGCAGCTATATTATTAGAAATATTTTACATTTTATAATATTCTATAAGTTTTAATTAATAGTAAAAGTTATTTAACCTTATCTTAAACATTGACAGCTGTTCTTTTATAAGCAAATCCGGTAATTTGTTAAATAATTTAGGGGCCATTATGTAGATGGTATTTGTATAAAAACTTGTTTTTGAAATACAATTTCCTGGAGGAAGAATTTTTAGCATATTTGTAGCCGGGCGAGGATGAGTATTTACATGTCCAGTGAATCGGTCCATATATTGCTGTACAAATACACATGCTTCATATAAATATACATCGAGTGAAGTGTTAAAAGGCCTATTTTTTTAAACAAGGGTCTACAGCTCGTCACTTGGCTAACGTTAAACTCGCACAATTTTCTTTTGGGCTCTAAATAAAGGCATTATATCACAGTCAGCAGCATTGCCCCATTGTATAATTCCGTATCTGAGATTGGAGGATACGTAAGCGTGATATATAATCGAAACTCATCCGCGAATTGCTCCCGGCCGCTGCAATAATGTAGCAAGAATAATGTAGACGTGTGTGATGTGAATAATAATGTAGTAATGTGTATTGTTGCAGCTAATAACGCGGTCGTGCGTGGAGGCGTCCCCGAGCGCGCGCGCGCCGCACAACGCGGACAAGAACCGGCCCGGCGCCGCGCTGCCCGGCGACGCGGCGCGCGTCATGCTCGTGCCCAAGCCCGGCGTCGAAGGTCCACAAACAACTAACTTATATATTGTCTTGGAATTTGCTCGCAGAACAACTAGCTCAACTTGAAAACTGTTATATTATGACCAACTTTTATGACACCTCGGGTTAGTGGGATGGTGTAAGTGGCGCTTAATTGCTAATCAGCCTCAGCCCTAGAAAAAACTAATGATAATCTTCTCATATTATTTTTTTTCGTCATTTAGTTTCCGTCTATGTATACCGCTGCAGGTGGTATACATATTTTTTTCGTTGTCGCATTGATAATTCAGATTAGACTGAAATAATCAACCATTTCCCGGCATCTTACCGTACTAAGAGCAAATAGAATTGATTGTAATAGAAAGGTCAAGGTCAAGGTAAGTCTAAGAAAATAACGTGCCCCTTAGTTTGACATCCAAAACATGGCGCTGTACTGCGCCATATTGTTTTGCGGTGAATTGTCAAACATCAACTTTTGACAATCGGAGTCACCGCAAAATGCTGTACAGCGCCATCTTGTCTACCCGTAAAATTCGAAGAACGAAGTTGTCTTATACACATCTTAATCAATATATCTTTGCTAATAGTAATGTCTAATTACAAACTTATTCCTAAAACAAAGTACATATTACCACTATCCCACAGGAAGCGAGTACGTGAACGCGTCCTGGGTATGCGGGCGGCGGCGGCTGCGCGAGTTCGCCGTCACGCCGCACCCGCCGCCCGCCGCCGCGCCCGAGCTGTGGCGCCTGCTGTGGGACCACACGGCGCAGCTCGTGCTGCTGCTGCACTCGCCGGCCGACCCGGTAACTGTCTCTTTCTGTCTACTACCGTGTGACAAAGATGAATACGAAATGTCGTTTCACCTAATCGTATAGCCTCCAAAAATTAAACTAAATCGAAGGCAAACACCGTACTTCCATGCGCGTTTAATTGCATCCATGAAAACCTCAAAAATGATTTCCATGTACATTCGCCTATTCTTTACTCTTGTGTCATAGTTTGGGAGTAAGAATATATACGATGCTTTTCTACTAGATTATCAAGCATTGAATGACACTCGTCAAAGGTTATATGTCGATTTATACGTGGCTTTTTTATTGCAGGAATGCGAAACGTTCTGGCCCACCGAAGACGAAAAGGAACTGTTCGTCGCCAACTTCAGAGCGAGCTTCGTTTCTAAGGATACCTACGTGGCTCATAGGAAAACTAGCCGGAAACCGACGCCCACGGAAACACCCGTCGAACCGGAAACTAATGGTTACCGACGGCAGGAATCAGACTGTGCTGACGATGAAAGACTAATACCAGAAAACAGCTCCCCAGTATCAGACGTCGAACCCGCCTACCGCTTCGACAGAACGGAACTCAGACTCGAAAGACTCAGCACCGGAAACAGAGACTTATCCGCCCGGAAATCTATAGCAAATGGCGACCTATTCTCATCGTTTTCGGAAAAGAAATCCGGCCCCAAATCCCCTAGAAGTCCTTCGAAAATGTCGCTTAAAAACTTCAAGTTAAGCTCCCCTACGAAGTTTAAATTCCCCGATTGGGGATCACGAACCGCCGGCTCCCCTCCAGATGTAGCCCCTCCCCCTCCCCCTGTAGCGCCATCTCTAACTGTCGAAGAAGAGGCAGAACTAAGACGGCCATGTTACAGGTTTGAAAAGGTGGAAAGCGTTCCAGAAAATACGCCTTCAGACCGAATAATAGAAGTAACTAACGTTAGTGTGCATTCGTTACAAGACGACTACCAATTAAGTGTTAAGTTTATACAATGCTCTGGCTGGCTAGATGGTGACACCACAGAGTATACACAGGGGAAACCGGAGGAGAATGAGTTTGTTAGAGCAGTGCGGGACGCTGTCAGTGAGAGCGAGAGGGAAGAGGCGGTGGATAGGCTTATAGCGCCGTATAGGGACTCGTTCGCGTTGATCGAGTTCGTTGCTGGGTGCCAGATGGAGTACAAGAATGGGCCGGTGGTTGTGGTCGACAAGTAAGTATTTGTGTACGATACAATCAAAAATGTAGTTATTGTCGGATAAGGCGGGAATGCCGTAAAAAATTTGTAATAACCTATCTACAATCGACAATGTGCTAATTAGTCTTCATAGAATATTTTTTGCGTATAATATATACATATACAGAGGTATATGTTTATATTACATACGTTTCTTCATGTTATTCAGATTAATGAATTTAGTCAAGTATTTGTGGGATAAGGTTAGATTCTGCATTATGTTTAATTAATTTAGAGCTGTGCAATAGTGTATATTGATTTGATTGAGAAGTCGAGAGAATACTCACTGCAGGTTTTTAGTTCTTTCATCTCACTCCGAGAGTCTTGATTTCATTTTCTAATTTGTATCGTTTTAATCCACGATAGGCCGACACTGTCGTTGAACCACTGTGTATGATAACCACTGTGTAAAATATTTACGTGAATTGGAATAATTAATTGACATTGTATTTTAATTTATAATAATTTTGTAATTAATTATGCCTAAATTGTACATAATGTGACAGTGTATGATTAATACCAAATAAAATCTATCTATCTATCTATCATTAGTCTGGAGAAAGTAATAAAATTTCATATGTCATGAGAAAAGACTATGCGTTAAAATGGTCCAAAAACCAATGGAGTTGAAAATTAGATCCTTAGATAGGTATTTCTATGTACTTCATTTCGTTCTATCGGCACCAAGCGGAATTCCATTTCAAAACTGATAGCATCACCTTTATTACCTAGGCAATAGAATCGAGTCGAGTGCGGCGAACATCTACATTGCAGCAATTAATTTACTTACTTGGACTCTATAGAAATATCTCAGTGCTGCGATGGAATTCCGTTTGATGTCCATAGAACTAAATGATATACATAGATATACCTAACCTACTAAGGACCTAACTCTCATTTCGGTTGGTTTTTAGACCAGGCTTCATATAAAGTTGCCCATAGTCCTTTACCTTTCTACATTTAAAGTAGGTACGAGTAGTACTAGGAATAGCAGGTACTACACACTTTTAATTAGGGAAAGACTTACGATTAGCCAATTTCCTGAACAGCATGTGTTTTAGGGTGGTCCACGTTTGTATGGTATAAATATTTATATTTGCAATCTTTTCTCCACATGGTTCCCGTTGTTCTATTATGAAGTAGTAGTGTATGTGTCAAATTTTGACTCATTTATTCATAAATCTAATAATTTACTGGTCGCTCAACATTGCTTAAGAATTTGATATTTCATACAATAAATAAAAAACACGTTTATTTAGTTGTAACTAAATAGGGAAAATTTTTGTAAAACCATTAAATCGCCTCTAGGTAAGATTTTTTTCTATGGTCAACGTCATTTCATACATTTTAGTATGGCAGAATTGCGCTATTCTGAGCGACCTCTAAATTATGTGATTGTTCTCAAATTTAGGTTATATAATTTTTATACTTTTTTGACTAAAAAGAACCTTGTGGAGTAGTAACATAAAAAAAAAATGTTTTTTGGACCACCTTAACTTAACCCCTCGTATGCTTAGACACGGATCCGTGCGTGGGAATTTAAATCTATCGTTTTAAATGTCAACTGTTTTAATTATCAAATTTGACAGGCAGCATACGAGGAGTAACTTGTGTTATTATTATTCGCCTCATATGCATAGTTTTAAACGTCCACCGCTCCCCAGATTCGGTTCCTGGAAGGCCATGTCGTTCTGCACGCTGAGCGCGGCGTGCGGCGGCGCGCGGTCCGGCGCGCGGTCCGGCGCGCGGTCCGACGCGCGGTCCGACGCGCGGTCCGACGCGCCGCTCCGACCCGCGGCCGACGCCGGCGCCGACGTGTACTGCTGCGCCGCGCTGGCCGCGCACGCGCGCGCCGCGCAGCCCGCCGGCCCGCCGCCGCACTCGCTGCGCGCGCTGCTCAAGCAGTATTGTGCGCTGGCCGCTTACGATGTGGCGAACAGCTGAGCCAGGTACTTTATATTGTCATTCTGACTCATGGGCAGGGCCCGTACCTTTCATGCCGTTGACAGAAAAATGACGTCACTCTACATAGAGTATGATTCCAATTAGTATTTTCATAATAATTAATCATTTATCAACCTCTTTAGGTAAGTGATACATATAGTGAGCGTGCATGAACTGTAGGAGGCAGCACAGGAGCCGTCAGATTTTTGGCGCGAGGCGTAAATGTGATGCTTATTGTTCCGATGTAGCCCACAAGATGGCAGAATCTATCCACAAGAAAACACCTGACGTGTAAATGTAAATGTTTATTGTTCCGATTCAGACCACAAGATGGCAGACCCTCCAACGCGCACGGCCCCTATACTTGACAATCAGTACAGAAACGTCTAACTGACTCTCATCTTATTGTCACTCAAATAAATAATAGATTATTAATTTATTAAATAATACATATTTTTGATTTTTAACAGCGTAACAAGCTTTTATTCTCGTAACAAGTATTTATTTTGATACCCGTCATAAGTAAATTATCAAAATTTGTAGTATTGAAAAAAAAAAAAAACTCTGCATATTCAATTACGTCATTTTTGCGTGAACGGCATGAAAAGTACGGGCTCTGCTCATGGGAATTTGGGAACCTTTTCATGGATTGTTGAAGTACTTCTAAAGTATTTCATAAACATCTGTTGGGTACATTCTGACATGTCAACTCACCATTGTTGAAGTACTTCTAAAATATTTCATAAACATCTGTTGGGTACATTCTGACATGTCAACTCACCATTGTTGAAATACTTCTAAAGTATTTCATAAACATCTGTTGGGTACATTCTGACATGTCAACTCACCATTGTTGAAGTACTTCTAAAGTATTTCATAAACATCTGTTGGGTACATTCTGACATGTCAACTCGCCATTGTTGAAGTACTTCTAAAGTATTTCATAAACATCTGTTGGGTACATTCTGACATGTCAACTCACCATTGTTGAAGTACTTCTAAAGTATTTCATAAACATCTGTTGGGTACATTCTGACATGTCAACTCACCATTGTTGGAGTACTTCTAAAGTATTTCATAAACATCTGCTGGGTACATTCTGACATGTCAACTCACCATTGTTGAAGTACTTCTAAAGTATTTCATAAACATCTGTTGGGTACATTCTGACATGTCAACTCACCATTGTTGAAGTACTTCTAAAGTATTTCATAAACATCTGTTGGGTACATTCTGACATGTCAACTCATCATTGTTGAAGTACTTGTAAAGTATTTCATAAACATCTGTTGGGTACATTCTGACATGTCAACTCACCATTGTTGAAGTACTTCTAAAGTATTTCATAAACATCTGTTGGGTACATTCTGACATGTCAACTCACCATTGTTGAAGTACTTCTAAAGTATTTCATAAACATCTGTTGGGTACATTCTGACATGTCAACTCACCATTGTTGAAGTACTTCTAAAGTATTTCATAAACATCTGTTGGGTACATTCTGACATGTCAACTCACCATTGTTGAAGTACTTCTAAAGTTTTTCATAAACATTGGTGCAATGCCATGCCACTGAGCTTTGATATAAACATAAAAATAAATCTTTACATCTCACTCATGCTTTTTATATTTATCACGACTTCGTGTTTTATTTCTTCTCTCAATTCTATAATTTCTTCCGCAGGTCGTCCAGTGAAAACTCAGCATCGGACATTAGCAAGTGAATACTCAGCGCATCGCGCCCGTACGTACATAGCGTTACATTATGTATAGTACCGTGTATTGTATATCTTAAAGGAATGTATAAATGGTATATGTACCTTCCGAGTCGATTTGACGAGACATTCAATTCTGAACTCTGTCGCGTTGAGAATTAAACTCACTTTGAGACAAGTTCACACGCAACAGAGTTCATAATTTAGTGTTTTTTTTTGACTGTATAGAATCGATGTCTTAATAGTATTCTTATAGGCAGCTAAGTTGGTAATACTGACCAATTAGTTTAAAAACCGGTTTTCTGTTCTACACTATTAGACCCCTACATAGAATGTGGATGTATGCATGTTAGTGTTTTAAGACTGGATTTCTGTGGTTCAAAAATATGCAAGTTTAATTAGAAGGCGGGTTTGTAAAATAGTTTATTTTAAAATTAGATGTTTTTTTACGAAAGCTACTCATTGTATATGTAACCCACCTACGAAAATAGCCTATATTTCGTAACTGGTAAAAAAACGAACAGTATGACAAAGTATTCGTTAACCCTATAGCAGTGGCGACATTTTTGCTGGCATGCGTTAAGCAAAAGCGCACCTATTTCAAAAGAGGGTTCGAATTAAAATGTTTGAAGAGAAACATCGAACCACTCTAAGGTTAATGAAAAACACTTGGAGGATTTAACAACTGGAGACGCCTTGTCTGTAATTTTCTGTACAAAACAGTCTGCCGATTTTTGCCGGGAAGGGGCACGTCAAATGTATGGCTATTTGTACGTAACATAACAGATAAACGTCAGTCCATACAATACATATGACCATTGGCAGAGGTTTACGACAAAGGGGTAAGCTCTTTAAGGCGACTCCAGTTTTTAAATCCTTCAAAGAAAAACACTATATATTCGTTCTACAGAACTTCCAGTTTTAAGATCCTAATGTAAAACCATAGAAGGCTCAAGAGTATGACACAATAATTTAGTAAATTCTCTCTAAGGCTTGACTCTTATGAAATAAGATGTGGTTGTGTGCGTTATAAGGGATAAATAATTTTTCTAGCAATTTTTTCTGAATAGTTTCTCATGCGTAGGTAACTTTGGTCGCTTTTCCGGGAATATTACCTTTATATTTTATATAATATTTAAAACTTTCTATGAATCCTAGTTAGTGTAAAGCTAACAATAATGTTAATTCATTCTATGTTCAAGTTTGTATGTCTTTCGGAAGTTATTCAATTGTTATAAAAATTAAAAGTATGGTTTGGCCCAGGACTGTCTCATTTCAACAGGGAGAACCATGTCTTTCTCTCTCACGCTAGTACTAGCACCCAAAAGAAAGGGATGAGTATAGTTTTCCTGGTTCTTACTGACTGACAAGTTGTACATGCGTTTAGACAATATTGTAATATACAATATTGCAAAAAGAATGTCATTTTTAATTGATATGTTTTGTAACGTTTTAATACAGATGGCTCCTGGTAAAAAAATGGTATTTTTTAGCTTTTTTAGGCCAAAAGTCAAATTTTCGAAATGGTAGAGCCATGGGGGTTCACGAGGTCCACAGCTCCTGAAAACCGACGTAAGACAAAATAACTCACAGGTTCAGTTCCCGGAGAGCGCCAAAGGTTAGCTTAGCATATCGAGTAATTATAATATTATGATTATGCGACGACGCCCTAGAAAAGCTCATTTGGTTACAAACCGCTATTAAACAGTAATTTAATAATTTAGGTTACATGTTGTCACACAAACTTGTCGAAAATTGGATAATTATGTCAACCCAATCCTATAATGGCACCTTCAGTTGAATGTCCTCTGAGAATGAGACGATTTTCGTCTCAGCCGTGTTACTAATCCTTAAGGCCTCCGCTAGATGGCGCACGCAGCGGCCGCACGCACGCGGGTGCCATTGTAGGTTCGGGCCAGTTAGTGGCCGCCAGTATTGTCACATATTTGTGTTCTTTTCTATCCATGTAAGAAGGAAGGAGACAATCATATTTGGCAAAAACTAAACGCAGGCAGAGTGCTATACTTTGCGTTGCATTTTTAGTTACAGATTTTGTCGTGTACACTGTAAAAGAAACCTTCGCACATAGACTGAAGAATCAATTTTGCACTGCTGTTATTTTTATTTTAGACTCGGGTTTGTGTGATACTATGTAACGTGTATATTGAAAACAGAGTTTTTCAAGCCATTATTGATACCTGCAATAGAGATATTTTTAGACACGCCATATCAGCGTTAGATTCAGTGCAATAGTTTATTTTTTAAACAATTCAGTCGTCCTGAAATGTTTACACTATACATGATTTTAGGACGAATAATCATTACCCAATGTAAAAGTATGGAAATAGATAGTAGTATTTTTTTCTATGAATCGGAGTGTGAATTTCTTATTCCTATTAAATCAAGTTTATGGTCCAGTATTTTTTATTGTAATGCTAGTGTATTGTAACTATTATACATATGAAGACTGCTTTTTAGTGGTTTGTCAATTAAGAAGATTGTATATTGGGTTACGTTGGTCTTGGCAGTTTTACTATTAAATAAAAAAAAGAATAATTTAAAAACGAGATCAGGTAGAAACAATGAGTAAATGTTATTATTATTATAGACAATAGAATAAATACAGGTATTTTCTTTTTTACGTGTACAATCTCCACCAGTTATATCGGAGCGGCTAACGCGCTTACAAATATCTGAACACGCCTCTATTGTAAAGGCGTTAAAGTGGTTATTCAGATATTTTTGAGCACCGTGTCTGATCCAATATATCTGATAACGACTGCAAGCGAAAGAAAAATAGCTGCAATTAATGAGAGATGCACAGTACCATTTTTCTAATCTGCTTTTCCACTTCGGCATTCGAAATAACATCATACTAACGATACATGTTATAATTTCGAATGGCAAATAGCCAACATTGTAGTAAAACTGCCAGGTCAGCGAATGAAAGTCGCAGGTTCGTTCCGGGCCTGCATACGGCGGTGTTGTGGGTGTTAGTGAAATATTACGTATTAGGTAGGATATGGCTTTAGTGCGAAATGCGTGGAGTAACTTGGTGGAGCAGAAAGAAAAACGAAAATCGCGTTATCTACCTCTCATCGCACGAGTATGGAACGAAATTTCGATTTTAGTTTTTCGTGGTAGGCCCTTTGATAACTTACCTGAGGGCAATAGCACGTTCGGAGCGCGCAAGGACGACGCTGACGCCATCTGCCATATATTTGTTTTAACTAATGTCAGTCGGCGCCAGGCTCGGGGTGTTACAAAAATGAGTATTGTATAGTATTTCTACTCCCTAATTCCCAGTAAAAATAAATCTTAATTTTGAGTAAAGGTTTTATGGAAAACGTCTTTAAATATTTATAGGTATAATAGGAAAACCGGATTTCCTGTCTATAAAAGTATTACAAGAGATAATCCTGTTGACGTATCCAAAGACAAAAGTAATTTCGTAAGCGGAAGACGTATTTCATTTCTATTTTTAATAAAAAAAGTTCGTAGGGTAAAATACCCATTTATTGGCATCTAAAACAACATAACATACATAATTTTTATTGCACACCTCAAAATAATAAAGAAATACAAGAAATCACAGTATTTTCGCTAGCTTCTGAAGATTATTCCGCATTCATTTTTTAAACAAGTTATTGGTGACAATAGGTAAGTTCAACCTACTTTCTGGTCCCAAGTTCCTCCACTGCATTTCGATATTGGATGTCTTTGTCTAACTGTAAACGAAAGAGCGAGGCGAGCGATGTTTGTGCGACCGACGTGCCATTTAGCTTAGCTTCGTAGTTAGTTGAAAATGTACTCATAGCTATAGTTTATTTCAAATCGCAGTAGATAAATACAATAATCATTGAAGTTAGTAGATATAATAGCGTTTTTTTGCAGATAAAAAATAATGTATCCCATTCTCTATGCTTAGTATGAGGATGTTACGCCTTAAGCGGTAGTATGTTACATTATCAGATTTCTTATAAAAATGCTATTTAAATTTTATTTTATCCATCCTAAGATAGCGTCCAGATAATAAAAAAAAGATAGATTATTTCTCATTTGACCTCAAATATTAATGCAAGGGTTTTGTAAAAAGCTAAGCAAGTCAAATACATAATTCATTTCATGTATGTGTTTACATAGGGTCAAAACACAACATCAAAAATGAGCACACGCGTTTATGAAAATATCGACAGGGAATGATGACAAAAACTTAAAAAAAGTTTAATAATTTTTTTCGTCAGATTCATTATCTGAAAACTAAAAATTGTTAAGATCAATGTGGAAAAGACCGGCTATTACATGTATTGCAGGGAATATCGTTATAGGGCAAAAACTCTCGTATATACGATCTCTACAGAAGTCGCTAAGTGAAACGAAGAGCTTCACTCCTTCTGTTCTATCGACCTTGTGTAAGTGGTGTATGTGTACAAACGCAAGAGTTCAATGCGACGAAAGAGCTTGTAGACGGTCTCTTATAGACGGTCTTATCCACACTGACCTTACTTTTATAACCACCTGGTGATGTGCTTGGCTCTTGCATAGAACTAAATAGTGCCTTCAAAGTTACATTTTGTTAGTAAATGTATCGCGCAAACATCCCGCCGGACGTAACCAAAGAACGATTGGAGTTATGTGGAACTGTGTCGTTGCCGTGTGTAACATTGCCGAAACGTCGACGTTAGTGGAATATTTTTATGCGATTAGTTCCGTTTACTAAAATGTAAACCTGTAAACATCCTACTAGGAGAAAAAAGTGCCATAATATTTCCATTCATTTTTCGTTCCTTCTATTTTGTTACTGTCTACGAAAATGGATTGAATAAACTCGTGATTTTGAGTAGAAATACAAAGTCTATGAAAATGGATCGGAAAACTCATGATTTTGAGTAGAAATAACAAAAATGTTCTCATTAAAAAAATCTATTGCATAACTTTAAATAAAATAGCCCATACATATGATACATATTTTAAACCATTTAGTTTGTACATGGCAATGGCAATGTAGGAGCGCCGTACTTGAGGTATCTAATACTTTACACACACATAACATTCTCTGCTTATTGTTAGTTAGATAAAACCTCATTTAATAATCATTTATTTGCTTACAAACACAATTAACACTAATCGAATATAAACTGTCATGAGACATACCAACATTAAACTAATTCTACGGATTCCACTCTCGTGTTTTTAGTCACTCGCGCGACATGTTTCGGGGAGCCTAGGTCTCCTTTCTCGAGCACTAACAGTGCGAGTAGCGTTCACCATGGCCGTGATTCGCGTACTGCTCCGCGCCGCGTCGCACGCTGCGCGCGCGCTGAGACATGTCGCGCGAGTGACTTAAAACACGTGAGTGGAATCCGTAGAATTAGTTTATTGTTAACACTAATTGTTAAAAAACATTATCATCAATTCATTGGCGGAAAAGTTGCCAGTAAATGCCATGACGACAAAAACTGCATTTTGGCACTCGCTCGGTATCAGCATGCAACACAGTGTAATGTCACACTCAAACTGGTGTTACTGGTAAGGCCAGTTTGGCACAACTTGCCTCATTCAACGTAGTTTTGAATTTTAAGCGGCTTGGCAGGGTGCCAATAGGTACGCTTACCCTAACAATCGTTAATATAACTTTTGAGTGGACTAACGTTTTCATTCCGGCTGTTTTCGGATATTAAATATTATTACTGCGTTTTACTCTTACACGCATAGCCGCAACACATTTAACTATTGTATTTGTATGATTAAGACTGATAATTTGAAAAAAAAAATATAACTTACCTACCGTGTCTAAGTTTCTATATATATAAAATGGGAGTTTAGGGTGATTGCGATAGGGCGTTTACAACATGTATGAAGGTCCAATACAAGTTTTTGATAAAGAAGAAAAAAATTAAATTCGATCGTAAATAAAAAGCCTCTGTGTTTACATATCATTTTGAGAACTGATTTTATTTTAGCTATAAAACTAAAACCGGAACTTGATCGTGCAGATATATTAAATGAAATAAAAATAAGTGTTATAAATTTATTATACCTGATAACCTTTTTTGGTCGACGGTAGGCTAAATAGACACAGTTCCATGTTGCTTATGCTCTGTGTAGGATAAGGTGAGAATGTAACGTGGCCGCTATTTATATATACTATAGTGTAAGTGTAATTAATGTAATTATGTTTACTACTAACGAGGCCGGCGTCTGAACACAACCTTTACACTGTATATTTTTATTAATATTTTAGTTGTTCCTCGAAAATACATTTAAAGGTATTCACCGTCAGGAGGAACTTCAAAGGATAGCTGAAGCGATGGCCAAAATTGTCTTTCGTAAAAAAATCTTTTACTTGTTTTCGTTAGCGTATCGTTCATACGAGTATTAGTTTATTTGGCAAATTGAGCCAAGCGAAGTACCACCCTATTTCCATATATCATTAAGATTATTCCTATTGGTGCATGACTGAAATTTAAAAATATTAAGCAACATTTACAAGTTTGTTTAATAGTTTCAAAGCTTCATTCGACAATTGGCTACTTGACAATTTTTTGGAAGTAATGTCAATCCATCTTGATTTTCCTGGGGATCAAATGTCTATATAGGACTCATGGCATTTAAGCAACACAAAGGTCAGAAATGAGAGTTAAAGTCTGACGCTCGCAGTCGACGATTAAAACACCTCTAACAAACTGATAATGTGATGTGACGTCACATCATATAAGTCTGTCCTAAATGTATGGGAGATCAAGACAATGGCTATTTTGACCCTGAAATATTGTGTTTATGTATACATATAGTTGTCATACAATTTATTTTTCTATAAAATGCAAGGAATCGAATGATACCATTTTCTTTTAACTTTTTGAAAGTATAAAAAGAATTTTTTTTTCAGACTTTGGAGCCTTGTATTTTTTTATAATCTGAATATGTCTTTTTAAATTCCACTTTTTTATCATTATTCCGCTCATTTTATATCCGTTTATCTAAATTTTGTTATAATAACATGTGTCAAGTACCCAATTTGGTAATGACAGATACTGCCTTTCAATCGCTTCCTGAATCAAAGGTTGAAATCGGATACACAAAATCTGTAACTAAAATCTGCTACGATCTCTTTGATCTAAGCGGGAATGGTCGGATTCCTGCAACTTTTCTATTTATTTATGGAAATTCGCTTAAGTGTGAAACAGGCTTTAAAGTAAGGTTGTGCTCAGAGATGTGCGATGCGTAGCGAGGGATGTTTGTTACTAACAAATAAAATCACTTCATTTGTTTTCCTCGCACAGCGTGTATTTCTATTGGTTCTTAACTAACACATCCCTCGAAATGCATCCTCGCACATGTCTGACGGAAACGTAGCCTTGAAGTCAGGTTGTGCTCAGACGACCGGGTGAACTTCTTCGTATTTGTATCTGGCTCAAATTGTCGTCTCTAGGTAAGCGTTGTACACGTTTTTTTGAACAGTTAGTACCGTGGTGTGGGAGAGTGGGGATATGTGCGTGTATACAGGGTGTCCCAAAAAGGACACGCCATAGCGACACTGGAGGTAGACCAGCCTGAGAGGGTTCCAACCAACCTAACATGACCCTAGTAAAAGTTGCACCGTTTTCAAGTTATTGGCAATTTAACGTTTTTCGTGAATTTTGACCGTTTTCAGCATTGTTAGGCTCAGTGTGCACTTATAAAGCCCTTATAATAAGTTTTTTTAATGTGTACGGTACCATGAATAGTTAATTAGGATAATAAAAGAGATATTTCATCGATAACCTACGTGAAATGTAAAAAAACAAGGGCTTGATCTAAAGTTTTATTTGCAGCGAAACATCAATTTCAACTTTGACCACCTGCCGTGAAAAAAAACTACTTAAAAGGTAACAAAAAAATAACGCTATAATATTAAGCATTTTATGCAGATTCTAAAATGGTATAAAAGATGCACCTTTCTGCCATAAAATAATGAGTTATTATCATCTTTCGAATGCCTCATAAAGCTAAGTTGGCCTAGGGAATCTGCAATGCTTTTTGGATATGTTTCGAGCTGCCTCCAATGACGCGTACCTAATTCATCTTGGATTCTTATTGGCTTTGAGTGCAAGTTCTCAAATGGTTAAGAGAGTGAGACAACATGAAATGCACTCGCTCTATCTCGCTCGTTTTATCTCAACTTTGTCACACGGTCAACTGCTACCTGGGATTATCCTACGGATTATCTCTTTAAAAACAGAAGGAGGGATAGCCACTAGTCATCCTTATCTCTAGTAAGTATTTAGGAATCCTAATCCTGATTAGTTCGTTACCGTGTGTTTCGTGCAATTGTTGTGTTATCTTTGCTGCTGTGTATTCGTGGTCCTAAACAAATCTACTTGGCTTTCATCTGGACTCTGATTTCTTTTTGACTTGGTATGTTTGTGGGACTGAAACGACAACTTGGCACCGCTCACGGACACTGATTATTGCTTTTTGGAACCTCTCCATCACAATGGCAGATCACAACTACACCGATCGTGAGTACAGTGACATGCACTTGATCTATGGAGAAACTAGGCGTGTCTCTAACAGAGGAATTGTCTCATACAACGCCAGATCGGCTGCAAGATTGTACAATCAAAGGTATGCCAATCGTCATGCCACGAATCATGAAATCATTTTAAGAGTTGTGAATGCATATCGAAATGGCAGAAGGCCAGGACAGGCTTACGCTGAAGGAAGGCCCCGGACTATTGACGACGACGTGGTTTTAAATATGGTACAAAGAGAGCCAGAAATTTCTCTAAGAAATATTGAACGTCGCATCGGCGTAAATAAATCCTCAGCACAGAGAATTTTAAAACGTCATAAATATCATGCGTATCATATTCAACGCCTGCAAACACTTCTTCCGACGGATTACGCACCCCGCGTTGAATTTTGCCGACAAATGCTTCAAAAACTGGAAGAAAATGAAAACTTTTTTAATGAAGTGATGTGGAGCGACGAATCCATGTGTAGAAGAGATGGGTATCTCAATCTCCACAATATTCATAGCTGGCAAATTGAAAACCCACACGAAGGGAGAGAAGACCGGTCCCAACATCAATTTAAAATTAATTTGTGGACGGGAATATTTAATGGCCAAATAATAGGACCGGTCGAGTTACCAGCTATTTTAAATGGGAGAAATTACCTGCAGTTCTTGCGAAACGATCTGCCAGTTTTACTTGAAGACACACCGCTCGCACTGAGACAGAGGATGTGGTACCAGCAAGATGGCTGCCCAGCACATTTCGCTCGCGATGTTCGCGACCATCTCTCGCAGACATTCCCAAGAAGATGGATCGGCCGATTAGGACCAGTATTATGGCCACCGCGTTCGCCGGACCTAAATCCATTGGATTTTTTTTATTGGGGATGCTTAAAAGACAAGGTCTACTCCGAGCCAATAAGGTCCCAAGACGAACTACGGCGACGTGTATTTCAGGCAGCACGAGACATATCCGAAATTAACTTAAGGAAATTAACAAGAAATTTCAGAAGACGCTGCCAAGCGTGCATACGAGTCGGTGGAAAACAATTTGAGCACCTGTTGTAAAAAATAAATAAATCAATGAAACTTCAACCTGTATTACATTTTTTTCGAACCTTTCTTACTTCATGATATCCTTACTTAGTAGCAATGATATCATAACAGCTTACGCATTCCGGAATGCTTATTAGATATGGATGACACAATTGTACAAACAAAAGCTTACACTTCTGTCTTCAAAGAGATAAGCCCTACGATAATCCCAGGTAGCAGTTGACCGTGTGACAAAGTTGAGATAAAAAGAGCGAGATAGAGCGAGTGCATCTCATGTTGTCTCACTCTTTTAACCATTTGAGAACTTGCACTCAAAGCCAATAAGAATCCAAGATGAATTACGCGTCATTGGATTGCAGATTCCCTAGTCCAACTTAGCTTTATGAGGCATTCGAAAGATGATAATAACTCATTATTTTATGGCAAAAAGGTGCATGTTTTATACCATTTTAGAATCTGCATAAAATGCTTAATATTATACCGTTATTTTTTTGTTACCTTTTAAGTAGTTTTTTTTTCACGGCAGGTGGTCAAAGTTGAAATTGATGTTTCGCTGCGAATAAAACTTTAGATCAAGCCCTTGTTTTTTTACATTTCACGTAGGTTATCGATGAAATATCTCTTTTATTATCCTAATTAACTATTCATGGTGCCGTACACATAAAAAAAACTTATTTTAAGGGCTTTATAAGTGCACACTGAGCCTAACAATGCTGAAAACGGTCAAAATTCACGAAAAACGTTAAATTGCCAATAACTTGAAAACGGTGCAACTTTTACTAGGGTCATGTTAGGTTGGTTGGAACCCTCTCAGGCTGGTCTACCTCCAGTGTCGCTATGGCGTGTCCTTTTTGGGACACCCTGTATATTGTTTATTAAAAGAAGAAATAAGAAAAACTTATCAAAACGTCGAAAAATAAAGCTTAGGTAAAAGATATTGCTTACATGATACTACATATATGTTGTGATGGTTACTTACATACTGTATGTTATCGCACGACACTTTACGGATGTTTGAAATGTCTTGGATGTTCTCGTTGCCAGTCTAATTTTGGATTTTATTTGGGCTGAATAGTAATAAAGATCTTTACGTATCGGTTTCTCACTCTCTCAGCCGCCGTCGTCTGTGTATTGTTTAAAATCATTCATCGTTGACTAATGCGATCAGGGTAATCATGCAATCATGGAAATCCCTCATGTAATAGTAAGTTGTATGCCTAATACTTGATTGCGGTCTTCCGTTAGGCAAGGATTAGTGTCAGTTATCATCTTCACCTTGCTTTTTCACCGATACCGGTTTCACAGTATTAAAAAAGAAAAAAGTTTTGACTGTTTTGAGAAATGTAAATACTTAAGAGATTTAGACGACAAGCATACCATCATAAAATAATGAAATTAGATACGTATATCATAATGTCTAAAAAGTTATCCAGTTATTCTGTTCAGTTTTCTTCTACCGATACGATACTAAGATTCGTAAAAGAAACTACTTGGCAAAAATATTTGCATCTCCTATATGGCTTTATAATTCAAAAATGGCAGGACCGATGGTTCAAAAGTTAGGGGGGGGGGGTCATATATTTTTTCTTTCAGAGCGATTAATTCCTAAAATATTCACTTGAAAAATGTTATTGTAAACCCTTGTTCGTTTTAAAAGACCTATCTAGCGATATCCCACACCATTATTAGGTTAAAGCGAAAAAAAAAAAAAACATTTTGTATGGGACCCTACACAAATTATTGTTCTAGTTTTTATTTTACTGGTCGCCATGCATGATTTATGTTTCCATGCCCAAATACAGTATTCTAGCACTAACGATCACGGAGCAAACCTGCGGACGGACGGACGGACGGACGTGGCGGCTACACGGGTTCCTAGTTCATTACGGAATCCTAAAAACGGTTCGGGCGCAATTTCCATATAACAAGTATCTCTCAAAACCTTAGGGGGTGTCGTATTTACACATCTGAAGAGAGAATTAATGGTTTGGGACCAACGGCACCCGAAGTATGTTTCCTTGACCTAATTCTTGACTGATGGAAGACATATCGAGCTTCAACTAAATTCTGTGCAAGATGTCTGTATTTAGTAAAGACACTTGTGTGTGTTTTTATTGAGCAATTTTTACGGATCATTAAATTAGGCTTATACCACAATATTATCTGACAAGTATACAAACATCATTTTGGTATGAAATTTAGATTTAGATTATATGGTATTTCGACACAATTACGGACGCATCTTCAAAACTTCTTCGTGTTCTTTGTATTCGCAGAAACTTATTGCTACAATGAAATTAGTTTGAATCATGGGACATTTAACACTTCCTTGTTTACCGCCATAAGAGAAGTTATTGAATGACTTTTCTATTAATTGTGATAGTGCAAGGTATATTAAGGTCCAGAATTCACATTAGTTGACCGTGCGTCTACTCAATTTTTATCACTTTAGGGTTTGCTGGGCATGTAAATGAATGTCAGATAATATTGTGTTATTTAGAAGTGGTCAGAGTTAATAAAAACTGGTAGTTTGGCCCTTTAGTCTAGTCGAATTCATTCAAAAACATATTTCACATGGTGACAGTGGCACGACCAGTTTTTGACACTAAACTATTACATAAGCGCACAGTTAAAGTATTTTTTGTACTCACTCAGTGTTTTGAATTCTGTTGCATTTAGTTTAAAAAGGGGAACTTATTTAATGTTTAATCTCTATAATGCGCTTTGGATATACTGTGTCGATCCTCAAGGTGATTGGCGTTTACGTCAATATAATTTTAACGTAAGCGCCAAAGGAGGGCCTTTGACCTTTATGCATAACGCGCTAATTATTCAAATAAATATGTTCCATGTTGTATGTACGCCCGAGAGTATTGCTAGTAGGCTGTAAGTTGTAAAAAATGTTGCCAGGATAAAAAATAAACCTAACCTATATTACCGCCTCCGTACTGTTGTGCCAATTTGTTAATACTTCCCTACCGAAAGAGCATTCCACTTTATGCCAGTTTATTTTTAAGTACAGTCTGATACTTTTTTATTTTACTCATTAACAAATGTAACTGATTTGTAGTTGACTGTATACTCAGTGTTTCTAGTTATGCTTTGCGTAGAGTCGCGTTTAATATTATCAGAAAATTGGTGTTCAACAATGTGTTATTTGACACAATTTTAAACTGATAATATTAAGTCTGACTGTACGTACGATACTCAGTTATTTACACGCATTTTTAACGCTTTTACGTTACGACATATATTATCTGTTAGATTAGTTGACTGTACTTTTAGTGTTCCGTTTCTAAACTATTTTGTGCATCAATGTTAATTCAACAGTTAGGGTGACTGTACCTGTCGTTGGTAACCAACAATTATTTCCAATTTTATATCTAGCACTGTGTTTGGTTGCCAATAATTTGGAGTGTTTACCTTATGTTGAATTGTATAACGCATTTTTATCAAGTTTTGACTTAATTATAGCGGAGTTTGAGTTTACTTTCTTGAATTCTGTCACATCATTATAAAACGAAAAAAAAAACAAAGGAATTATCTGTTGAATGAAGATATGAGTTCTGAAACACATTTAAATTCTTATGCTGATACACGAAATACCGGCTTAATTTATATTTTAGTTGATAAGAAATTTATTATTTAATGTAAGTGATAAAGTCACTTGTGAAGTAACTTCTTAGTGTACACGAATAGCACAAATTTATTAAAAGAAATGTTTAAACTACAAGATTATGCATAAGTTTTATCAATTGAATGAATTAGCCATGATATTTATTTTCATTTGAAAGATTTACACAATAAGGGTCTTAAAGTGGATTGGCGCTTATACTATTTTCAATGATGGTTAAATTAGTGACGTAAGCGCCAATCCGCATAAGGTTCCTTTTTGGGGTATTGACGCATTTATTCCGTACACGGCGGGAAGAAGTTGATAACTCTGATATAAAATTGAAGAGAAGAACCTTGTGTAATTCTATTTAAAGTTCAAATTTCTTCAAGTTCGATTATCAACTTCCCGCCGTGTACCGTATTAAAGTGTAGCCATGTCACTTTCCCATAAATATTTATTCTTTTTTGAGGACCTTCAAATAACACAAGTATGCCTTCTCTTTTAGTTTTCAAATATATTTTATTTTCTCTTGCTTTAATATTACGGAATTTCTATTTTTTTTAATACTGGTACTGTTCTGTTTGTCCGTTCAGTAATGGGCACATTACGTGTCATGCTGTGATAGTTATGTTAAAAGGACATTGCTTGTAGCTGGTAGGATATTGTTTTTTAATACTTTATGTACATTGTACAGTAACGCGTATTAGATTAGTTATTTTCTGGCATTTTTTGTACATCACACATTTGAACATGTAAATCATACGAAGACTTATTTATTTATTATGTAACCGCCTGTATTATTACCTAATTCGAATGTAAAATATATAAGGAATTATCTAATGCTGTGTTTTTTTAAATCCTTTTTTAACCGATTTTTTTTAAATATTTGCGCCTCATTGGCTAACCATTTTAGTGACGGTGAAAACATAAGGCCCCTAGATTAGATGAGTTTCATTTTGTACAGTTGGTCATAATTACTATATAGCGTATTTTTTACGTTCATGTACATTGTACAGCCTTGTATATGGATTTTGATTCTAAACATGGGCAGTGGCTTGTCACGATGTTTACTTATTTATAATAAAGTCGATGTGTCGACCGGTTTGGCCTAGTGGGTAGTGACCCTGCCTACGAAGCTGGTGGTCCCGGGTTCAAATCCTGGTAAGGGCATTTGTTCGTGTGATGACCATGGATATTTGTTCCTGAGTCATGGGTGTTTTCTATGTATTTAAGTATTTATAAAATTTATATATTAAATATATCGTTGTCTAAATACCCTCAACACAAGCCTTATTGAGCTTACTGTGAGACTTTTAGCTTTTTATCATATTGTACTTAAGATCAAGTCGTGTTCATTCAACCCGACACGAAATACCTACTTAGCTCGAGGCGAAATTGCGTCGAGGGAATGTACGGCGATAAAATGACGCGGAACAAGGTGGTTACATCAAAGGCAGACATTTTGTGGAACTATGTGAGAATATCTTGAATATCAGATAAGGTAAGTGTGTAACAAGATATAGTTTAATATGTTGGTTAACTTTGTAGTCAGGCAATGTGTAAAGTGAACTAAGGTAAATTGTAATTGTAGTTTATTTGACTCTTATACAATTAATGAGACAAATTAATCATTTTATTAAATTGTATGTATTACATTTGAAAATAAGAATTTTCTTATAAGACCTGAAATTTTGCGTTAACTAGATATTGTTTTTTTTATTAGCTATTTACACATTTATTCAGGGACCATAATTTAATATCTGCAACGCAGGCTTTGTTAGGTAACACAAACTCATAAATAATCAGCTACAGGCTTCTTCAACTTACTCTAAAAGTATACATACATTAAAAACCCTACAAATAATAAACACCCTCTAACTCGCTGCCAGCAGGCAGTGTGCCCAGCATGCTGGCCGCATTTCCCCGTTGAATGGCAATGCTTATTCTTTGGGCAAAATACTGACCAGTCCTTTGGCCACCCGTGGCATCCACCAAACGCGACGCCAAATCCATATGTAAACGCCGGGTGCTGGGCCCCCATGGCCCTAACGTTTCAACCCCAAAAGGCTCAAACATGTAGCCACTGTATTTGCGCCGTTTGCTATCCTCGGTCGTTGAAGCCGTATGACCAGCACCAGTGCTGGTGCCCGGTAGGTGGGACGCGGAAAATATATATTATATAGATTTCAATTTGGAAAAAGACAAGTTTTTAGGCATTCAAAAGTAGTTTAGCCCAAAACCCAACTGGAGACGCCTTGTCTGTAATTTTCTATACATACAAAACAGCGATTTTTGCGGGGGAGGGGCACATCAAATGTATGCTATTTGTACGTAACTTTTTAAATAATACCTAAGTATTGAATAGGGATGCACACTATTGGGGGGGTCTATATCCAAAGTGGTCTTATAGAGGCACCGGATAAATACACGGCGAAAGTACCGATTTTTGTTGTTTGTTTGCTTTCGTCTGAAGAAGATGCGAGTGTGAGTGATGTGGAGGAGCGCAGTTTGAGAATGGTTTATTTCTATGTATCTATGTACATTGGTACTTGAACAATGAGGTCAGTGTTTTTATTGTGTCGACGGCTTTGACTTACAAGAAGAAGCCAAAACCGAACAGTATAGGTAAGTACTTAGCTATAGATAAAGAAAATATTTTTTCTACTCGCCGACGGTAATGGTTGAATAAGATTTCGTATACCAAACTATAATTGCGTACTTTAGGCTGCCAATTAAACTATAAAATTCATTTCGATACGCTGTAGTAAACTGTAAAAAAAAATTTACCAATCACGTGCTGCCGCGCTCCCGTAGAAAAGACTAAACGGGCGCGGGGCGGGCCTAAATAGTCTTTTGAACTACATTTTTGTCTACCGAGATACCAATTTTAATTAATTATTTAGGTAAACAAAGTATCATTTTAGAGGACTCGTAGAAAAAGTATTGTATACAATAGTGATATTATCAAGCTTTTCATCGCAAATTAATGGATCGTTTATACTTAAAGTCGCCAAAGTTCTTGTCTTTGATTTAAAAAAAATCTGTAATTAAATATATGAATTAGTATGAGTATGAATTTTATTGCTAATGTCGACTTCAAAGCTCGCTATTAGTCTTACCGTGCGATAAAACTCCGATCCCTAGACTCATTATTTTCGATACTTCAAGCTCCATGTCCAACATTTCGTCACGTATTAGTCTGTTTTTACGCAAAACGATACAATAACGAATTAAAAACAATAATAGGTTTATTTCAGAATTCAATTATTCCATATTCACTTACAATCTATACACATTTTTACACTTAAAACTAGGTGGACAGCATGTGGATCTGGTTCCAATAGTAATGGAAGGGGCCATCTTCCCGTCCTGCCACGGTTTTCAGGAGATTTAAATAAACGTTTAGTAACAGCTTGTAGAGAACACGTACCTACCTAATTAAATCAATCAAGTGTCAACAACAAACTTCAAATAATATAAAAATAACAAAAAGATACTAAATTAAATTAAATGTAGACAATACACGGCTCCCGATTCTTGATAATGATAACCTTGGGCATTGAAGATGGAGCGAACACAATTCAATACCTATACCCTAATTCACTGTGAAAGGTACGTAACCTGTGACATAAAAGAGATCATTTCATTTTAATTGCTAGTGTAAAAATAAACGTGTATAGGTGTATCTATATAGAAGCATGTTAAATAATTGTTACAGATGACTTCTAAAAACAATTATTTGGGCATTATTTTATACCGAGAACAGTATTTTTTATGTACTTATGAGTAGAAATTTATTATTTATTTATGCCATGCTCTTCGCGTCGGGTGTTAGAGTATGTATGAAATTAAATAACATGTCAGGTCCATGTTTCACCACGGTCGGTCAATATCATCTGATGTGCACTGCTGGGCCATCGAGTATTGGGCAGCAAATTGTCAGCGTGGCGAAACAGGCTCCAGGGGGCCTACTGCGAAAACTGAAATTCACAAATTGCGGGGATCTTTCTCTTTTACTCTCACCAAGACGTAATTAGAGTGACAGAGAAAAATGCCCGCAACTGACGAACTTCGATTTTCACGGTTATAGCCCAATGTCACATCGCCTGTGTTTCATTTCAATAGAGTATAAAATGTGAGTCGAATCCTTGACGTAAGGTTCAAACAGTCTTTACAATTGACTTATCTCTGCAACACGCATGTATGACGTAACCTGCCCTGAGTACATCCGTAGGGTCGGCTATAAAATCTCATTTTCAATATGTTCTATGAAAGATGCCCTTATGTTATCGGGGGCTAAAAATATTCCGGCGGTAGGCGGCACGTCGCCCATACGTGATGTCTAAGGGTCGCTCGCAGTGAAGTTAAGGTTATCAGTATCTTAACATAACTGCTTGACCAGCACAATTACCTTTTAATTAAATGGGTCGTTTAACTAATATGGTCACCGAATCAAATTATCTCTAGAGAGAGTCTAAAGTCTAAGTCAGCGGTTCCCTAGCCAGTTGATAGCTTCCATTAATTGGAACTAAGTCTACTCGTAGTATAAGTTAAGTGTCTATATCACTTTAGACTCACAGTTCAAATAGACAAGTCGCATACAGCAGATCCTTCAATCTCACATATTTTTTTATTTTATTGATTAGGGAAACAAACAGCACAATATAATTCTTATAGCCTAAGAAAGGTATTTTAACACATTAGCCAAAATAGTTTCCACTGGAAGTTAATACATACAATATTGCTCTGAGAATACAACATGCGATTAGATATGAAATATAAAGTATATATATGTAGGTGTAACTTATTTATCAATGACGTAACTGAATGCTTCCACCACTCTACGGTTTTTATGTATGCAGATGACATAAAGTTCGCACGCGTTATTAACACAACTGACGATATCACCTTACTTCAAAGCGATATTATAAGACTGAGTAGTTGGTGTAAGCATAACCTAATGCACATTAATATCAAAAAATGCATCCATATGAAATTCACTCGAAAACAAAATGTAACACAGTCAGACTACCATATAGACGGTTGCAACCTAATCGAAGTTGAGAACACTCGCGACCTTGGAGTTCTTTTCGACAACAAATTAACGTTTATTCCCCACATAGAAAATATTGTCAAGAGGGCATCTAAGACTTTGGGCTTTGTCATGAGAAGCACTAAATCATTTAGGCGCAGCGCAACCAAAATATTGCTATACAATAGTCTGACGAGGAGTATTTTGGAATATTGCAGCGTTGTCTGGAGGCCGCATTATGCTACCCACTCATTACGGTTAGAGCGTATTCAAAAAAGGTTCACTCGTCACTTAGCTTTTCAGGCACGTGTTATGGCTAAAAGATCAATATCCTATCAAAGGAAACTGCAATATTTCAAGATGGATTCCCTAGAAGATCGACGGACGCTCCTAGATGCAACTTTTTTGCACAAGTTAGTGAACCACAAAATAGATTGTCCACAACTGCTGACATTGTTGAACTTTCGTGCTCCATCCCGTTTCCCCCGTAATGCTATCACCCCTCTTTACGCCCCGCTTAGAAGATCAGTTTCAGGCACTAACTCTCCAATATGCAGGTTATGTAAAATTGCTAATGGCTGCTGTGACAAGGCGGATATGCACTATGACCCACTAAATCAATTTATAAAATCTGTCCGAAAATATTTTTTTAAACATAAGTAATTAGAATTTAAGTTAAAATTTTGGTAGTTCTATAGTTGTTTACTTATATTTGTTTCGCATGCCGTGTTTACCTGTAAGTAATTGTGACACCACTCCTTTCATGTATTAGCTTGTACGTTTTGAATGTATCGATGTCAACAATTGTTGGTGAACCTTAAATAAATAAAATAAAAACAAAATAAAGAGAAAATAATAGAGAAGAAATAGGTTCAAAACATATTGTAAATAAATGTACAAATGTAGTACAGCGTAAACTGTAAGTTCCAAATGGTAATTAGTTCCAGTTTAATGTTAATTATCGGAACCAAATAAAGAAATATTGTTTGCACTATTAACTGCGTGGTAGAGATATAAAACTGTTGTAGATTTAATATGATCATTTAGCTGGGGCTTTCATTGCAGAAACAAACTGACGAAAATCAAATGAAATATATCCAGAGATGAATATTTTTTGTTATAAATATTACAAACTAGTATTATTACTAGAAATTTATTCTTAACATATCTTTTACGACTAAAAGGAATACAAAACAAGATTAGTGGGTCTAGTTTGAGAGCTTGGATAATTATCCACATTAGTTTGCAACGAGCTGTCTAAGCGGTAGAGCTATCATTTTATTTATTTTCTCTCTATGGTCACTTCATGACTGAAGATCGTGGTCTCCACTGAATAATCTAAATTTAGAGTGTAAACTTTGTCTCCATCAGTAAGCTTAGCATAGGGAGCGCCGTTACAGTACATATCCCGCCAGTGAGATACTACCAAAGTACGACAGAAAAAGGGTAGTGTATCTCTCCTGCGAGATACTGTCGCGGTGCCGTGGTCGAATATCGGCCTCTACGCTTGCCTTCTGTTGTTGTTGTTCTGAACCAGACATAATTAGCATGGCAGTTGTTCTAATATTTTCGTTATGTTACGTAAAAACCAAGAGCAGCCAAAGAGTTACAACTTTGTCAACTTTTCTGTCTAATAAATAAATACACTACTACGCTACGTGAGTTCTCAGTGACATCAATAAGACGATTTTAAAAGTTACGGTTATATTACGTGAATATCTTTATTTTAAGGACTTGAGAGCGCTTTTCGTAAGTTGTATGAAGCTATTGTGCTGTTTATTGCAGTATCGTGACGAGGGTGGATAGGATCAGTAATTTATTCTCTAGTGCTCGCAATTGATGGCGTATTGTTATTGGCTACAGTATTACCTCGCTTTTATAAATGTAGAAGTCGTAATTTACAGATAGATACGGTATACACATTGACAAAGGATTTGCGTGTATAACAAAAAACTGACATTTATGGGTCCTCTACACGATGGGCCATCATACTGGCCCACTAAGATGGGCCAGCATGTAGAGAGGGTGGCTTATGGCGCAGCGGGATGGTGATGGGATGGTGCGTACGTATCTACACGTGGCCTATTCCATAGTGCGTTTTCTTATCGCATGGCTATCTTGCTGGTCCAGCGCTGGACCATCGTGTAGAGGAGCCATAACCGTCGCATGGCCATCTCCTTGGTCCAGCGCTGGACCATCGTGTAGAGGAGCCATAACCATCGCATGGCCATCTCCTTGCTCCAGCGCTGGACCATCGTGTAGAGGAGCCATAACCATCGCATGGCCATCTCCTTGGTCCAGCGCTGGACCATCGTGTAGAGGAGCCATAACCGTCGCATGGCCATCTCCTTGGTCCAGCGCTGGGCCATCATGTAGAGAACCCATTAAGTAGGTATAGGGTGCTCTGTTGTTCTACCGATCCTAGCAATTTCCCAGTTGCATCCTCACACTAACGTTTATTATCAGAAATGGGTTTTTTTATGTAATTTCTATTCAGGATCACGCTGTCTTGTGTCGGAGGCCAAGTCTCATTTTGGGTCGCTGAGCCAACGGAGTAAATAAGTAAGTATTACGAGCTCTTTCGATCCTAATAAAAGAAAAGACAAAATGTGTCACAAAATTTTCAAACCGTTTTCGTTACCCCATTTCGTTACGGGCATACAAACTGAAAAATGTTCTGTATTGTTATGGGAAATTTGAAAAATGGTAACGGAAAATGGATATAAGGCTAGTTTTTTCTTCTACTAGGGCCGAAAAAGCTCGTGATGATGAGTAAAATTACATAAATAAAATCGGGCATGAGCATATCGGGCCATGCTCAGTGTAGGGTGTCGTAGTTACCATTCTATCAGAACTGGCCAAACGGGGCCTATGAATTAGATAGATAGATAAAATCTTTATTCAACCACAACTTACATGCTTTGTGACACAAACAAATAACAAGAGAAAAAGAAAATTGACAAGAGACAAAGAAAAAAGTAACATACAATTTGACACTAATATCAATAATTACGTCAATAATCAAATGTATTACGTGTCTTATTTTTAGATTAATAGAGATATTAGTAGAGGGTCATGTGTTGTGGTAAAGAATAGGTGCTGACTCAGCATAAATGCTGCGGAGACCACAGCGCTGATCTTCCGTCAGAACCTTAAAACCTACACTAATAAACGACCAGTGCAGCACTAGTCAATGTACTTATATGTTTAAATATATACTTATGCATGTTACATATATTTGTACTGTATGTATGTAGGTACTGTAAATATTTGCAAGAAAATATGACACGTAGTTATTATACTTATTAATAAAAAATTAGTATCATGTACATAACAAGCGGTAATTTTTTTTTCATTGGAGGTACCTAGTAACCCAAAAAAATACATAGTTTTTATTTTACCTTTCTGTCGCTTTGCAGGATTAATGTATTATACGTAATGTATAACAGTCGGACATGACGAAACTATAAGGGTTTCTAGGTGACTACGATACCCTAAAAATACCAAATCTGAAAAATGGCCCTCATATCCCTTTGCCATAGACAATAATTATGTGGCTCCAAGACATAGAATCAGTCTCGTTTTTTACCGTTGGCACTAAACGCCAAGGTAGGACGAGTTAGAGTAACTAATTTAAGGTTCTACAGTTATGACCTCGTTTTCCTAATAACGCGTCACGTGCAGGTTCCTCAAGGCGCTTCGGAGG
Source organism: Cydia pomonella (assembly GCF_033807575.1). NCBI lineage: Eukaryota > Metazoa > Arthropoda > Insecta > Lepidoptera > Tortricidae > Cydia > Cydia pomonella. The sequence goes on along the minus strand of NC_084725.1, from coordinate 9,303,707 downwards.
CTTCGGAGGCGCTTTCGCATTGGGTTTCTTAAAGTTTGTTGGATATTTTAGTTGGACATAGGTTAACTAAATATATGTAGTTAGCTTAAGAATTTCACGGACGTTTGTTAGGTTCCGTGAAACGTAAATATTTTGTGAAAGGTATGTATGTAGTGAGTGACCCATGTTAAGGCGCCATAGGTTCAGAGAGCTGAGTTTTTGAAAAATTGTACTGCTTTTTTAGATAACAATACAGTTGCTAAAAATGTAGCAATCTTGAGGAATTTTTCTAGGGACTTCTGCGATTAGAATTTAATTTTTCTACTCGTCGACTGTAATGGTTGAATTAAGATTTCGTATACAAAACTATAATTGGGTACTTTTCATGTATGGGCTCCCAACTCAACTATAATATGGGACACATTTTACCACTTTGGAAGTGTCTCTCGCGCAAACTATTCAGTTTAGAAAAAAAAAAGATATTAGAAACCTCAATATCATTTTTGAAGACCTATCCATAGATACCCCACACGCTTTTATGAAGAAAAAAAAAAACATTTAGAGTATCAGTTCTAACGTAGATAAAAGCGGCCAAGTGCGAGTCGGACTCGCCCATGAAGGGTTCCGTACCATTTATGTCGTATTAAAAAAAACAACTTACTAGATCTGTTCAAACCAATTTTTGGTGGAAGTTTGCATGGTAATGTATATCGTATATTTTTTTACATTTTTCATTCTGTTATTTTAGAAGTTCAGGGGGGGGGGACACATTTTTTCACTTTGGAAGTGTCTCTCGCGCAAACTATTCGGTTTAGAAAGAAATGATTTTAGAAACCTAAATATCATTTTTGAAGACCTATCCGATATATCCCACACGTATGGGTTTGATGAAAAAAGATTTTTTGAGTTTCAGTTCTAAGTATGGGGGACACAGTCAGAAAGGAAGAGCTTCATTCCTGCTCTACCGACCTTCTGTAAGTGGAGTACCTACGTGTACAAGCGCAAAAGTTAAAAGCGAATATAGAGCTTATCTTATAGACAGTATTTTCTTACAGACGGTTTTTGCCACACTGACCTTATTTTATACGAGTATAAAAGATATGCTGACTGACTGTGCGGATAACGTAAGTGAATTTACGGAATGTTTAGGTGAAATTCAGTTCTTTCCACTATCAAAAGTAACGATGTGGAATCCGTCTTCGTGTTTGGGGACTTCAACGCGCACCCGGGTGAGTCGTTCTCACGTGAACTTTAAGGCTTTTGCTCCGAACAGTACCTGTCTTGTGTAGATATGGATATGTTGCCGAGCGATACCAACACTTTTGTCAGTGAGGCCCACGGATCTAGACGATGGCTTGATCATTGTGTAGTGACGAGCGCCGCGCGAACCACGGTTGTTAGTACGGCAATGTTATACAATGTTTATTGGTCCCTTTGTTATTGGAATGTGATTTTACTTAAGCTGATTAAGGCAAAAGTTCAAATTAATCATTCATGTTCAATTGCTAAGGTGCAGTGGGGTGAACGGGACTCGATACAAGTAGAAAATATATATATTATTGTACGAAGTGTATTAACTTTCCTACTGAACTCTCGCTTTGCGCAGATAGGATGTGTTCATATACCGATCATAAAAATATGTTAAGAGATTTGTATAATAACACAATAACTGTACTAAAATTAGTTGCGAAGCGAAGCAATCCTAATATAAGTATGTGAAACGTGGAAAGAATAGGTACATAACTGGCTGGAATTTACACGTCGGTGAAGCTCACCGGGAGGCTCGGCTTTGGTTTCAATGCTGGGTAACTTATGGTAAACCGGCTTCGGGCTATGTCTACAATAAGATGCGTGAAACTAAAAATCTTTTTAAAAACAAGTTGAAGTACTGTCAGAGACATGAGCATGATATACCTACTCGTATGGATGGACATTATTGTTAAAAATTATTCGAATCGGAACTTTGGAAAATTCTGGAAAAATACCGCCTAGTTAAATTCTAGGGCGAGCCTTCCTGTAAGTGTTGCCAACTATTTTTAACCCACTGCCATCGCTAATGCTTTCCAGCAACATTTCACAGTTGGATCCCGATGTCAAGTCAAGCCCTGGAGATGGTTGATACTGAGGCTGAAGTCGGTACCGCGCTCGTTAGATTTTCGGCTAAGCAAGTCGCTTGTAAAATTAGTAAGATGCATAGAAGAAAATCACCTGGACATGACGGCCTCATTATTGAGCATCTCAAGCATGCGGCTGTGCATTTACCGGTAGTCTTGTCAAATTTCTATAACTTATGTATTAGTCATAGTTACTTACCTGAGGAACTTATGAAAACAATAGTTGTGCCTGTCATAAAAAAATAAAACCGGGGACGCCTCTGACATATCCAATTACAGGCCTATATATCTCGCTACTGTTGTGGCTAAGGTTGCTTGATGACATTTTAGGACAAAATATTAAACTAAATGATGCTCAATTCGGATTTAGGCCGGTCGACTGAAAGTGCAATCCTATGCCTTAAGCAGACCGTCCATTACTATACGTCACGTGAGACGCCGATATTTGCCTGTTTTTGGATTTGTGAAATGCGTTTGACATGGTGTCTTACGACCTATTATGGAGGAAATTACTCAAGAATACGATGGTCCCCCGTGACGTAATCTCAGAGCTTCGGCATTTCAATCAATCAATCAAAATATTCTTTATTCAAATAGGCCTAGCAACAAGCACTTTTAAATCGTCAAATTTTACAAATATCATCTTAATCTAAATATCAGAGCAATTTATTGATGCAGTTATTATTGTTCTAAAAAAAACATTGAACTATTATAGATATGGTAAACTTAATAATAAGAATTTCATAAAAAGATCGTCATACATCAAAATTGTATAAAAATACTAGTCTAGAACCTTTCTAGAATAAAATCTACATGTCAAAAAATACGGTATATATATACATTGAATTAATTTCATCATTTCAATTCATTAATAACATAACAATAAATAATTCATTCTTTACAATCACACTTAATCCCACGGTGTTTCATCATTCATGTAGTCTTGTGTGCTATAATAGGCTTTAGAGATAAGCTTACGTTTTACATAATTTTTAAATTTACTAACAGACAATTCAGTTATAATATTAGGAAGTTTATTGTAAAATCTTACACAATTACCCATGAATGATTTCTTAATTTTATGGAGCCTAGTGAAGGGCACTGCGAGCTTATGCTTATTTCTAGTATTAATATTATGTATTTCACAGTTTTTCTTAAAACTGGCAATGTTTTTATGTACATACAGAATATTCTCATAAATATATTGACAGTGTACTGTCATTATGTTAATGTCCTTCATTGGTATGGTAACAAGGAATACAGTGTTAAGTGGGCGGGCGGGCGCCTTATCTGAGGAGTACATGATGCAGTGCGGGGTCAGACAGGGTGGATTGAGCTCTCCTACATTGTTCAATCTATATAAAATATAAATGACCTCATCGAGGAGCTCAGCAGTGCTTGTGTCGGATGTCACATAGAGGACATGTGTATCAACAGCTTGAGCTATGCTAATGATATGGTGCTGCTGAGCCCCTCGATGGGTGGGTCTAATAAAAATGTTAGGCATTTGTGAAACGTACGCTGAGATCCATGGGCTCAGGTATAATGCATCCAAAAGCGACCTTTTGCAATAAATTGCAAAAAAAAACAAATGCAGGAGGAACTCCGTCAAAAAGAGTGGACAAATTTAAGTACCTGGGTCACGGACACATCGTCTGGACATCGAGGACATCGAGTGAGAGCGTCGGGCGCTGTGTGTCCGCTGTAACATGTTGTCCCGCAGGTTCACACGTGTTAGTAAAGTGTAAAGTTAATATAGATCAAAGCTTTTTGTCAAACTTTCTACACGTGCGATCTGTGGGCCAACTTTACGCAGCGGGCGTATATCGCTCTGCGTGTCCAATATAATACGAGTATTTTGCTCCAACAATGAAGTACAGAAATCTGTATTCATAATTATCACTGCAACTGTTTTGCACCCCAAGTTATCTCACCCATTTACAGTCAGCAATGAGTGTAACTATAATAAGTCTCTTGGTTTCCATGGCAATAGCCAAGTCGATAAGACTAATGTAGAAGTTTGTACCAATATTGTTTCTGTAAAACTTTCTGTGGACAAAATTCTGCCTGATTTCAACTTATTTTTTAGAGCTTCGCTAAAGTCTTTTGCAATAGGTAGCGATAGGTATTCTACTTTTGAAAGTTATAAAATTCGATGTTACTGGATTGAATCTACCTTTAAGGTGCGAGTTGGAACCCGGCGACGTGTCGCGACGACACGTCACCGCGTCATGTCGCTGTGTTGTAATTTCGACCCCGACTGCAGAACGGTAGCGCCATATGCAGTTGGTTCCGAGTGACAGAGATCTGCGATTCTGATCTGCGCTCGGCGATGTGTCGCTAGCTTCGTGTCGCTGACTTCGAATGGTATTTCATAGAAATACATAGATATCAGTCGTTTCGCCGCGACGTGTCGTCTGCAGTAGCGACACGTCGCCGAGTTCCAACTTTTACCTTTACAAGCTTCTATCTATAATATACGACAGTTTTTTCTTTTAATATTTATATTTTATGATTGATTTGTACCCGACTGCGTCAGAAGTTACTGTTGAAGTACCATTGTAATATGGGTATCAAATGAAAACTAGTGAAAAACCATTTCAAAAATATATGTATCAAATCAAACACTTTTTAGTTCATAATTTTTAAGCAGTCGTTTTGTTTGGTTTTATAATTACATCTTGTAATTATTGGTTAGTTTAACTTTTCTTACATATATTTCTAATTAAAATTAAAGTTAGGTCCATACATGATTTCCAAAGCATGAGCCTTTTTCCATAAGTTTTTGGCCGGATCCGCGCCAGTACCAACAGCATTTTGAGAATGATATGTGAACGGGTAGATTGTGTATATCTCAACCGCTGTTGTAGTATGCACCTGAACCGGGATGTGAAATATCTACACTGACATCCTGACAACTGTAGAGAATAGCGAAATTGTATGAAGTGACATTTTATCAAATTTGACATCTGTATTAATTAATACCTATTTTAAAATTAAAGACACATTTTAAAATTAATTTTATTTGCATTTATTTTTATTTGATTGAATTTTGTTTTCGTTGTATTTTGTTTGATTTAATTTCACTTCTTTCCATTTTCAATTAATTTATTTATTCTTATTCATCATAAATATATTGACATTCCCGTTATTGTGATAGTACTTTAAGTTACAACCATATTTATTATTTATTATTAACATAAAATGATACATCTCAAACAGATACGGAGTCCCACAAAACAGTTTACACGGTTTGACTGTGGGATCGTGCAGTCTCTACTCTCTTATTATATATATATTTTTTGCTAACAATAATGGTCTCAGTTGGTCTCTCAATAAATGAAATTGAAATTGAATTGAAATGATAAGTGATCGCGATTCACTGATTTCAACTTTCACGATTTTTATACATTAACTCATAGAAACGGGACTTAATCGCGTATTAAGTTTTAAATTTACCTCCGACGTTTCGAGGACGGCGTTGTCCCCGTGGTCTCGGAGAAAACTGACTAAAGGTGACATCAACATCTTCTAGCCGCGCGAGTTTTTCGAACTACCCACACTTGGTCTTGTTTATTAACTTGACATAACACTAACGATATTCGATTTTTCGACTGTCGATATTCGTTTTCGTTTACATATACTAATGACTGGATTCTATGTGGATGAGATCCCTAAACTGTCGTCCCGAATGTAAGTGATGTTTTTTGATTTCAATGGCTTCCCACACTTTTCTGCCGTAGCAATGGCGATCCGTGGAAGTCCTGTTTCTATGAGTTAATAATGTGATCGCTTCTCTAAAATCGTGATTTTTTCGCATAAGCTAACCACTCCTACACTAAGTAAATCGAATGACTATAATTTTATAATGACATGAAATTTTATATTTTTGATATTTTATATTTTTTTTTACGTGTATTTTTGATACGACCGCATTATCAAAGGCTAGTTAGTTTAGGCTTTAATGAACGCACTTTCATAGGTTTTATAAAAAATTGACAACTTTTATTTTCCCATATAAAATAATTCAGCAAGCAATGTAGGGTCAGCATCAATAGTAGCGGATGAAACAACGCGCCAAAAGTATCTGATATTCCGGATAACTTTTCCAAATATTGAAAAATCTCTAAAATTTACTATCAAAAGTATATCTTTTAACGTCTTAATTGTTCTACATACAGAACCACCACTTTTTGTTGAGCTGTTACGGAATGGTAGATACTTTTGAAACCTTGTTTGATCCGCTACTTTTGATGCTGACTGTACTTAACTCAAAACGTCGCATATTTAACGCGTCGTCACAACTGTCACAAATGACCATTATGTACGAAATACATTGCCGCACGAAATATGACTAAGTAATAAAATCTTTCAGCATTGTTTCATACCATTAAAACCTACCTCTAGTTTAAGTTTTCGGTTATATCAAGAATACACACTGTATACCTATAATTATAAATGTGGTCTGTTGTGATATGTGTGGTATATGAGTTAACACCTATCTAATTTTCTACCCCTCCGTACATACATTGTAATAAAAGTTTATTGTTTCATTATGAATTACTGTATTTAATGCTTTTCATTAAATCGCTGGGTAATCCAGGCCAAGTTCAGAAAACTTCGCAAACTTTCCGTGGGCCCATATTGCCGCCGAATTTTCCCAATAACATTGATTTGTTTTGATACCGGCCCGCGTGAGTCGGTTTAGGGTTCCGTACGAGAGGGCCTACCGCAAACCATTTCTTTTCTACGTCATGTGAAGGGTGACAATTTTTTTTTTTAATGCAAAATACATTTTTTTTTTGTATGAAAAGGGACAATTATTCTTTCATTAATGAATTTCTAGTCCCCAATTTATACGAGAATGATAGTTTTTTTAATATTAAAGGATATTCATACACAAATTGACCAAGTCCCACAGTAAGCTAAAGAAGACTTGTGTTGTGGGTACTCAGACAACGATATATTTAATATGTAAATACATAGAAAACACCCAAATAAATATTTGTGCTCATCACACAAATAAATGCCCTTACCGGGATTTAAACCCGGGACCATCGGCTTCATAGGCAAGGTCACCCACTAGGCCAGACCGGTCGTCTTACGTCATACTTAACTTGACCAGATAGCTAGAGGTAGATAATTGCATTAGATGATTCATCGTTGCTCTGCTCACGGAACCTTCGATACGCAAGTTAGACTGTCACTTAGCCGAAATTGTTAAATGTCAAAGATCACAAGGACTTCGTTGGTATGTCATCATGGCCATAGCTACGGAAATATACCTTCTTATTTTTGTGAATCATAACAACACCATTTGTATTCGTACTGTCTAGCTACGTCCGCAGAAGTGAGTAGTTATGAGCTATTTTTTAATGGACAAGTGTTTTCTTATAGAAAAAGTTTTTGCAGGCGGCGTTAACTGTTAGCCAACATATCTACTCTTTATTTCTGGTGCTGCAAGTGTTAAGTTTCCACCCGATGGAGTAACATAACCTCGTTTTGAATTTTGATATTTTTTATCTTAAGGTCAACGTGGAGAAGAGCGTCTATCGGGAAGACCGTCTAAAGTGAGGTTCAATAGAAATTGAAAATAATGTCCAAGATAAGTTCGTACCGATTTTGATAGCCCAGCCTGTGCCAGTGTTAAGTAAACGTCATAATTTCATAGAAGTTTAACATTTAAAATAATACTTGCACTGTCTAGGCTGTCAAAATCGCTGCCAACTTATCTTGGTCTGACTCTAAACAAATATAACCGATTTTGAGATAGGACCTAAAATGTTCACAATGATTGTTTTCATTGAAATATTGATAATTTAACTAGTAATTGATATAAATAAAAGGTATAAGTATATACACTATTGACAAAATCACGGTTGTCCACCAAAAAGTGCGAGATTACGAAGAAATAAAAGTAAATTGGTTTGTTTGTATTATTTTTAATTTCTATTGAACCTCACTTTACACGCTTTTTCATCGCTTCTAATCATACCCCGGACAGACGGGGGTAATTTAGGATGAATGAGTATAAATGAATGTTGAAAATTAAGCAGATATATCATATCTGTAAATTAAATAAATAATACTGCAGACATATCTGCTTGTTTTTCAGCATTTACTTGACTTTGCACTATTATCAAACCTAAATTGCTCCCGTATGCTTCTAGATTTTGAGTTTACATCGTACCTATTCCACTTACTGAAGGTCAGTAGAGCCGAAGCTCTTCCTTTCAGACTGTGTCTGAGCGACATACGTATCGAAATCGAGCCCTGTGACGGACTTCCCAACCTAATATTTTTTATGTCGGTCTTCACCACATTGACCTTACTTTGTATCTGTTTTAACTTCTTGGTTAATCGAAATTTATATTTTTTAAATTATTATGTTGTTGTTAAGCTATAAGTTAGTTTGTAACACTATGATCGCAATATTATCTTTGCCCGCGTTGAAAAGGGGCCCTCGTTAATCAAGTTGTCTGTATGATAAATTATTATCAAACTCGCTACGATACTACGTGGCTACGGCGTAGCACATTCGTAGCAGCTGCTACAGTTCTTGGATGGCACATATTGCATGCATTGCCACAGTAAAACGAGTAAGTTGCTGTATAATAAGTTTTTGACATATATTACATACATATCATTTTAGATTTTATCGCTGACTGTACTTTTTTTTCAACAGGTAACTAATACTCATCGAAACGTTTTGCTTCAACATTCTTTATGCGAACTGCCAAGGAGTGGAATGCCCTGTCTGAGTCTGTGTTTCCGCGTGAGTACAATCTGGGTTTCTTCAAGGCTAGAGTAATAAGCGTGCTCCACCGTAGACCGCATCATCACTTACCATAAATCAAAATTTATACGGTACTTCCCGTTGACCTAGAAAGAACTATGAAATTTGGCAAGTAATATCTTCTTGCACTACAGGGAAGAATCTTAAAACTATAAATTTGTAAAAAGTTATAAGGAATCCTCAATGAGTGAATACGACTCGCAATTGTCCGGGTTTTAAAGGAAAACATGTCTCTTTGCAAAGTAACCCCGTTTTCTACGGATGTCGTGCCGATATTTATACATAATATTATTTACTTTATTACAATAAGAACTGTACCGTTATAAAACAATCAAAATGCAATAAAATATGTATAGTTCGTGTCATCCACGATGACGCGCAGATTAGTCAAATCTAGCCTTTAATAACATGACCATACGAGTCAAGGCAGACGTCTTCGTGAATGACACGATCTGTAAATGGATTCTTTGATGTCAAACACCAACATTAATAGATCATTCTGCTCTGGAGTAACTATCTTTATTTTCAAAAAAACCACCAATTAATATAGTTACATTTCAAAACATTAAGGATTATGGATAGGTTACGTGTATCTATTCGACAGTGGCGGTCTGGCATAAGATCTTACACTAGCAAAGCCCTTTGAGTTAATGTCAATTATTGTCATTTTACATTATTGTCTCCTTGTCAAGACCGCACTGCATATTTAGAGTAACATCTATGTTTAAATAGCTAGTTTATTTTTGTCCAATTATACACAGAAATACTTATATAGACTTTCCAGATCAAGGGTTTAAAATCCGAGATTGGAATGTCATTTTTCAGTTTCCCTCTAGGAATTTTTATTGACATTTTTTACCAACACACGCATTCTTGATATATTTGTATATTGATATAAGTCATATGATATGATTATTTCATATGCTACTTTATGATATTTCGCAATAGTTTGTCAAATGAATGACGTCACTGTTATCTTATAACGAAACGAAATTGCAGTTTGTCTTCTATGAATGCGGTTTTATGATACACGCCGGCATTCACTGGAGTGAAAAACATTGATACGATACTTTTTTTAATATCTTCGATCCTAAAGTTGCCATGATCATAAAAAGTACTCAGTAATAGACAAATCTGTAGTGACGTCAGAACAACGCAGCCATTGCAAACTGCGAAACTTCTACTCTTACCGAAATGTTCAAGATATTACATAATTAAACACCTATTCAAATTGCAATACGCATTCAATAAACACTACTCATTTATATTATACGCTAACTACTTAATATGAGTTTTAAAAGACAATAAAATAATGTGTAAAACTCTACAGAATATTGTTAGAAAATTATATAATAATGTTTCGCTAGTTGTAACATATAGGATAGCCGAGAGTAGCCAGGCCGAGCTGTATTCGGCCGAACCTGGTCAAGCCTTTGAGTCTTTGGTTTAGCCTTAAGGTCGATCCGTCAGCCGAGCCTTAAGGTCAAGCTTTCAGCCCAGCCTTAAAGTAAAGCCTTAAGGTTGAGCCATCAGCCGAGCCTTAAGGTCGAGCCATCAGCCGAGCCTTAAGGTCGAGCCATAAGCCGAGCCTGAAGGTCGAGCCATCAGCCGAGCCTTAAAGTCGAGCCATCAGTCGAGCCTTCAGCCGAGCCTTAAGGTCGAGTTTCAGCCCAGCCTTAAAGTCAAGCTTTCAGCCGAGCCTTAAGTTCGAGCCTTCAGCCGAGCCTTAAGGTTGAGTCTTCAACCGAGCGTCAAGGTCGTGCCATCGGCCGAGCCTTAAGGTCGAGCCTACAGCCGAGCTTTAAAGTGGAGCCTTAATGTCGAGCCATCAGCCGAGCCTTAAGGTCGAGCCGACCGAGCCGAGCGCGGCCAAGCTGTAGCTCGCCACAATAAATAGACGTTAATGAATTCATTGACTCGCTTAAAGCCATAATACATGAGTAATATATTTTAAAGCCAAATTTCATAGTCTGTGAGGTTAATCGACGTATCGCGTCAATACTTATCAAGTCGATAGATATAATAATAAATATAGTACACAAATAGGTAACAACTTCCTTAGATTACAGCCTTGTCTTTCAGTGCGACAAATGGTATAGGAATTGTGTCAACTAAACTTGAGCGTTTCATAATACATGCATTTTAATTTTGTTAGGACTTTCATAATTTGAAATGTACGCCCGATCAGGGTAGCCATCGTGACCACGTGTTACAGTACATTCCACAGATAAGATTAATTTTTAAACGTCACCTTAGGCTGCGTTCACCTATGCCTATGATACACAGATACTAAAAAAGCTGCGCTCGCACGAAGCGCCAATGGCTAATTTACAATATTTACTATTACAATAAACATGAAACATTTAATTGTAGTTAAAGCATTTATGTGTCGGACCTCGGAGCTAAACGTGCCTGTTTCCCGAACATTACTAATCGACAACTGATTTGTCAAAATTTAATACAAACAGTTATTAAATGGCAAATTGTGATCACACAGTTATGCTCGAGAACAGAGGGCCTCCCACAAATACTGAAGTTCGCAAATTTCGGGCATCTTTCTCTTTTACTTTCGATTTATACGTAATTAGAGTGACAGAGGCAGTTTCTCGAAATTTACTTACTTCGAATTTCGCGGTGTTACTGCATTTATCTCACTGGGACCGACTAGCCGTCTTGAAGGCTTTTGGAATATTATACAAGGTAACGATAAACTTAGCTCTAATCACAACGATAAATTATACTGGTAAAACGTTTAAGGACTACAGTATTTAAAGAACTAATTTAAATATGTTTCACAATTAATTATTAAGGAATTATATTTCAAGAATCTATTCGAATTAATGGAATAGGACTATTCATTTATTGAATTTTATTACATTTAATACTTTAAGGAATTATTTTTTGTAAGTTGTGTTGCCATTTCATAATATCTGAGACTATTTGGTAGGCAACAAACATGTACGTATTACGAATTAATATTACAAAAAATATATGTACAGAAATTGTAAAATATACGTATAATTAGCGGGCTACGACTAAAGCCATAAAATATACAAGTAAAATAAGTAGTTATGTTTCTAACTTATACGATATAGAAGAGCGTGCAGCTCGAATAGAGATCAAGATATGAGGCCGTCGGGCTCAGACTGTACCTCCTACTTTAATAAAAAAAGCATGCCGCGGAGTTCGCGACTGTAGAAAACATAATTTGATTATAATGCTCAAATTGTGAGCGGCGGCTGTTGCCGAATATTCCATTATCATCCCTTAATATAATAAGGTTAAATCTTCTAATACTTATAATCTAAACACCGATTGTAAAACATACAGATTTATTGTCAGAAAATTCTATTATTTGATTTTTATTGTCAAATTCGTTACAATAGGGAATTGACGGATAAAACGTTAATTGCACTCCTTGTATATAACGTGCTGTTATTGTCGTTTGGAAGTCCTGTATATAATATAAGATTAACGGCCGCCTAGCGCGGCTGAGTAAATTTCGAGACCTTAAACCTATCGAAAAATACTTGATTATTCAAAAAGGGTATATTAAAATGGAAAGATTGCGTATCTACATCGCAACGGTATTTATAAATATAAAAATATTGCGGGTTAGCTAGACAAGCTCGCGAAGCGGCGAAGATATGCTCCTGATATGGGAAAGAGTTAAAGCCCGAGTGTTGTACGTTGCGGGGAGGCCCCGTGGAATGTGGAGTTCTAGAGAGATCTAGAAGTTCAGTACGCGTAGGGCAGGGGCATGTAGTCCAGGTAGGGGTGGTAGGCACGGCGCGCGGGGGGCAGCATCACGTCGGAGTAGCGTGAGAACTGCGATACCTGGCGACTGCCGCTTTGCGGTTTCCTGACATACAAAATTAAATGTTAATAAGAGTCATATTCGTCTAAAATCTTAGATAAATAATATAAATTACGTCAAGGTAGTCTGCCATCATGGTAACCATGATGGCAGACTACCTGACTCTGTGCCAGACTACTGAGTCCGTGGTAAACGACAAGACAGACAGATTGTTTTGAAGAAATTACTACTAACTAGACAGCCGGCCTAGCCAAGGTGACAATCACTATCGCTATGACAACTAAACTCTTTGTGTCTCTCTATCACTCTTCCATATTAGTGCGACAGTGACAGTTTTGATCGCTAAGGAGCGTAAGCGATTTGCATGTTGGCTACGCCGCCTGGTATAGTTTGTTCATCTACAAATTAGTAGGTAAGTCATAAGTAGTTTATATAAATAGATAATTTTGATTTTGGTGATATACCAAAACCAGGAAAAATATGCGAATAACAACGAACTCATTACAAGATACATGAGTTATTCACAGGTGCTTGTATGAATTTTATACTAGATCTCATGATTTACTACCATAAAATAAATATCGAGAAAGAAACGTGAAAGCGTCCTTGAAAATATTGCCATAAATATTTCCAATATCTAAAGATATGGCTTAAGATGCTCCAGAAATAGTCATTGATCATTATTACCACTCGACTGTTCTCGGAAGAAATGATTATTCGCATTACCCCTGTTTATATAGAGATGTCCGATTTATCCAACGGCTTATATTATTGTCTATGCTACGGCGTTCTGTGAAACGATAACTAGACGAGAATCTTCTGTTTTCTATCAAGTTGTAATTTTAATCTGTTGTGATTATATTAGTCTGTATACTTTTTATTAATCTGCGTCTTACTCTTATTTTTTTAATTAGTCTGAATACAATTTGTTACGGATTCATATGAACATGGCATAAGCCTCTACTGTAATGCTGAGTAACTTTTCTGAATAAACTCATTTTGACAAAAAAAAAATTAAAAATATAATTAATTTTAAAAGATACCACATAATTAATCGGCTCCTTGATGTTGTATTCTGTCAAACGATACGAAAGTATCGTACGATCACATCAGACTTTAATCCATTTAGGATTTAAGCTAAGGTAATTTGGTTGTTAATACGTTACTAATGGTATGAAATAACCAATGTAAAGTAAACCTTAAATGGCTCAACAATTTAAGTCCGTATGTAAAATATCTGATCGAAATGCGGGTTCATTAATTATGACCAGTTTGGTGTTCGGCCTCAAAGTAGTGATACAATTTTTGGACGTTTTTTGAGTGCATGAAAACTCGGTAAACGAATTATCCCAGAATTATCGTGTTAGAAATCTCTTTATTGTAAATTTTATGTTTAAAAAATATATTTTTGTATCTTCACTACCTGTGTTTCAACATGTCTTTATGTTTCGATTCCGAATCATGCTCGTAGGTAATTATTTACATTATTTTCATTTCGGGTCACTTGATGAGACACGACAATTTTTTTTAACAATTTTAGAAGGCAAAATTGAAGCTAGAAGTGGAAGAGAAAACCACGAGCAAGCTACACGCAGTAACTAAAAGGAAAAACAAAGGTCGTATCTTACAGGGACCTAAAGAACTTGGCCGAGGACCGCGAAAACTCGCGTCTACTCCACCTCTTAATGATAATGATGATGATTAATACTCTGTATCTTTAGGTATTTAAATAAAAGTTAACAAACAATTTGTACATTTTCGGGTAGTTATAACATTTATTGGTTAACCAACCAAATACAAAACCACCTAGATCGACACGGAATGAGCTGACTTTAACCTACATTATTTGATCATTTAATGTTTTCATCTACCCTCAACTGGCTTAATGAGCCATTTGAGGGTAGATTTTGTTTACTTTTATTTAAATACCAACAGAGTATAGAAATAAATTAATATGTACGTTTGTAAAGCTTGTTTGATAGTCTATAAAGAAAAGCAAACAGTACCCCGAGAGAAAATAAATTAATACCGAGACGAGTCAATTACTTCTCAGGTCAATCCACGTATAGATAAGTTATTAATAACTCAAGGGCATTGACTTTCTGAACTTATAGTTGAATAACCTTGATATTAATACATTTGTTATTTGCACGTTTTAATCAAGCGAAAATATCGCTAATAAATTCACTCGGAAACTAGATCCGTCTGCCAACAAACCAAATTGTGGTTTGGCAGAAGAATTAATGTATTAGTTGTAAGCACGATTTATGAATAAACTTTCTTTTTTATATTTGCGGGGGCACTAAGCAAAACTTTAAAATGTTTAGGTTTTTAATTAAATGTAATTTGTAGTGGTTTTAACCTGAAATAAACGATATTTAATGGAAATTAAAGTTGACTCAATAGAAAAAAGTCACAAAAACGTATCAAATTTTTTTTTGTATCTACATTGTTAAAATCCGCGCGATCGCCATATCTTCTATCGCAAGTTTCGTATATAGGCGCACCATATCTAATGTTCCTTTTTAATTTCTTAGCCAGTAAAAATTAATTAATACCACTGATTGAATACTATTTTTAATGCATATTGAGTCTAATAAGCTTGCCATTATTGCTAGATTAATATTTGGTATTGGAAACATTAATAAAACATATATTGGTTATATTCAGTTCGACATAATTGAAGATTAATGTGTACACATTATTACTTACATTCCAATTTACTTGAATAAATCATCAGTATCTACTCTGTGCTCTTTAGTTAATTGTGTATATTGTATTGTATCTGTGCGCGTTTATGTTAAGATACATCTATACGGGTTGATTTTAACCGTAACCCATATTTCGGGGTGAATATGTAAGTTGTAATAGAATGATAATTGTTGTAGATAATAATAATTGTTGTAGATTTTAAACATGCATTCCTGAGGTCATAATTAGCAAAAAAATATGAGTTTTGGCCAAATTCGTCAAAAAAAAAAATCTTACGTTTTATGCACAGGACACGTTATTCATTTTTACACCTTGGTGAAAAAAAAATCATTACAATGAATAAGTAGTTTTTTTACAGGTAAAAAATGCGAGTTTATTTTAAGACTTTAATGTCTGTCAGTACGTATTTCTAAATCAAGTTAGATAGTGGCAGCGTCACAACTAAAAAGGCATTTTTGACTAAGTTATAACAATAACAAATTTTCACAAAAAATATCATTATCTCTAAAACAAGACCGATTTCAGAAAACTTTGTATGACATTTTAGTCTCTAAATGCGGTCAAGAATACACCTTTGATAATCTGTCGGGTATAATTGGCCCACGGTGTAGATGAATACGAGCAGGCGCGGATACAAGATTTGGCTTAGGGGGGGGCCATTTTGAGAAAATCATATATTTTTGCACAGAAAATAAGGTAAAAAAAAAATTTACTCAATTTAGTAATGTGAGAGCCAGGGTTTTAGGGGGGGGGGGGGGCATTGCCCCTATGGCCCCCCCCCTTGTATCCGCGCCTGAATACGAGAAAACTAATTATAATAATGCCGTGTAATGTTAGCATGACTCAGGACAGTTTGAATTCGAAGTATAATATGGTGTATGATAGCAAGGATTATTACTTAAACTTATCTCATACTCTCCATTTCCTATCAAACACCAACATCTCCAAAGATTTTAATATTCTAATTACGTAGGTGAAGATCAGATCACAATCTAGCCTCAATTTAGGCGATACCGAACTTTGCAGACTTAGACAAAATGTCCTATCTTCATACGAATAAACAGCGAGTTACGGTATTCGTAATTTGTCAGCCTCGTTTTGTACATAATACTTTTCTTTACTTAAAATGCCTTATCTTTGTACGAAAAACCCGTGACTTAGGTCGTTCTTCGTTTGTCAGTGTCATTCGCGATTCAACCGAACGACTGACAAGGGTCGTCCCGATATTCTAATACGCGCCCATTTTTGACAGGTCTGATTAAGTCGGCAATTGGTGTCGCTGCTGATGATTTCGACAATTTTGTAAATATATTTTGGATGTCGAGTTTTGCTATTTTATTTGAAAAACGTCAATAATTATTGAATTCTGGGGGTGAAACAAGTATGAAATGTTCAGCTAAATTTACTATTTAACTCACGTATTTTAGTCACTCACGCGATATGTTTCGGAGGGCTTAGGTCTCCATTCTCATCCACATGCATGCAGCCGCACGCCGTGTAATGTTACAATGTTAGCATGACTAACGACAGTTTAAATTCGAAGTATATAAGATGGTGTATGATAGGAAGGATTGCATCGTATTCTTTTAAATAAAATATAATTTAATGCGGACCGAACACTATCATAATAATAACATGACTATTGACAACGTAGTGCCATAAAATTATATTTCAATTTCTTTATGATGCTTTCTCTCACGTTATTTCCTATGTATTTTCATGTCATGTTATTGCATAACTATGTATCATTGACTTGTAAAAGAAAATACCACATTGAAGCCTAAGTACTTGCGAATACTTTTGAATTTTATCATGAAAGTATCTTGCTCTAGTATCCGGTTGACGGTATGACTAAAGCGCGTGGTTTATGCGATAAACGCAGCGTCAAACGCGATGCGTTTGAAGCACACCCATTTTAAATCAGATAATCTAATGACCGTATATTGTTTTACGCGTTAAACGCAGCGGTAAGCGCAATGTCATTTTCCCTACATTCCGTGATCGCATGCGTTCAACGTTGCGTCTATGGCATGAAATAAAACAACCGTGGGCTTTGCTCTACGAGTAGTGATCATACCATAAGTTGACGAGTGCAATTTGGTTTGACCTTTGAACTAGTGCGAGAACACTATAACAGACTAAGATACACACACAATAATACAAACATACTTTAAGTCGACGTCGATAAAATGATGACTTAACACAACACCGTAATTTTTAAGTATTATAATTGTTTTTACAATAAAATTTACTAAATTATTATTTAATGGAATTAACTTTTGTCACGATAACTTGAATTGACCTCAGATGTCGGACATTTAAAGTTGCATTAAGAATAAATGAGAAGTGCAAAGCAAATAGGTAATAAAAGGATATCTTTTAGTGTATGATTTAAATTAGCTTTCTGTCGATATAAGTATCACTTAAATCGACATTTAATTAACCACTAGCACTGGTACGCTTTTGCTCTCAAAAACCCGGGCTATGTGTATGACTTACTTGTTGTGCCTGGTGCTGGGATCATCTCCGTACTCCGCCTGTAGGTTCTGTAGTCCGCGCGGCTCCTGCTCGCCGTAGTAGTACGGGTACTCATCATTGCTGCAACAACAGAATATTTAA
Organism: Cydia pomonella; assembly: GCF_033807575.1. NCBI lineage: Eukaryota > Metazoa > Arthropoda > Insecta > Lepidoptera > Tortricidae > Cydia > Cydia pomonella. Next base: position 9,285,670 of record NC_084725.1, on the reverse strand, counting down.
TGTATGACGTCATAATAACGTTAAAGGGGCGCACTGATTAACAGTCCGCCGGACGGTATCGGCCTGTCTGTTGTTCGGAACTGTCAACTTTACCATCCCATCCGACGGACTGTTATTGCTCAACTAACTAGATTTGTATCCAACTGACCGCGCCAGTTTGAGGGGCAATTAATCCACGTATACTATCTCGACATATGTACCCTTTACATCAGGCCCTAATGTAAGTAAATTTCATTAAGGTATGTGTGATTATTAGTGTATTATACAGAACGTCATGTCACTTTTTTAATAGGCAAGTTTTTAAATAGGTTTTTAAGTATGGAACGCTAAAACGATTTGTATTTGTTACCATGAAATTAGTGTGAAAATACATTCTGTGAAATCACCTTTGAATTAGTTTTTGTTATTGTATAATATTCTTCGCGCAAAAATGTTCTTCGCGCATGTTTGATTTATTGAATTTGATGACTGCTGTGAAATACATTTGCCAACAACCCTGCTGCATGTAATATACAAAACGTTCCTCAACTGCCACACGGAGAGGAAGTAGATAGGAAGTTTTAGTTAAAGAACACTTCATTTTTATTTTTAAAACAACACAAACTGCATTCAGGAGTATTAAATAACCGCCTGTCTGATCCGGAAATCGAATTGAATCGAACAAACCTGCAATTTTACTGTAGTGATCGAAACCCTCTATCGTAATAATGATTAAGGTTCCACCAGGCGAGTGTATGGGGACCATACACGACGTCAGGATGGTCGAATGTAAGGTTCCACCAGGCGAGTGTATGGGGACCATACACGACGTCAGGATGGTCGAATGTAAGGTTCGATTAATTTTAAAATAACTTTTATTACAATTTTTATAATTATCTGTCATTTTTACAATTGCTATCACTGACAATATTATTTACTGAAGGTAGTTTGGGAGGTTCGAGAAAAAAAAACGGGTTGTAGGTAGTCAGTTAGTTCGGGGTTGTGAAGTGTGCGGTAAAAGGATGGAGAAGAAAGAAAATAAATATATTGTTGATTACCAGTGCAACTGTCTTTTACTGTGGAAGCTTTGAACAAATGTATGTCTTCTAAAATAACGTATCACCTTAAATAAAAACAAGGCCAGGAATTTTCACGTTTAATAACATCATATCAGTACAATTAACTGTTGCTTAAATGTTGTATAAATTTAGTTGATTAAATGCTCAAAATGTTTGCCTTCCGGTTCTCTACACAATGCAACGTGGGACGGCCTTTATATACACCAATTGCCGATATATCGGTCTCGCGTACAATATCATATCGCCTAATTTGAAAGGCCTCCAGTCAATAGGAAGTGTTTCAAACAATTGTTGATTTTACTTCAAATTAATGACCAATTAGTGTTGAAAGCATTCGGCTTTGATCGCAATACTTTGAAGACTGTTTTGTTATTCCAAACGAGAAGGTCGTATCTCAATATAGGTTTTGTAGTACTTTACGACTTTCCATTGTAGGTCGATAGAGTATCGCTAATTCTCTCAAATTTTGTGTTCTGAAGCAGCAAAGTTTTTGAACAATTATGTAACAGGCTGCCTTTTAAGCGATGAGAGATTTTAGGTTTGTTTCATTAAGGGTTTTTAAAAAGAGAATATTAAAAATAACTGCCTAAATAACTTTTAAATGTTTTCTTTATTATTCTAAGTATAAACATTACCAAGTCGTTTTTAATGCTTACATGGGAAATTAATTGTCTTGAATGGTGCATTCAGCACCTTTGTAGCGAACTATTCGGCTGGTCAGTAAGGTTAGTTATTTACCTAATATTGTTAAGAATAAGCTTTAATTTTTTTGGTTGGGGACTGAAAATCAGCGGTCTCATTTATTCTCCTACCTATATTTGTAAATTCTAACTGATTTATAAGTAAAGTCCGTATTTATTTTAAGATTATTATAATGTAATGTTTACTCAGGTATTGGCTGTTGTATTTAGAAATGTTGTTATGTATTTTTCATGTCACTATATGATGTTACTATAATGTTTTACTGACTTGTAAAAGAGCCCTTGAGGCCTACTTGCAGGATATTTTTTTGAATTTTGAATTGAATTTGAATACGTTCAGAAAGCGATAGGTTCCTAATGTTTTGATATAAAAGTTGTGAAGAGATGAGTTGTGTCTTCGCTCAGATGGTTGCCCTTATCTATATAGGAAAACATGCTCAGCCCTAATCGTTATTATTATTTATTATTTTACTTATTTTTAATATGAACTTGCAGTATTGTCTATGGTAAAAACAAACATAAACGGAAAATTTGAACCCATTGACTCTTTATAAATGTCTTTATAAACTTTAGATAATAGGCAAGCTTAGAAACTGGGCCATCTTAGCTGCAATTCCCCAACCTTTCCATCAGAATGGGGTCCTTATCTGATGGAAAGGTTAAGCACGAGAAGCATAAGAACCCTTTATATATATATATATATATATATCTATATATATATATATATAATTTTTTTTTTTTTTTTTTTTTATTTTTTTTTATGGAGGATAGGCAGGCGTTTGACCACGATCACACCTGATGGTAAGTGATGATGCGGTCTACGGTGGAGCACGCTTACCTATGGATACCTATTTACTCTAGCCTTGAAGAGATTCAGATTGTACTCATACGGAAACACAGACTCGGGCCTTCCACTCCTTGGCAGTTCGCATAAGGAATGTTGAAGCGAAACGCTTCGTGCGTATTTGTGGAATACCTACCATGAAGCGATGCCGAAGTGCCGATTGTCTGGTAGTCCGATGGTGAAATGGGGATGGAGGAATAAGGTTGTGCAATTCCTCAGCACACTCTCCGAAATGTATCCTACCCTTTTCTGATGGACAGCCACATTTTGCTTCTATATGGTCGTATAAGACATCCGATATCGTAACGGATAATGTGAAAATGCTCTTAGTTCAATCATGTTCTGTGAACGGGGACGGGGAGTGCTCGATTAAGCTAGAGCTTAGTGAATCCTACGTGGGTAGGTATCGGCAATTAGTCTGAGTGTTCGTGTAAGACGTGTCTATGATTAGCAATCCGCCCACGTTCCTGTTATAGGGTCGTACTGGAGATATAATCGGCTTTAGTCAATATGGACAAACTTTTGTCTTAGAAATTGCTAAATTAGATTAAAACAATATCTGGTAGCTTTGCGAGCAAAAACATTTAAACTCATTAGCGCGTTTTCCTAGGGATAAAACCTAGCTAGATCGATTTTTCGCCCCCGAAAATCCCCATATAGCAAATTGTTAGAGCCTTTCCGAGATCCACGAAACATACAAGAATTACTCGTTTAAAGGTATAAGATATTATAAATGTTCAAAGATAGCACTTTCATTTGTTACCAAACTCGACCATACTTTCTTGCAAACAAGATGACCAGAATAGCCAGAACCCCCACAAATAGCTTTTGGGCCTTTTACGCTCTTGTAGCTCCATAACGCCTTGATCGAGCCTGCTCATAATTTAATGAATGAATAAAATTAATTTAATCCAGAAAATTATTTCCATGTACATTATACATTTGGGAGAATCAACTTTTTAGCGTCACTCGTTGCCATGGTTACGATTAGTTGTCCAGGGGACAAAAGTTCATTGAAATACTGATTTTATGGTACTTAAATGTATCAAACTTGCGTTTTTGTGGTTGTTATAACCAATGTCCATAATGGGCCCCCTACTAAGCATGTTAATAGAACGGCATACAACGTCTCTTCAAACAAACTGTGCCACTGTTGTCCCTTGGACAACGGGACAGGATAACAAAACAAAAAAAGTTGATTCACCCATTTACACATCATACAATTACATTACATAATAAAATAAAATAAAAATTAATGAATATATTTTATTCATTAATTTTTGATGACCTAAACAATACGTTTACTCAATTTCATTTAAATTAGAACAAGTTTAAGAATGTTATTGCGTTATTGATTAGGTAGCTGATTTGACTTGATAGTAATAAGTTTTTGGCAAAAAAATCTTTTTTGGTACAAGCTTTTATTGCAGATTGTACTTTTCGTTCCACAGGCAACTAACACTCATCGAGACAATTCTAAAAACCCCAGGCACAATTAGGTTGCGTTGCTTTATCACAGAGTTCCTATGACCACCTCCTGTCTCCATCATCAGATCCGCTCGAATGTACCATAATATTGCTATGTCACCATACTTACATATGTATGAAAATTTTCAGCTTCATCGGAAACCGGGAACTGGATTTAAATTAACTTGCAAGATTTTACCCGTATGTACAAATACATACGGGTGAAATCTTATATAAATACATATATACCTTGCAAGTTAAATAGAAGCTTGTTAAATAGCCTATTCAGCTACTAAATTATCCGACACTGATTGTACAGTAACTTTAATAAGACGTTAGCAACAGAATAGAACTACATAATAGTGAAACTTGGATAATTATGTAAATAGGAGATGAATAATTGAGATAGTTTCGGAGGCGGCTGTAATGAGTTCCTAAACCCTAAAACGGATGGCGTAATGAATTACTTACGGTCGTTGTGATTAGCTTAGCGCATCTTAACCTTCCGACACAATAACCATTTAAATTAAACTATGCAAACGGATTAAATCGCGTATAATGAATTTAATAAGTTTTATTCCATGAGTAATAATCGCGGTAACCGAAGACAATAAAACAATAACTATTTGCTAAGTTGAAAAGGCGAATAGGTCAACTTGTTTATATAAAACCGCCATTAGAACAAAAGGGGATCTTTATGTCAGATGGTACTTCATATAAGTCAACTCTCAGGCTTAACAGAGATTAACTTATAAGTGATTCTTTGCGCCACTTGCACCATTCTACTAACACGGGGTTAACCAGTTAAATCGTTAACCCAGTGTCAAATTGTACTGGTAACCATGGTAACTAGACGTTTAGCCAGTTAACCCTGGGTTGGGACGGTGCAAGTGGCGTTTAGTTTAGTATCTATTCATTATAAAGCATGCGCAGTGCATGTGTAGCAACACATGCGGCCATGCGGGCCATTATTAAAAATATAATTGTTAAGATTTTGACCTTCGCTCGCTTCGGCCTGTCCCCGCGCATGGGTGGTATGCGGAACGCATTTCCCCTCTTAAAAAACAAAAAGAAACAACGGGTTGCACACCGGGAGTGCCGGCAGAAGTGAAAACTTGCATATTAACGTTGTGCATTTTTGATATTTTGGAATGGTTAGGGAATAATTTTGCACGAATTGCTTTAATTATCAGTATAAAAGTACTATCATTTATGTAGTAAAATACAATATTCATTTATTGCGCTATCGTACACAAACAGGACAATTTATATTACATTAAAAATGTAACACTTCAGAACTATTAAAATTATTTAACATTAAAAAGTTTATCTCAGAAAAATCAACTTCCATCCATAATTTCAACGACTCTTACACCATCATCATTACTAGAACCATCATGGAGTTTTTCGATCAGGTCACGTGTCCGTCTTACGAATTTTCAATGTGACGAATCTGTCGGTCACGTGACCTGTCGCGAGTTTTAAAAAAAAATTCCCATCACAAAAAGTGCACAGCGCCGCTAAAGAAGTTTTCACTTCAAAAAAAAAGGAGACCCGACCCCAAATAATCGGATCAGGAGAGGGAGAAGAAGACAAAGAAATATATCATACGAATTTTTAATTTTAAGAAGCTAATATTATTAAATTCGCCATCGCACTCCTTGTATGTTTCAAAAGTTTTAAGCATTAATAAAGAAGTTTCAAGTTAACGTATATGCTTTCAAGCACTTGATGTTTAACATTTGCCTTCCAAGGTGGAACGTGAGACAAAGTAGACAAACCTTTATTAAGTTAATCCTATAAATCTGCTTAAGTAGGCGTCGAGAAGATAAATGTGCTCGCTTATATTAAACACATGATAAAACGTATATGTGTTAGAAACGTGATCTCGAATTTTAGACCGTGCTAAGAAGTGGCGTCACTTTCAAATCAAGTAGAAATGTGATTGAACCGTAAATGAGATTAGATAGGTTACTGGGTCAAAATTATTTTCGTTGTCTTGTTTTGGACCAGTCTGTCACGTTTGTATTTCTGTGTTTTATCAAATATATGAAAAAAACCGGATAAGTGCGAGTCAGACTCGCCCACTGAGAGTTCCGTACTTTTTAGTATTTGTTGTTATAGCGGCAACAGAAATACATCATCTGTGAAAATTTCACCTGTCTAGCTATCACAGTTCATGAGATACAGCCTAGCGACAGACGGACGGACGGACGGACAGCGGAGTCTTAGTAATTAGGGTCCCGTTTTACCCTTTGGGTACGGAACCCTTAAAAGACGAGTGCCATTGCATGTCTGTTTAGCTGTAGATTACATTTACTCGTAATATGAGAAAAAATGAAAAACTAAATTTCATCTCGTACAAAAAGCGCCACTACGTCACATTTTTTGGGGACAAAAAAAAAGACAACGAAAATAATTTTGACCCACCTATCTAAAACTCATAAAACAGTAAAGGTTGAAAAACCCATGTAATTCACCAATGGAATTATTATATACCCTACACACACAAACACCTACACTTTACAATATCCAACATATTTAACAACATTTCATATATTACAATATATAAACCTACCTGGCAACGGGAATACACTTTTTGGTCACGCTGTTTATAAAATATAAAATAGACATTCCAACAAACATAACAATAAGGACCAGTGCGAGTCGGACTTGCCCACCGATGGTTCCGTAGGAAAATATATTATGTTATATTTTTAACTTTATAGTTTTCAGTTATTTCCCTGTATTTTTAGTATAACACGACTTGCCAAATTTCATAGTTCTAGGTCAACGGAAAGTACCCTGTAAGTTTTGATTACCTTGAAAGTGTCAAAATAATACAGTCAACAACCCTATTGGAATTACACCTCACCTGTAACCTGTTGCCTGTAACTCCTCTGGAGTTGCAGGCGTACATAGGCTACGGAGACTGCTTACCATCAGGAGGGTCGTATGCTTGTTTGCCTCCGACGTAGTATTAAAAAAAATACCCTATTGTCCCTATTTTGCTTTGATTGCTTATCCGTTGCTGTATGTACAATTTTTTTTTCTTTGCGACAATAAATGACTTTTTATTTTATTTATTTATATAAAATATACGTTTTTTGCGGCATAAACGGTCTTATATTTTTTTAAATGTTAATTAGTGATATAATTTTTCACAGCTTCGAGCGATTGTAGACATGGTTTTTATTTCAACACGATACCTCCACGCGTTCCCGAGATAAAGGGTCTTGACAGACAGATGGACGGACGGATGGACAACAAAGTGATCCTATAAGATCCCATACTGTTTTTTTCCTTTTAAGCCACCATAATCATAATGTATAATAGTCAATCATGTATTTCTATAACCTCTGCTATCATGGTATTTTGATACTTTTAAGGAAACATCAGTACCCCTAGTGTAAATTTAATCGACATCATAACGTGACGAACGCGTTTGCGTTAAGTCTCATTTTGTATAGGATTTTGAGTTTCCAAAACGTCCCGCTTGGCGCGCTCTTTCTAAATCACATACAAAATGAGACTAAACGCAAACGCGTACGTCACGTTTCGAAATCGAATTTATTTACACTAGGGGTACTGTACTCCAATACGTAACCAACATTTTATTGTACCTGCACGTTCCATGTATGTTTCTGTGTTGTCTCCTTTATAAATAAATAAATAAATAATCCTCCCTTCTTTGTCAATGCCATGAAAAAAATATCCAGCGAGAATTTATCAAATTCATTCATAAGCGAACTGAAATCGGCCAAGAGCATGTCGGGCCATGCTTAGTGTAGGGTTCCGTAGTTCTTTATCATTCTGTCAGAATAAGCTAAATTAGTAAAGTATCATGTACATTACAAGCTTAAGCGAGTACTTTCGCAGCGCGTTGTACGTACGTATTGTACGTCTTTTTGTCCTCAATTATGTTTTATCTGATGTAATCAATATATATTTTTTTCTCGTACAATAGACTCGTACTTACTTTTTACTAAGAAGAGAAGACTTTTTGCAATAATTCAAAAATGGCGGCTGGACCGATCATGTTCGCCATAATTCTCATTGAAAGTACTTATTAAGCTTTAGTTACAAGATTTTTTTCATATTTTTGGACCCAAGGTTCAAAAGTTAGAGGGCGATATATTTTTTTATTTAGGAGCAATTATTTCCGAAAATATTCATATTTGCAAAAAATGGTGGTTGTAAACCCTTACCAGATACCAAAAAAAAAAAACATTTTGTATGGGAGGTACTATAATTTATTTTTAAGGTCTGTCGCCATGCATTATTTAGGTATCCATGCCAAATAGGGTTGTTTCCAATTTTTTTAAAACGCTTGTATTACGTTCTGTATTAACTAAAAGTTGCCCTAACATTCAACTTTTATACTAAAAACGGCTTTAAATATGTTAAATTAACAAAATATATTTTGACGGATGCTTTCGCGCCCAAAACGCTCTTTGAAAATTGTGTGACGTCACAGTTTACGGTTTGACACATAACTACATACACACGTAGAAGATACGAGCTGTCAACTGACATTTGTCATTTGTTGTTTATCGCCTAACTGTCAACAGTGTCAATCCGAGAGTTGTGACGTCATCAGAATCTTCAAAGACGTTTCGAGTTTGGTCACATGACGTGGGCCAAAAGATATTTTTAATTCAATATTTACAAAAATATGGTCATTACAGGTCCCCTAAAAGTAGTTTAACATGTTCTTATAATCCAAAAGAATTTATTGGGATACATTTCTGCCCTAAGATTTGTAGATGGAGACAACCCTATTGCAGTTTTCTAGCACTAACGGTCACGGAGTAAAGCCGGACGGACGGGCAGACGGACATGGCGAAACTATAAGGATTCCTAGTTGACTACGGAACCCTAAAAAGGTAAGTAACCGATTCAGATTTAAATCAACTGATTCTCTTATATAAAAGGATTATTCATTTTAAGCAAATATTTTAATTAATTGTTCGGAGTAGGGAGGATATGCCGATTCCAGCTCACTTTAGGTATTTATCTCCCCCCCCCCCCCTCCCCCCCCAACCCCCTCACCCCCCCTCCCCCCCAACCCCCTCACCCCCCTCACCCCCCCCCTCCCCTCCCCCCCCTCCTCCCCCCTCACCCCCCCCCCTCTCCCCACCCCCCTCACCCCTCACCCCCCCCTCAACCCCCCCCCCCCCTCCACCCGCCCCCCTTCTCCCCCCCCTCCCCCTCCTCTCCCCCCCCCCCCCTGCGCCACTTGGTAGTTCGGCAAAGATCCGTTAGATGGCGCCACTAGCCCCCCCCCCCCCCCTTCCCCGCCGCCTCCCCGCCCTCCCCCGCCCCCTCCCCCGCCGCTGCCCCTGGCCCTGCGCCCCTTGGTAGTTGTGCATATATCCTCGCCAGTTGGCGCTACTTTCTATGTTTAAGGTATTTATCTCCCGAGGGAAAACTTCGCTAAAATAGATGGCACCACTTTGTACGTGTACGACAAACAAAAAGTGACGAGGTGGCCTCCAGTGGCGAAGGTCGGATTCGAACCAGCGTCTTTAGCTGACCGGGGCGTCTTTAGCCAGTTAACGTCATGAACCCCTAGGCCACCCCGTCACGGTGAAACTGGTCCTAATTTCTCGTTACTGGCTCAATTTAGGTATTTATCTCCCGACGTGTTGCATCAGCCGCCACCGTGGCGCCGACGGCCACCTGCAAATTCCTACGTGGGCGTCGAGGTCGATAATATATAGGTCGAGATAAGAGAGAGAATAAGTTAGATTTAAAATATGCATATATATATTTATATGTTTATATATTGGCGCTACTTTGTATGTATCTGACGCCACAGAGCACGTGTACGCGTCAAGGTCCAGGTCGATGGCATCGGCTTGCTCCAGGTGCGGTTGGTTTTGGAGCTTGTGGTCAACAAATATATGGACTTTGTACTTTTCCAACTGCCCAATAAGTTTGTTTTAAAATATGCATACGGGCATATTTGCAAGAGCACATAATATAGAGTGGTTAAAACCGGATAGAAAAATGTATATTTTCTTGAATACCTGGGTATTCGATATTTATCCAGGTACTAGTCGTAATGTTAAACATACATGTTTTTACTTACATTACGGGATGTTTCATGTTAATCTAAAAGTTGTAACTATTTCTAGTTACATCTGGTAACATTTACATCACACTTTTTAGAAAAGGGAGTTTCTAAACCTAAGTATGTCGTTAACTAGCAAAGTCGAGTATATCTGTATGTGAATAATAAATAAATATCGAATACCCAGGTATTCAAGAAAAAATACATTTTTCTACCAGGTTGTAACATCTCTATATTATGTAATAGGTATTTTTTAGCTGACCTAATTCCGATTCCTGGTACTGGTGAACTTATTTATACCACGTCGGTGGCAAACACGAATACTGTCCGCCTGATGATAAACTGTCATCGTAGCATATGGACGCCTGCAACTTTTTTTTTATACCACGTCAGTGGCAAACACGAATACTGCCCGCCTGGTGATAAGCTGTCACCGTAGCCTATGGATGCCTGCAACTTTTTTTTTTATACCATGTCGGTGGCAAACACGAATACTGTCCGCCTGATGATAAACTGTCACCGTAGCCTATGGATGCCTGCAACTTTTTTTTATACCACGTCAGTGGCAAACACGAATACTGCCCGCCTGGTGATAAGCTGTCAACGTAGCCTATGGATGCCTGCAACTTTTTTATATACCATGTCGGTGGCAAACACGAATACTGCCCGCCTGGTGATAAGCTGTCACCGTAGCCTATGGATGCCTGCAACTTTTTTTTTTATACCATGTCGGTGGCAAACACGAATACTGTCCGCCTGATGATAAACTGTCACCGTAGCCTATGGATGCCTGCAACTTTTTTTTATACCACGTCAGTGGCAAACACGAATACTGCCCGCCTGGTGATAAGCTGTCAACGTAGCCTATGGATGCCTGCAACTTTTTTTTATACCATGTCGGTGGCAAACACGAATACTGCCCGCCTGATGATAAGCTGTCACCGTAGCCTATGGATGCCTGCAACTTCTCTAAGTTGTTACATGCGCGTTGTCGATCACTGGTATTAGTGAACATTTTTATATCACGTTGGTGGCAAACAAGAATACGACCCATCTGATGCTAAGCAATCACTGTAGCCTATGGATCATGCGCGTTGTTGATCATTAAAGTATGCGAAATGTTGTGAAATTGCATACGGCGCGACCTGCCTGATTGTAAGTGTAGTCAGTGTAGCCTTTGGACGCCTGCAACTTCAAAGTTGTCACATGCGCGTTGCCTCGCCCCAGTTTGCGTGTTTGAGGACTACTAACGTATTCTAATCTAGAAGAACTTGTGTTATACAACTATTTCTACAAGTCATGGAATTGAATAAATATAACATCACCCAATTTCTCGATCCTGCATTATATATGTACTGAGACGTCGGTGGCAAAAAACCATACAGTCCGCTCAAGTAAGCACCCTAGCCTATGGACGCTTGCAAGTACTATTGTATGTACTGGTGAATGTTTATTTTCGGTTGGTTTTGGTCAGATAAACGCCAGTCCATACAATAAGTATGACCATTGGGCGAGGTTTTCGACAGAGGGGTAAGCTCTTAAAGGCGACTCCGGTTTAAATGCTCTAAGGATTGTAGGCATTTAACGGAAAATTTGAGGAAATATTCAACCTTAAACGCTTTGAAATAAGCTTCATTAATAATTCACGAGAGCTGATATTTGCTTGTAATTTCATACAAAATATTAAGGACAGTAGACCTTATTAACCTTAAATACGGCTTACCATATTACCATACCGCATTAAACCTTAAGCACTTTGAAATAATACAATACTTGATTCACGAAGACTGATATTTGCTTGTAACTTCATACAAAATATTAAGGACGGTAGATCTTATTAACCGTAAAACTCTATCTGTCAAAATCAAATATATTCTAGATTAACATAAAGAATAATGACAAACAACGATCAACTCTAAGTACTAGAAATAAAGTAGAATTTTACTCAAATCGGCCGGCTGTAATGCGACATGCATAATTGAGGCGATGGAATAAAAGTTTTCACTTTAAGGGGCTCCCTAGTGCCAATGACCTTCGATCTGAATCCCCTTAGTTACCTTACCTTACCATAGCTAGTAGCCAGCTTACCATATTTACTTCAAGTTTATTGTCTTCGAGATATTTGGCATCAAAGTTGAACAATTTTAGGCCAAAAAACTGGTTTTCTGGACATAACTTTTGTGTTAGTTAACTAGTTAGTTAAAATTAAAATCTCTGACGAGTTTTTAGAGATGACAGACGAACCCAAATGTGTAGATTTCGTGTATGTAAAACCCTTCACAGCAATCGAGTAACGAAAAAAGTGTTTTTATAGACAATATTTAAAAAAATCATAAATAAATAAGTGTTCATGTTTCTTTTAAAATCGGCAGACCAGAATGGAGATAAAATATTGAAGACCCGATAGCCGTTCGTCATAAAATTCTATCTATAGTGCAAATGTAGGAGTAACGACTCAAAACTTGTCAAAAATCTGGACTGGGGACTGTGACAAGAACAAACAATAGCAACGCCTTCTCTGCTACTCCTACTGAAAGATAAATAAGACTATCCCGTTCGGTCATTTCCCCCACCGCTCATGCCATGGTTCAGAGAAATGTTATCATAAATGAGACCACATTACCGGCAACCTGCCACTAGCGCATACGCATTCTAAAATTAATTAAAAATCAGAAAATAACAATGGAGTACGTAATTGAGCTCGTTGTGAGGCTGTGGTTCAGTAACAAGGGGTTGGGGTATAATTATAAATGCGGAGATAGCGACGAAACAAATATTGCTTTCATCTCATCAATCGAGGCGCTAGCACCTGACGTGGACATCTACAAGTGGGAGGCAGCCCGGAGCGATCTGAAGAAGCTGATCAAAGAGATTTTGGAGGAGAGGTCCGTCCTCCAGTTACACTCGGGATACCATGCGGAGGGGCTACTGCTGGAGGTGCTAAGGAAACACAACATTAGATCATTGCTCTCCGTGCCTGTTAAACAGAAAACTTTAATCTGGAAAGACGCGGGGTTGTGGTTCGTGGAGGTGATTAACCCGAAAATCATAAAAAAAATATATGTGTTTGCGGACTAAGAATAATTGTATTTGTATGCATTCCGAAAATAAAAAAGTTTAAAAGTGAATGACTAATTATTTATTTATTTACCAATCATTTAGGTATTTTATAACGTCCCCATGCAAAGGTTTTAATACCATCGTCTAAAATTAACCCTTTACCGCATACGAAGCTATGTATGGCGGATATGATATTCAACTATATTGACAACTGTTAAAGTTCAAATTTCAACAAATATCTTTATAACATGTATAAAGGGGTTAATCGCTTTTTCATTCTTTTAATTTGTACATATTGTGCTTCATCATCATCATCTCAGCCAAAAGACGTCTACTACTGGACAAAGGCCAAATTATACATGTTATCATAAAGAGGTTTACGTAAGTCTAAACAGCAAGAGTATTTATTAAAATTTAATCGTTGTCGTACAGGAGCGGCATTAATACCTTTCGTTTTTTACACATTTAATTTTGTTTATGTCGTCTGAGGCCAATATACACGCATACATTTTTGGTCTTAACGCAACCAATTCTCGCACTATTCTCCATTTGTTTTCATCCTTCATCATGCCTAAAACTTTTTATTGACTTGTGGTAAATTATATACATTGTTATGAGAGGTCACATTAGAGTAAATTGTCTATTTATAAGGGGGATTCTACGTGTTTGCTTCGGCTCCACGCACGCATACCAAATTTCAGGTCCTGAGATTATGTAAATGACAGAGATAATAATTAAGTAAGTAAATATTCTTTATTGCACCACAAACAAAACAAATTTAAAAACAGATTTACAATGTAGAGAAAGGTAGCAACAGGCGGTCTTATCGCTGTAAGCGATCTCTTCCAGACAACCTTAGGGTATCAGGATAAAAAGAACAGTAAGTTTTTATAACAGGTAGTGCACGAATATATTAGAGGAATAGGAAAATTACACAAACAATAAGCAGACAGTACATACAGTACATTTACAATTTAAATAAACAAATAAATATTACAATACATACCAATATTGAAATAAATAAATATTAGTTACATATCTAAATATACATACATAATACATACATACCTAATATAACACAGTGACACATTAAGAGAGACAAGTAATGATTTTTCAGTAGGGTTTTAAAGCTAATTAATCCCTTGCTTTTAGATTAAATTGTCTTAAAGGACCTCTGCGCTGTTGGCTTCGGCCCCAAGCATGCCTCCCAAAGGTCCCGAGATATGGAAAGGACAAACAAACAAAATAACTAACTAACTAATAACTGGAACTGGAAGAGATCCCTGAAAGGGATAAGTTCGTTAAACAAAGTTATTTAAGCGCTCGCAGCCCACGTGGTAAAAAAAACTCTTGTCCTCGAATTCATGTGGGTAGCCGACAGCCTACATGCCCTGCCGCTATGAATGTCTCGTGGCACTGTGGGCGTTAAGCCACTCTTTGTGGTGTTAAGAGCAAAATTTTAGTTATTATATTGAATTTTTACACGTTTTAATCAAGGGTTAATGTCATGAAACTATTCACAGAGAAACTAGACTATATTTGTAGCGACAGACAATGATATCATTTATACGTATAGATATATTATACTCATACATAGGGAGCACAAAAAATACTTCCATATTTATTTCTATACCTACGAAGAAATCTGTTACTATTAATTAATTTTCGCATTCTATCATCTATGTCATACTCGTTGTTAAATATGAGTTCGTCTCTTTCTCTATCGGGAGCTCGTTAGGACCCCAAGTAGCACGGAACTGCTGTACAGTAGCTGAATTATTGTCCCCAACAGAACCCTAAGCTGTATAAACCAGCTGAATAAGAGTGTTAGAGGCGCTGTAAGTGCTTATATAACTCTATTTTGGGCACAAATTAATCAGCTGTCAGCTGAATAATTGAAAATATTGCACTATATCAGCATTATAACAGCATTACTAAAGGTAACAGTCACCCTAAGAGCTGAACATTGACTGATTAGTGGATCACGTGTTACCTATTTACAGCGCAATGATTGATTAATAGAGTCCCTGTTACCCTTTCTTCAGCACAAAGTACGTAAAAGGATTGATTTAATGCTTCTAAGCAGTTGAGAATGCATAATTGGGATGATTGTGAATATTTATTGCTCCATTTATTATTTTCTGATATTGTTTAGCGTGAACTATTTCGTGACATGGTGTTTGTGGAGGATATGGTGGTACAATAAACGTTAGTTTCGGTAAGTACAACATTATTATTTTTTCCATTTAATTTCGAATGGGAAAGAAAGTTTATTGTCAAATACTATATGAATATAGATCAAATTTTACACGCGCCCTCAAAATATCACTGTTTACTTGAAAATTTTAGTATTAAATAGGTCGATAATATGAACAAAAAATACTTTTTTATTGATAAACTCGTATAATTTGACGATAAGCTGTTACTCATAAAACTATTAGATATACTATACAAATCCGGTGTAGTTTTCATTGACTTAATTAGGATAAATTCATAATATCATATCACTGAAATCTAAAAAAATGGCCGAAAACCTATGTGTACTGTATTAACCACGATAAAATGGTATAAGCTGTTTTAGTGTTCACTCGAGGTACATTGACTAGTAATGGGCTGTCTAAGTGTCCACACGTGGTACGTAAGTCAGCAAAGAGCTGACACGACGAGATCTTGTGTCAAACAATACAGCCACAGATTCGTGTATAGCATAATTGTGGGCCACATTGTACGCAAATAGTGGCACAGTTAGCAATAAACTACATTAGCAGATTAATAGCCCACGCTAGTACAAGTACTCAGCTCCAATTGGGTTCACGTGCCATATGTGATCTAATAACCAGCAGTTTGCTGTAATTCAGAATTATATGAATTCACCCAAAGCGATCATGTGGACTTTATAAGTGCTACTATAAGATTGCGTGGAATAAGCTGATTAACACTACTAAAGTTCCACTACATGCAGCAAGACGCATTATATCATTGTTAATTGATGTCACTGAATAACTGATTGCAATATAGTAGTTCACATGTTCTTTCTTAAAATGCAAGCGTTTAAGGGTACACTTGTGGTGTCCTATTCAGAATATAGCTTAGTTAAAGCCCACAAAAATGCGCCATTACAGCTTACAGTTCCTCATTTCAGCTCTCAGTTCCATTAATTGCTAAAAGCTGTATAATATAGAACTGTTTTCCTATATTAATGCTTGCAGCATTACAGTGCTGCCGTGGTGATGCATAATATCGTTATTATACAGACGAGAGCTTAATTTTCAGCTATTGCAGTTGGGATGTCATATTATAACTCTATATAAATGCTAAAGTTACCGACGTGAACATGTTGTGACACCTTATAATGCAGTTTTGTGCTACTTGGGTGCACATTTCTCGCTTGCCCAGGTGCGACTAAAGGCAACTTGTACAATTTTTCACAAGGTGTTTCTATTTTGGAACGCCTATAACCTATAATAAATCATCATAATATAATCATTCAACCAAAACCTTAAATTGTTGGCTCGATAGCGGGCTGCCGTCTTATTTTCATTTATTTTCAGTCGTATATTGTTACTTTGCTTATAAAAGCAGTAAAATTTGGGTATGAATGATATAGCTGAGGGATCTGACGAGCAAAACTTTAAACAGATGTATATTTTCCGAGTCATTGATATAAAAGGCAAAAACCTGCGCAACGGCTACATCTTCCATCACAAGTTTCGTGCGGCGCGTTATTTCCTTCTGATTACTGGCTTTTTACTGATTAAAAAAATTAATTATGCCAGAATGTCCCACTCTGCGCCTGAGTTCTGTAGCAAGCCCAAGTCTCGCTACGCCAACTTAGCGAGTATTATAGTGGAGCCAACTTCGTTCCTGTGCCCGTTGAGAGGTAAACCCGCGTAGGAGTCTCCAGGGCACGCTTGCTAATAGGTGATAGCATTTCAAAGTTAGTAGATATCCGACATTTCAATATCACCTCGCCCTTAGTAATCTTGAAACTTCATGCGGTTAAAGTACCTACAGTCAGATACAGATACTTTCGAACACCTCAATATTCTAACGCCCACGCTATTTACTGCGTCTATTTTTGAGACGACTACATATTCTATTATAGGCTCAAATGACTGAACTTATCAAAAAAATATATCTGACATTTAATATTCCTTAGAAAATAATTCAGTACGCAATGCATCATTAATTTGTTTCTATGACAAACGTCGTCACTTACTGACACAACGACACAACTGTCACAAGTGATGAAATAACTATATACGCAATACTCGGTAAAATAAATTGCACTCTTTTAGTTATGGCTCATTAAAAAAAAACCCTTTTAAATTGGTTTCATAGCACTGAAACCTATACCCCCTTTCAATTTGCGGTTGTATTAAAAATACACGCTGTGTAAGTTTAAAGATGTGTCAGCTATCTCTGCAGCTGACTGTACACGAACACTCAATGTAGTGGCCTCGCTAAACCACTCAAACTTAGGTATTTACCTGGGTTGGGTTAGACATTTAAATGTATTTCATAATTAATTATATTAATGTTATAGGGAGCGTGCATGAACTATAGGAGGCAGCACAGGAGCCGTCAGATTTTTGGCGCGAGGCGTATATGTGACGTTTATTGTTCCGATGTAGCCCAAAAGATGGCAGAACCTACTATGCACAAGAAAACATGTGACGTGTAAATGTACATGTTTATGGTTCCGATTCAGGCCACAAGATGGCAGAGCCTCCAACGCGCACGGTCCTATAGGTAGTTTTTTTCGCACAGAATTGTCCGCACAAGTATACGAGCGTGACGCCCGCGCGAATGATACCTAACTGATGTGGTTCTAATATCATTCTAACATCGGTATAGCACGTTTGAATTGGCCTGATTATTTAAAATAACTCCTAATCTATTTGAAGCCACTCCTCTAAGAGTTCAGGATTTTGCTACTTAGCAATATACATACTAGAATTACTAGATCCTCGTTAGCCTAAACTATTCTGATATTGATATAACTACAGAGTTGCTTCGACAGTACTTTCAAAGTTTTGGAGCAGCTTTCAAGTTTCGCGGTTCGGCTAGCACGAGTTTCCGACTGTTTACCGCTCAATGCATTCCTCTAGTTACAGACTGATTCTAGGAGAATTTAGTCAACGAGATACCAGAAATACTTACATACACGGTCACTAGTTTTGTAGTCTGTCAAATCCTTTTTGTAACTGATGATTCGTAAGTGATTCTTGCTAGGTCTCAAGTAGGCCTACGTGAATAAATAAATGTTGTTTTGAACTTTATCAACTTTATGTGCCCTTTACTAGAGTACTATTTTATATTGAATAATACGATACGATATGAGTTAGATGAATATTTATAATGAATATTACAGTGAATATAATTACAAATTGATTTAAATAGGAGTGATTTATTCTTGCGTGTAGAAGAAAAAAATATAGTGAGTGACGTTGACACGTTGTCAGACGGGTTGTGGGCAGCCAGTAGTGATGCGCCACAAACTTGTTCTAGAATCGTTTTAAGTACGGTCACGTCTGAAAATATCGATACGGACAAAGTGCCAAAAATATGTATACACTACCCTAATACATGGACCATAAGGTCGAGTATACATATTTTTGGCACTTCGATCGTGTCGATGTTTTCAGACGTGATTGTATCTAATGTTAAATTATGTCAAAAATGAGTAATCCATGGTTGGTGATTAGCAACGTAGTCTTTGTCACTTACAGATGATGGAATCGTCAATCTTAACCACTAAACTTTGTGGCTTCTCCTCTGTACTTGTCAACGTCGTGCCTCAAGTTTCTAACAGATGGCGTTAGCATTTCCTAAATCGCGCTTACGGAGTTCCAAATAGTAGTTACTGTAAATATAACTCTTAATCGACTTTCAACGGACTTAGTAGGTAGAGCTTTTGCCATCTCTCTACTTTCTACAAACTTATCCTAGTAGTTACCTGCTGCGCCCCGTAGCCAGCTCCTTCTGTTTCTGTTCCGTCTCGTATTTCCTCTGCAGCTCGCGAACGTGCTCTTGTCTGATCAACTTCTTCAGGGCCTCGAATCTGCCATCAAATTGAAAATTAGCTTGTATAATGATCTCATAGATTTCTACAGAATTTGGTTTGAATTTCTACAGAACACATGAAAACAGCCTGCCCCATGGCAGGCTGTTTTCATGTGTTATTTAATAATTCATTTAAGAAATATTGATTGCTAAAAACAACTTTAACGCAAAAAAGGCGAACGGACGCATAGACTCTTTAACAACTGGCTTTCTCATAGGATCATCCGACATCCGATATCGGATTGCCACTTCTGATAATTTCCTTCCGATATATATTTTTTAATACTACGTCGGTGGCAAACGGTTACCGTAGCCTATGGACGCCTGCAACTCCAGAGGTGTCTAACACCCCGCACCCGCGTTGAGCTCTGGCAAACTCAGTCACCGGCAGGAACACAACATTATGAGTAGGGTCTAGTATTATTTGTCTGCGGTTTTCTGCAAACTACCCTACTTGGGCTCTGCTCTAGATCTGGAATGAAATTCGCTGTGCTGTGCCCTACCACACAAAGCGAGACGATATTCACACCTCTCTTTTGAACGTAGGTAGTTTAAGGACGTACCCGGGTCCACATCCGATATTGGCTCGGACAATTGTATTCTTAAGACTTCTTAACGATCTCTCTGCGATGGTACCATGAAAGTGGGACCCCGGGGCCGCGACGGCCCGGGGTACCGCAGGATCTTTTTTGAGGTGTACAATTTCGACACACTGTTGTTATAGGTATCTTAGACACTTCTTACCTATCTCTTTGCGGCGGTACCATGAAAGTGGGATCCCGGGGCCGCGACGGGCCGGGGTACCGCAGGATCTTTCCTGAGATGTACAATTTCGACACACTGTTGTTATAGGTATCTTAGACACTTCTTACTTATCTCTTTGCGGCGGTACCATGAAAGTGGGAACCCGGGGTCGCGACGGGCCCGAGTACCGCAGGATCTTTCCTGAGGTGTACAATTTCGACACACTTTTGTTATAGGTATCTTAGACACTTCTTACCTATCTCTTTGCGGCGGTACCATGAAAGTGGGACCCCGGGGTCGCGACGGGCCGGGGTACCGCAGGATCTTTCCTGAGGTGTACAATTTCGACAGACTGTTGCTATAGGTATCTTAGACACTTCTTACCTATCTCTTTGCGGCGGCACTATGAAAGTGGGACCCCGGGGCCGCGACGGGCCGGGGTACCGCAGGATCTTTCCTGAGGTGTACAATTTCGACACACTGTTGCTATAGGTATCTTAGACACTTCTTACCTATCTCTTTGCGGCGGTACCATGAAAGTGGGACCCCGGGGCCGCGACGGGCCGGGGTACCGCAGGATCTTCCCTGAGGTGTGTGGCACGTTGAGCATCCCGAACATCTAAAATTAAATAATAGTTAGATGAAGGATAAAAACCATCCTTCCAACGCAACATTCTTGTAAAAGACTAACTTTCCGATAATTTTTATTCGGATGTTTCTTTATGTTATTTTATCTTTGTTATCGAAATTTATTATTGTGAATTAATAAATTACACCTTTCTCAAACACAAATAATCCTGCCCTACCGCGCGTAACAACCACAACATAACGAAAATTATTTTGACAAATGAGTATCATTATTATTACAATTGTATGAACTCGCATAATTTTATTTCGTGTGGGGTCCCTTCAATATGAGACCGTGACTAGCAAAATGTCCTGCTTTGTCGCTAGCCATAAGCGAGATTTTCTTCTATTTTTAACCGACTTCAAAAAAGGAGGAGGTTCTCAATTCGTCGGAATATTTTTTTTTTATTTTTTATGTATGTTCATTATACAAATAACCTATCTAATCAAGGCGTCCTTATGGCAAACGACAAAGTGGGACGCGGCCGGCAACCGCGGTCACATTATATCTACTGCTAAGAGTGCTAAGCATTTAAATTCTACTACTAGAAGGTTAATACCACTACATTCCCAATTTATATTGCTCGTATTGCAAATTGTTCCACCGATTTTCGAGTGAAGTAACCGAGCGCTCGAAATTAAAAAAATCGCCCCCCTGGCTCTTATTGGTTGAGTAATCGCCATTCCAGTCTCTATGCCACTGTTCTGAGCTCCTGATACATCACTACGTTGACTTTCTCTTTAGTTTGGGCCAAATACGAGCGACTCGGTCTTCCTCTGCTTTTCTTTTGTTTCCTTTCTTTCTTTTTTTTTAACCATGACAAATCAGTACGAATTTATAGTTTATTACGATAGAATACGGGTAATTAATTTACGACTGTCTTTTGCGGTGGTGTGGATTGTCAAAAAAAACTTTGTAGCCACAGTAAATTTACTGCCATCTTTCGACTCTTGATTTAAACTTTTAGAACGCCATTTGACTTTGATCCTTATTCTTTAATATATATGTCTGTTAAATATCAAAAAGTGGCGCCATCTAATAGATCAAAGGCCAAAGGTATGGCAACATCATTCCGAGCGATGGCGCCATAACCTTTATGTTGTGCCCGGTAAGTTGGCGCCACTTTTTGATATTTAACAAATTATATTAACGTGGCTACAAAGTTTTCTTTGACAATACACCTCTATTTCAATTCTCTTTGGCCTGGCCTTTTGATTAATATAATTAGTCCATCCATCCATACCATCACCCGTAAAAGTCAATCAATGAATTTGTGGGACTACTCTTTAGATAAAGAAATAATAAATCCCTTTTTGGGAAATTAAAGGAAATGTAGTTTTATTGACAATTAAAAGAAATTAACATACATATCACATCTCAAACCAAAAACATATCATTGACTTAGCGGCCTGCGTTCGCAGGCGGACGTAAGACAACCAAAGAGGTTCGCCACATCAGCCTCCCCCAGACCTTTAGAGTCGATAACGTAAAGGGAACCAAACCTGACGACCAGAGCGGGTCTTCCTAGGTTCGGCGACGGGAGGAGCAGGGGGAACTATTGTGGGTGCTGCTGTAGCACTGGGAACAGGAATATCACTAGAACTACCTGGTTCATCTGACAAGATGTACGCTGGTTTAATTCTATCGATTGAAACAGAAACAGCCTTTCCGGAAATGTCGATAACAAAATATTTATCATTTCTTTCCAAAACTAAATAAGGGCCGGCATAAGGGGGCTCTAGTGATCTGCGCACCAGATCTTGTCTTACAAATACATGTGTAACCGTAGACAGGTCCTTAAAAATAAAAACTTTTGCAGTACCATGGCGGGCTACAGCAGAAGGCTGCAATTTTCTAATGTGTAAACGTAACCTTGCTAAAAAATCTGTATAGTCAACACATCCGTCAACTGAATTTTCGTTGAAAAAGTCTCCAGGGAGTTTAAGCGCTTCCCCGTAAACGAGTTCAGCGGTAGACGCGGATAAATCATCCTTCCAGGCACTGCGGATACCTAGCAGTACAAGTGGAAGAGATTCCGTCCAAGTATCGTTTGCGTGACACATTATTGCTGCCTTAAGCTGACGGTGAAAACGTTCGACTAATCCATTCGCCGTGGGATGGTATGCAGTCGTTTTTAAATGATTAAAGCCAGTTAATACCGAAATCTGACGGAACAAGTGAGATTCAAACTGTTTACCTCTGTCCGTAGTGACTCTATCAGGGCAACCGAATCGCGCTATCCAAGTGGTGATAAATGCTTTAGCCACGCTTTCAGCTGTTGGCGGAGTACCCTGATATATTGCGGCCGATTGGTAGCCCGCAGGAACGTATTTGTAAACATACCACGCAGCATTTTATCAGGACAACCCCCGGCCCTCCGGTATTTGCGCGACCTAGGCGACTAGCACCGGACCGTTTAAAAATTGCGCGACAGGAATTTGAAGATATGGAGCGTACGGGTATCGCGCGGCGGTCTGAGAGCGCGTGGTCATCTCCCCTTCACTTGGTACCCAAGAAGGACAAAGGTTGGCGTCCTTGCGGTGACTACCGCGCACTCAACGCTCGTACGGTACCAGATCGCTACCCGGTACGCAACATTGCAGACTTTTCGCACAATCTTTATAATTGTAAAGTGTTTAGTAAGTTGGACTTAGTTAAAGCTTATAATCAAATTCCCGTCGCGCCAGAAGACATTTCTAAGACTGCAATAACAACTCCTTTTGGGCTCTTCGAATTCCCGTTCATGAGTTTTGGCTTACGGAATGCAGCGCAAACATTTCAGCGCTTCATGGACGAGGTTTTGCGAGGACTCGATTGTTGTTTTTCGTACATTGACGATGTCTTAGTGGCTTCTGCGAACGAAACGGAGCACGAGGAACACTTACGTTTAATTTTCAAACGATTTAGTGAGTACGGCATTCTGCTAAACCCTAACAAATGTTTGTTCGCTGTACCGGAAATAGATTTCCTAGGCTACCTGGTTTCTTCTGAAGGTTCAAAACCCATTGGCGATAGAGTGAGGGCAATTCAAGATTTTTCAAAACCAAAAACATTTAGAGATCTAAGGCGATTTCTTGGCGCTATCAATTTCTATAGGCGTTTTATGCCTAACGCCGCAAAAATGCAAGCTCCTCTACATGCGTTGCTTAGTGGGACTCCTGTCAAAAGCAACAACACTATAATTTGGACTAATGAGTTGGAAAAAGCTTTCAACGCTTGTAAACAGAGTATTGCTAGTGCGGCCCTGTTAGCCCATCCAGACTAGGGCTCGCGGTCGTGTCCGTGATTCGTGAACCCGTAGCCGTGCGCCCGGTTTCGTGTTTCACGGCAACGGTTTTCTGGTCCGTTCCACACGTGACATTCGGCTACGTGAAATTAGGGTACGTGAATCCGTGTAGATCCGTGTAGGCGTGATCACGGCTTCACGTATCTTAAGAACACGCCGGTTCGGTCCGCCCGCGACGTTGAGTGAAGATACGATGCGGTCTCTAAGAGCTACGAATAAAAATGTATCGTGAGTTTTTTATTCATAGCTCTAATTCCGTTTCATTACTTTTGAATTTAAATTTATTTCCAATAGTAAGTCCTTTTAAATATTAATGAGTAATAAATGAATAGAACAAAACATTAATTACAATGAATAGCTACTTTAATAAACGGGTTGCTAAAATAATACCACAACACTGTGTGTCAGGAGACCAACTGTGATGTCAGGAGTAACTAATGACAATGAATGTGAGTTCAAAATTCTAAACTGCCCCCTCGGGATTAAATAAAAAATACCACGAATTGTAAAACAAAACATCGCGGTCACTTCTTTCAACTTCACGAACAAAAGGTAAAGCCCACAGCTACTTATGTATTTTGTTTGTTTCATTTTGTCTGCACGTGCAACTGCACTTCTTATCTACAAAAAAAAAACCCGGTATGTTGGCTTAGCTTGTTAGTCATACAATAAAACACTCTAAAAATAATATGTCATTATTAGCTTCAATCTAGAAATAAACAGTACTCTTTAATGTGCCGAAAGTCCGAAACTGATAAGAACTGCAGCTGCGTACTTTTTTTTCCGTGGCCCCGCACATGTGTTCTTGTTGAATTTGTTTACCTGTATTACCTTTATCATATCTACCGAAGATTTGCAGAAATTTACCCTTTTGTTTCTTTGAATTAGGATTGCCTTGTTTATATTTAGGCTACGTTATATTCTTTGATAGTAGCAAGCTTTTACAAGTATGTTTCATTCATTTCATTAATACTTAACAGAATAAAATGTCTTCTTTTGATTTAATAATGACAACCAGCAGGACAGCGTTGCTTAAGTTCATAATTATAATGATACTTACTACGAAGCTGATGGTCCCGGGTTCAAATCCTGGTAAGGGCATGTACCTATTTGTGTGATGAGCATGGATATTTGTTCCTGAGTCATGGGTGTTTTCTATGTATTTAAGTATTTATAAATATTTATATATTATATATATCGTTGTATAAGTACCCTCAACACAAGCCTTATTGAGCTTACTGTGGGACTTAGTCAATTTGTGTAATAATGTCCTATAATATTTATTTATTATTATTATTATATTAGTGCAATGCAACGAGCAGGTCGCTAGTTTTGACTTAAATCAATAGCTGGTTTTACAAAAAACAGAACAACCCAAATTATTTAGATATAACCATTATATTCAAATCGATGCAAAAAATACAATTTAAGTTTAATTCACACGTAAATGTTTGTCCGACGAACGTCCCGTATTCAATATACTAAGTGGTAACTCAATTCAATAATACCTAGTCCTTATTTATTTTTCTCCCGGGCGTGTCGAACCTACGAGACGTGCGATAAGTACCTATCCAACGGAACCGAGCCCGAAGCTCCGCACACGAACGCAGGTACGGGCTACGTATCATGGCGTGTCACGGTCACGGCGTGTCACGTGAATCCGGACGCGAACGCAGGTACGAGGTACGTACCTTGCCGTGTTCGTCAAATTCGTGATCTTAGTACCGCCGGGCTTAAGAACCCATAGCTACGGATCGGCGTGTATCACGGATATCAGGAGCCCTAATCCAGACCCACGGGCTCCGGTAGCCATAGTTTCTGATGCATCTGATATTGCTATAGGATCGGTTCTGCAACAAAAAGTGCAAGGCCACTGGCAACCACTCGGTTTCTTTTCTAGAAAATTAAGCCTAGCACAGACTAAATATAGTGCCTACGACCGGGAATTATTGTCAATTTACGAATCAGTGAAGTATTTCCGTCACATGATCGAATTGAAACCATTCTTTATCATGACCGACCTTCTTCTTCCTCGCGTTGTCCCGGCATTTGCCACGGCTCATGGGAGCCTGGGGTCCGCTTGACAACTATCAACTATTTATCATGACCGACCATAAACCTATAATATCAGCCTTTAAAAAGTCCTATGACTCATGTTCGCCTCGTCAGTTTAGGTACCTAGATTTCATTTCACAATTTACCACTGACATTAGGTACATCGCTGGCGAAGACAATATCGTAGCCGACGCACTCTGGAGGACTGACGCTATAACGAATGGTCTAGATTTAGATACGTTAGCCGCATCTCAAGTCGCGGATACAGAACTCCAAAATTTAATAAACCCCGGTTCATCTCTAAAACTTAAACAAGTAACTTTTGGTAAAACTAAACTATTTTGCGATGTATCCGGGACTGTCAAAAGGCCTTATATAACGCCAGAGCATAGAAAAACGGTTTTTGACTCTCTTCATCGGCTCAGTCATCCTAGTGCAAGAGCTACCATTAAATTGGTGACTGAACGTTACGTCTGGCCGGGGGTCAGGAAAGACTGTCGCACTTGGGCGCGAACTTGTATCGCTTGTCAAAAATCAAAAATTTCTCGACACGTTCACGCGCCAGTTCACGAATTCAAGACCCCTTCAGAGCGATTTTCCATTTGGACTTAATAGGTCCGTTGCCAAGTTCAGACGGGTATAGGTACTGTTTTACTGCAGTTGATAGATTTACTCGCTGGCCAGAGGCAGTACCAATAGTAGACATCACGTCGGGGTCACCAGTTGTTGGACTACTCTTTAGATAAAGAAATAATAAATCCCTTTTTGGGAAATTAAAGGAAATGTAGTTTTATTGACAATTAAAAGAAATTAACATACATATCACATCTCAAACCAAAAACATATCATTGACTTAGCGGCCTGCGTTCGCAGGCGGACGTAAGACAACCAAAGAGGTTCGCCACAAATTCATTCATAATTTCTCCATGCAATTTTGTAGCTCACTGAACATCGAAAGGCAGTCTAATAATATATGATAAAAATTTGCGTGTTATCACGTATTTCTTGCTCTTCAGTGTAAATCGATATCTCCAAAGCAATTACTTAACAAAATAGCGCAACTATAAGGGTTTCATTTTTGCTGTTTTCGCCACAAAATTCTAAAAAAATTGTTAGAATTTTATATTGTACCCAAGTATTGTCAATACAATGAGATTTAAAACAAAACAACAAAACAAACCCGATTTATAAAACAAAAGTAAATCAATTACTTTAAAATGGCGTCAACAAAGGGCGTATAAATAGCCAAAGCGCGTTCGGAAACTCGTAACGAAGGAAAAAAAGAAATCACTTCAAAGACAACTTTGAAAGCTGTTCGTGTCGCGATTTTTTTCTATTATTAAGTTTTTGTAGCAATTTGTTCTGCCAAAGGCCGCTTTGAAGCGAAATTCAAATGGTTTTTATTCTTGAATGAAAGCTTGGTTTATTTTAATGTCGTTTCTGCGTGTCTGTTTTGCACATGTATGGCTGGTTACAGTTTATTTTTAAACTGTTGGCTGAATGGATGAAATATAAAGACAAACTAAACGTATGTAGGTAGGATATAAACATAGATTTTAACATAAATGCGTATTCCACAGTATGATATACTCGTATGTTAATGATTTTGTGTTTGTATTTGTACAGTAGGTGTTCTATAATCCGGCAGCTTATACAGCCGAACGCCGGATTACAAAATGGTTACAATGTTCGGTAGTGCCACGTGTTCGTTTTCGGGCTTTTATTTTCCATACAAATCCACTAATCCGGAAGTTCCAACAATCCGACAAAGGGGGTAATTACCGATTCCGGATTACCGATCGCCTACTATGTAATAAGTTTTTGGCACAAGCTTTTATCGCTGACTGAATACTTTTTTTCCACAGGCAACTAATACTCATCGAGACAATTCTAAAAACCCCAAACACAATTAGGTTGCGTTGTTTTATCACAGAGTTCCTATGGATACCTCCCGTCTCCATCATCAGATCAGCTCGATGGTACCATAATATTGCATTGTCACCCGACTTACATATGTATGCAAATTTTCAGCTTCGTCGGAAACCGGGAAGTGGGTCAAATTTAACTTGCAAGATTTGATTACAAACAGACAACGGTCAGGTGAAAGTAAATAATAAAATAAAATAATAAAAGCTTTTAAATACGAGTAGTTAATTTTGACAATAAGAGTTAAATGTCATATTAAAGTATAAAACAGTTTTGAAATAAACTTGCGAACATAATCCACATTTTCGACCATGCTAACAACCGGCCTTGTGGCGCAACGGATAACGCGTCTGACTACGGATCAGAAGATTCCAGGTTCGAATCCTGGCAAGGTCGAATCTACTTTTTGTATTTTTTTTTTATTAAATCGCAAATAATATTTCACTATAATATTTATTTTGCGTAAATAAAAGCTTTTTTCTCGCAAATTCAAAATCGCTCGTTAAAATAATAATAAAAAAACAGCCTTTCTAAGAAACAAAAATACATTTCTTTAACTGTGAGATATTGCTAAATTCCTTATAATATTACTGATACATTAAATGGAATTGGATGTATTATTAGATGTCGTTTCAAAGATATTTTAATAGTAATCAACACACACACATATCACAAGGACATAATAATATAATGAAGTTAAGAAAATTCATATATGAAATTAAAATAATCATATTGATTATTAATATAGTAGTTATGTCAAGCGAGAATCCCTCTTAGCGGAGGGAAAATTTATTTTTCAACATACCAGCCGGTAAAAGCTCTCTTGATTGTGCAAAAACTAACGAGAAAGTTGCATTTTATACACATGTGACGCAAAGTAATCTGAATCAAATCTTGAGTTGTTTCCTTATGTTGGCGGGTAGAATTGACTTTTAAATGATACATATTAACTTTCACTTGGATTTGATTTTGTTTGATATTTTGCAGTTAGTATTTTGGTGTTGGTGTGGTGAAAAATTTTGTTTCACTCGGTGGCAAAATTTGTTTAATCCGGTAACATATAAGTATATGAAAGGTAAACAATCTTAACTTGTATTTTTATTGAAAAACGCTTGTTAAAAATCAGTAACTAATGAAAGCAAAATAATGTTAATGGTCGTATATGATTTATAATTGTTACATATTTGCTGTGAATAATATTTCAATAAAATAATAATAAAAAAAACACGGCAAAATCGTTTACCTTTTTCCCATTTTTCGAACCACTCGCTATGTTCGTAGTTCAATTTTGGAATCTTTCGCTTGCTCGGGTATCAATATTAGCACGAGTGGTTAAACAAAAACTTTGCCCCCTTGTAAAACAAATAACTATTAGGTATAAAAAAGCGAGCATATGTCGGGTTAAGCTCATTGTACATTTAACAAAATCAAGGAGTTGAAAATAGCGTTCCGGTTAATCCGGTTATAATGTTCGTTGAGCTGAAAACTGTTGAGCGTTAGACTTTTCGTTCGTCGCGACATCTATTGTCAAGTAGTAGTACTGATAAATCCGCTACTCGACGCTAGATGTCGCCTACGAAAATCTTTTGTTAAGAAAACTGATGCATGGAGTGAGCACTCTATGTTACTTATTTCTTTATGCCAATAGCGAAGCAGTCGATAAACTTCACCGATAAATTAATCGCGCGAGGGGCGCCCACGCAACTAAAAGGAAAGCAATAGTCTCTACAAGCGAAAATACTTCACTATCAACCCTTTGTTCGAGAGAAATTAAATTAGAAAACTAATTTGCTATTCGATAAGTGCAAACATCTATTTAAGGATTTAGTATGTAGCGTGTAGGCGACATGCTATTTTAAAAGTAAAAAAGTATACTTTGTAGTACTAAAATTTCAACATAGATATTTTTATTTCAACAGCGTCTTGAATCTCGATTCAATATTATTTTTATATTTAGTCTACATATTTATTTTTACTGGTATAAGTACAGTCAAGTGTAAAAATATGGGTGTATACAAGTTGTTCTAAAACATGTTCCATAGCTCTTATGTCGGCGAATTAACAGCTATGTGATATATTATTTAAGTAAGTTGCGTGGACCCATATACACTTGACTGTATCTATTTAGATTAAAACATTTTACCTATAAAACTTATTTAATTTTAGTACGTACCTCTAAAAGTCAAAACTCGCACAATCAATTTCTAATCAAAGTTTACACTCTTCAGCAATACTTATATTAAAGACGGGTCATTTACATTTTAAAATGTCGACCGCAGTACGAAATTATTTGATTAGTTTCGAGGATCGCAAATGTGCCCTTCAAAATTGCTGATCAACGAAGTCTAACATAAGGAATCAATTAGTTAATTACCGTAGTTACTACTCATACTAATAATGGGGAACATTTTGTTGTAATTATTACCATAAATTAGTATCGATATGACAGGTTAGTAAAGGGGACTAGGGCTAACACTAATCTCATCGTAGTCGGGCGTGCGGACGACGTTATGTTACTTAGGACAGGAGACAGCACAAGGGACGGCTAACATACTGACCACGTCATAGTCGGACGTGCGAACGACGTTAGGTTACATAGGACAGGAGACGAGTTAGTACAGGGGACGGTAGCTAACACTGACCTCATCATAGTCGGGTGTGCGGACGACGTTCGGCGGCGCTTTGGTGACCACTCGCCCGAACGCCTCACGAGGCATTGAAGGGTACTGGTATCTGAACCTGCAACAACGATACGTCATTAGTTAAATCAATACGTGAAGTATTTATTGCGACTGATCATCCCCCATTGGTTGGTAATCAATGCCGAATAACATAGCCGATCATATTTGACAGTTTGTGAAATGATTAGATTCCTTATTGTTTGCATTTAGGTACTAAAGTCCAGGCCCGTCACATCGGCGGCTGTAGCACGGTCGCATTTTTATCGACGACGTGTTAGGCATAGTGATAAATATGCGACCGTGCTTGAGCCGCAGAGGTAGTTACAAAGTTGCACCCATCACAGAAAAAGTCACAGAAAGTAGACTTTGCCGGTAGAGCCGGTAGAACGCGTAGTTCGGCAAGCCTTGGCATTACCGAACTGGGAAGCAAGCAGGCAAGGAAGACATTTTTAAGCCACTTGGTGGTCTACAGTAACCCGCGACCAGGATCGAGGCCAACTAACGCCAAAGATAACTCAGGACAGATCAAATATAGAAAATGCCCCTTTGATGGGACTGGCACCAGTAATGGGATGGTATAGACAAATTTTGTAAAACAAGTATTTACCATCAGTTTTTAAACGCTGGCAACATTTTACCATATAGAAGAGCCAAAGAGCTTAAGTTTAATTTTTCATTGATATTTTGCTAGTTTGAAAATGGATGGCGCCGTACATCCCATGACTGGAGTAAACAAACAGTTTTAATTTGTTAATAATATTTAAACCAATTGCTGTAGCTTTCTATAATATATAGCTAACATAAACGAATAGGACATTCAACTTTTAACGCAAGTTAAAATTTTACAGGTATCGGTGAAATATCAATAATACTCCGAAGTTTCTCTTAAATGTCCCCTTAACATAGTAAGATTAAGGCAAAGAGAAAGAAGAAAAATAGACCAGGCTCATCATTTTTTGTCTTTTAACATTATCACATAGGTTGTTAAATATTGATTTGTTCGCTTAGTTTTATGCCATAATCTATATACATATCTACCGTAACAGAAGTGACACGACACCGACACCCACACACACAAACCTATCGATTATCGATTATCAATAACTGACGAAATTATACGATTTACGAAATTAATTTTAACTTCACTTTGCACGTGGGTATAAATTCTACCTAATATAATGTATGTTTCGTCATTGAATGTTACAGAATTAATACATAACTCCGTTAAAATTGCGAACAAAGTTTAGACCGAAACAAACTTCCATAAGTGGATAAAATGTTTGGCAAATATTGACCGAAACATTTTTGGGCAATATATTCTACCATTCTATTATTAACTTTGTTACAAATTATTGTCGCCGTTGTTTTGTGGTAGGTACGTAAGTAGCGATTTGTTATGAGGAAAGGGGACGGCCGCTACTTCATACAAACGTAGTCCCCATTTTCCTCTCTGGATATTGACATTATGGAAAATATTTTTACATAATTTGATGGTGGTATATTCACCATAGCTTGAGTTTCTTCGATTTTATGATTATTGTAAACATTATGAGCGGAAAACCGATTTCATATTCATACACATTTTTAAATGCTCTTATATATTATAACAATTAAAACTACGAAAAAAATCAAACGTAGGGGCATAGCTGTGGTTGATATACAACAAACTGTGTAAAAATCTTTTCAATAATGTTAATATTTTGACGACCGGTTTGGCCTAGTGGGTGGTGACCCTGCCTACGAAGCTGATGGTCCCGGGTTCAAATCCTAGTAAGGGCATTTATTCGTGTGATGAGCATAGATATTTGTTCCCGAGTCATGGGTGTTTTCTATGTATTTAAGTATTTATAAATGAATGAATGAACGAATGAATTTATTTCATAAACATCAAATTACATAGATTTTCTTAAATTAGAAACTCTGCTTCCTAAATAGGTATAACCTTTACTTTAGGGTAAACAGCGCTCCTCCCCAAAAATTTAGTTGCAGGAGATGTTTTATTTATATAAATTTTAGATAAAAATTGAAAATATTATATATATCGTTGTCTAAGTACCCTCAACACAAGCCTTATTGAGCTTACTGTGGGACTTAGTCAATTTGAGTAATAATGTCCTATAATATTTATTATTTATTTAATATCTAGAGAGGAAAATGAGGACTACATTTGTATGAGAAGACGATTTTGCACGGAGCCTCCACTTTCGTAAGGCTAGACTAAGGTACAGTCAAGGTCTAAAATATCGATACGAACGAAGGATCAAAAATCTATACACTTCCTTAACGCCTAGGCAATAAGGTCGTGTACACATTTTTGTACAGGTTTCCACTGGAGCAAAGTAGGACTATTTTACGATATGCGGCTCTTAATATTTGTCAGATTAATTATTTACTTACTAATGTAGATGTCGCTCTATGTTTAAAATATAATAAATATATGTGGAACGTGTAACTAAAATAGCAACTTCGATTAATGAACAATTGAACACAGAAATAGTACTGCATAAAATACCATTTCGATTCATACCACCCACTCTCTGCAGCTTTCAAATGAAATATTTTAATTAGTCTCTCATTCATGACTAGTGTTGGATAAGGTTGAAGTCCTTTGAGTCTTTTGCTTTGAGACTCGACTCAGTTTTTCAGTCTGTAGTCTTAAGTCGGGACCTGAATCTTTCGTAAAGAATTGAGCCCTTTAAAGAAAACTGTACAATATGTACAATAGTTTTCTAAAACGAATTGCCTCCACATGAAATTAACGGGTTAGGCATGTGCCTACATATGTATGTATAATACAATAATGTAAAATTTCCTTTGTGTTCATTTACTCGTAGATAAAACTTATAAAAAAAATTACAAAATCTTTATCCGAAGACTCCAGTCCTTTTAAGTTGCACGCAAAAAACTCAATAAAGGACTCTACTTGGGACATAAAAAAGACTCAGGAGTTTTTTAAGCGCAGAGTCGCGTATAAACGAATCGGGTTCTTCAATTTTAGACTCAAAAAGCTCCAGTTCCCAACACTATTCAAGAAGTATTTTTGCATGAATTAATTCATTTGTAATTTTAATTCTAATTTTAGAATTTATATTTTTGAATGAATCGCTCAGGGCATTGGAATTGCCATCCAGCGAGAAAACGCAGCCAGTCTTAGGGCTGATTTAGACGGAACGCAATCTCGCATGCGATTTTAGTTACATTGCGGACTATTGAGGTTACAACCAACTCGTCCGTCCGATCAAATACCGCAATGTAATACAACTCGCAGGCGAGTTCTCGCACCGTGTAAATGAGCTCTTATGGGCCCATTACCAAATGGCAGCGGCACGGTATCAATCATGGGACATTTAAGGGAAAATTTGGAGTATTTTTGATATTTCACCGACACCTGTAAAATAAATCTTAATCGAATCGTCTTACTAAATCTTATCGTTATCGTATCTCATTCTTCGAATCGGTCTGTGGTTCATTTTAATAAGTAAATAAAGTTAAAAAAAAGGATTTAAACGGGGCACTAACTTATTTAATATCGAAGATTGCTCAACATGTTTCCCTCCATACCGAAGAGCTTCAACGGAAGCACGCGTTGGCGGGCCGACGTAGACTTTGTAATGGGTGTGTAATGTTTAACATAATCATAAATAAAGCTATCCTATAACTAATATGTCACTTGGTATAACATTAAATGGCATAAAGTTATTTTATTATACGTTATTTTTGGTATGTTATAATTTATACTAAATCTTAGTGGAAATAATGCGTATTTAAATATAATTGTACTAGAATAAAGACACATTGTATAATGTCTTTAGTTATAAATATAATATTTTCATCTAACGTAATAGTTCATACAATTTTAATAACTACAAATACAAATTGAATAACACGTTTTGACGTGTTGTTTGTAAAATAATTCTACGGGGTCACAGTTGTAATCTAACCTAACATACTTTTTAGCAGTTATTCGATTCTGTGGGGATCGCAATCCTAACTTAACCTAACTTACTAACTTACTTTTTGTTAGACATCTATTCTATTCTGCGAGGTCACAGTTTTAACCTAACCTAACCTACTACTTGTTAAAGTTGTTAAACATTGGATTCTGCGGGGGTCGCAGTTTTAACCTAACCTAACATACTTTTGTTGTCATGCTTTGTTTTTACCTATTGTCAATCAAAGATTAATAAGAAACAGAGATAATAATAAATTGCTAGTACCTAGTTTTACTAATTATTTTGGCCAGAGATGTCGAAAATATTTAGTCCCTATGATCTATAACGAGTTACCATCGGATTTGAAGACCAAAAGGATAACAAAACGAACATTTAAAAAGAAACTTAACAATAATCTATTAAATAAAATAAAAGGTAAAATACAACCGCTATAAATTGTATACATGCACTGCATTTTTATACTGTATGATCAGATTGTAGCGTTAACCCCTTACTTCATGTCGTAAACAAAAGTATTATATCTGTTTAAAAATAAACTTTAATAGCTATCAATAGAATTGAATATTATAACTGCCATATAGGGCTGCGCATAAGGGGTTCAATAGATAAAAATATAAGTAACATATAGACTACCTAGCTTGCATATTATAGGAGCTTCGTCTGCCAACAAACCACTCTGTGGTTTGGCAGAAGTATATTGTAAATATTTATAAGGCATGAAACGTGAATAAACGTTTTTTTTCCGGGGGCCTTGACATAATTATATCATATCACTAGTTTTAACTTATATGTTTTACAGTATTTGATAATAATAGCAGTGTGTATTAGGCGAAATTCAAATATACCCTATGAAATTTAAATATGCCTAATAACATTATACATATCGTTGATTAGTTAATATAAAAGCGTGCCATATATTACATTATTCCAAATAACGGTATACAAACTATAATAGATGAAAATTAATTATACAAAATGTAATGCACCCATTCTTAACATGTTAATACTGGTTTGAATCGAACGCTCGACAGCACACACCATTGAAATTAAATTCCAGTTCGAAATCCAGTTTCAATGTTACTTTCCGCAGAAGTGAGCTATTTGTGCAAGTCGCGTGGCTAAATTTGGCCAGATCTTATTCTATTAATAATAAAGCGGATTCCCGGAGCACCCGCGAACAAACACCGTCTCCATTCAGACTGGGAGTGGAATTCTGATTACAAAATCTGATCATTTGAACGGTTTCTTAGCCTAGTTGTTAGTAACCCTAAGTACCCTAACTAGGAAGCAGGACGTCCCGAGGGATTCGAATCATGGTAACAGCTTTTATTTGTGTGTTTGGCGCGATCTAATAGATCAAAGGCCAAAGGTATGGCAGCATCGTTTCGAGTTGTGGTTGCGTTCGGTAAGATGGCGCCACTTTTTGATATTTAACAAATTTAACACATACGTGAAAGAATAAGAATCAAAGTCAAATGGCGTTCTAAAAGTTTTAATAATGTGTCGAAAGATGGTAGTAAACGTATGTGGCAAAGTTTTCTTTGACAATACATCTCTATTTTAAATTCTCTTCGCTATGTACATACATATTATTTTAGTGTATAAGAATGTTTGTCTTCTTTCTTTTTAACGACCCTTAAAATTATGTGTGGACAGACGTTGACATTTCTTTTCATTATTTTCACCTTTTGTATGGAGATCCCCCTTAAAAATATATATTTTTTTTATATTAGAACTACTATAGTTAGTCTTACTAAGTCCCCTATAATCTAAATTTCATTCAAATATACCCTTATAGTTTTTGGTATAAATTGGTGTGACATATGGACATACTGACGGGCGGGTATGACGATACTTTAATACATAAACAACGCAGACGAGGTCATGGGTAGACGCTAGTGTAAAGTGGCGCTGAAACGTATTTCCGATCGTAATTAGTGTACGATAACGTTCATTCCAATCTCTTAGTAATGGGAACACTTCACGGAACAGAGTCACAATTTCCTGGTAATAGGATACAAAGTTCCACGGATTGGAGTTACAGCTCACTGGCATTCAATTATCTTTGTGATGAGGTATTACAAAATACAAGAATCTTCAGGTGATTAAATCGGGAAGGAGATCGATTCACATTTAAAAATTAGTTACGGTTTTGATCTTATTTTGATGTGCCCTTGAAGATCACTCACGCTGACAGACGCATGCCGAATGAAGTGAAAGTTGTGTTTGAGGTAAGCATCAATCATTGAGGATCCAGCTGCGTTGGGCGGCATTCAATAAAATGGCGGCTCAAACCCGTTAACATTCCACAATGTCTGAAAACTCGCCTCTTTAACCAATGTGTCCTGCCCACCATGACCTACAGTGCCGAGACATGGACGCTCACTGGAGAGGAGACTGCATAAAAGCGCGCCATCCTCGGGATCAAACTTCAAGACCGAGTGAGGAATGTCGAGATCCGATCATTACTAAATTGAAATGGAGCTGGGCGGAACATGTTGCCAGGCAGAGTGATGGCAGGTGGGCCAAAATGTTAACGGAATGGTGGCCGCTTTCAGATGAAAGGAGTGCCTGGCGTCCGTTGGCTCGTTGGGTGGACGACATTCGGTAGATTGCGGGTCACTTCTGGATGAGATTGGCTCAGGACCGGGACAAGTACCTAGCGTACTAGAAGAGAGGCCTATGCTCAGTAGTGGGCGACAAAAGGCTGATATGATGATGATGATCAATCATTAAGACAATGGTCAAGGTTGTGTCTAAATCTAAACCAGTTCTAACCCATTTCAGTTCGTAATTAAATTAGAATCGACCTCAAAGTTTTTTGTATGTTTCGGTTAGACCGGACGAGAATAGAGTTTAGTTTTAAGGCTGTTCATATCATTACTAATAATCTCTTAATATATCACAAGTACCTTCAACTGCTTCAATATTGCCTAACCATGCAAAAATTTGCCTGGCCAATTTAAAAAAAAAACCATTTATTCAGGATGAATACACCAAATTCTAAAAAAAAAAACTGCCAAGCTACAGGACAGTTTGTTGGCAGAGGGACTCCCTTAAAAAAGGGTGGGTAGCCTTAGCTATATTGGCTATTTTTAGAGTTCCGTAGCCAAATGGCAAAAAACGGAACCCTTATGGATTCGTCATGTCCGTCTGTCTGTCCGATTATGTCACAGCCACTTTTTTAACTTCAATTTAATTTTGTTTAAGAGTAACATTTTCATTTTCATTTCCTATATCATACGGTATTTCATTGTACAATTTGGGGACCAAATACTTCTTACTTCTTTTTCTATAATAATCAATACCACTTTCTATATTTATGTCTTATTAATGAGATGAGGGTGACTGTTAAGAGGTATATGACATACACAGATATTTGATAAAGAATAACTATTTTTTCAAGCCAGGCAAATTTTTGCATGGTACGCAATAAAGAAGCAGTTGACGGTAGGTACACATGTATTATATGTGTTGTCGTGTACATTTTTTTCTGAGGTTGTGCAATAAAGAGTATTTGTATTGTATTGTATTGTACATAATAAATACAGATGATATATCTGATTGAAATCTTGAAAAACTATTCCGCTCCAATCCAATCTGAACCAATTTATCATTTTTATGAATGTAGATGTAGCCTAGTAGTCTTACTAATAAAGTAGTAAAATTTTAGTGGTAGCAAATGAAATCATTACTTCCAATAATGAATACACATGCAGCAATGTGCAAATTGCAGAAATTGCAGAAATGTTCTCGGAAATTTCCGAGAAATTACATGAAAGAAACTTAGAAAGTTCTCTGTGAGAATGTTCCCATGAGAACTTTAACATTTTGTGTAATATATAATATTACACGCCACATATTAGTAAACCAGGCAGGCATAATATTTAAAATGGCGTTTCTACCTCGGTTCTGACACGATAAGATTGTTTATTAAATTTAAGTTCCAGAGAATATTCTCCATAGAAGTTTCGCAACTTATGAAACTTCTCCTCGGTGCATTATAGCAATGTACTGCTGGTTAGTTATCGAATTAAGGCTTCTCCAGGCTTTGGAATATATGGCATACGATTTTAGATAATTTCCAGTTAAGTAGAAACGAATTCTATCTATCGAACAAACGCCGCAACGCAAATCGCATACGATTATCGGTGACGTTCGTAGAAGCCATAAACCGTTGAACGACCACTTTCAATTTGGAACATGTTGCGCGAAAATGCGGTAAATAATCGAATGAATTTCCCAATGGCTGTTAGGGCTCATACGTGGTGGGCAGTAGAGTGCTCCATAATTAATATAAAACCCTAGTCATGAATAAAGTGCATCCATTATAGGAATCCAATTAAATGACGTAGCCTGGGCTTCGGGGGCCTGATTGGTCGTTAATGCATGCGGAAGGTTGATTTTGTTATAGCAATTCAATTTGATATGGGGTGTTGTCAGGCATTCCATTTGCAGCAATATTACTATTATTTTAAAGTCAACTATAGGGCCAAACAGAAAAATGTCTAGGTGGGTGCAGTGAGAAGCGTTTAGAAGCAATCAAGTAATACAGAATACTATATCTTATCTAAA
Source organism: Cydia pomonella (assembly GCF_033807575.1). NCBI lineage: Eukaryota > Metazoa > Arthropoda > Insecta > Lepidoptera > Tortricidae > Cydia > Cydia pomonella. Next base: position 9,246,550 of record NC_084725.1, on the reverse strand, counting down.
TATTTCGTAATATATAAATATGTGTGAAAGCGAAATGCCGTATGAGCCGACTTCCCATCGCATTTCGTCAGCATCAGAGTGTCGCCGCTTAACAAGGGCGCCCTCTCCCTGGGCTCTCCCTGAGCCCTAGGGACTAGGAACTCTAAGACAACGGTAGAGTTTTGTTAATTGCGAAAATATAAATATGACATGCGATCCTGACTATAAGGCTGGATCCGCCTTTGCCCCTAACGCTGATTGAGACTCACATTCAAATATCAGAACTTTATTTACAATAACAATATACATAATGGATATATACAGATGATTACTATAACTAGCTTATATCTAAAATAGGCCCTTGAGGCATTGTATCTAGGATGCTGGCGGCATTTCCTCATTGTATCGTAATACTGATACGTTGTGCGCGGAAGCCAGCCAGTTACGTCAACCAGACGTTTCGCGATTTCTCAAAAAAACTTGTGCGTGCTGGGACCCCATGGACCTAGAGTTCCAACGCCAAATGGTAAAAAATGGTACTCTCTACCGAGGCTCTTATATTTATTACGTTTCAAAATTTCAACACAAGCAAAAGTTGTGTAATTAGGTTATGAATCGATTAAGTTACTAGAGAGAGGCCTCTAGAATGCTATTCATTGTTTTTGGCGACCGTATTTTGCTGGACACACTTCACCTAAAGCAATATTTATGTCATAACAATAACACAGTATTCACAGTATGGAAGGTGGAGGTAAGGAATGAAATGTCCATGTACCAAAAAGTGTCATCAAAACACCTTAAATAGGTGGCGCTACAATACCTAGAGTACTTGAAAAAAAATCAAACGATAAACAGCGCACTTTCACTCCGTCAATAACGCCTAGGTTCTTAGCTACTCTATGTACCAAAAAGTGTCATCAAACACCTTAAATAGGTGGCGCTACAGTACCTAGAGTACTTGAAAAAATTATACTTGAGATATTTGGAACTATTATTTATCCTTTGCAACAGTTCTACCATAAGAGATTTCACTCCTTTTAATTCCACATTCCATAATTCACAGATTGTCTGCACTTCTAACACTTCTGAATTGTGTTGGTAGCCCTAAGGACAACTGTGTTCCGTCCCGACGTCGGAAATGTATCGATGCAATCTCTAAGGTGCACAATGACGTCATTACACCCACACATTTAGTTAAATACGTTCCGTTCCACGCCAACAACCACAGCTTCACTGTAGGTTGACATCTCTTGATAGGTGTGCAATATATAATGTCATTGAGAAATAAGCGTAGAGTGCTCATTCCTTACATAGATAACAACCTACAATAAGGAGTTTATACAAACATACATAATTCAGCCTATATACGTCCCACTGCTGGGCACAGGCCTCCACTCATGCACAAGAGGGCTTGGGCTATAGCTCCCACGCTAACCCAGTACGGTTTGGGGATTTCACATATACCTTAGAATTTCTTCGTGGGTGTATGCAGGTTTTCTCACGATGTTTTCCTTCACCGAAAAGCTAGTGGTAAATATCAAATGATATTTCATACATAAGTTCCGAAAAACTCATTGATACAAACTTATGTGAGTATATCTGTTAATTTCTGTTTCACATTATACTGCAGTGGAAACAGGGGAGCCATATAAAAATAAAGTGGAATAAAGTGGCTGGTAACAGACCAGGAATGAAGCTTTATACATAAGTATATGTTGTCTAAATTTAATTAAAACCAGTACTGTAGTGTTTCATACATAAGTTCCGAAAAACTCACTGATACAAACTTATGTGAGTATATCTGTTAATTTCTGTTTCACATTATACTGCAGTGGAAACAGGGGAGCCATATAAAAATAAAGTGTAATAAAGTGGCTGGTAACAGACCAGGAATGAAGCTTTATACATAAGTATATGTATGTATAATTTAATTAAAACCAGTACTGTAGCCACAGACTTAATAAACTAAATTAGTTTTACTAAAGCTAAAAGTCTCAAAAGCAATGCTTTATACACTACATAGCGAAATGCAGTTCAAAAGCCAGCCCCGCACAATCGCATTAAACCCGCTGCATTCGCGGTGCAATCTACGACCTGCACAATGACGTCATTATTGTCGTGTAGCTACAGATCGGACTTTGTGAAGACAACTTTATTCTGCATTTGAGTAGAGTTGAATGAGGTATAGTTTAAGTTGAGGTTGTTTAGAACTAAGGAGAAGTATTCGCTCTTTTTGTTTATGCTTCGCTAGCTGACTTGTCGTTAACCTAATTTAACTAGCATCAAAAATTCATATAGTTTATATCCCAGTATATGGTTCGGTTTAACAAATAAATTAATAAAATAAATATTTGGGGACAATCTTTCATCAGGCAAATTATCCGTTCCTAAAATTAATAACTGCTACGGGGAAAGAACCCTTAAGAAAAGAATTCCATTCTTACTTAATAGTTTAGTTTAGTTTAGTTTAGTTTCTTTATTGGTAAAAAAAATATTTTACAGGTCACAGTTATACATAATTCTATAGTTTGCCTGAAGCCATAAGACGTGAAATTAATAAGATTAAATTTAAATTTATGTTAAAAAAGCAATTCCATACATGGTAGTCATTAATTACTTACTATAAGTTATATTAGGTACATAACTAGAGACTGACGACCCCACAGTCAAACTCATTGTTGAGTGTTGTGGGACTACGACTATATTTAAGAATAGCACCATATTTTAACAAATAAATAAACACACAGGTCCTCCTAGCCCCAAACTAAGCAAAACTTGTATTATAAGTAGGTAATTTATTTTGTTATTTACTTAAATTTAAACACATCAAAAAAGGTACAAATGGCGGACTTAATGCCTTATGGCGTGGTAGGTAATAGGCAATGATGGGTGTTTTCTATGTATATAAGTATGTATTTATCTGTTTTAGTACGTATGTATATCGTCGTCTAGTCCCCAAATATTTATTTGTCTTATGTATTATTTTTATCCATAACTTTTTTCATTCTTTCTTTACGACCTGTTTTATCTTCTTATGAACCCTTATAAACTACCTTAATGTGAACACTACACCGCTATATTGTGATACAATAGCATTGAAACTCTGCGCTGAACCGGGACTCTAGTTTACAAACAAAACAATTGAATTTACTGCAATACAGAAGTTGTATCGTTTGAAGGCTGAAGCTTTATATTTTGTTTTTCTGGCCTGGTAAAAGATAACAGCGATGTAAAGCTTTTGCCTCGAAATTGGGCGCTCTGCTTTATTGTGTATCTTTTTAGAATTTCGGGGGTTATTTTTGATTGTTTTGCTCTATATTTGTCGTGTTGGGTCTGTAAGATAAATGTATAATAATATTGAATAAATACCGCCATACAGCAAAAAACACTAAACATTTGTTGGCACGTATGGCCACGCCTGCGAGAAGGGTTTACAATCCGGATCCGAAATGTATGAAATTATACGGATCCGTGGATCTTCCCATACATTTCAGATCCGTCATGCAAACCCTATCTGCGAGGCAGCGGACTTATAAGTTGTATTTCGTGAAACGTGTTAAAGTTATTTTTTGACGAGAAGATCGTCCATCGGAAAACGCTAAATGAAAAGACATGTTTTTCGTTTCTGGGATGACAGATGCTTCGAAAAGCCATGTGGGTATTTTCATATAATATTTAAGTCTTGATTGTGGTTTATATCATTGATTGGCATCTTGTTTTCTCTATTAAGTATCGTTATTAACTATCAGAATACGGCAATTTCAAATTCACCTGTAAATGGAACATTTGAATTTCACATAAAACAAGACATATTGATCGCCTTATTAGCCGACATAGCCTCATTGAGAAAGGCTATTAACCACTCAGTTGCTTTTGGCAACTGTAGTAACCAGCTGTCACCCTTATTTTATTATAATAATAGAAGTTACTGAAAAATATGAAGCATGCGAGTGGCTAAATAATCGATAAGATTTACATCATAGAAAAGAGTGTCTATAAACTGTTGTGTGAAATGTTTGTAAACATTAAAATGATTTTACGGTTAACTCATGCGTGTCCAAATTTTTATCGTTGACTTGTTTCTGACCACTGCCACGCTTGTATTGTGGTGGCTTCTATCAAATAAAAAAAGTCGAGTGCTATTACATGTCGTTATATCTGTTTACTTTAGAAAAATTTAAAAATAAAAATCACTCGTACAAAAAGCTACACTCCGTCACCTTTTTTAGGGACCAAAAAAACAAAAAAAAAATTGACTCTGTAATTTTGATGAACATGTATGCGAGCGCGCGTGCGAGTACGCGGCGCGCGGCTATCGTGACCGCAACTCATGCACTGTCAGTGCTTGAGAATGGAGACCTAGGCTCTTTGAATCATGTAGCGTGAGCGATTAAAAATACGTGGGATAAATAGTAAGATTAGCTTCAAATATTGTCAATCTGTAAATTATCCCATTGAAGTTAGTTTGACATAACATAATTATTTTTCTTAGAGGTCTCCGTCAAAGCATCATAGGTTGATTTTCTACGAGGTATGCTATTATCCCAAAGGGCCTCACCCTTAGGATAAAAGCATCATTATCTCCGAATTTTCGTGTGCTCAAAAAGGTTGCAATTTGCTCTACAATTTGTGACTAAAGCGGATGGATGTTTTTTGGGTGTAAGCATGTGTGTTTGTATGCATATCTGTTAATATTGCATACCAGACAACCGAAACGGCTAGAGACGGAATAAGCTGACCCTGCATGATATTTGCAATGATAAAGTGAGGCAATGTCATCATTAATGTCAAATTTCTATATATGACGTTCATAATGACACTTCCCTTTGTTTGGAGCAAAATTATAGTTAGATCGTTATTTTAGCATCTGAAAAAAAGGTCTGGAGTTGCAGGCGCCCATAGGCTATGGAGACTGCTTACAATCAGGCGAGCCGTATGCTTGTTTGCCACCGACGTAGTATAAAAAAATAAAAAAAGGTAAACAAGGTAAACAATCAAAATTTGTTTATACCTATTACTTATGAAAGCAAAATAATGTAAATAATCTTAAATGATTTATTATTGTTATATATTTGCTGTGACTTATTTTTTTTAATAAAAAAACACATCAAAATCTTTTACCTTTTTTCTAATGCAAAAAAACGAACTATAGCTTAAGCCCCCTTCTACATTGCAGGCCGCGTCGCCGTCCGCCTCATTATGTAGGATTGTGTATGTGGTCGCGGTCCGCGTGGCGTTCGGCAACACCCAAGTAGGATGCCTCCCTGCAAAGGCTGCAAGCCCCACCCACAGCTTGCAGTCCGGCAGTCCGCCACGCAGGATTATCAGTGGCTTGGCGTCCTTCGTATCAGCCGGCCTAGCAAGGTGACAATCGCTATCGCTTCTACAACGAAACGCTTTGTGTCTCTCTATCCCTCTTCCATATTAGTGCGACAGTGACAGTTGCCTCGATCGCTTCGGTGCATAAGCTATTTGCATGTTGGCTACGCGGCCAGGACTCTATGATTTGGATCGTGAATATTGATTATCCGCCATTTTGTTTACAATGAAAAACACGGACTTAGCCAATTTTATTGAAATATATAAATATAAAGGAAACTGCTGTTTATGTCATCAAAATTCCTATTTTTTTTTTTAGAAATAGCAGGTTACGCAATTGCAAGAGTACGGACACGATGTCTTATCGATATCGCGAAAAACAACCACTCTGTCACTAGAATATGCAAGAGCGATAGAGAGGCAGATAGCGAAATTTCGATTTTCGTCTTTCGATTTTGGCCCTCTGGGATGGACGGCTAAGCTTTATATCTAGTGTGTGATCTATATCCAACAATTGCGGACTGCAATGTAGGTATGTGAATAGGCTTTGGATGGACTCTAAACGGATTATGATTATCATGAAATTCATGAAGTAAAATGTCATTGGATTTATAGTCATTCTACTCGTAGTTATTTGAGTTGTCTTAATCGAATTCCAATAAAATTCAACATTTCGTTGTCAGTTCGTGGCAGTAATATCGTTTGTATCTTCAGTAAAGCATTCCATAAAAATAAAGTTAGCAACAAACTTATTCAATAGGTGGGTGGCGTTTCTGAATATTAAATACAAACGCAGTCATGCGAAATATACTGCAGCCACGTTCATTTCGTGCGCTTTAAACTTTAAATTGCTTTTGTGGTTTTCATACAAAATACTGTTTTCAATTTAGTGCTTCTGGAAAACTTTGTGTGTGTTGGACTAATGGTATAGTTGCAATGAGAAACTTAAGTAGGTACTTTATTTCTTACGGGGTTCGCTGATTACCAGTTCACCGGACGATATCGGCCTGTCAGTTATTCGCAAAAGCTGACAATCGCGAATAACTGACAGCCGATATCGTCCGGCGAACTGGTAATCAGTGGGCCCCTTTAGAAATGTTTGATGTTAATTTATCATATAAGCTACAATTAAATACGACCTTCCACTCAATATCAGAAAAGCTCAAAGTAAATTCACTTTCAAGCGCATTGCGCAAGCATCTATCTGCCAGATGTTAGTAATGTTTCTCAGTAGGTACAGTCAGCATCAAAAGTAGCGGATGAAACAACGCGCCAAAAGTATCTGATATTCTGGATAACTTTTCCAAATATAGATAAATTTCTAAAATTCGCGCTCAAAAGTATATCTTTTACAGTCTTAGTTGTTCTATATGAAAGTCATCACTTTTTGTTAAGCTGTTACAGAACGGTAGATACTTATGAAACGTTATTTGATCCGCTACTTTTGATGCTGACTGTTCATGAATAATGTATATATGTAGATATTTATGTAAGTATATTATACAAAGTATATGTTTAAGTTAATGATTTCATTATATTATAATAATTAGTAGGTATTTAATTTGTAAATAGTAGGTAGTGATATCTTATTCTCAACTACAAAGGTTGCACCTAACAAAAGTCTCTTTTTGACCCAGTGGTTGACTGGCAGAGAATGCCTTAAGGCATTAAGTCCACCATTTGTACTTAATATGTTATGTGCAATGAAGTATAAATAAATAAATAAGAATTGATTTTAGATGATTATAGATACACATCAATATTAGTTTTAGATGATTATGGTTGTTTGACAGAATTACGGATTTTTGTGAGAAAGTGCCTCAGATTTCGAAATCGCGCTGTTTATCGAATTACGCAATTTCCCATCTTTTCGCAAAAGGTTCCCGAAAATCGTGCTAGCGGTTCATTCGTCAGACCAAGGCGTCTAGCCAAGATGACTATCGTTGGTAGAACTCGTCGATTGAAACTTAAGGGTCCCCGCCCCGGCAAGTTCGGCCGAATTTCACCTTCCCATGCAAGCGTAGTTTCGTTCCCAATTTAAAACTACGTGTTTTATTGTAGTGAAACTTTGCACATACAATGACATGAGGTTTATCTAGCCCTGTAACTAGTTTATATAACTCCAGTAAATAAAATAAACGAAATAGAGCATAAACAAGTTTTGTATAAAAAAGTATTTGAAGCTACATAAACTAATTACAGGACTAGATATACCTTATTATATTGTAAGTAAAAAGTTTCCGAGCAATCTAGCTGGTCGTTTTTAAATGAGATTGTAACAACGTCTGTATGGAGAACCGAGCTTGCTGGGAACCATTATGATGTAGATATGTACATACATTTTTTCCATTCGTCTAGGCCCTTTGTGTTCCTAACGCGAAAACTGAAAATCGAAATGTTGTTATCTGCCATCTATCCCCTTGTTTATTTGAGCGTGAAAATGCAAAGAGATGAACGAAGGAAAGAAATGGCTCCCAGTAGGCCCTCCGGATGTACAGCCAGCAACAAAAGTACCTTCTCTCATACATAGCTTAACAAAAATAGATAGATAGATAAATTAAAGTTTATTCACCACACATGGTAATAGATACATTTAAAATATACATCATGTACACTACTAACAAATATATAATGTGTATACTACTAACAAATGCGACTAGTCAGGCATTTTTAAACTAAAGTGTATGCATGTCATAATTTGTAATATTTACACTTCATTAAATTCATTGATGTTATACAAAGTCTTGTTTAATAATAGGTCTTTCTTTTTAGCACGAAACCCTGTCAATCATGGTTCTTTTTTGAGATATTCGGGTAATTTGTTATACCAATAACTCCTGGCATTTTTTTGACATACCTAGCAAGTTTGTCCGGGCTTACACAGAGGTCGTTTGGATAACGATTCGGGCGCTCAGATGCTCCTTTCTTTCGAAACATGTGTATACTCTCAGTAACAAACATAATAGTTTCAAATATGTACTGAGCAACTGACGTTATGATTTTCAGGGTTTTGATAAATTCTCGGTATGTGACTTTGATACAGAACAATTTAATTTTTGTAGATACTTTAGAACACAAACTGTCAAGATATAATATATATATATATAGATATCTATTTGGAAAGTATTCTATGGTAGGATTTTTTCATGGTATCTAAACTAAAACGAGACTTATCTCGGCGCCGCCCTCGGGAGACCGGTGTACGCGCGTCGTTCGTTGTACATGAGCGTGTCGCGATACGAATTCACTTCGTTTATGATTTCCGAGCGATAGAGGCAAATAGACGAAAGTAATGTAACACCATCTTGTACCTGCGAGGATCTTAATTAAAATGAAACTTACCTTGGCGCCGCCCTCGGGAGAGCGGTGTACGCGGGCCACTCGTTGTACATGAGCGGGTCGCGGTACGAATTCACTTCGTTCATGATTTCTGGCGCCCTCGCTTGCCGCTTCGAAAATCTGCGGACAAAAAATATTCATTATTTTTTTATTATTCAGTAGTGACTAATTATCATCAGCTGTTGAGACGATGATGTTACCATAGATGGCGCTATTGCATTTCCGCTTTATTTTAGAGCTAAGTACAATTATTATTATTGTAGCTATAGTATCCTCTATCGATCGCTCTCACATTATCATCAATTGTCAATATAGCGACAATTGATGATATCTGCATATATACAATTCTTAACTAACTTTCATTGAATTGTGTTTCTCAAGAATCATCCACGCCTGAATAGTGATCTCTTAAATACCCCGTAAATACAAATATTACAAAAGTAAAGATAGGCCCTTTCATATAACGCCGAGCGAACATGCGCACCAACGAAATGTGCACAAATGCTATTTGCACACTCATTATCTGGTCTACTTCGTAGTGTTCGTTAAGGCGTCTTTACGAATTAATATATAAATAAGTCACTGCGTAAATATGTTTGTGACCTCCCTATGTTACATGACTTATACAAAACATGTCCTCTTTAGTGCAGCTGCAGCAGCGCCGCGCAGTCCAGCAATCAATATATGACAGTGCACTGCCATTATTTTAATATCCTTAAACATATCTCTAAGCGAGTCTTTATGGTTTATTTTATATATTGCACAAATAGCCCTCTTCTGCAGAACAAAAATGGTATTTATCTCTGGAGCACTGCCCCATAGTAAAATACCATATGACATAATGCTATGAATGTAACTAACGGATCTTGCTCACTGCAAAAGTTGCACAACTGAGTCTATTCGAGAGATTAGCAATATGGGGACCCCACTGTAGTTTAGAATCTAAAATTATACCAAGAAAAATTGTACTATCCTTCTTACCCTTTGAACTTGCTCTATAAACGCATTTCCTCAAAAGCTTTATAATATTACGGTTTAATGTTGCACACATCTGTGGTATGTATCGGCATAGTTGACGCACCGCCAGTGTAAAATACTTCACGTGCCTCGTCGCCTCGACATCGGCATTCTGATTGTACAGCTTTGCGAGGTGATGCCTTTGCGAGCGCGTTACACCTGCATTTTTCGGTTTGCTGTTTAGATTGTGTAGATTTTTTACGACGATTTCTCTTGATAGAACTTTCAAATATTTTGATCTTGCACCATTAATTACATTGCACCCTTAAATACAAATGATGGGCCAATTTTATTTGTTATCGGTTTTTTCGTCAGATTCCAATAAAATTTGGTGGATAGAGTTCCGTATTTATACATAACAAACGCAATTTCACTTGTCTTATAATATCTTTCATGGTATTTTCGTAACTCAACGAAAAATAACATATAATGTTTTGTCCCAAATAGAGATTTCGTATTTATTCCACCCAGAATAAGGAACTCTTCAAACCAGCCAAAAAAATATTAAAGAAAATCGACAGCAACATAATAATCGTTCCATGGAAGGAAAACTAGAGATAAATTCACAATAAAATGAAGGCAGAGGCAGTCGGTAGGCTTACCGGTAATGCTTAAAACTTATTGATGGATTTACGATTTGACAAAGAAAACATTATGGTTGTTATAGTTCGTGTCGATCGTGCTCGATGACGCGCAAATTTCTCAAATCTAACCTTTATTAAACATGGCATTATGAGTCGAGGCATGCGTTGTTATCATGAATGGCACGATCTCATATACATAATGAGCATTTATATTGATCTCCTATTTCAGTATTTTACAAGAACTATACGAATTTATTAGTCACTATAGGTATATATAGTTTTAACAGCAATTGTGTGAGTACTACGTTTGCCTGCTATTTGTGAAAGTGATATTCTGATATTGCAATGTTGTTTGATTGATACAAATATCAAGAACCTGAAAGATTTAGTAAAACGTTTTACTACATTTCCATGAATATCATTTAGATCTGTTAAATTAATGGAATATTGAACATGGGAATTTCATAACTATTTAAAAGGGTGAACAATAGTTATTTGTTTTACAATGGAGTAAAGTTGTGGTTTTACTATTCGTACTCATATTGATATTCGAGCAAGTGAAATATTCTAAAATTGGATACAAGGAACTACTAACTGTAAAACATTAAAAATTTAATCCAAATGAACATTACTTAATATTTATTATTTTAAATCATTACTTAAAAAGTTAATTATAACTAGTTTGCCATCCTTGTGGATAGAATGCACATGCCTCATCGGTTTTTGAAGAATAAAGAGAGCCTTTTGGATTGCAAAAGGCTACCTCGATCATTCAAAGTTTGGAGCTCGTGTGGTGAAAAGATTATTTTATTAATATTGTTTATATTAAGTAGAACATAATAAACTATGTTTTTTTTCTTAATATCTTTCCTATGTACATATTATATTCAGTTTCTAAGGTACCATCGCATGAGATAACAAGTGGGTTAAATAAGTCTTCAGCTGCTCGGTCGTTTTTTGGTTGTTTCTCTTCTCTCTCCCAATTTATTTGTTCATAATTTATAAATGATAGAAAGACTTCCTTATTATCTGCGACAAGATCTTGTACGAGTGCATGTATATTATTCAGCATTTATTCAGCCTTTGTGTATCTTTGTATGAGGCTTCTTTGTCCGATTTCTTTGTAGCCCGCATAATAGAAGATTAGTAAAATTGATATTGGGTTGAAGTGGAAAGGGCACAAAAGGGTTGTTTACGGTCCGTTCAGACCAATTTGGTGATTATGTGGCGTTAAGCGGGGGGTGTAAAAATTGATACAACGTTTGTGGTTCACGCAAATTGTGTTTCATTTTGTTAATTTTCATGCAGCTTTTGTTCAAGTATCGGTGTTTAGGTTATTTTTGAATTTGATAGTTATTAGAAGATGACAGTTTGATAATAATAAAATTTAATTACAAGCCCCACGTGACCGCCGCCATACACGAGGTGGGGATAAATGGGAATGATTTATATGAAAACACCTATTTTAATAGTTGTTTATAGTGGACTAATTACGGTATAAATACATATAATTTGACACATATAATTCTCACGCCAAGTTAAGGAGTCTATATACAGCAAAGGGTCATTCTCTGAAAATATGTCGGCTGTTGCTTCTAATTGCCACCACTCTTTTCATACATTTTGTATGGGTCGCGGCAATTAGACCGCAGATTTATTTTTTGAAAATGACCCCACATATCAAATATTTTGGAAGTTTTTCCATATTTTCCATTCACGAACTTTGCTTAAGATAGTCAACTAGTCTTTACTTTGCCGGCCCATTTTACGATGGGTACGAAAGTTAGACGTCAAACAGGCCGGCAATATGCAACTTAGTGACCACAATGTAACGTTACTCTACGTATCCGCTTCCGTCTACGCCTGTTGGGATGTAGTTTCCAGTCATCTGATTGCTTTGATGATATTTAAAGTTCAGAAACTTAGTCCAGTGGAAGCCGTGGGAATCATACCTTATAGAATTGTATAATTAAATAAAGTTTTCTCTGCTGTCTCTGTTTGAAACATGGTAACTAAAGCGGTGGTCGCCGAGTGAATATGACGTCCGATTTTCAATCCTGAGGACGCAGGCTCAAATCCTGGCTCGTACCAATGAGTTTTTCAGAACTTATGTAGGAAATATTATTTTATATTTACCACTAGCTTTTCGGTAAAGGAAAACACTATAAGGAAACCTGCATACATCTACGGAGTTATTCAAACGTTATGTGGTTGTGAAGTCCCCAATCCGCATTGGCAAGCATGTGGACTATATAGCCGAAGCCCTCTCGCGCATGAGAAGAGGCCTGTGCCCAGCAGTTGGACATATATGGGCTTGAATTGATATCTTTATAAGCAAAGGTTAAATGCCTGCAATACTTATGTATAATGTTGTAACTTTTATAAGAAAGAAATGATATAAAAGTACCTATGTATCTGATATGATGATCACGGTCATTTAGAAGTTTTCTTTCAGTTTGTTACAATTGTTTTATATTAGTCGTATTACCTAGACGTGGGAAGTCAGTTATTGAGTAAACACAAGCCTCGTGGCTTCAATATAAACTGTATATGACACTTTGATCATAAATCCACATCCACAACAGTGTGTTGTTTATTGGACCGAGTCGCGAAATGCATCTTCTACTACGAACTGCAAAATGGTAAGCGAAAGCGAGGCGGCGAGTTTCTGCGGTTCAAGGATGTGTTGAAGCGGCATATGAAGAGAGCTCATATAGAGCCAACGACATGGGAGAGTCTAGCTGGTGACCGTCCACAGTGGAGGCATATTGTGCAGACGCAGGTGCGTGAATTCGAAGCCAGGCGACGCACAGAACTTGACGATAAGCGTGACGAGCTAAAGGCCAGACCACCTATGGCCATAACATATAATTACGTCGGAGGAGTGCTGACCTGCAGCGAATGTGGCCGCACATTCGCTGCTAAGATTGGCTACGTCAGTCACCTGAGAGCGCACCAGCGACACTCTCAGCGGTAGAAAGCAGTTGCTGTGGCCGAAAACGGCTAGGAGACGATGATGATGATTGATTAAAAGCCCGTTCCGCGGTAAATGTCGGTTTAGCAAAGGTCGGTTTGAATAAAGGTACGTTTATATCTACAAACATTGAGGGTTCCGTGGCAGATAAAATAATATTCTTCTAATCTTCTTTACAGTTTAATTAACGAATTTATATCCATCATTACACGGCCGCGCAGACGCTGATAGACGCACTGTGTATAAAAATATTATTTTTCACCACACCAACTGGTAAAGGCCCTCTTGATTGTTCCAAAACTAATGAGAAAGTTACATTTTATCCACATGTGAGGCAAAGTAATTAGATTCAAATTTTGAGTCGTTTCCTTACGTTAGCTGTTAGAATTGACTTTTAAATGACGATTTTGGATGATAAATTTTTAATTACGTTAATTTGGATTTGATTTGTTTTTTTTTTTGGTATTTCATAGTTAGTATTTTCCTCGCGTTGGTGTGGTGAAAAATGTTTGGTTTCACTCGGAGGCAAAGTTAGTTTAACCCTCGTGTCTTGAAACCCTCGCAACTCTCAAGAATCCACTTCTAGAACCACTCGCTACGCTCGTGGTTCAATTTTGGAGACTTTCGCTTGCTCGGGTATCAATATTAGCACGAGCGGTTAAACAACAACTTTTCCCCCTTGTAAAACAAATAACTATTGTCTGCCACAGCACATGACTGGCATGCTCAATGTCTGTAGATATGACCTTGAACAGTTTCGTGGTGTGGTGAAGCTTGCTACTAATAACGACCATAATCTGTCTGCTGTGAAACGACGAAGAAATAGGTACTGACCTCCACATGGCCTTGAGCTGGTCGCAGCTGGGCTCATCACTCTTGGGGGGCTCGCTCACACGCACGCGCGAGCCGCGCGGCAGCAGGCCCTCGTCGCGCTGCGCGAGCACGGCGTACGCGCACAGCAGGACGCCCCACAAGCGCCAGTACCACAGCATTCTGAGGACAATGGGATAGAGTTAAGTTGCTGACCGTTATATTGTCTTGGGGGCCTAGCCGAGATGACAGTGACGTACGTAAATATGTAGCGGGATGACAGATGCTACGAAAAGACATGTGACTATTTCCATACATTATTTAAGATTCTATTGGCGTTTTCTATGAATGATTGTATTTTGTCTAGGCCTTCCTGTTGTATTTGGCGTTTTTAATGATACTCTGGTGTTCCTTGCACTTCATATTTTATTTTTATAAAATGGTTACAATAAGTTCATCTCGCAATAGGTACTTTATTAGGGCATGAGTGGTGGGATATTTGACAGTCCTAGTAATATTTTTAAAGTGCCTACATATGGGGTAAAGTTTTATACGAAGAGTAGAAAAAGGCATAGACCCATCCGGCATTCAGCCGTGATTGATAATTGTGTAATAATATTTTAAACGGCTATTAAATTAATTAAATTAAATATTTATAAATATACACAAAAATATAAATTTATATATGTCAGTATTTTAAAAGTAAAACTCATTTATACTTGCTTGGTTCGTATGAATTCAATCTATAAGTCCTGGGGGGATCAATATAACCAAAACCTAAGGTCAAACACCTTCAGTACATTTAAGTATTTGCATGAAATATAGTGCATTGTGCAACGAGGGGGGTAAGTGAAATATTGGACACGAGGGTGATAATTCCCGACAGCCATTGGCTAGAGGGAATTAAAGACACGAGATGGCAATATTCTTACCCCCGGGGTTACACACAATGTTTTTCATCACACTTGCGAAGAAAAAACTAAATTTTTAGCGAAATAATTCTTATATACGGTAAAAATTTAAAAAATCCGTCCGCACTATTGTCATTGTTTGACAGGTTAGGCATCGAAGGCTAAAAAAATATTTTAAACGGTTATCAATGAAATTAAATATTTTTAAATATAAACAAAAACATTAAATTAGAAACGGCAGTATTTTAAAAGTTAACGTACATGGTTCGTATCAATTAGCGACAGAATGTTTAAAAAAAGTTATAACTCCCTAGGGAGTTATAGCTTTTTACAGTATAGGCCTTTGTCCTTTAATACAACTGCATGAAATGAGATCTTTTTCTAGTAAGTGTGATGAAAAATAAAAATCCGCCTCGTTTTCCACTGTGTTGCCAATTATAAGGCACATGACATTCTCACTGAAATACTCACGAATAAGCTTGACATATATGATCATTGTCATAACTTGTAACCTGTAGAATATATAGTACATTTTTGCAATATCATCAAGTTTAGGTATGTGTTTTCGACAAGTCAATTTACTTTTGATGTTTATAGGTATTTATCCTTATTGCGTGCTAAGTACTTAAATTCGAATTTCTTCTTATTGCTTGCTTAGTATTTATTATGTATTTATTTTTAATATTTATTGATAAATCAGAGAAACTCAAGTTGTCGTTCATTTTTCCAATAAACATTGGCATTCAATTAAAGCAGTCGTAGCTAGAATAAGTAACTGCAATATGGACTGCATTTTTATATTTTGTTGTTGAATTATTTTCGGTAAACGATAAATTATGGTACATAGACAAAGGGCTTTATTCTGTAGGTACACTATAAGGGCAATTTCACCGTATGTCATAAAAAATCTTCCACTTAGTTACGAAAAAGTATGGTAACTATTTTAGTATTTCAATTTTTTTTGTACTTTCGGAAAATCACACTATGTTTTTCGACGCAAGTTGTTATTTTGTATTTATCCTGCCCAGAACGAGGACCTGTTTGAGCCAGCCAAATTGTACTCAAATTTAATTAAAAAGAAATCGTCATATAAATAATAATCAGACCGAATAATGAAGTAAAAACTGAAAAATTTAAACTAAGAGCAAAATATCAATATTCTCTTATATCTATATATCGACTTGTAACTCTTCAGTCCACACATTGACACTCACGGTGGTGCTTATGAAAGTTGAACGCGTCTGTTACATGCAGTATATTCTCAATGATCTCTGCTTTTCAAGTTAACTGCTCAAGCGAACCAGTGATACGTATTCCGTGGGTACCATCTTCTTCTTCCACTTATTCATGGATTTTTATATTGTTCTGTATGCGATGATTCTATGCAAGGTCGTCCCTGCCGCCTTTTTAATGTCGTCCGACCTTCTGACTCGTGGTTTTCCGTCATTTCGGTTTCCCCGTTAGGCAGTGGAGTATCGTAAAAACACCTAACTATAGTCCCAAAACTCCCAACAATGGTACAAAATTACCAGGAATATCTTCGTTCAGGGGCCCATTTCTCGAACGGTATTAGGCTAATATTATTGTTCTACGAACTGTCAAATCGTATGGGTTGCCATGGCTACACACTAAAATATTAGACTAATACCGTTTGTGAAATGGGCCCTTAGGGCTTATATTAAACTAATAATATTAGTCCACGAACTGGGCCCCATTTCTCGAACCATATTAGATTAATATTATTAGTCCACGAACAGTCATATCGTATAGGTTACTATGGCAACACACTAATAATATTAGACGAATACCGTTTGAGAAATGGACCCCAGGTGTGACTATTATTTAAATGTCGTAGTTCTATGGCACAATATTTCTAAGAATAGAAGAAAAACTCACACAAAACCAAAAAGAATTGGTATTGATAATTAATCACCGCACACTCGGGGACCATAGTTTTGTAATTGCAGTAGAACTATAGTTCTATTGGGTAGTTTTACAATATCATAACGCGGGAAATTATATTCTCAATCCATTCTGTTGTATTGGTACAACTGACCACTAAAAAACTGACCACTTACTAAGTTGAAATTACCGCACAGTTTTTTTTTTTTTTTTATTATGCGTTTAAAATTTTGGGTCCAGTCCCCGCGAAGTGTACGGGCGGCTGGATCCGTAAGGTCTGTGTGATGTTTTATATCTCTAATGAATTAATTATGTGACACTGGGATGATGTTGTGTTGTTATGAAAGGTGATGGTGGTAATGAATGTTAAGATATGAAGATGGATGGTGTAGATGAGTTGAGTTGATGAGTTGTTATGTGTTGATTACCGCACAGTATTGGTGATTATTGGAATGAAAATTCTTGAATTGTATTATGGTTTATCAAGCAATTGACTCGGCTGCGACAGCCAGGCCAGGGGAATGACATTTCAGAGAACCTCCTCACAATGCGGTTTATCCAACACCTACTGACACAAAGTTCTGACAGCAGTGACAGCTCCATAACTTTGTTATTTATTCTGTCGTTTAATTTGAGCGCCATTGTGAACAATTCATATTGTATACGTACTCGTAACTAATAAAATTATTAAATATGTTGTTAAAATACGTTTATAAGAAAGTTTCGCGCTAATACTATTAAAGAAGCAATCAGTTGGTGCCTTTAAAGATTATATAATCTGTTTGATATCTATAATTTGGCACTTTTTGTCGACGCCTTTACGCTTTAGCTTACTTTCAGTTAAAACAATGTGTGAAAATCGTGAAAATATAAATCAACTACTAAAATCAACAAAAACTACGTGTCTGGTATTTTACCGTGTATCATATTTTCCACATTTTCTCTCACAACTCACCAAAAAACAAAAAGGCTCCAACTGGCTACGGGTGGCTGCACTGACGTGTTTGCTAAACAGGAAAACACCTCTTTCTGGCCTTGGGCAAACAAAATGTGGACGAGTTTTATTGCCCGCCGATCGACGTGTTAATGAAATTGCCCGGTGAAGGCTAAACGGGCTGTTAGGTATATTTATGAAGCTGCCGTTTATTCGAAAATTGTCATGCTTGTTTTAAAGGCGGTGTAACCAAAAAACCGGTCAAGTGCGAGTTCATTTCATGAAATAAATGAAATGAAATGAAATTTTACTCGCGCACCGAGGATTCCGTACCAACTTTGAATTATCTCGTGTAATAAAGGCGTAAGATTCTTGATCAGAAGTACCTATACTAAGTATATTTATATACAGAGCCATCTATCGGAAAATTGTGTAACTAATTTGCGCGGTGTAATGCACGTATGTTGGTTTTTCGAAGATAATTCTCTATCATGTGAACCTATTTCAATTATTGTTCTTTTATTTGATGAAAGGTGGCTTTATTGTAATTTCATAGAAATGTTAAGTCTAATAAACACAAGTAAAGTTGGTTAAATTGAAAAGTGGATTCGGAAATGTTTTTTGTTAGTTTAAAAAAAGTTACCAAGATAGAGGTCTGATTATAAAAACGGATAGACGGACGGACGGACATAGTCGCACCATAAGGGTTCCTTTTGTACCTTTTTGGTACGGAACCCTAAAAAAGGCCGGTAATCAGAAGAGAATAAGAGGTAGGGCGCGCCGCTCGAAACTTGCGACGGGACATAGGAATGATGAAACGATATCTAAATGAGAACTTATCTAAACCAGAACTTATCGTTATCATATCTCAATTTTCGAATCGAGCCATTAGTTATAAAACTTGCTCGGTCATGCGATATGAAAATAAGGCAAAGGGCAATATTGATCGTTTTTCAGATTGATGGTTTGTTAATACGCCAAAAAGTTGCGAACACTTTTATATGGAAACAGGGGGCCTACCGCGAAAACCGAAATTCGCAAATTGCGGGGCTCTTTCTCTTTTACTCTCACTAAGACGTAATTAGAGTGACAGAGAAAAATGCCCGCAATTGACGAACTTCGATTTTCGCGGTTATAGCCCAGATTCTCACTAAACGCATTGGTATACCAGTTGCTTCTGACTAGGTATTTTTAAATGCAAGGGTTGATTGTAATCCTAACTTATTTTGGCTCAGTGATCGGAAAATAATTTTGAACTCCGAAACCTGTCCCAATCCGTTGCGCAACTCAGCAGATAGCGCAGGTAGCGAAACGAACGCAGGTAGGTTAACTAAAACTGAATACCTTCACATGAAACGTTACAAGAATACACGCGTGATTGTAACCCTAAAAATAAACTTTGTGTTATATCTTCTTTGGCATAAAATTTGCCAACGTGGGCATTGTACACATAAATGATGACTTAAATTTATTTTAGTTAGATATCATCGTACACATTGTTGTTTAAATTTGGTTTCCACTCTAAAGGAAATGGAACCCAGCGGGTGGAAAGTATGTTTTCCGGCACACGTTGGAAAACACGCAGGTGCATTGATATCTCGGAAATTGGGTTATTTTCTTCACTCTCAGTAATAATATAGAACGACGATGTCGACGAACGATGACGTATATAAATAGAATATTAAATTTTCTTTGTGCGGAATATAATTTTCATAGCACAAATTATTATGGGTGGAGCCTATAATAAAAGCAAAAAATTAAACTGTAGGCTATACTCCTCAAACTGAGCAACATTTGTATAGTGACATTTAAAATAACTTGTTTTGATTATTGGCACACTTTAAAAAAATATTCTAATACACAATTTATTGCGAATTTTGTGTTGTTTAAAGCGTGACAAAGTTTTTTTTTATACCACGTCGGCGGCAAACAAGCATACAGTCCGCCTGATGGTAAGCAGTCTCCGTAGCCTATGTACGCCTGCAACTCCAGAGGAGTTACTTGCGCGTTGCCAACCCTAATAACCCTAACCCCTCGTTGAGCTGATTCTCTGTGTATATCAATTAATATCAACGATGATGTACATTGAAGATAATATGATTAATATGTAACTTGTATCAAAAATAGGAAATCTAAAACTTCATAATGTTTAAAAGTTATTGAATAAAAGTGTCATCGTTTGAGGAGCACAGTCTATGTTTTAATTATTTGCTCGTGTTTAAAGCTTCACCTGGTATTGTCCAAAAACCTTTTGTCAAAAAGTTGTAACTCGATTTTGAACAGCTATATATGTAGCCAATACTGTTTAACTAAGGCGAAATTAACCATGCTTATCTTTGTTACGAGTATTACACCTGCGTAGACACACTGGCACCGTCCCACCTCCAACGGACTAATATAAAAGCGGGCGCAGCGGCGGAAAGCGCTGGAATGTTGAATTGAAATGTTATAAATATAAGAGCCTTGGTATAGAGTACCATTTTGTGCTATTTGGCGTTGAAACTATAGGCCCGTAGGGTCCCAGCGCGCACAAGTTTTTTGCAAAAATCACGAAGCGTCTGGTTGATGTAACTGGTGACTGAAGAGCAGGCGGCTTCCTCGCACAACGTATCAGCATTGCGATACAATGGAAATGCCGCCAGCATTCTTCGTACAATGCCTCAAGGGCCTATTTTATATTTAAGCTAATATAGTAATTCTCTGTATATATCCATTATGTATATTGTTTTTGTTATTTTGATTTTTTGTTCAGTTTAGTTCCTGAGTTTAAGTTTCATAAATGCTGTAAGGTTTGACTTATTGCAGATGGTCAAAGAACTTTCACGATCAACATCCAAATTTAGTCATGTCAGTGACACCCCCAAAATGTGTCAGTTTAAGACAAACATCAACTCTATTTCGGGCACCTCTCTAAAACTATAGTAAGTACGCAAGTCTACCGACTATTGTCTTAAAGAAACCGGCCAAAGTTTTTTAGTGGTTACTTTCAAAAGGAATTACTTGTTCTGCAACTGTTCTTGTAAATTCAACTTTAAGTTTGTATAAAGTAAGGTTTACTTTTCAACTACTGACGAAATGTAAAGTACTTTAGCAAGTTTCTTTGAATTTACGGCAAATGCAAGTTTTGCTACTAAATTGACCGAGTCTGGGCGACCCGTGACGTCAATGGCCAGAGTTTTGACCCTCGTACATTGTTTAAGCGAGGCATTGTTAGAATTATTTGTACAATACGTAAGGAAACTATTGGGAATAGTTTGAAATTAACTCGTGTTTGGCAGTGGGGGGGGGGGGGGGTGTAGCCCCTAATGAAACTATACCAGTAGTGGTACATCATGTCATTCATCTGGGCTCAGCTACCGAATACTTAATCTTTTCTTAAGGATTATTTGTTGAAAAACCACTCTCGCCTCGAGTTCCATAAGGTCGGATGTGAAGAAGTCAACTTTTCTGGAGAGCCAAAACAAAATTGAAATATCTGGGTCATTCGTTTTTTAAATTAAACAAGGTCTTTGTACCTTTTATATTGGATAAGTTTTAGTTTTATTTTATACTATTTAAAATGACGGTATCTATGCAAAATTGATCTGATCCGGATTTTGATTTCTTCTAATTGATCAGTACAATACAGGCATAAAGTCGTATATTTACATACTTACATTTTACTCTTGAAATATTTTTCGCATAAGGTCTTAATTATAGACAAAAAGTCGTATCTACCGATACACGTCTCACAACATATCTGTATTTAGATGCATGAGGTCTCATGTTACTTACCACTTACCGCCATCTACGAAAAATTACTTGTCATAAAATCTAGTAGCTTCTGTAGTTCGGAAACTAAAATTGATAGAAATACCAGTGTCAGTTTATTAGAATGGGAATGTGTTGAATCCGTCATGTTAAAAAATCATTATGGTCGGATGTTCACCAGTGACATTATGGCATTCGAGGCAAAAACTGACGTTCTGAATTCTTTCACAACTATTAGTTCGAAACCATTATAGAAAGGAGAGTAATAGTAATACCTATACAACTAGGCTTGTAAGATATTTATAATATTGAATAGAAGCAAATACAAGTACATTAATGGTAAAATCACTACATATTACTATATAAAACAAAGTCCCAAAGCACGTCTGACTGTCTGTATGTCTTGTATGTTCGCGATAAATTCAAAAACTACTGAACGGTTTTCATAGGGTTTTCATCAATACTGTGATTCTTGAGAAAGGTTGATGTGTATAATTTGTTAAGGTTTTATTTAAACCGTGCGAAGCCGGGGCGGGTGGCTAGAAAACATATAAGTCCGATTGATACCGAAAAATTTATTGGTACCGAAGATGCTGGCAGCGTTTTCTAGGTAGATTGGTAGCGTTCGTTGCATACATCGAGCGAGAAGCCACAAAGGTCTCGAATCCGCTCGCAATGACTTATTACTTAGGCAACAAGTGATAGATACACGCACGCAGGTAGATACGAAATAATAATTTGTAAGTATATTTTACTTAACACATTCACTGCCAGGGACCCGCTACAACCACAAAGCGGAAAATCAAGAAAATCATCTATGAACGTAGCGCTTATCTCGTACCGACAGTGTATGCGTTAACGAAACGAAACAAATATAGCCATCACTATTAATCCCTTGCTGAACAAATAATTGGAAGAACAAAACGAGAAACGTGCTAAAATAGTAAGCAATGAGCTATGAGAAATGAAAGGAAATAAAGCATTTCATATCCATTATCCAGCCAGTTGTTACGAAAGCGGACTCGGAAAATCGCATCTTGGGCTGCATTCTCATTTCCTTTATAGGTATTAGTCCGGCAGTGAAGGATTGTCTTGTGTTCTTGTCGCTGGCCGAGGGCAGGTGAATGTTTGACTCATGGTAACTAATGGAAAATTGATGAAGAATGAGTATGTAAACAATAGCAGCAGTTTATAATTTTATTTATAAATTATCATCATCATCTTCCTGCCGTAACCGGCAATAGCGACTCCATCTACAGCCCTTGTCCGGATTATGAAATGCTCTAATATGGCTCGCAAAATCAATCCATATGCTCTTATTGCACACCTTAATAAAATAAACAGTACAGGAATAGTAATTTTTAATTTCTCATGATCTGAAAGGGTCGTTGTTGTTTTAAAAAGTGTGCAGAAAATGATGTTTCTGCTCTAGAACACTGTACTTTCTAAGTACGTACGTACCGAAAGGGTAAAACGGGACCCAATAGGTCTTAGTAATAACTAAGACTCCGCTGTCCGGCCGTCCGTCCGTCCGTCTGTCACCAGGCTGTATCTCATGAACCGTGATAGATGAAATATTCACAGATTATGAGATAACAAATACTAAAAAGTACGGAACCCTCGGTCGGCGAGTTCGACTCGCACTTGTCCGGTTTATTTTAAGATAAGCAATTAATTTTGCTTTTAAATGGATTTGTTGTACAATTTATATTCTGATAAGTAACTCCCCAGTCCATAAATAACGATATTTTTACCTTAATTGTTAATTGAAAGTCCCTCAAGAAATACGACTGAAGTTTATACTTGTTTATTTTTAATTTTTTAAAGTTTTTTTAATGCACATGTATTTTACTTTTATATTCTGATAAGTAACTCCCCAGTCCATAAATAACGATATTTTTACCTTAATTGTTAATTGAAAGTCCCTCAAGAAATACGACTGAAGTTTATACTTGTTTTTTTTTAATGCACATGTATTTTACTATTCTCATGAAAAGTACTCGGGTGAAAGACACCATTTCTATCTCGGACTATTAGATAGGTACATCTGTCAGTTTCTTCTGTCATCTTGTCAGAATGCCTCAATCGCGGCAGTAATGCTACGGCAAACATCACCCATTTTATCAAATACAGCGCCCGCGTCAAAGCCGTAACAGTAATGTCGAAACAGTAATGCAGCTGCAGTAGTGAGTGCTATATATGTGAGTTGCACTTCCACAAACTTTATCTGCCGAACCAAATCAGCCAACACATCCAAACTACAAACAAAAAAATCCAAATCCAAATTTCAGGCTCATCTTCACACTAGACAAATAGACACGAACTCAACCTAAACAGAATGTATCGAAGTAAGAAAAGATCCGCATGTTCCGGACTGGCCGGAACGGTCGCAATATCCGGCGTCCGGACGATAATCTCTATTGTTTTACCGGACAAAGGCTGCCGGCGCGATTGGGTTGTTTAACTCGATAGATTCGAGGTATCTTTTAAAATTTTAGTTGATAGTTTGGAACAGGAACAGAAAGTTATTTATTAAATTATTGCTTCGATAAATTATCGAGATATTAAAAAAAAATGGCCTTCTTTATTATTGGATTTAAAGATACCATTGAAACCTGAAAGTTAGTGTAGTATGTATTTAAAAAATTTGGAATAATCTTTTGACAGATTTTTTCAGCACACAATAAAATGTACACAAAATATAAATACAGAATACAGAATATAGGTAAAACATAAATACAAGCGAGACAGAGTGGTCAGAAATAAGACAACGGAAAGAATTCTGACCCTAATAGGCAGCAAAAGAGTAGACGAGCCGCCTGATGGGAAGCAGTCATCGCCGCCCATGGAGATAAGCAACAACAGAGGAGCCACTTATGCGTTGGTAACCCTTGAGAATCCTATATATCTGCTACTTCCCTTGCACTATGACATGGTGCGAACACCTCAGAAGGTAGCTCATTCCAAAACTTGCACGTTCTGTGCAAAAACGAGCAAGATATTTATCTATGGCGCGTAATATTTTTGAATAGTAAAGCCATGACATATTCCGATCAAAAGGTAATTATAACAATCAGATTGGTATGGTATTTTTATGAGTCTCCATGATCGATTATTGTGACTAACCCCAGCATAATTAACCCTAAAAATAGGCCTTTTATGAACACTCACAATAATGGACTAATCGTAGGCTCGCCTGACATCGTCCAGTAGGCAAATTTTCTATTTTTAGGCGACAGCCATGCTCGATAAAACCAGGCGTGGGTGTTACAAAGTTATATTTAGACGTGTAAAGATTTCGGCCCTCTTTATATAGACTTCGACGTCTTTTCTTATTGGATATTGGATAGTAAACTAGGTTTTGCTATGGCCAACGCGAATCGCATGCCAAGGTGACTCTAACGTACATAAATAACAAAATATACGTATACTGCTGCTTAGCACATGCCCCCCATGGCTGTAGTGAACGTTTTAAGGAATAATTTTCATACTTATAGGTACTTATTTTAGAGCTGGTGCGAGGCCAGAAGGCGAGCTGAAGATAGGAAGGCGTGGCGCGAGCTTGTGAAGGCCCTTTGCACCTCTGGGGTGCTTTAGGACAACAACATCTTACAAAATGTTTTTAAAAATGTAAACTACAGGCTTTTAAATGAAACAAAACGTATTGTCCTCATTTGGCTTTGATACACAAACGTAACGTTTTGTTAAAATTATCAACAATATGCGCTGAACCTTGTAAGGCTCAATTTCCATTACAATGTATACTCCGTTTCAACTTTTTATTAACCGAATAAAGTAGCATGTCATTTGATTAATTGTTTTCTCATACAAACTAAGTTCACCCTAATTTACTATATCAAGATTTAAATCAAAAATAGGAATATTGTGTATGGTGGACCTAAGGCAAAAGAATGGTATCCTATTTTTGGGGCCATCTGTACAAAAAAATACAAATCAAAATCGTTGACTGTAAACATAAACCTAAATAATGTTTATTCAAAACATGTTTCTAATCAAAAACTTTTAGACTAAATCCAGGGATGCGTATGACATTGTTAATAGTATAATTATAAATAAAAGTTCCTAAAATATCGATTAAAAACTCTAATTCCCGGGCCGCCCGAATACACAGAGCCGCAGAAATTAGGACCAAAGGTCAAAGTAATTTAGAACTTTAATTGACTGATGCAGGGTTCAAATTAAACTAACAGTTTGTGATTTAGCCCAACGAGGGTATCGAAGTTCAGGGACTGGCATTGGCACGGACTGAGTGTTGTTTTCTAAAGGGTCATTTACACGGTATGGGTTTCTCGCCACTACGCACTTGAAAAAATACATCATAAAATAGGTCGCATATTCTATAATAACGATAAGATTAAGATAATCTTATTAATAATAAAACCTAAGATTGAAATTGAAAACATTTATTGCATATCACATAGCAGGTACAGGTGTTCTTAAATATAAGGCTGTTCATGTGATGCCCTGTTAGGGCACAGCAACATAGTTCCATATAGGGCAACATACTAATCTATTCTAAAATTGTACATAATATTTACATATATTCCTAATAATTAATTAATTGGTTTACATTGTAATAATATCTTTATCTTTAAGGTGGTCGGCTCTTTATTATTTGTCATTATGCCTGTCACGTTCTAACAAGTTTTTAAGTACGAAAGTGAGGCATGACATGACAGGTGATAAAAATTCGATTATGATACCGCTGCTGATCGTTGGCGAGTTTTTGTTTATCACAAGATATGTAAGTACTACATTTTTGTATGATCCTCGAGTAGCAATAATTTGAATCTTGCATGAAAAATCTAGTTCGCGCGCTTTTCTTATGGACCCTTTATACTCGTGGCATGCGCTGCATTTATTTTCGCATTTTGGAAGTTTCTGGGGTATAACAGATAGCAGGTTTATTACAAATATTTCCAAAAAAAAAATAACGGGTTGCACTCCGGGAGTGCCGGCAGCGGTGAAAACTTGAATATTAACGTTGTGCATTTTTTATATTTTGGGATGGTTAGGGAATAATTTTGCAGAAATTGCTTTAATTAATAGTATGAAAGTACTATAATTTATGTGGTAAAATACAATATTCATTTATTGCGCTATCGTACACAAACATGACAATTTATATTACCTTAAAAATGTAACACTTCAGAACTATTACAATTATTTAACATTAAAAAGTTTATCTCTCAGAAAAATGTACTTCCATCCATAATTATAACGACTTTACACCATCATCATTACTACAACCATCATGGAGTTTTTCGATCAGGTCACGTGTCCGTCTTACGAATTTTCAATCTGACGAATCTGTCGGTCACGTGACCTGTCGCCAGTTTAACATTTTTTCCCCATCACACAAAGTGCACATCGCCGCTAAAGAAGTTTTCACTTCAACAGCCATGCATGTTCATGATTGTCTACGGTAACGTGTAACATGGCAAACCTGCATGGTGCAGTCACCGCGCGCACTGGCCGGTATGCCCTTTTTCGTTCGTTTTTTGTTTTCTAGGGGGAAATTTGCTCGACAATTTGAAGGCGTATCGCACAAATCAAATTACATTTATCTAATGTTATTAAAGCTTAAACGCTCTATTGTTATTTAAAAAAAGAATTCTTACTTAATGGGCTGCCTCTAACGCAGGTAAAGATTGTATATATGTAAAATAGTTTAAGTTCTGCTTGTGTTTTAACCTAATCCAAGTCTTATTTGTACGTCACTGGTTCTTGTAACAGAATGAGGCTTGGGTTAGGTTCCGACCCGAAATTTAAGAACGCACGATTGTTGCAGCCCTTTCTTCTTATCTAAAATTGAAGACTACTTATTTCTTGATAATTGCTGCTGAAGTTTTCATCTGCTTGCGCCTGGTGGGCCCGCGTAGCCTTCAGTAGCACCTGCTGCCAGTATTCATCGTTTGGCTCGATGAAGATTCAAGAATGTTAAGGCCAGTGACGATATTTTATTGTTTTGGTGTAGAGTCGCGTACTGACAGATATTATTATTTTATTGTACATATTTTTTTTACAATTATATTTTTACTGTAAGAACCTGTTTTCATTTAGTTATTACCGCTTTAGTTAGCCGGTTACAAACGAACGATGGTTTTGGCCAATTATTTTTGATAAACTCATAATATTCGTATGATGTAACCGGGTCTTTAAGATATACCCTCAAAATAGGGGACAAAGTATATCGATTACGGGTAAATAGGCTCTATAGCAGGGAGGTGCTTAACTCGATCCGTTGTATTTGTTTTGTAAGCAAAAGTTACTAGATAAGTAGATACACTTATAAACAATGATATTGGACCCAGTCGATCTACTAGTTAAAGTTAAGCTTAACGCAAACATTAAATACAATAAAATAGCTAGCATTAAACTAATTTTACGGTTTACACACACGTGTTTAATGTTAGTATGTCTCAAAATAGATTAAATTCGAAAATAGCTAGTGATAGCTAAAGGATTTGACAAACAACATTTTGAACAGAAGTATCCCACCAAAAACATTTTGATGTAAAATGTTGCCAAGATTAAACCACTTATGGTTTCATCTTGGCACTTTTTTTAAGGCTCGCACTCAAAAAGTTATCAGATTCAGAGCTAAGAATGTAACATAGCTCTGCAAGCCCTTAACTTCACAAACTCTACACCTTAATCAAATATGTGGCTTGGCCGTCATGGCAACATTTTGCATAAAAATATTTTTGGTGGGATGTCACTTTTTTTGTAAGTTGCTTATGACAAATTTCCATCCCCTAATTTAAAGGGTGGGGGTGATTTACTAGGATTTTTCCTGAAATATGTATTACTTAAAACAAGAAGTTCATATATCATTTATCAGATCTCTAGCATCAAAATTTACTGAAACCTCATACAGTTTTTCAGAGTTGGGAGGCTTGCTACTTTTAGCAAGTTTTAGAATTTTTTTATTGTTTGTGTACTAAAACTAGCTTAAATACCAAATTTCAGCTTTCTAGGACGTCGGGAACTACCCTAAGAGTTTTGATGCTCATTAGTGAATGAGTGCGAGATATCATTAAATATCAATAAATATCAACAATAAAAAGTATTAGAGCTATGTAATTAAAACTTTCAATGTTTAATAGGTTCACTATTGACATTATATCCCGGGAATTTTGTTTATCTGGGATAAACCAAACCCAAGTCATGAGGGGAAGTTACAAAGCTCTTCGAGAAAAGGATACTTAGGTAGTGCCCTTGCGCTTCGCTTGGCTCCTTTTGGCGCCCAGATACTTCCAGACTTATTGATGTAAAACGTTAAAACTTACGCACGTACGTCAAATCTTACGTCGCAAGTTTCGCGCGGTGCGCCATATTATTATTTTCTTCTAATTTCCTGATTCTAGGCCCTAGTTTGAGCTTTGAACACGGTGCCATCCGGCAGACACCCTAGAACTTGGCATGAATGTAACTTCTATATTTAAGTATTAAGTTTCAAGCAAGTTTAAAACTTATTAAGCGTAAGTTTGACCATGGATCCCATACAGATTATTATTATATTAAGTAAGGAAAGCCATGTATGGAGTGAACACTGTAAGCTTATTACTTATTTCTCTATATGGGAACAAGCGACGCAGGAGAAAACTGTAGTCGCCAAAATGATTTTATTTTATAAAGATTTATTGAATGTATGAAGTCCCCAATCCGCATTGGGCTAGCGTGGGGACTATAGCCCGAGCCCTCTCACGCATCAGAGGAGGCCTGTGCCCAGCAGTGGGACGTATATAGGCTGAATTATTATTATTATTTATTGAATGTATGCTGGTCTATAAGATGTATAGGCCGTAGTTGCCTGTAATTATATATGATTTGAATTGATCGATAGATTGTTTGAAGTCAGAAAAAAGTATTCTACTATGTAACTTAATGGTAATATTGAAAATTGCCTTGGGAAATGAGAAAGTTTACTTAACGTAAATCGCGTGGGCGGTAAACGTCAAATAGGAAATAACTGTCTTTCCACGCTCATTTGGGGCATAAACAATAAATTCTCCCCAAATTTTATTTGGGTCATGACGCAAGTAACGAAAACAGTATCTTAACTAAGGTTCCTCCGCCAAAGAAGGGTCTTAAGCTTGTCTACTTTCAAAATTTCATACTTGACACGCGTGGATAGGTTAAAAATTTGCTTGCATGTTGTTTGAGTATCATAGAGGAAACTGCAAGTTCGTATAAAATATAAGTAAAAAAATTAATAAAATAACGATGGACCTTCTTTGAGGCTGGGATCTAGGGCCACCTAATACCTTATTCAATTCAGTAAAAGGCTGGTTTTAGTGTCAACAATAAATAGAAGTTGAACCTTAGGTATGCACGATAAATCATATAACATTTTGATTTATCATCATACATATGGACACTTATTGCTGTGAAGGCCAATTCAAACTTACATTTTCACATCACAATGATGTAATTTTAACATACACCCGATCGTCTCGCTCGCGTCAATATGTGTACGGAAAAGTATGAGCGAAATGCACGCGCGATTTAAATGCTATAATTTAGATATACATTTTTCGTTAAAGTGTAAGTTAGAATTTGGCTCCTGGTTTCCAGTGATAGCAGTTGTCTGAAGTCAGAAAACTGGCTGCAATACATAAACTGCGTCGGCGTAGGCGAAATGAAGAACATTTACGAACTCACCACCAAGACGTAAAAGCTGTGTGGTTATGATCACTTATACCACTCGCGAGTTTAATTCTCCGTTCGAAACCAATGTAAATGTGAACTAAAACAAATGTCATATGCCCCTTAAACTTTTAAAGTAAAGAAATTATTTAAAATTTCACCGTTTTGGGACAAGACTCGGACTTGGGACTACCGGCCCAATTGCTCTTAAGCAACTGAGCTACCGAATGTTACCAGAAGCGAGCGAATTTTTTTTTATGATAGCGGAGGCAAACGAGCAGACTCTTTTCTCTTCTCTTCTTCCTTTTGTTTACACGCCTTAGAGAGGCGCATAACATCATCTACTTCATGAATGTTCTATCTTAGCGGCGTTTCAACTTATATTGAGAATTCACCAGTAACGACGAGCCAACACATACTAAACCATTTTTTTATTAAAATAGATATATCGGCGGCCGATTGCAAGATCAGGTAGATCGAAACGTTCCTGTGTAATGTTTTGACGGTAGTCACATTAAATCAATAGATAGGTAGGATAGGTTCGTTAGGTGGCTTCAGGCGCCCGAAGGGCAAACTACCTAAAAATAGGAGACCCGCAAGGAACGAGACAAAGATTTTCACGTTTCACGATATGCCTAGTAAATTCACGACCTGTCTGATCTTGCGATCAGCCGCTGACATAATACATCTGAAAGCAATACTATATATTTTATTGTTTTGATTTTAAAAGGTGTTTTAAAAAAAACACTTGTGTGTTTAACGTTCGATTCGCCCGAACTCTGCCAGCGTTGAAAATTGTATCGTTGTAAAACCGTGGAACGCAACATTATGTTACGCCTGTTAACCAGAACGCGGCGGCAATGCAATGAAGTTGTTAAGGTGGGTCCACGCTAGGCGAGCCAAGCGCGAGCTGAGCACGAGCGGAGCACGAGCCGAACACAATTCGTCTAGAGTGGACCGACTTACGAGCCTCGAACGAGCGCGCTCCGAACGTTTCGCTCGTGCTCGGCTGCGTTCCGCCAGTTGTCGGTTTTTTGACGAACACAAAGGGATTCGCTTCGCGCTCGCAGTGCGCTCCTGGACGTGTTTAGTGACAGACGTCGGTCTCTCGAGCTGAGCATCATGGACGCGTGGACTGAAGATGCATCCTTGCAATTAATTGAGTTATATCAAAATAATCCATTGATATGGGACCCAAAACATGAGGATTACTATAAAAAAAATATGAAGATTGATGCATGGTCTCGTATATCCCAAGAATTGTCAACGCTAACCTCTGCTGAATGGATATAGCCTCCTGAAATCTGGTATTTTGTTTTGCAATGTGCGGTCCAATTGAGCGTAGTAAATTCTCAAAGTTCGTCGATGTCATTCGAAGAAAGTTCTTAAACTGGCCAGTTGCTTCTTGTCCTCTCAAAATAGTTAGCAAGTGTTGTTGATTGGATCTCATTTTATATAGATTTGTAGATCCCCACGGTCTTGGCCTTTTTCCTTTTTTACTGACTACCGCTATAATAATCGCTGCAACAGCAGCGGCTGCTGCAATATTATTGATATCGTCCATGTTAGCCAAAACCCGCGAGCACACTGTGGAAAACTACGATTGAGGTAAGTGCTCGTTGTAGGTTCGTTGTACGTCCAGGCTTGACACCGCGAACGACGAACTCGATAACGGCTCTGCTCGTGCTTCGCTCGTGCTCGGTTCTTCTAGCGTAGACGCACCTTTATATTTATGAATTCATCAATACAATGCGGATGTCTATAACATTGACTCTTGTTGTAAATTTCGGAAGGTAACTTTTAGTTTTGATTGGTATTTTTATTTAATTGGAGAGAGACGGATATTCTGTATCAATAAAGTAAATATTCTTTATTGCAGCAACAATAAAATTATTCATTTTACATACATGTAAAACTACAAATAAATTTCAATAAATATAGCAAATACGCCTGCAAGTTTTACCACAAATTCTAAAATTCAGGGAAAAATGGAAAGATCATCACTTCGGGAAGACTCGAACTAGCGACATACTAAAATATATCTAAACACAAAATTAATTAAAAACTAAACTAAATGTATCAAAGTAAAATATAAAAACACTTACAAAACAATACAAAATACACATACACACGTTACAAATGCGGCATGGCCCAAGCTGCCGGTGGTCAGAGCTGCAGAGAGAGGAACCGCCAGACTATCCGCGCCGTGTCCAAGATTACCGTCTTCTGCATCTGATCCTTGATCCAACCACCTAGCGAGAATCTTACAAGGTGTTGGTCGAGACTTCGCTATCAGACCGTTCTCATCACTTATTATTATTAATTGAGAAAACTCATATATGGAGTGAGAACTCTAAGCTTAGTTATTTATCTATGCCTATACGTATAGAGAAATAAGTAAGCTTTCCATTTCTAAATATACATATATACATATTAACTAGCAAGGCAGGAAAGCTTGTAATAAAATGTAGTCCAAAGAAATTGTCTGACAAAACGGCAATTTCATCCTCCAACGCGCAACATTATTAACTATTGAACATCATCTACAATTTTATTTTCGTGCACCCTGGAGTTCTAAAAATAATCGCGTAATTTATAATTCTGACTCACCGATAATTTCAGGCCATCAATTATATCGTGAAAGTGAAATTTCACATAATGGAGATTGGTAGCGTAGAGGTTAATAAAGGCACCTTTACCCTGTTTCAATTTCATAAATGTCTGACTGAACTAAAGAGGTTTGTGGAAAATTAAAGTAAGCTTTCTTATTTGAATCATACGCTGCACAGCATATTGCATTGCACCAAACATGGGGTGTTGTGAAAACCAATTTAAATTAGGAAACACATAAAAAGTGATAACGGTTTCAATTTGTCATTGACTTGGAGGCCAATTCTAACTAAATAATGTCTTTTGTGGATAATTTAGAAGTTGAGACGTCTTCGGATATGGGCACGGATGTTGCAAGTATTGTGTCGATTTTGACACTTTATACAACGTGTATTTAATACAACCACAAATTCAAATTAAAGCAAGAAATATTACTTTGCTAATCCGCGAGAAAATAACGTGTTACTGAATCAGTGCTAACCCGTTATACTTACTTGCGTATTTTTACATGCAAGCAAATACGCAAGTAAGTATAACGGGTTAGAGACAAAAATTTATTTGGTATTTAAAAGGTGATGGGTGTTCCGAACTTGTAATGCAATTAATCAATATAAAAAAAAAAACCATTTATTTCAGACCTTGGTCCATACAGTGTTAGTTTGACTTACTCTAAAAATGATATTAAATTATTATTGAAATAAATTAAACTTACAATATTTTATGGATATGTTTATAAGCTTTTTGGTAAATTACTTTTACCCGTTTGTATTTTGCTGGAACTTTGTTTGCCCACGACTAAAGGTGACAGTCCATTTCTGACCGCAGCTGCACTACTGCTCCGACATTACTGCAGCGGCCTGAACGCGTCGGTGTTATTGTCAATTTCCATAGTAAAATCAATGACGGTACCGACTGCACGTACCTAATATGGTAATTTTAACGTATTTCCGACCGCAGCTGCACTACTGCTCCGACATTACTGCAGCGGCCTGAATGCGTCAGTGTTATTGTCAAATTCCATAGTAAAATGATGACAAGACCGACTGCACTGCACTATTTAATTCGAGTAATTTGGTTGTATTTCTTCAATTTGAAGTTAAATTGTTATTCATTTAATCGGCAAACAAACGATCACCAACAATATCTGGTTTTTTAATAATATTAGCTGCCTTCGACTGACTGTGACTTTTGTAGAAAGGCAAACTGTTTTTCGTTTTCGTGTACCATGTAGCATTATCGTCACTTACTTCTTCTCGTAAAAAATACAAATAAGTAAATTAGTAATTTTATTTATACGTCTGACAGTGACATTATTCATTGACTTTGACAATCAACTGACGAACGCTGCCGCGACTGCACGCCGCAAGCAGCAGCAGTCGGCCGCTGCAGTAATGTCGCACCAGTAATGTCGCAACGGTAGTGCAGCTGCAGTTGGAAATGGACTGTCACCTTAAAGAACCCCGTGCTGCGTCGTCGCGAGAAGTAAACAAATTGATTTTGTACAACTTTGGGAACAAGTAAAATTATTTGTAACTCCCGACGCAAAAAAAGGAGTATTATATGTTGCGCTCCATGTTCTGCGAATACCCAGTATACTGCGCTCCATGTTCTGCGAACACCTAGTATACTGCGCTCGATCGCTTGCTGGTAAACCTTGAGTTCAGAAACAGACTCATTGTCAGGTAACCATGCGGCAATGTGCAGCACAAGCATTTTTGTACTGGATATGCTTAAATTCTCGATTTTGTAGAGTTCTATAATGTAAGTACACTTACACTTAAATTTATTACTTTTCTGCGGCATCTGCCTAATAAATCGCGAGCCTCTTCTATTTATACAGTCTGCTAAATTATTTTTAGCATCAGCTACGAGGTTCTATTACGTCATTCGTAGCCTTCGGGATACTTGGAATTAACTTCCATAATTTAATTAAATGTCGAATGATAATTTGTAGACTATTATTTACGAAAACGGGACTTTGCTGTTGCCTTTAAGGCGCAAAAAAATGTTTAAGATCTGTTTGTGGCTTACCCTCAATAGAAACCTGTAAGGCTACTACGGACCTTATTTTCACGGGTTCGGATCGGATTCGGATCGGACGTAGTGCAAAACCACCCTGACTATCAAATCTGCTCACGAGATTTCACGAAAATCAGTTGATATAAGCGAACTGCAGAGGACAACACCCGAAAATACGAAAGCATTATGCCCAAGCTGAAACGGAGACCTTCATAAACGCTCGGTCAACTAATAATTTCAGTCCTAAGAAAAATTGTTAACTAAACTAACAACTCTAAGCAGGGAATCACAAAATCAGTGATATACTTAGATATTACAGACCTTTTTCACACGCTAACATCATCCTGATGCGAAGGACTTCGATTTCCCGAGTATTCTCGACCCCATCGTGGAGATACCATAAATAACCCTTTCCGAACGGATTTGCCTTGTATCTTGTTTATTTAATTCGTTTTCCTCGGATATGGCCTTTTTTCTGTTTTAGAAGAAATAGTTCTTGTGTAATAGTGTTTGCAAAGACTTTGAATAAATCTTTCTAAATAAAATGATATTCATGAATAAATGGTAACAATCTTGGGAGATTTTATCGTGCTATTAGATTCATTATATCAAGCAATCTAAGGCCTGATTTTTACTTTGTTGTCGAATTTCTTTTTTCATCAAATTTCGATAAAAATATTTTTATGTAATGCTCCCTATTCTGTACAATACAAGGTGTAACAAAAAAGTAAGGATCCGTTTAAAGGCATATTTGGAATCCTGACCTGATTAGGTAAAGGAAAAAAAAACGCGATTTTTTTTTCTATCTGGCGTTCAAGTCAGCCAACCCTCCATACAAAGGCCAAAAAATCATCCCCACTATTTTTATTACACCTTGTATTAGCGCAATTTCATCGTATGTCCTAAAAAAACTTACTCCGAGTTACGAAAACGTATATATGTACCTAATTTTTTTTTGGGACGAATTGTGATTTTTTTTACTTGATCAGCCTAGAATGAGTAGATCTTCAAACCAGCCAAATTGTATCCAAATCTCAGGAAAAATAGTCGACTACGAAATAAAAATAGGTCCCTAAACGAAATGCCCAATAAATTATGTGGTAAATAAAAAAATATAGTATTTACTGTTGCATATAGTTGTTTTGCTAACCCATTTGCAAGTCATACTTAGCAACCAAAACCAACCAAACGCAACCAAAATATTGCTATACAATAGTCTGACGAGGAGTATTTTGGAATATTGCAGCGTTGTCTGGAGGCCGCATTATGCTACCCATTCATTACGGTTAGAGCGTATTCAAAAAAGGTTCACTCGTCACTTAGCATTTCAGGCACGTGTTATGGCTAAAAGATCAATATCCTATCAAAGGAAACTGCAATATTTCAAGATGGATTCCCTAGAAGATCGACGGACGCTCCTAGATGCAACTTTTTTGTACAAGTTAGTGAACCACAAAATAGATTGTCCACAACTGCTGACATTGTTGAACTTTCGAAAATCATCGAACATTTTGTAAATCATCGAACATTTTGTTAATCGTCGCCTCATTTCACATCTCCACAAGCATAATTTGTTGAATCGGTTTCAGTCAGGTTTCCGACCCGGGCATAGCACTGTCACGGCTTTGGTGAAGGTCACTGATGACATTCGTTTTAATATTGAGAATAAAAAGCTCACGGTCCTGGTACTTTTAGACTTCAGTAGTGCCTTTAATGCGGTGGATTTTGATATTCTCCTTCATATTCTTCGTACGTTAAATGTTTCTCCTGCAGCTTTGTCTTGGTTCCGTAACTATCTCTTTGGGAGGCGCCAGCGTGTCAAGGTTGACGACAAGGTCTCGGAGTGGTGTGACCTTTCTGCTGGTGTCCCCCAAGGAGGGATACTCTCTCCTCTCCTTTTCTCGATCTTCATTAATGGCATTACTGAGTCCTTAAATTGTAACTTCCACCTTTATGCGGATGATTTACAGATTTACGCAGCGGCTAGCATTGATGATTTTTCATCTTTAGTTGATAGAATAAATGGCGACCTTGAGTCAATTCGTTGCTGGGCGAATAAGTTTGGTTTGAAAGTTAATACAAAAAAATCGCAGGCAATTGTCATTGGTGGTCCTTATTTTGTGTCCAAATTGTTAGAGATGGTGGTACCCAAAGTGCGTTTTGATGGAACAATTATCCCTTTTTCTTCTACAGTTAAGAACTTGGGTATCATCACTGATCAAACCTTGTCCTGGTCAGCTCATGTTTCTGACATTAGCAATA
Organism: Cydia pomonella; assembly: GCF_033807575.1. NCBI lineage: Eukaryota > Metazoa > Arthropoda > Insecta > Lepidoptera > Tortricidae > Cydia > Cydia pomonella. The sequence goes on along the minus strand of NC_084725.1, from coordinate 9,209,467 downwards.
AACTTTTTGCGTCTCTCCACTCACTAAGGCGTCTTCAAAATTTCCTTCCTCTTCAAACCAAAATAACTCTCGCATGTTCACTTTTACTCCCGTTGTTAGATTACGCTGATACTGCTTTCTTGGACCTTAGTGAGGAGTTACTGGACAAACTCGAGCGATTGCAAAATATTTGTATTCGATACATTTTCGGTCTACGTAAGTTTGATCATGTATCCCAGTTTCGATCTCAGCTTGGCTGGCTTCCGATTCGTCGTCGACGAGATGTGCATGTCCTATCATTGCTTTTCAATGTTCTATTTAATCCTGCTTCGCCACCTTACCTTTCCGAAAGGTTTAGTTATTTAGCTGCTGGTAGTGGTCATCGCCTTCGATCAAGCACCAATCTTTTACTCACGATTCCTTCCAATACGACGCGCACATACAAGAAATCCTTTACTGTCCATGCCGTCAAGTTATGGAACGAGATTCCGGTGTCCGTGAGGCAATCCCAATCTGTAGCATCACTCAAGGAGAAGCTTAAAAAATTGTGGCTTTCCGATACTTTGGTTACGACTTCCTAGTTCTTTGGAGTACTTCTACTTTTTTAATTTCCTTTACTTTTCTGGTTCGAATTCATATTTATTTATATTATATATTGAATATTTATTTATTTTTATTTATATATATATGTATGCATTATTTTATGGTTATTTTTCTATGTATATTTGTATCAATGTGTATTCAAAACGTGCATTTCATTAATTTCAGTGATTGTACACTTTTGTTTGTGTTTGTCATTCATTCACCGTTACTTCTGTTTTACTAATTTCCTCAAAGGTTAACTGGAAGAGATCCCATACAGGGATAAGTTCGCCTTTGTTGTATTTAATTTACTCTGTAACTGTGTTTTTCGTGTTTTTATTTCTATGTACAATAAAGTATATACATACATACATACATACATACTTTCGTGCTCCATCCCGTTTCCCTCGTAATGCTATCACCCCTCTTTACGCCCCGCCTAGAAGATCAGTTTCAGGCACTAACTCTCCAATATGCAGGTTATGTAAAATTGCTAATGGTTGCTGTGACAAGGCGGATATGCACTATGACCCACTAAATAAATTTATAAAATCTGTCCGAAAATATTTTTTTAAACATAGTAATTAGAATTTAAGTTAAAATTTTGGTACTTCTATAGTTGTTTACTTATATTTGTTTCGCATGCCGTGTTTACCTGTAAGTAATTGTGACACCACTCCTTACATGTATTAGCTTGTACGTTTTGAATGTATCGATGTCAACAATTGTTGGTGAACCTTAAATAAATAAAATAAAATAAAATAAACTTTTACTAAGGGCTCAACTTTGAAAACAAAAAAATGATCTTTTTCATACGTTCCGCTTGATGAGGCGGTCAAATAATCAGACAGACAGACGGACATGACGAATCTATAAGGGTTCCGTTTTTTGCCATTTGGCTACGGAACCCTAAAACACCCTGCGTTGTAGTTTGTTAGTGTAGTTAAGTTGTCTGGTTAACAACTTTGATGAAAACTAACTGGAAATTACACTTTCCTCGCGAACTAAGTTTCTCATTTGCTAAAGAGCATACAACTTACTCTAGCCATTCTAGTCGCTAACAGGGTGCCTAGCCAACGAGCCAACCGTTAACACTCCGTAGCGTAGTCATCTCTCTCTATCACTCTTACGTATTAGTGCGACAATAACAGTTGCACTTGCTTTTCGTTCGCTACGGAGCGTAAACGATGGCTACGCACCCAGAGCAAAAGCGGAAAGTTAAAACTAACGCAAGATACACTCAAGAACAATGAAAAAAGTTTTGTACGTTCGTTATTGCTGGACTTCTCTATAAAAGGGGGTTACTTGTACTACAGCAAATACGGGCTAGATCTGAGAGTCCAAGGAGAATGGATAGAGGCGGGCTAGATCTGAGAGTGCAAGGACGTAATTTAAGGACATACTCGGGGGTACCCTACTCATAGTGTTGTGCTCCTGCCGGTGAGTAAGGTTGCCAGAGCTCAACGAGAGTGCGGAGTGTTAGGGTCGGCAACGCGCATGTAACACCTCTGGAGTTGCAGGCGTCCATAAGCTACAGTAACTGCTTATCATCAAGCGGGCCGTATGGTTGTTTGCCACCGACGTAGTATAAAAAAAAGAGTTCTATAAGAAATTGCAGAAATTAAATAAAATGGAACTCAAGCCAAAACATAATGGCAAGTTGGCAACACCAGTGCAGTTGTCACAACAATAACATTTTTGTAAGATTTTTGTTAACATGATTTTCATTTTAAAACATTTCTGTGTTACACTAGTTATTATATTAAATTCAATAAAACACAAAACTTGGTATAGCTAAGCTTGCTACGTGGTATTTTTGTATCTATGTGTGCCAATTCCCCTCAACCGGACCAGGGCGCATCTTAAGTAATTAAAATATCAAATCCTTTTTCTCAAGTACTTTGTTTCAGCTCCGTCCGGTTAGTGTCCATCGTTTTAGCTCAAGATTTAAACTCGCGTTAGTATAAAATAAATGATCGGAATAATTGGATCGGATTACAAAAACAACATAACTGACTACACTGGTAAAGTAAAGTAAAGTAAAGTAAATTTTATTTGTGGAACACAGGTGTTACATTTAAGGTCTTATATATAAAGTAATAAATAGAACTCTGTGTTTTGCCTATTGGCGTACAAATATTTAAAAAACTCACATACATATGTTAATAATAAAATTATTACAAATCAATTACCTAAATTAGGATTATCAGTAATATTACAGCAATAAAAATATTTATAATAGAAAAAAATATCAACATTTCACAAATCTAGAATATAATAATGAAGTACTGGTTGACACCTAAAACGATTTACAATGTTCTTAAAAAAGTGTCAACCGCTCTAAGCAGTTATGTAGTTTTTGTAAACATTCCTTCAATTATGTAGGTACAGAGCCTTTGGCTACAACTAAGTTAGCAAGTTGCCCGGCGAGTTGCAGCCAATTTGCCTGCAGCGCAAGTTGGTAACGACGAGATGTTGAATTTTAACGAGTTTGTTAAATGAGCGAAAGTTTAGTATATTTTGTTATTTTGCCGAAATATGTACATCGTGGGAACTACATATATACCTAATACAACATTAGGGATAGTTCCCACGCCAGCTCAATAGCCACAAAGGTAACTGCACAAACGCTTTTGATTTTCTTCGCAGACAAGTTTCACGGATCATCCGATTAAGATAAGAAGTATGTCATTCGAAAGAAAATAGATTTGTTTAATGTAAAAAAATATACACAAAATATTTTTTAAGAAATATAGTGTTAAATTATTACAAAAAATGTCTTCGACGTTAGAAAATATTTGCAAATAAGTACTTTAATAAATATATAGTCAAACATATTTCTTATCGGGAACTGATAACCGCATCAAAATCGGTTAAGTATTTTATAAGATTCTTGTTCCAGAAGCTGGCTTAGTTTTATTGACATGACGATTTTTAGTTAGTGACGTTGGACAGTTTTGGGCGGTTGGCCAACTTGAACGACCTACTCCATAGATTTTTTTTGCGTCAAAAACTTTTTTATATTATCCTAACTAGAACACGATATCGAATATGCCCTTAAACGGATCCCCATTTTTTTGTACACCTTGTACTTATATTAGCTTTAGAATCTAATATCACGATATGTCACAGCAAAACTGTAAACACTCGTCAGTTTACGATCTCGGTAGTTAAATTATAATATCTCACGGCTGGGCCATGGTGCGCCGAGGCCAAAAAGCTGGTCAGGGAAATTGGACACCAGTTGAGGGACAGAGGCTGCGACCCCCGGGCTGGATCTTATCTAGTCCAACAAATATCTTTAGCCATTCACATATTTGGAACGTTTGGGCCAGGGAACAGTTCAGGGCTTAAAATTTAGTTTTTAGTTAGCTTTATTTTAATCTACTGTTTCTGTGAAATTATTCTGTCTATAAAGAATTATAATCTGATGGCAGGAGGGTAACAAACTAAACTAACCTAACCTACGTTAGATTGTAAACTAACAAGTGCACCATCTTACGGTATCATATAAGTACGAGTATATGTACATATTCAAATCACGATCGTGAGCACGGATCTTTAATCCTTATACACTGTAACCTTGGCTTGAGTAACCCGACAGATTTTAACCACGAACAAAAAATATCATCATCATCATATCAGCCTTTTATCGCTCACTGCTGAGCTGCTCTCTTCCAGTACGCCACTTATCCCGGTCCTGAGCCAATCTCATCCAGAAGTGACCCGCAATCTTCCGAATGTCGTCCACCCAACGAGCCAACGGACGCCAGGGGTTTCATTCATCCGAAAGCGGCCACCATTCCGTTAACATTTTGGCCCACCTGCCATCACTCTGCCTGGCAGCATGTCCCGCCCAGCTCCATTTTAATTTGGTACACTCAAACTTGGCTCACTCGATCTTGAAATTTGATGCCGAGCATGGCGCGCTCCATGGCTCTCTGTGCCACTCGAATTTTATGCACAGTCTCCTGATATATGACTTTTGACTAATATCGGCAAAAAAAAAAAAATGTGTGACGCACATAGCGTATTTTATGTACACGACGCGTTATTTAATTTTACATCTTGACGGAAAAATCCTTACAACGAATTTAGGTAGGTATTTCTACACCAAGTTACATAGTGGCAGCTTCGCAGCCAAAAAGGCGTTTTTCACCGTAATACTCGGAAACAAATTTTTACAATAATTGTCATTAGTGCTTCCTCTGTCACTGTGCGCTGGGACATTGATCGCAGGTGACGCGCGATCTGCCTATGTGAGACATCCCGGGTAAATAAAAACTCTACCACCTATGTAACATCCACGTCTCAAACCGAGTTAAAAGTTATAAGCGCGAGGGCGGTTGAATCAGGAGCACAAATGATCTGTCGTATTAGTGCGCTACCTGTCACTGTGCGCTGCGACATCGATCGCCGGTGCCGCGCGATCTGCCTATGTGAGACATCCCGGGTAACAAATAAAAACTCTACCTATGTAACACCCACGCCTCAAGCCGGGTCAACAAGTTATAAGCGAAGGCGGAATCAGGAGCAACACAAGGGATGCTGTATACAGACGTATCTCTCGATACCGATATTTAATATATTTATCCGATATTGACCCTCAATACTGGAAGGAATTAATATCAGTATTGAAAATGTACATCTAAAATCTTTTGTATGGTAAAATTAGTTAAATAGTCAATAAAAATACCCTATGATAAACGTTTTCGTGTTTCAAGCAATATTTGGTTTTGTTTTGTTACTTTATTTGCGTGTACACAACAAAAGGGGTAATTGGTAATTGCTTAATATACAATTATTTGTAAAAGATTACTTAATAATATATAAAACTTTAGGCGCCACTTTTTGATATTTAACAAATAAAACACATCAGTGAAAAAATAAGGATCAAAGTCGAATGGCAACCTAAAAGTTTTAATTATGTGTCGAAAGATGGCAGTAAATTTACGTCTCTACAAAGTTTTCTTTGACAATACACCTCTATTTCAAATTCTCTTTGGTAATATGCCTAAATTTAAGACCTTTCACTTTCACTTATGATATTATTTTCATTGTCTACCCGCCTCCGCTTGTGCCCTCCGCTTTGCCCTCGTACGCGGGCGGCTGACGTCTTATTTTTAGACGATGCCTACTTATATACTCTTTCAGGCCAATTCGAACGCACACTGATACAGAATGATATCTAACTGATGTCATTCCGTTATCATGCATTTCGCTCGTACTTGCTCGTCCATTTATTGCCGCGGGCGAGACGCATGATAACTAAATAACTTGATTCAAATATCATTCTGATGTCACTGTACGTTCGAGTTGCTTTGTTATTTTTTTCAAATTGTTAGACGCGACTTCAGGATGTATCAAAGTTTATAAAGTGTGAAAAGAAAGGCTTTTCTTATAAGAAAGTCATATTACAATATTTTGTTTGTTATTTCGATATGCGGTAAGACAAAATTCGATTATTGTTTATGGTTGATTAGGTTTAAATTTTTGAGTCTGCTCGATTTCTACTGCCAAAATAAATGTTTTTTATAGGTATATAAAATATTATTTATAAGTAATATTATTAAGAGTCTTTAAAAAGGCATTTCAGGGAAAAAAATCAGAATGAAGATAAGTATGACTTTAATTTTCATGTTATCGTCTTCATAGCTCACTTAACTTGCTATGGAAACTCCGAAGCCTGCTTATCCCCTTCTTTTTACCTATTCAATTTTTTTTGTAAGTAATCTCTTTTACTCCCTCGAATAAAAAAATGTAATTATGAGGCGTTCGTCAGGCGAGGCCGGTGCTGCAACGGTGTCATGGTTTGGCGACTGGCAAAATATTCATTTTTAACGCCCGACGCAAAAACAAGAATGTTATAAGCTTGTCTGTGGCACCGCTCTTAAACGAGTGAACCGATATGGATGCGTTTTTAAAAAAGATAAATACAGTTTTTCTACTGGTTATTCTTAGACATGTTTTATCAAAATCTTTCTTAAATGTTAAATGTATTGTATGGTTGGCGTTGAAATACCCTTTAGATCTCGACAACAACACCAAATGCCTGTTCAAATATTTTCTTCATCACACTTCCTCGTCAAAGGTGTTATTGCGAAATTAGACCTACGGCTGTAATGATTTTTTCCATCCCACGTGCTATGCGATTGCGGTTCGTAAATATTAAATTCCAACCTGGGGCTGTAATGTACGTATGAAATACATACAAGTATTTTTCCCCTTTTTCTCACAAATGTGATAAAAACATTGTGCCACGGGCGGTACAGGAATTATGAACTCATGTTAATTAAGCCCTCGCCTTCAGGCTTCTATTTACACTCTTTTGTAAATTATTGTTTACCGCCCTTAAAACACAATGTACTATTGTAAGTAATCTCTCTTAGCGCCCTCCAGCACAAAGGGTACATTATCCATCGTTCGTCGCGAGCCGACACCGCCCCGGCCGTGTCACGCCTCGGTGACTGGAAAAATCTTCGTTTTTACGGTTCGCGGCCGGGTAGGGTACGAGTAAGTCTCACGCGAGTCTAAGAGCGTTTTCACATTGCCCGATCTGATATCGAATATTGGATAAAATATGTGTTTTTTCCGTATTTATTTATTCATATATATACAAGGGTTAACGAACAGCCTGGCCTGGTGGGCAGTGATCCTGTCTACAAAACCTATAGTCGTGGATTCGAATCCCGGTAAGGGCATTTATTTCTGTGATGAGCACAGATATTTGTTCCTGAGTCATGGATATGATCTATTTACGGCCCGATTCGAGGAATGAGATACGATAACGATAAGTTCTGGTTTAGATAAGTTCTCATTTAGATATCGTTTGTATGTCGTACAATTGACAGAAGCAGCTCGATTCGGGCAACCAATGTCACTTTGACGATAGAAATATCGTAGACAGATCTTACTGGGATCACAGCGGAATCGAAAGAAACGTCAATTTTACATCTCGTTTAGTTATTCGATCTTTCCAAGATCTTAATCGTGTCTTAACCATTCTTCGAATCGGGCCATTAGTATTTGTATATTATATATATATCGTTGCCTGAGTATCCACAACACAAGCCTCCTCGGTGAGACTTAAGAGTCAATTTGTGTAAGAATATCCCTATAATACGTATTTATTTATTTTATTTATAATAGTCCCCATTCAGGCAGCCTATTCTGACAGACGGGTTGCTACGCTACACTGAGCATGGGCCGACATGTTTACCATTTGGAAAACAGGGGCATATTGGCCCCGCCGCAGCCTTTACATCAATCTTCCTGACATCAATCCGGACATTTGTAGTGGTGTTTGTTGTATGGTAATCTGTACGATACGGTAGTAGTAATCATCTCTTACGATAGTAAAATAATTAAATCGAATTGTTTTAGAATAAATTCCCCATTACCTAATTAGAAACACACACGTTCAAATGAATAAATTTGTTGGCGAAAACTTCATTTTTGGTACAAGCTTTTATCGCTGACTTTTCTTCCCACAGACAATTAATACTCATAGAAACAATTCTAAAAACCCCCCAAACACAATTAGTTTGCGTTGTTTCATCAGAATGACAGAGTTCCTATGGTCACCGCTTGTCTCCATCGTCAGATCAGTTCAATGGCACTGTCCCTAAATTATACGAAAATGATATATAACTTGCTAAGAGCAGGAAGAAATATAACAAAGATTGGATCTGGTAAGCCGACTCTTTCTCCCCTCTTTAATAAACATTGAAAGGCTTTATCTAAGTAGAAAACTATTAAATCTACAGAGACAATTCCAATCTAGTACTGTAGAAAATTTAGTATTCTTTAAAAACGTCTCAAGAAGGAATATCCAAACCTAATCCTTTAGGGTTGTAATCGCCCAAATCTAAAAAAAAACGAAACTTTCTTGGTTTTCCCGTTTTTTGACAAGGTTGCGTTCGGCGCTCAAGGTCAAACTTGGATTACTCATTGAGCCAACAACATAAACAAGACTGCAAAAAGGCAGAACGAACCCCATTACGAAAGTCGACAAACTTACTTATCTGTTTGTCTTTTTACAAAGAACTGGAGACTTTTTGCGATAACTCAAAAACGACTTAACTGATCATAAAGAAGATATGTTTTCCACATAGATTTTCGTAAATCGATCTGCCTGTTGCACGTGCATAATAATATTGCTGTCAAGTTCGCACAGTGATATTGACAACCGGCACCACGGCGTCTCTACTTTATTTGCTATAGTTTTATTGAATGTCTTTAATAAACTCTACTTACGCGATTTTTTCATAATTTTTGGACCCATGGTTCGAAATTAGAGGGACACAATTTTTTTTCGAGCAGTTTTTTTCCGAAAATATTCACTTTATCAAAAAAATATTGATGAAGACTATATTCGTTTTATAAAATATTATTCGTTTGGAAATACCTATCCAACAACACCCCACATTATAGGGTTAAGCGAAAAAATAATCATCCCCACTTGACAAGTAGGGGAGGTACCGTAAACATTTTTTTTTAGGTTATATATATATATTCATGCCAAATTGCAGCTTTCTAGCACTAATGATCACCGTGCGAAGCCTCGGACAGACATACAGACGGATATAGTGAAAGCATAAAAGTTCCTAGTTGACTACGGAACCCTAAAAAATTGATTCACACAAATATTTCCATACAATTATACAATTTGCATTTTTATTAAAGACGTGAAGAATCTTATAAATAATCATCCTGCAAAAACAAATATCTCGATTTATAGAATACAAATACCCAGAAATATAGAATCAAAAGCGATATTTCGGCGTCTCTTTTAAACACCACTTAAAACTGACATTATAATCCAAGTAACTTGACTTATAAGACACAAGCAACGTGGTTTGTCAGCTCTGCCCATTACAGCCCGACAATTTAAGCGAGATCCACCCGACCACAAACAAATCCCCCTTTTGTTATAAGCAGCTTATCGCCTCAACAGTCTTCTTAATCTAGCCGGGTTGCCGTGATTAGGGATGTTCCATAATTGACAAATTCTAATCCTTATTGCAACGACATAAAGCTCACCGTTGGTCAATTAAACATGTTGCTTATAATACACATTTAGAAGGACGTATGTTTAATGGTAGATTAATGTATTTGGGTTGTTTTTGGAATTTGTGCAACAAGTGGTAGGAGATAATCAGGGGTGGAGAACGTCATGGTTAATTTGTTTGAGTTTTTTTATGACAAAGGCGGGTTTTTCGCATAATATCTGTAGGAGTACGTGTGGGTTCTTTATTTCGTTTCGCCTGTGTATAATGATGTTTGTTTTTGATGGCTTCAAGTTGTTTTGGTTTATAGCGCTGGATGCAGCCTTAGGAAGAAAATTGAACGACGTTTGCTTGTTAAAAATCTGCTATATGATGTTTATTTGATATAGTTTTTATTTTATATTGATTGCTCACAAGTTAGTTAAAAGTTAGGACGGGACACTTTCTGTTAACCACGACAAGTTTTCATTTTCCCTCTACAAATCATTTTCGCTACATACCAGGAAACCCATGTTATAGACTACTTCGTAGCGCTACGACCTTAGTTTAGCGGTGAATGTGTTATCACTATAACACAATACATTACTTAATTTTAAACTTAAACTGCTCATAACCTTTTACTGCCAGTGTCCTTTACGGCAACATCGGTATTAAAATTTGAAGATAAACCTACGTTAACCCTTTAAAGGTTTATTAAGACATAAGTCCCAAGTTAACCCTTTAAACGTTTACGGCCAGCACTAGACATAAATGTCTTATTGCGTGTCACTATAATTTAACGGGCGTGTTGGTATTGATAGCTTGGTCGTGCTATGGAGTCATTTTACGAACCACTAGTATTTAAAAAAATAATTTATAACAGCTAAACTTTTTGGTATAACGGATCCAACATAATATTAGATTTTAAGTATTGTGTTTCGTCACGAATATGTTCCTACGACATTAAGAAACGTTTTTCATTTGGATTTTTAGGAAAGGAAAAATATATTTTTCAATTATTTTTTTATCTTAAGTGTTGAATCAAAGCGCTTCTTGTACAGTCAGCATCAAAAGTAACGGATCAAATAACGCTTCATAAGTATCTGCCATTCTGTAACGGCTTAACAAAAAGTGATGTCTTTAATATAGAACAATTAACATAACTTGTCTTTGATATAGACAGTAAAATATATACTTTTGAACGTGAATTATAGAAATTTATCTATATTTGGAAAAATTATCCGGGATGTCAGATACTTTTGGCGCGTTGTTTCATCCGCTACTATTGATGCTGACTGTACAACAGTATCTGACAACTAGGCATTATTTGAGGACTTCATCAACATATTTTTACTTTTGCTAATCGTCATGTTTTTTTGTCTTTTTTTACCAATATAATGTAAGGTGGGGTAAGACTATCACTGGGCCAAGACAAATACTTGTATGAAATCCTCATACTGTTTGTTTTGCCCCGAGCAAAATAAACTATGTTCGTCTAACCCAACCTTACGTAAGGAAATCGCAATATGTTGCCTCACTCAAGGAGAAGTTGAAAAAGTTGTGGATATTAGACTCCTGATGTTAGAACTGAGTACATTTTATTTATACATATATATTATGTTAGTGTATGCATATATATATTTATAATGTGCATTTTATATACAGGTGTATGTAGGTTTATGTATATGTTATACTTTGCGTATTCATACTACGGGATTTCTACTTTTTGTTTTAATTTATTATTATTTATTCCTCTCGTCCTACTTTTATGGGTATCCAAAATTCTCATATTGATTTACTTGCTTTATTTTATTTTTCAGGAAGAAAGATTTTAGGAATATTGCATTTTTATTATTTTATCTACATCCATACCATAACTCATAACCTTCCTATAATATATTCAGACACGATAAGCTAACGGCTTATATTAACAAACCTGTGTCTGTGGGATGGGACCGTGCGAAGTGCATGGTGGGGGTAAGTAAAGCGATCCCAGCGCATAAGGTGGTAAAAATTTGAACTAACTGCGGATAGCGTCTTTAACATTTCGTACAATTAAATGGCTCGAAATGAAACTTTGATTTACGATTGCTCCTGAAATATTCATTTAAATTGAATGGTGTAAGGGACCATTGTAATCTGTATGAAATGCTTAATATAATTAACGTATTTATTTTGATAATTGTTAATAATGTATCCATGTAAATAGCTTTGCAATTGCCACATATTACGTGATCTTTTTCTAGAAGTTAAGAATGGATATAGTAAGTTATCCTTAAAAGATAGACATTTAACATCGTGGACTTTTTAGTAGACCTATGAATGAGAAACAACCCCACCATACATTGTGTTGTTATAGCTCAAACGGATTAGGCAGCGTTTTCGATTAAAGCTCCTAGCCAGCGTGATTTTTTCCGACAACATCGTTATATTTCAAACAATTTACACAAAACCTTAACAAGTTATATACTTAAGCCTTCCTCAAGAATCACTCTATTGATAGATGAAAGTCGTATGAAAATCCGTTCAGTAGTTTTTAGTTTTGGAGTAGTTTTATAAGATGTAGTGAATTGACGTTTTCCCCTAGACTTGCGGACACTAGGTTGCGTGACAGTCGTGCACGCTCCCATATCCGACAGCTTAATTACATTCAAATTTAGAACATCTCTGAGTAACTAAGAAATTTGATTTGGCCTCTATTCTAATATCAGTCAAGACGACGTTTTATTCAAAATGAAAATTTTGACAAATTTCGCATGTTACTTGATATCGAATCATATAACAGTCGGCCCCCGACTCTAAATTGTCTCTGAATTGCCAAAATGGGCGAAAAAGTTTGCATTACCGCCATTTGATGTTTAGTTTGTCTCTTAACTAGTTTGTAAATATAAAATGAATACTTTGTTTTGTTGAAGCTTATGATATTGATGTAGATAAAGCAGCGTATGTAACTGTACATAATTAGGCATTAAAATACTCGTGTGATCCTTCATAATTACGACCGGTTTGGCCTAGTAGTGACCCTGCCTACGTAGCTGATGGTCCCGGGTTCAAATCCCGGTAAGGGCATTTATTCGTGTGATGAGCATGGATATTTGTTCCTGAGTCATGGGTGTTTTCTATGTATTTAAGTATTTAGAAATATTTATATATTATATATATCGTTGGCTAAGTACCCTCAACACAAGCCTTATTGAGCTTACTGTGGGACTTAGTCAATTTGTGTAATAATGTCCTATAATATTCATTTATTTTATTATTATTTTTATTTTAAATACTGTATTTTCAAAAGTTTCCATGTCCTCGTACTGGTTATAACGAGCGATTAACTCAAAGCTGTGGGAATTGCTCAGGGCTGTCGGGCTATAATTAAGGCCGGTTTTAATTATGTGATAAGATCCGTCTAGGAAGTTGCTAGCAAATGATCCAACGAATCTACTGCGTAAAAGGATTTAATTTATGGAACCGTAATAGGGAGGCAGTTGAAATTTTCACAGAATAATAAAAAATAAAAGTTTATCAAAAACGTAACAAACAGGAAACTTATTTTGTACGCGTATTTCATATTATAATGAAGGTACAAAATACCCATATTGTGTGGTCTGACATGTCTAGTAGGTAACTAATATAAACGCCTACTCGTTAAAAGTTCCATTTTGTAATAGCGTTACAAAAATGGATATTTCTTATTATAAAAAACAAAAGTATGGTAGATACTCGTACTTTATAAATAAATAAATACCTAATAGTGCGATACAAGTGCGAAAAGTAGGAAATTCGCAACGAGTGGTGATAAATTAAAAACGACCGAAGGAAGTGTTTGCCTATTGGCACATGTATTGTACAACATTTTACAGTGAATATGACAGAATCAGTATAAGCAGGCAGTATATGTTGGGCCAAGGGCAGCATGCAAATGTTTATCTTAATTTTTTTTTTATAACGATAGGCAAGCGTTTGACCACGATCTCACCTGATGGTAAGTGATGATGCGGTCTACGGTGGAGCACGCTTACCTATGAGATACCTATTTACCCTAGCCTTGAAGAGACCCAGATTGTACTCATGCGGAAACACAGACTCGGGCAGGGCATTCCACTCCTTGGCAGTTCGCATAAGAAATGTTGAAGCAAAACGCTTCGTGCGTATTTGTGGAATACCTACCATGAAGCGATGCCGGAGTGCCGATTGTCTGGTAGTCCGATGGTGAAATGGGGACGGAGGAATAAGGTTGTGCAGTTCCTCGGCACACTCTCCGAAATGTATCCTGTAAAAGATCGTTAGGCTGGCAACCTTGCGACGATGCTCCAGACTTTGGAGTCGAGCATTCGTCAGATCGTCATCATTAATGATTCTCTTGGCTCTCCTCTCAACTGACTCGAGCGCCTCAAGCTGGTATTTTGCTGAACCATCCCACAGATGCGAACAGTATTCCACACACGATCGCACTTGTGCTAGGTAAAGGTCGAGCAGTTGCCTAGGTAAATAAAATTATAATAATTAGGTTAAATAAAATTATTTACGTTATATACTTACATTAACAATAAATTATTTACATTACATCCATTTTTAATTTAAATTATTATTTAATTGAAATACAGTGGGGTAACGCTGCAAGTGTGATGGGGACCTTTGGACCCGGCATGGCTCAGAACGGGTTTTAGTTTTTTAAGGTGTATTCGTCAGTAGTTAGTATAATTATTATGTATTTAATATACATTTTAATATTGTTGTATAAAATTACATATTATTCATTTATAAATTCCCAAATTAAATAATCAATCTTATAGCTTTTGTATTTTTCTAAAGTAGTAAAGTTGGTAGTAATATCACGTTTTATATTCGATTCCTCAGCTAGAATAGAAACATATTAAAGTAGCAATGAACGCGGGCAAAGGGCGGATTTTCGATTACTAAATAAATCTTTTGTACCGTGTTCTATTACTGGAACATGACTTAATCCCGGAGCCAGACGGATTATATAACGCACGTGTCTTTTACATAATTGTTAGGGCTGCGATTGAAAGTTTTGTGAAAGTCGCAATGACCTGAACGCACTTTGGGTGTAATGTTGAGTGTTTTTGCAACAACATGGGAATTTTGCGAGCTGAGAACGACTATTGATTGATATACAGCGTTTATTTTTGATACGGCCACATAATCAAAGGGCAGTTAGTTTAGACTGTAATTAACACACTTTCATAGGTTTTATAAAAAATGGACTACTTTAATTTTTCCATACCAAATAATTCAGCAAGCAATGTATCACTACTTAACTCAAAACGTCTCATTAATGACGCGACGTCACAACTGTCACAAGTGATGATAATGTACGAAATACATTGCGGCTCGAAAATAAATGCAAAAATGAATTATGCTCTTGTAGTAAAGACTAAACGAAAAAAATTTTTTCAGAATTATTTTATAACACTAAAACCTACGTCTAGTTTAAGTTTGAGGTTAT
Organism: Cydia pomonella; assembly: GCF_033807575.1. Lineage (NCBI taxonomy): Eukaryota > Metazoa > Arthropoda > Insecta > Lepidoptera > Tortricidae > Cydia > Cydia pomonella. Next base: position 9,194,455 of record NC_084725.1, on the reverse strand, counting down.
ATGGAAGAAAAAGACATGCCGTGCCGACCCCAAGCGAATCGGATAAGGGCAAGGGAATGATGAAATAGCAACTATGGGGCCAACTCCAAAATCGCGATATTTTTTTTTGCTTTCCTATATAAATTATGGACAACTGGTCGACCAAAATTTATTAAACAGTTGTTTTCGTTGTTTGGTTCGATAGTAATTTAAAGTTATTAGTTAGTCTCTATAGTTGCAGGCGTCCATAGGCTACGGTTACTGCTTACCATCAGGCGGGTATGCTTGTGTGCCACCTACGAGGTATTTAAAAAAACGGGTTATTCCCACTAGTTATCACAAAACCAAACTGAGTTGGTGGGAACTACTGGTTTTTTCCCATTTGTTACCACTGGTAAAAGGTGGAAAAAAAACCCAGTAGTTACCACTGGTAAAACCTTGGTGGTATGGTAACTAGTAAGAATAACCAAAAATAACCTATATGAAGAAAAAGAAGAAGAAAAACAAATCATTTATCAGCACAATATCATAACCTTATAAACTAACTAAAAACAATTATCCAAATTGAAGAGTTGCGCTAAATGGTCCTCACTCAGCTTAATGTCGCGGTATGAGCCACACGGCACACTCCGCGACGCTGATTTTCAGTAAGCCCCAGTGGATGGACTACATATTCACCTCCTAAAATTTTATATGGCTAATAGTCGAAATAAGCATTCTGCATTATACAGTCTTTCTGCGCGCGTCAAGCGGTCGTACAAGCGGTCAGGGTTTTACTCGCAGACCATCATCAGATAAGAGACATCACTTCGACCAGAGATCTACAATGTTACAAGATTGCTTGTCAAATATCAAAAGTGCGACCAAAATTGGAATCATTGTCAGTATTGCAACTGTCATTGGAAGTATTGAATTCAGAAATAAAATGCGATTGCGTGTATTATTTGCTTTTGTATTCCAAGATATTATCGCCCACCGTATCAACTCAATGCAGCTTTTCATTTCCAATCCACTAACCTTACGTTTTGGCACATTCAAACAGCCGCTAACGGCCGCTGTGAAGCTCAGAACTGGTCACGTTTTTAATTTGTATTGTGCTTCTTTTGCACTCATGATATGATGAAAATATACGTGATGGCTTTCCTTTTACATATGATACGAATCGTTCAAAAATGGACTTACTTTTGATCCTTCATTCGTCATGTTAAGCCATTAATGTTTGCAATTAAAAATTAGTAATTTTATATGTAATTTAATTTAATGTATCAAAATATTCTTATAATTCATTTCTAATAGCATGATATTCAATGAAATGTATAAAATCAATCGTTTTCAATGTCTCTATGTTCCAATTAACTATGTCAATTTCGTATTCAAAACTCTGACAGTTCCTAGAGCTTTAGAATACTTACCGTTGTTATCCGATTCCTCAACGACGATTCACTTTGCCACCTTTTGTATTTTTGTAATTTGGAAGTAAACCGGCGTTGATTGAGACGAGCAAAGATTTTAAAGCACATTTTAATAAGCTATCTTTAAGTAAACGTCATTGAACTTCTGGATAGACGTTTGTATACAAAGTTGCTAATTATTATTTGCTTATAGTTGCGCTGATTGTTTGTTGTAAAAGCCGTAATATGTAAATGCTCCCTAATAACAATTACGCTGTTTAACATAAATTTCGACGTCAAATTATTTTAAATTACGTATTCGCATAATGAAGGGCGTTAAGTATGTAAAACAAAACACGTACGGTGTTATGTCGGAATTTCCCGGCCGCGTAAACGTTCAATGAAGCAATCTTGAGCGGGCGCGACGTTTATGCAAATGCGGGGTTTGCTTCGACCTAGTGGCGTAAGTATACTTACTCGTATGTTGTAACATGAATTGACCCTTTTAAAGGTTTTGGGTTAAGACTGCCACTTTTAAATATTTAGGAGTTATGATGGACCAGAGACTTACTTGGCACTTTCATTCGGAGCTAATGATGTCCCGAATTCGGAAACTTATTTAGACCTTTAAATGCTTAAGATACGCTGCGTTCTCAAAACTCTTAAATCAGATTTGTAATGTCCTAGCTCAGTTGATCCTCTCTTACTGTGTTTCAGTATGGGGTGGAGACACTAAAACAATTTTTTTACAACTTGAAAGAGCTCAAAGAGCACTGCTAAAAGTCATGTACTTTAAGCGTTATAGTTATCTTATTAGTTCTGTGAGGATGTCACGCAGTCTGCTTCTTTCTGTCACATCCTCTTTTTCAAAATGTTACAACACATATTTTACCTTTCAAGCAGTTCGACTCTGGAACTCCTTACCTCCAAATTCCGAACATTCAATCTCTTGCCAGACGCGTTCAATCTCTTGCTGGATTCAAAATACTACTTCTTTTTTTTAATACCACGTCGGTGGCAAACAAGCATACGGCCCGCCTGATGCCGACCCTTTAAAAACCTGTACACTCCTTTTTTGAAGAACTCCATACTATATACCCTCGGGAATACCTCGGCAGGAGGAAATACTACTTAAAAAACATTACCTATCTCTCCCTTAGTGTTTGCAATGCATAGATATCTTGCTGTTATATATTGGTATATTTTCATTTGTGTCATGTATATTTATAATGTATGTCTATTTTTAATTTTTTTATATGCGTATGTTTATTTATCTAAATTGTGTGTATGAAAGTAGGATTCATAACGTTTTTTTGCAACACCTACTCTTTTTCGCTCTTTAGTGATAAGACCGCCTATTCTCTGCTTCTATCACTAATCAATTGTTTATCTTAATACTATATCTTTTACTGAGATGTGCCAATAAAGAGTGTTATATATATCTACTCAAACAAAAATATTAAACATAGCCTCCATTTAGTATGCTATAAAACTTGGTCTGCTTTTGCCAGCTTTGCGGAAAGCTTTTGCTGAGAGTTTTTGCTGAGATTAAGGATAGAGTTATGATAATTAACTTTGGTATAAGTTCCGAAACGGGGATTTTATTTAGTTGGCAAAATTGCACCCGAAATGTATTTTTTTAATACCCATCGGTTGAAAACAAACATACGGCCCGCCTGATGGCAAGCAGTCACCGTAATCTATGGACACATGCAACTCCTGGGTTCTTAAAGTGCGTTGCCGACCTTTTGAATACCTGTACATACACTTCTTTTTTGAAGAAACCCATACGATAGTTCTTAGATAAAACCTCATCATTTATTATTTTAGCTACCATTGATTAGTTTTGGAGCTCCGTGTCCGAAGGGTAACAACGTTTTAAAAACTAATACTAATTAAAACTTAAATGTGTCTAAATAATTTTTAAGAAAAAAAACGACTTTGATGAGGGAGACCGATGAAAGAAAGATTTTTCTTGATTTTGGATTTCATATAATTAAATTAAATTATGTAGAAAAGGAGGTAAAATGATTTTTTTTTGTCACTGCGCCCACCTTGACACATTTTAGATTTGTCCTATTTGTTTTATGGTTGATGTTATGTTTGGATGGTTATCGCTCCGTCTGTGAGGCGCTTTACAATCCGTGTGTAAACAATCTGACCATCAATTTGTAGATATGAAACAATATGGTCCCTATCCCACAAGACTTATAATCATATTATAATTATAATTTAAGGTCCACTTTGCACACTGGGGAAAATCCACAAATAGAAAAATAGCGTTTAGAACACAAAAAAAAAAAGTCTTAATGTAAACCCCTGTACAACAAAAAAACAAATTTTAATTTTGCCTTGCGTTGTCATCTATGAAGTAGCTAGCTATGTATATACATAAAACTTAACATAGGTCAATATACTAAATTTAATACCATTAGACGAAGGAACAATAAACGCAAAACCATTCAAAACTGCATTACTTTCTAAAAGCGTATTTGGAAAGGTACCCAAATTATATATAAAATTCCAAAATCCATCTTAGACTGTCATAATACCCATAATGTACAACATTTTAAGAAAAAATTGTACTACCCTATTCAAGAGTGCCTCTGTGACACATTTTAACATTATCGCATAATATTAAACATGAGACGTAATTTGCATAACTTTATGATTTGATTAATTTGTATGTAATTTGTTTTTCGCTTCTAACTCGAAAAGTCGACGACTCCTAAAAGTTATACGAAGGACAATGAACCATGGCGAGCTGTCTGGCCTAGTTGGTAGTGACTCTGCCTATAAAGCTGAGGGTCCTGGGTTCCAATCCCGGTAAGGGCATTTATTTATTTAAACTTTATTGCACGAATTTACAAAAGAGTACGAATGCCGGACTTAACGCCTTGAGGCATTCTCATTGAGCTAAACAGTTAGTTTTGTGCAGGATTGTATCTTATCTTATCTAATCTATGTAAAGAGTTAGATGGAAATAGACACAAGTCGAGACTACTATGATACTAAATTAACACAAATATACATTTATTTGTAGTATGAGTATGCGTAAGAATATCCTAAAATATTTATTTATTTATTGACGCCCGGTCTGGCCTAGTGGCTAGTGACCTATAAAGCTGATGGTCCTGGGTTTGAATCCCGGTAAGGGCATTTATTCGTGTGATGAACACGGATATTTGTTCCTGAGTCATGGGTGTTTTTTATGTACCTATTTAAGTATTTATATATTATATTTATCGTTGTCTGAGTACCCATAACACAAGCCTTCTTGAGTTTACTATGGGGCTTAGTCAATTTGTGTAAGATTGGCGAATGATATATTTATGTTTATTTATTAATAGCTATGATTAATATACATTAAATTGTGTAAAATACTTTTTCTATAATATACAGTGAGGCAAAATGGGGACTATATTGTATTGTTCTCAACGTATGGAGAAGCGGTTGTACATTATCATCTTAAAAAGGTTCCTACTATGTACTACTAAACTACTGGACTTTACTACGGAACCCTAAAAAGGAAAAGCGAACATAATCTAACTTTAGCTCGCAAATTCACGAGATCTAATTAATGTAATTGCCCCAAATTGGCATCTAAAGCAATTATGTGCCGGTAATGGACTAATGAGATCCGGCTTACTGGGTTTCTCAAATTAATTAGGTCATAATTAATTTTCGGGTTAGGATAAAGGGGTGCGCACACAGATCATATATCAAACTATATAGAGCAGGTTCTCGTACTGCGCGTGTGAAAGGCCGGTTTAAGCTAATTGGGTACTTGATAGTTTTTTAAATGATGTTAATCGATTTTGATTTTCCTGAGGATCAAATGTATATGTAGGACTCATGGCATTTAAGCAACACGAAGGTCAGAAATGAGAGTTAAAGTCTGACGCTCGCACTCGACGATTGAAACGCCTCTAAAAAATGATATTGGAATGTGACGTCACATTACATTAGTCTGTCCTAAAGGTATGGAAGATCAAGAAAATTGCTTTTTTGACCCTGAAATATTGCGTTTATGTATATAGTGGTCATACAATTTATTTTTCAACAACATGTAAGAAACCCAACGGTACCATTTTATTTCTCCTTTTTGAAAGAAGAATTTTTTTTAAGCTTTTTTCTTTATATTTTTTATAATCTTAATATGTCTTTTTAAATTCCACTTTATTACACTTTATTATAATATTCAACATGTGTTAAGTACCCAATAGATATGTATAGATGATTCTATTTAGATGGTGTATTTCAGAGATACAGACAGAAAATGGATGGTTCTATCGGCCTGATTCGAACTTTAAGATACGACAAACATTTCCGAAAGATACGATACTGATTAAATATGTCAGTGTCAAAAGTGACGTTTTATAAAAAAAAAAAATACTTGGGTTGTCGTTGAGATTCAAGATGGCCAAGACCTCTTCAGAATATTTTTTTTGCGTTTTGATGACTTAATATTGATAGCTTATTATGCAGTGGAAAGGCATTCAAAGGATTTCACATCTGTTAACCAAAATGTTTTGTTTAAATTCGACTTTGATATAATAAACTTGAAACATAATTACTTATTACTTACATATACTCCAATAAAACTCGTTCGATGTTATCTTCATTCCCTTGCATCTGCCGGCTTAAGCCCCCGCTCTTTAATTGGAGAAGGGATTATGTGCAAATGGTTTCAGTACGAAGTTAAGCATGTTTGGCTCACATGGTCGAATGCACCGTATAAACCGCGAGCTAGTACCAGGGCGGCTACCGGGAAAATCGAAATTCGTCAATTGCGGGAATTTCTGTCACTCTAATGACGTCTTACTAAGAGTAAAAGAGAAAGATCCCCGCAATTTGCGAATTTCGGTTTTCGCGGTAGGCCCCCAGATTAGGTACCAAGCTAATTTTCATTCATGTGGTAATTTGTAAAACAGATCAGAGACCTCCATCATGAAACCGCATGAACGTGAAGATAAAACTCGGATGTCAAATACAGCTACGTGACTGTTGCGACATTACTCCTGCGGTATCAACGCTGCCGCTGTATTTGTCAATTTCCTTGATAAAATGAGTAATGTTTGACGCCGCATTACTGCCGCGATTATGACGTTCAATTCGTCCCTCATTTTATCAAGGAATTGACCAAAAAATACAGCGATTTTCAATATTCCCGGTAGGCATTCTGTATACACGGCTAAAGCAGACGCTTTCCAGATAGATTTTCGTAGATTGATCCGCCTGTTGCTATCTCTATTGCACGCACATAATTATATTGTTGTCCCGCCCATGACACTGAGTTTGACAGCAATATTGCGCGTGCAATAGAGATAGCAACGGGTGGATAGCAATGTACGAAAATCTACCTGGAAAGCGACTTTGCCACCAGTTTTGACATTGACATATTCGTTCACGTCCATGTAACTTACTTTCTATGCATCTCGCTTATACTGGCATATTAGTGTAAGCGAGATGAAAGTAAGTTATGGAGACGTGAGCGAATATCTCAATGTCACAACTGCTGGTAGCTTAGTGTTGTTTCACGTCGAAAGGTAAACAAAATGAATTCGCTATAAAACCGTTTTTTTTTGTATGGCGAGACTAGTCAAATCTCTGTTTAAAAAATATATATGATAGGAAATGTAAGAAAACGAAAAAAAAAAACAAAAATATCCTGACACAAAATCATCGATAATAACAAAACCCTCATGATCTGCTACACAGGAAGTTAGTATCGAAAAAAACTATGTAGTTACGTTTTGAACTCACTACTTTTTGCAGCGATCACTTTTTTCACACAAAGATTTGGGACATCCTGCCATAGTAAAAGTTTTATAACTTAGAATAACCTATCTGGTGACATACCGCTTACCCTTATTGGTTTAATAGGCCAATTTGCCCACCCTCCTTTGTAGCTCTTGGACTAGTATATGTACGAATGTTTGTTATCAGTTTCGCGGGTAAATGCCAGTAATTCCGCTCGGAGAGTTTGATCTAATGAAATGGAATTGATGGCTAGGCTATTTATAGCAGACAAAAGCTGATCGTTAGGTATAGCGTGTTCGTGTGCAGATCCAAAAATAATTGAAGTGAAGTCAATCATGTAGGTATCTGGAAGCTACAAATGTTGGGTTTGTAATTTGTTATGTGTACTCGTATTTCCAAGGACCGTTTACAATGGTGGAATTCATTGACAATAAGGGTTGCCATCTAAACTCAACACGGTTGGGTTGTTTTATCATCTGGTTTCTATGGCTATGTTCGGTGTCGGATCAGGTCTAAGTGATCATAATATTACATTGTCAGCAGTCTTTCATTCATCATTTATTTATTACTAATTTTAAAAACAAATTACGAATCCTGAAGTTAACTTCCATAGTTATGTATTTATAGTCTGTGTCTTTAGGTAATTAAAAGAATATATACAAACCACAACTAGGTATTTTATTGGGCAATAATTTTTTTCAAGTCAATTAATTTAACTCGATGTGGCAAAACTTACAGAAGTTTTACTACGATATACACGGTGCTACATGAGGAAACCGAAAGATTTTCACTGGTCACATTTAGAGACTAAAATGTCATATAAACATTTCTGTTTTTCGCCTAGTTTCAGATTTAATACCAATGTAAAAAAAAACATCTGCTGATGCCATTATGGGGCGTAGTCTAAATATCCTTATTGATAGATGTGAAAAAGTGACAAGTAAAATACAAAAAAAAAATCAGTTTTACAATAAATTTTACTTTTTATGTACAAATATGTTCAAAATTTAGAAAAAAAAAACAAAAAAAAAATTTTTTTTTGCGAAATTTACTGAAACTCATACCTATAACATTTTTTCCGTCTTTTGGCCTTTTGTTCGGAAATGTGGCAACAGATGTTCTAAAACCAAGCTGGCACTACTATAATGTTTCATTGTTATCATCATCTGTCATTGGTACAAGGTCTTTTTTGGCGCAACTTATTCCTTCAAAAATAATATTAGGTTATTTATAGGACCAATTACTTGTTTAAAAAAAAGTCAAAACCATTCAGTTCACGCTTAAGGCCTTTTTCTTGTGGTTTTTTAGCAAAAATGCTTCTAAATTTAGAGTCGGTTTGAAGCAAACAACAGAAAAACGCCTTTTAAAAGTAATAAAAAAGTAAAAATGGCGGAATCGGAAAATACTTATTGAATGGGATAGTGAAAATTGTGACTTATGACTAAAAAACACAAGAAACACGTATTTACGCTATAAAAATGAGTTCTTCTAGTGAAGAAAATATAAATGTTCCTGGCAACAATACATCGCTTTCTTTCAACAATTGTCCTCACGCCAGTATAAATATTAATTTATATTAAAGTACTGACAGTTATCCAAATATTTTCTTATTTCCTGGCAGTAGTCGTGAAAAGCACTATGTAATGCCTCGGCCATAAACGCTAATGATGGACTCGTGTTATTTGAGGGCCTCCACTAGCGTGTCAGCCCTCAAACTTACTCGTCCATCTTTGAGCGGTTTTACTCAACGTTACAACAAAGCTGCTATAATTGTGTTATTTTGTTAATAGGAATATGTCTATATGATTTGATTAATCAAAAGTAATTTAGTTTTGTAATATTTGCTATTACTTCGCCCTAGTAAAGAACCTAAACCGAGATCGAATATTTAGCCATTTGAGGGTAGACGAAAACATTACACGATTAAGGCGCGGTGTATAGTAAAATGCGCTATTTTTAAATCGATATTTACAAGCTTGTACAAAGATTTCATCGATTATTTTCTAGTATGTATAACTTAAATCCTTGAACTAGCCGTATGTATGTCAGAAACACGAGGGCTCATCTTTTTCTCGATAGATTATTGCTTTGAAATTATGCTTAAAATTGTGTCCTTTCCGATATTTTAGAAGAACTATGACGAATATCAATATGAAATTTACTTCATTCGATAGCTTTTAAGTAACTCTATGATTTTGCTTGTCATTTTATCGGTGCGTTAAATTCATTCATAATTATGAATTCAACGTTTTGTCTACTAAACGTTACCCTGCGGTAGCGCCAAGATTCGCTACGTCGGGGTTGGTGTCGGAAGGATTTTTCCTTGTGACACCAAAAACGACGGAGTCGAGGGAATGGCTGCTAAGTCAGGACTTCGGAGAGCTGGACGGCCACAAAATCATCGTGCGGAAGCTGGAGCAGACTAGGGTGCAGGTTTGGGTTCCGGGCGATACCGACACTAAGTACGTAAAGGAGTTCCTTTACGTTCAGAATCCGGATCGACCGGAACTCAAAATTCTGCACTGGAAAGCGGTAGGTAGAGAGGCACTAGAACTAGGAACCCGACTGACCTATATGGTTCCAGAAGGTGTCGAGGAGAGCTGGGGCGAGGAGAAGACCAAGGTATTGGACTTCTCGGCCACTAGCGTCCGAGTCCGGATTCTGAGGGCGAATCCAAATCCACAACCCTCAGAATCCAAACAAGAGGAAACAGAAGGAGCACCCGAGCTGAAGCAGGAGGGGGCGAAACCCGTCGATGTCCATACAGGAGGAGAGGAGAGTATGGATGTCGCCGGAGATGAACTGCCACTGGCTGTGCCCTACCACACAAAGCGAGATGACATTCACAATGCCCATACCTCTCTTTTGGACGTAGTTTAAGGACGTACCCGGGTCCAAGTACCCGAAAATGTAAAAACAAACAAATTGTTTAAATCTACTTAACTCCCTAAAGATTCAGACTATAGTGACAAGTACAAAGATACGCTTATAAAAATGAGTAGAAATAATAATCCACTCAATCCACTTGAGAAATATAGCCTCAGTAGTGTAAGTAGTTTGTAAAGTAGATCCCACATTTCTCTGGATCGTCCGCCCCCGTAACTCAACACTGAAATATTGTGGATACGACATGAATGGGTGAGTAGGGTTGTCGCATTCCTTTTGTAATTTTGTAATGGATCGCACAGAGACAGAAAAAATAAAAATGTCCTGAAGTTAAGATAGTGGAACGTTAGACTAATTTGAACATTAAATCCATGTTTGAGCCAAATATTCGGTCAAGCGAATAATGATGCGTTGGATATAATGTGGAAATAGGTATTTCATTTTCTAGCATTAGATACTAAGTATGTGAGTAATAGTAGCCTGGCGGTAGCTTAAAGAGTAATTCTAAAAAAAAGTGACATCTGCAGGTTAAAGTTAACGAATTTTTTTTGTATATTTTTCACCTTTAAGAATGAAAAATATTTTTTACTATTTCAAGTACCCGAAACGTCTAAAAGGGAACGGAATGTTATTAAAACTGAAAAAGTTATGGTGAGTTGAAGTTTTGAGATACAGGTTAAAGTTACACTACACAGGTTTGGAGGGAAATGTAGCAGCTTATACGAGTAGTCAGCTTTAATACAACTATGATTTCAACGATTGATCATGGTCTTAACTCGTATCAATGAGTTTCTTGGAACTGATTTTTTTTTGTATTTCATAGTTAATATTTTCCTCGTGTAGGTGTGGTGAAAATTTTTGTGTTTCACTCGGAGGACAAGTTTGTTTAACCCTTGTGCCTTGAAACACTTTGCAACGCTTAAGATTCCACTACTTGAACCACTCGCTACGATCGTGGTTTAATTTTAGAATCTTTCGCTTGCTCGGGTATCAATATTAGCACGGTGGTTAAACAACAACTATGCCCCCTTGTAAAACAAATAACTATTGTTAAATTAGTGACTGTTGAAAGAAAATCAGAAGCGCTGGTAAAAGAGTGCGGGTCAAGAGGATTTATGTACAAATTCGTTATAGGTATGCCAGTCTCTTTCAGATACGGAAAACATCCTTGACAAAGTAAAGGACTATCTTTACAGCAAAAGGCGTGGTGCAGGGCCATTTAAAGGTGCTGAATGCTGATACATTTGAGAATTCACTCGGCTTAGCTGCTAGCGAATGTAAGGTACATTGACTAATTTAAAAATGGCGAATACTCAAATGTATCAGCATATTAATACAGATATCAAAGGGATTACTTCTTTGGTTGTAGGTAAGTATATAACAGTGTTAAAACAAAAAAGAGAACAGTCAAGTCATGAAAACATCTGTGTAATGTGCTCTAAAATAGCTCGAGGTCTGCTAATCCGAAGCACCCACTGCCACCTGACCTGTGAATTCTTTCTTTATGGAACAAAGGATAAAACCATTTCTTAAAATGCGACTGATAAAGAACAAATGTCAAGTGACAAGCCAAACCCACTAATTCCAATGTGCAAAGTTGTTATTTAAGAGTCCCTTTCAGTGATAAGTACATTTGAGGAAACCGGGTAAAAAATTAAAGTGTGTAATGTTTTATACAAAAACGAAAAAATATTTTCGTTTTTCGTAAAAATGGATTGCATAATTTCTACTAGTATAAGTGATTAAGTTGAATAAAAATAAAATACATTAATACTTTTTTTATTTTCAATTTGCAATTATGAATTTGCGTAACTTTATGTTGCATAATAAACGGTCAGTCACGTCATATAATGGTTTATGTTTATAAAAACAGTTGTACTAAACCGCCAAAAAGTTACGAATCCCCGCTTCGCGGAGCTTCTATTTCTGATCTCACTGGCGCCTTTGGAATTTGACTTATTAGATGGTGCCACTTTTTGATATTTAACAAAATAAACACATATCAGTAAAATAATAATTATCAAAGTCAAATGGCGTTCTAAAAGTTTTAATCATGTGTCGAAAAATGGCAGTAAATTTATGTGGCTTGCAGCCACTGAAGTTTTGTAGTTTTCTTTGACAAAACACCTCTATTCCGAATTCTCTTTGCTAGAAGGTAACAACTCTTTCTTTAAAGGTTGCACCATGAGCCCGTAGACAACCCTAAGCGGTGTGGGTAGTGGGTAGCCGCCCCCGCAGTCTCCGGTTTTAAGTGCGCATATTTACCGCTCGGACGGATGTTACGAAAAACTTCCGATTAGGTTATTATTAAATTTTTAATACTAAGACTTTTAAAATATCAGCTTACGGAGTCAACTTGGTATTGAATATATACGTGGAATATTTTATAAGAGCCATATCACTTTATGGATACTCTACACGATGGGGCATCATACTGGCCCACTAAGATGGGCCAGCGTGTAGAGAGGGTAGTGATGTAGGATGGCTTATGGCGCGGCGGGATGGCGATGGGATGGCCACGGTAACAGTTTTTTATCCTCCATCAAAAGTAGTGGGCCAGCGATGCTGCGTACACATCTACACGTGGCCCATTCCATAGTGCGTGCTCACATGGCTCCCTCTACACGATGGTCCAGCGTACTAGGGACGCATTTATGCGTTAGAGGGAGCAAGTGATATTGCTATCTCATTTCACCGCATAGCTGCGTCCCTTAGACTGGCCTGCGCTGGGCCATCGTGTAGGGGAGACCTCAACCATCGCATGGCCATCTCGCTGGTCCAGCGCTGGGCCATCGTGTACAGGAGCCATTTGATGTTGATGCACGGTGATATCATAAATTTATTGCTGCAACGGATTTCGATATTTTTAAAGGTTAGATTTGACAAATCTGTGCGTCATCGTGGACGACATGAACTATATACCAATGAACAAAATTTCAAGTATTACTTACCTGTATAATAGAATCATTACAAAATGGTAGAATATTCTCGTAGCCACGACACAAGCTGCTATTTTTTGTCATAAATTGTGGGTTATAAAAACAACCGCGGACCTTTTTGGATGTAAAAATAGGACGGTGATAAAGCCTATAACGAGCGTAGAACCCACGTAGTTTTTACCCACGAAGGTCCGGGTACTTTATAACAAAGATATAAAGTTGACTCTATATATTAAAAAAAAAAAATCTAGCCTTTTTAACCCCTGACGCAAAAATATGTTACATGTTTGGCGCCAATGTCTATCTGTAAGTTTGCCTATCGTAGCTCTCCAACGGATGAACCGATTTTGATGCGCTTTTTTACGTCAAAGCGAGTTTTGTTGGTGTGGTTCTTAGCTATATTTTATAGAATTCGATGCAGCAATTTGAAGAAAATCAGCTCTTTTCCAAAATAATTCAAGGCGTTTTTGGCATAAAATGGCTTTACTTGCGAAAAGATAACGTGCTTGTCAATCAGTTCTAACCCATCATACTTACTTGCGTACTTTTACATGCTATTAATGTTCCCAGCCTCCCACCGCAAAAATAAATACGCAAATAAATATAACAACCCACCACCAAAAGTACAAAACTCGACACGTGTTTCGCCTCTCTACGAGGCATCCTCATGTGATGCTGGCGATGTTGACGGTCTGACGTCCGACAACTGACTGATTTAGTTCAGTACCCCTAGTGTAAATATTCGATAGCGAGACGTGACGAACGCGTTTGCTTTGTCTCATTTTGTATGGGATTGTAAGTTTCCAAAACGTCCCGCTTGGCGCGCAGTTTCTAAATTTCATACAAAATAAACGCAAACGCGTACGTTACGTCAGGCTATCGAATAAATTTACGTTAGGGGTTCAAGTGGGAACATAAATATACAAATACGCAAGTAAGTATAACGGGTTGGCAATTGACTAGTATGTTATTTTTTCGCGGATTAGCAAAGTAATATTTTCTAGCTCTAGGATTCCATATGATCTTCGGCAGTTTTATGCGAATTCAGACAAAACTAAAAGTAAACATATCAAATTCCATTTAAATAGTTTGATTTATATTAGTTATGTCCTGCTGCGTGTGTGGACGTGGGATCCTCTCTCGCATAGGGCTATACAGCCACGAACGCAAGTGTCATTACCAGGATGCTGCTTAGAACATCTCACACAGATGAAAAGGCCTCTTATTAGTCATGTACGTCTGACCTGTAATTTATATTATCAATAAGTAATAATTTATACGAGTATTATCATTATGCAAAGTTGAAATCGTTCCTTGCTGAAAAAGCATATTATTCAGTAACCGATTTTCTCATTGATAGTTTTATTAAGTAAGATAGTTTTGATCTCCTAAAATTGTAAAGCTAGTTTGTAGTTTTTTTTAATGCTTAATTTAAGCAAATGTTTGCCATACCCTATAAGGGTCCATGATATACTAATATTTTGTAACAACTTACTTTTTTACCATGGTGCAATAAACGATTATGATTATGATCAACTATGAGTAGGTATGAGTTGAGTACAACTGCAGTGACCTCAAGTCCTTTTATTTGTAAAATTTTTAGAATGTTTTTTTTTTTTCGTAATCGTCTTTGGCTATTAGACAAATGCTTTTTTTAATTTTTAAGCAGTTTTTTCACAATCACCAGTTTTAGGCCGAATGGCTTTTTAGTTTTTGAAACAAAAAACTAAAAAGTCAAATAACTTTAAAACCAATGAGTTTTGACCCCTGGTTGACTGGACTTAAATCATTACAAATGACCCCTAGCCCTTTTCAAGGAATACGGTGAATTTATAATCACCCTGATTGAACGTCACTTAAAATTGGACACCTTATTGATTGTAGGTACAGTCAGCATCAATAGTAATGGATGAAAAACGCGCCAAAAGTATCTGATAATCTGACGCTCCGGATAACTTTTCCAAATATAGATAAATCTCTAAAATTTACGTTCAAAAGTATATCTTTTACAGTCTTAATTGTTCTACGTTTAGAACTATCACCTTTTTGTTAAGCTGTTACAGAATTGCAGATACTTTTGACACCTTGTTTGACCCGCTACTTTTGATGCTGACTGTACTACTCCAAGAAAGAATGTTGGGCTCCGACACAGACACGATCTGTTTGATTTTTAATTAAAACCCTGGAGTTAGTGACAATACCCTCATTATAGTGGACACAAATACAGTAGGTGATAGGTGTGAGTGAGCGAGGGGCTCCTATAATGGTGGTCCCAGAGTGTCTGTCATATAACATTTTATAACAGACAGTGTAGACCAGACCAAAATATATTTAAATAAATAACTAGCGAAGTTTGCTCTTACTTAGAGAAATGTTGTTTAAACGCAGTGTGATTTAATTGCCATACTAATTATTCTATAAATAAGTTTTTTAGTGAAACACACTGATGACCGGTGAGTACGATCATACTACCAAGCTTAGGGTATTCAAAATGTAACCTTAATTTCTTCTAATGTAGTCAAAAACAGCTACGATATTTGTTAAGTAGTAATTCGATATTTGTAGTTTGTTGGTTGGGGCCGGTATTTTGTAAATAATAAAATTATTTTTACTAAACAGGAATCACTCCTGGAAAAGTATGTAATGTTGTTTTCTTTTTACTACTGTAATAGCAAGAAACTGCTTAAAAAAAAAATGGAGGACTGGAAAAAGTGAGAGAACTCATTGCTCAGCAAAAGGCACTACCAGACTCACAAAAATTCTATTATTTGAAAATGAGACCACTGTTTCTGAGTTCACTACGAAGGGGCCTGTTGGTTTAGGATCTCGTTATTGAAAACACTTTTAATACCTTCCAGTAAACGATTTATGGTATAATTAATTTGGATTTATTAAGGCTTTCATTTTACCTCATAGAATTTATAAATGGATTAAAACTTGACGTCTGTATTTCATTTTAGGGTTTCGTAGTCACCTAGAAACCCATAAAGTTTCGCCATGTTCGTATGTCCGATAGTACAGTAACATAAAAACTACAAAAAAAAATGTTTTAGGGCACCTCCCATACAAAATATTTTTTTTGCAGTGACCCAATAGTGTGGGGTATCGTCGGATAGCTCCTAAAACCATTTTGTGATAAAGTTAATATTTTCGAAAATAATCACTCTGAAAGAAAAAAAATGTCCCCCTCCCGCTAACTTTTGAACCATGGGTCCAAAAAATGCAGACTATAGGTCCTATGTTAACCACCGTTTAAATGTTCGCCCGTATTGAATTTACACACTGTATTTAGTAGCGACCATAAACGAGGATAGAAATGACGCCATTTTCCTTCAACACGCTCTTCTTACGGACCCTTAAACATAACAATTAACACATAGTATTAGTACATAAGCCGTACTTAATACTTACTAGTGTCAGTTATGGAACAAAGTTATATTTGTGGTTGTTAGCGAAGGGTTGGTTGGAGAAACTGTTGGTTTCGTTTTTGGGGCCGATCCGGTTAAGTTTGCAGAACGGTCTTGAAGAACTTAATGTTTATATTAAGATTGGTGTAATATAAAGTAACAGCATTATAGATAACTTAAACAACCTTGCCAACATAACATGTATAAAACAATATAACAACAAATCTATAAATAAATAAATATTGGGGACAATCTTACACCACTTGACCTAGCCCCAAACTAAGCAAAGTTTTGTAATATGGGTACTAGGCGACGATATACATACGTATATAGATAAATATATACTTATGTACATAGAAAACACCAATGACTCAGGAACAAGTATCTGTGTTCATCACACAAATAAATGTCCTTACCGAGATTTGAACCCGGGACCATCGGCTTCATAGGCAGTGTTACTACGCACTAGGCCAGACCGGTCGTCAAACAACACAACATATATAAATCAGGTGTATTGTCAAAGAAAACTTTGTAGCGAAGTTTTACTGCCTTCTTTCGACACAAAATTAAAACCTTTAGAACACCATTTGACTTTGATCCTTAATATTTTACTGATATATGAGTTAAGTTTGTTAAATATCAAAAAGTGGCGCCATCTTACCGGACACTACCTAAAGGTTATGGCGCCATCGCTCGAAACGATGCTGCTCTAACTTTGGCCTTTGATCGATTAGATGGCGCCACTTTTTGATATTTAACAAATGTAACTCATATCAGTAAAATAATAAGGATCAAAGTCAAATGGCGTTCTAAAAGTTTTAATTATGTATCGAAACATGACAGTAAATTTACGTCGCTACAAAGTTTTCGAAGAAAATACACCTCTATTTAAAATTCTCTTTGTTTTTATCTATATACTGACAGACAACGCACAGCCTACACCGGAGAAGCTCGGACCTTGAAAATTAAAAACGTATATTGTGTTGTAGAGAAATGTAGAAATATTTAGATTAGATTAAATTAAAAGGTGATAATGGGGTTGAAGGTTTTTAGGAAATTTTATGTGTTTTTTGTTGTTTTACAATATATTTAAACATCTGAATCTAAGCAGACCAAGTCGCATGCGATGGCTAGCGATATTATTCGTTGCTACTTTTATTCTAATACGTATTAATTCTACGGCCTTCGATGCGAAAAACAGGACGTTATTGATTTTAATCGGGTTCTAAAATATTAGGACGTTGTCCTTACCTCTTTGTATGAAAAATATTAGTAGAACGTCTCCCACACAAGCGTAGGCCGGAAAATGCGAGAACTCGACAATGTCGCGTAGGCGTACCTGAAAGTGACAAAACGAAACTCTTATAATGATAAATATAAAATAAGAGATAAACCTAATGTTGGTGTAGCGAAAGTTCCAGTTTCTTGACCTTTTGAAAGCATGTATTTTAAATTATTTTCGGAAGTATACGTGGGTTATTACATTGAGATATTAAGCAGTGGCGTTTTAGCGTTAGTGTGTCGCTGGGACAGGCCTATATGCTGGCTCGCTGGATAGCGCTGCATGCGCACTAAGCAATTGGTGCGCACGTTCAGTTATTTATTTAGTTAGTTTAGATTAGCTTTATTTAATTAAATTGATTGTAGTTTACTAACACTAATGAAACTTATGAAACTAATTTCATGTTACTAACGTAATGTGGGCTTCCAACCTGAAATAAAACATTGAATTGAATCGAATATGTTTTGCAAGGTAACTTTAAGTATTTGGCTATTAATGTTAACTTTCTATAGCATTTATTCATATTCCCCTACCCTATTCAGATTCATGTAATGAAAACTTAAGATAACATCTGTATGTACGATGGAATGCAATAAATAAATGAAAATGAACAAGATGTACATTAGGACGTTTATGTGCACCGTAGGGACGGCCCTACGGTGCACATAATTATGCGGTATTATGCTTAGGTAAAGGCAATTTTTGGGAACAAATTAAGTTATTTCTTAAAATATTTAGATGTGTTTTTAAGTAGTCACAGTACTATACATAATTTATAAACTGAGATAGATGTCATACTATAGAAATAATGACAAAGCCCTCCAGTGGCGGAGGCCGGATTCAAGTCGGCGTCTTCAGCTTACGCGGCTAATGTCCTGTACCTCTCGGCTACCCCATCACAGCGGTACCCGTCCCAAACCCGAAGGTAAGTAAATGTCTTCAGATAAGATTTGTATTTTTTTATACTACGTCGGTGCCAAACAAGCATACGGCCCGCCTGATGGTTAGCAGTCTCCGTGGCCTATGGACGTTACGCAAATCCAGTTTACATGCGCCCGCGTCACTCCCCACTAAACAAACACCTACTAACCCTACGTGTTACAGATAGCCCTCTCTGCAGAGCATACATGGAGGCAGAGGAGACAGCCGCCCACGTCATTCTTGAATGCCCAGGGTTGGCAGAGTACCGAGCACAATACCTCGGTTCGCCGGGGTCTCTCCCAGAAGTCGTCGGCAACATCAAGGGTCTGCTAGGCTTCTTGGTAGAGTTGGGTTGGCAAGAGTAGTGCCGTCAACCCACCACGCAAAATAGGCGCGAAATAGGACGTCGAGTTGCGGAAACCAAGCCCGCGAATACCTATAACCTATAACCTACATGCGCGATGCCGACCCTAACACTCCGCACTCTCGTTTAGCTCTGGCAACCTTACTCACCGGCAGGAATACAACACTATGAGTAGGGCCTAATGTTATTTGGCTGCGGTTTTCTGTAAGGTGGAGGTACTTCCCCAGTTGGGTTCTGCTCTAGATCTGGAATAACATCCGCTGTGCTGTGCCCTACCACACAAAGCGAGATGACATTCACAGTGCCCATGCCTCTCTTTTGGACGTAGTTTAAGGACATACTCGGGTCCGGGTTGTATTTCATCATCAAATAAAAAGTTATTTAGTTCTTAGTGTAGTTAGTTAAATATTTATAACTAAAGTCGTAACTTTACCAGATTTTATTTAAATGAAAATGCCCATACGCACAAAATTTTAGTTAATTTTTATTTAGGGACAATAAATTTGCCTTGTTCCTTAACACGGTAATTAAGGTAGGTATAGTCAGACCAAGATAAGTCTGCAACGATTTTGATAGCATACGCAGTGCAAGTGTTATTTTTACGTCATAATTTCATAGAATCAAAATCGTTGCAGACTTGACTTGGTCTGACTCTAAGCTACACGTTATAGGTAGACAGTTTTAGATATTTGGTACTTGCATCAGATATGAAACTGGTAGCGTCATTTCAAGTACCTATATGTATATTTTGTGTGATAGGTAAATCGTTTCATTCACCTCTGCTCAGGTGTGTAACAATTTATTGAAATTTCATATTTTTAATTTAACCTAAAAATTAAATATTCTACCATTTCTCTTTAAATTCTTTGAACCCACACACTTTTAACACCGTCACTGCGCGTCAATGCCTGACACAGTTAATATTAAAACAACTTAGTTCACAGAGCACGAAAGCAATTACTGAGATGGCTACTGGACGCTGAGGCTATCTTTTATATCCTCCCATAAAAAGTACTAAGTTTATACTTAAATTAATGCATTTATGCTCATTTGTCACTGAGTTTCTTCGTTCATCAGTTTGACTAAGCGTTGACGCTTTATAATTTTTCCTTAGGTACTGCGTAGGATTTTTTCGATTAAATTTTTCTTTGAGCAAGAATTACGTGCCGGCATTTAAGTGCTGGAGGATTTGAAGTCATTTAGGGATTTTTCTATTATTTAGTAATTTCAACGATTTTTTTTATAAAAGTCGACTGTTAGGCGGTTGTTCGCTGCTCGTTTCGCTAAGATATAAATATTCAATACATGACTAGCGTTTTATTCGAGTGTACGCGTACGCGCGTGTAAGCTTGTATAGATCAAATGAAAGGAAAAGTAACGCGCGTGTCAGCTCATACCACCGAAACGACCGTTAAACCACCCTTAGCTTCACTTATAAACCCGTTGCGCTTGCACCGAGTGATGGGACATGCTGCATGACGTTATTGCAAGTGCGACTTTAAATTGAAAAATACCGTAAGCTCAATAAATACATAATGAATAAATAAATATTATAGGGCCTTACGGACAATAAGAACGGGGCCAATACAGCGGTGTCACGCACACGAATGCGAGCCAATCGTGCAGCCTAACGCTACAACATGATTAGTTGATGAGTTCGCATCACGCGCGCGATTGGTCGCAACTAGCGTTAGACTGCACGATTAACTCGAATTCTTGAGTGACACCGCTGTACTGGCCCCATTTTTAGTGCCCGTAAGGCCCGTCCTTAGATATATGTCAATGCATATAAAATTTTTGGCTAAAAAGACCGTCATGGGGCAAGATCTCTTATATTGTATATGTAATTCGCTCACAGTCAGAAAGCTGCTCTACCGACCTTCTGTTAGTGGAGTATGTGTACAAACGCAAGAGTTAGAAGCAACAAAATAGCTTGTCGGTGGTCTTCTCCACATCGACCTCATCATGAATCTAGTAAATATTTAGTATGAATTGGGCATGAGTGGTGAGAAGAACTGACAGAACGGGATAGTCTTATGTATCTTTCAGTAGGCGTAGCAGAGAAAGCGTTATTATTGTTGTTGTTCCTTGTTATGGTGGACAACAAATAACTCGATCAAATTACGTAGGTTGTTTTTGGTATGTTGTCAGGAATTTTAAAACGTGTTTTTAATTTTGTCGCATTACATGAACATATGCACGGGCGCACGCGTATAGCACATCTATACGATCTATAAACCTAACGATTTTTACATTTTTGAATGTGCTTTTTTGCATTTAGTAATAATAATGCCCCTGTATATAATAATACAATCCTTATTTCTTAGAAATAAGGATACAGAGGTCCGACAAGGAAATCCTTTATCACTCAAGATCTTTATTGCTGTCCTGGAAATCATATTTCAGAATCTCAAATGGAAAACAAAAGGCATTAATCTGGAGGGCCAGTTCATAAACCATTTGAGATTTGCAGACGACATAATCATAGTAGCCAAAACTGCAACAGAACTAAGAGAGCTTATAAATCAACTAGACGATGAAAGCACCAAAGTAGGCTTACAAATGAACACAAACAAAACCAAAATAATGACAATCAGCAAACAAATACAAATAAATATGAACGGCAACAACATAGACTATGTAGGCCAATATATATATTTAGGAAAGCAACTTTTCAATTCAAGCCCTCAAATTAAAATGGCAATGGGCAGGACATATCGCACGGTATAAAGACAATAGGTGGACAATATTGGCAACGAAATGGAAAGGCCCTATTGGCAAAAGGAAATGGGGAAAGCCATATAAACGATGACTAGATGATATTACAGAAACTGCAGGGAAAGACTAGCTAAACAAAGCTGAAGACAGGCAAAAAAATGGAGAGAGTTGGAGGAGGCCTACACTCGAAGAGGGGTCCAAGTTAAATAAATAAATAAGAGTAGTAAAACTTCAAATGAAGAATGGAAAATTTGTGAATAACGGCTTTTTTGTTTATTTATTTTTTATACAAATGGAAACTAAAAGTTGACTAAACCAAACTTATCTTAATTAATTAATTATACTGACAAATATATACCACTGCCAGCCGGTAATGTGCCCATAAGACTTTCTTTACAAAGATTTACATACTTCCAAATTAAGGCGATATAATCTAATGTGTTTTTCGCAGGAGAAAGCTAGTGAGCACTCACTCTAAGAAACCACTTAGTGGAAAAATGATGTTGTATTAATAACAACACACAGCGTAAAGTTGAACAAAATTACGTCATTTCCTGTAACAGGTACCTAATCAAGCATTCACGATTCGAGAACAATTGAAACCTCCAATTATTTTCTTTTCAAAGGATCAAAAATCTTTTTGTTAACCGAATAGAAGCTCTTGACACGTTTAAATAAAGGTACGGATCAAAGGAAAAAACTTCAGTAATGGGCGTTGGTTGGAAAATTCTTTTTATGCCGGTGGCGAACAAGCACACGGCCGTGATGGTAAGAATATAATATGGTAAGAATTAAATAGATACTTCTGCAATACTGGAAGAACCTGTCAAGGCTATTTACATATATCAGATCGAAGAGGTTAGGTATTATTAATATTAAGCTAATTATAGAATTTCTATTCTTTAAAAATCCTAGTCACATGTTATTAACTAATACAAACGGGAATTAATCGCGTATCAAGATTTCGATTTATCTAAAATTTGGCTAAAGTTGACATCAACATCTTCTAGCTGCGCGAGTTTTTCGAACTACCCGCACTTGTTCTTGATTATAAGAATAAGAATTGTTTGACTTCAACATTTTGCGCATTAGGGATGTTACTCTGTCGACTTTTTTCGACTGAATTTTTTCGACTGTCGATATTCATTCTGGCTTACACTGAATTCCAAGTGGATGAGATCCCCAAACCCTCGTCCCGATTGAAATAGCAATGTTTTTTTATTTCAATGGCTCCCAGTTACATTCTCAGTGGGATAAATATTACCCAGAAATAGACCAGAAAATTCTCTTCACTAGAACCACCTATGACAGCTTACAAGTCAAGTTTCGTAGTGACGAAATTTTATTGTATTGTAATTTTAATCTATTGTAGTGCAATTTTAATATTAATATCGGGTATGAGTTTTGATGTTTTCCTTTTTTTTTAATTTTCTTGTTTTTGTCATAGTGTTTAATTTTTATTGTAATTTATTTTTCTTTATTTTTTTGTTATTATTGTTGTGTTTTATCTATAGGCATAAATAGTCTGAAATAAATAATTTGAAATGAATTGAACCACTCTCCTGCAAAGTCCTGATTTTGCATTTTCCTCATTTTACTTAGGAGGTATGGGATATATCTTACTTCAATTTCAGTATGTCATTTTAAAATGAGCCCGTAACTTCAATGGTATGGCGACTTTTCGGTCGCGGGTTTTTGTGACTTTTAATGGGTTAAAATGATCTGAAATCCGGTTGAAAAAAGTTTGTACATAGTTAAGGACCTGGAATTAGTCAAAAGTTAATTGATTCCATTGTGTTACGACAATTAAGCCATTTCTATTTAAGGATTTTCACAGAAAATTGTGTTGCCGAATTTCACTCGCCAACCAACTTTTCGCAGAAATTTCATTTGGGCGAATTTCATTTACCAACTTTACATAATCCAACCCAACCAGACCCAACCTAGTACGCAATTTTCATTTCCCAGCTATGGAGTTGAGAAATGAAATGGTCGCGAAATAATTATTTGGTAAAAGTTATTCGGCCAGATGAAACGTCTGCGAAAAGTTGGTTGGCAAGTGAGATTCGACAATACAATTTTCGGCGAAAAAGCAGGATACCCTATTTAAATTTTACTTATATGCATGTATGCTATAGATTTATATGTGTATGATTTAAGTACAATAAATACAATACAATATAATTCACGTGATTAATTTTCGACGAAAATTAATGTCGGGAGAAATTCTGACCCTGGACTATTTTTGTAACACAAATGAATCAATTAACTTAGGACTAATTACATCTAACTACGCCTAATTATGTACATTTATTTGCAATTCACCCATCTACCTTTTTACTGTTTATTCATTCTGTTTTGCGCCGAAACCGTTGCCTCTTCACTCTCTTCAGCTTCTTAAACGGCTTAACCCCCCCTTACCTTCTCCCCCCCAACAGATAAGTTTAGCAATAACTTTTTATTTGTACCGTTTTGCTTGGCTAGTGATGTAATCGTGATGCAATATCGAATATCGTATTCAAAATGTTAAGATTTTATACACTCGACTACTGCTAACCAAAAGGGTTATCGAAATATTCGGATATCCGGATCCGTAAAATTTTAATATCCGAAATATCTGGATCCGAAAAATTGACGGATATTGCAAACCCTAGTTATACCTAAAAGTGGTGTGGTGGTATTTATGTGTGTTTTTGTTATATTGTATACGTTTCAATAAAACTAGAATAAAATGAGAACTTAATAAATTAGAATTTTGGATTAAGATATTTTATACCAGCCAGCCCAGTCGGCCTCAGGTTGTAGTATAACAACTGATGCAATTTTGGTGATATTAATTTGGCGTATTAAGTTTTAAATTTATCTTCGATGTTCGAGCACGGCGTTGTCCCCGTGGTCTCGGAGAAGACTGGCTACAGTTGACATCAACATCTTCTAGCCTAGTTTTACGATTTACCCGCACTTGGTTTTGTTTATCAACTTGAACGTTTTGCGCACTAGAGATGTTGCTCTGTCGACATACAACACTAACTGTATTCGATTTGTCGACTGTCGATATTCGTTTTCGCTTACATAATGTTCTATAAGTTAATAATGTGTAAAAATCATAAAAGTTTAAATAAGTTGTTATATAAATCTGAATCGCGCTTCTGGATTCCCATATATTCCGGCGTGCCTATTTAGATATTTTTTAAGGATGTTGACAGGTTTATATTATCGATACTTTTGTCGTCGCACAACCCTAGTTATGACTAAACGATGTGAAAAGTCTATTCTATTTGGCTCCCAGTTTTGTAAAGCTTTTAACCGTCATTTTGTTTTCTCTGTAAGTATTAAAGTTGAGTAAGCCATAAGCTCTTCAAATGAATCTTTGACATCTTTGTTAAAGTGGAAATGTGTAAGAGATCACGAAAAGATACCTATCCTATCTTTATAATATAGCAATTAGCAACATAAATTTATATTTAATATTATTAATAAAGAAAACCGTAGTCATATTATATTCGGTCTGGC